>NC_045715.1:2713510-3372260 GCF_009834535.1 Camelus ferus
CGGACGGCGCGGCCCGCGGCTCACCGCCTCGCGCCCCATCGATGCTTCCGTCGCGGCTGTTTGAGGGTGGACCAATTTACACGCCAAACAACTCGCTTTGGAAGCAGGCAGAGCAGAAAGCGCAGGTCAGTGGGTAGGAACGCCGGCTGGTGAAAATCCGGACACGGCCCCTCCCCGGCTACTGCCACCCCTGCTGGCTCGTCTCTCTGGGTCCCCAGGGGGCAAGGTGGGCCCGCGCGGGGACAGAGGGCAGCCCGGCGCCCGGAAGACCAGCCGTCCGCGGGGCACCGCCTGCCTCCCGCAGCCGCTTACCCGAAATCTTCACCGGGCTCTGGAAGCTGGGCTGAATTTTATGGACGTTGTCGTTCTTTAACACCTGATCCAGGGGAGACCTTTCGAAGAAGGTGAGCACGACTTCGGACCTGGAATACTGAGAAGAGACACGTTCGTTCCTAAAAACTCTCCTCCCGCCAGGTGGCTCCGACGGCCTGACTGACCCCACCGTCGGGCCTGCGTCCCCCACCCGCGCCAGGCGCGCACGTGGCTCGGAGGCAGGGCCCAGGCACAGGCAGGCCGGGGCCGGTGCGGACAACGGCTACCTCTTCCGAGGGCCGGGTCTGTGCGGGGCTTTCGCACGCGTCTCCCTCCACCTCACAGTGAGCTGGGAGCCCCACCTCCGCTTCTTCCCCGGAGAAAACGCGGGGCACTAGGGCCCGGGAGCCCTTCCTCCCCGCATCGCAGCCCACCCGCAGGCGGCCGGGCACCCACCTTCCGCGGCATACTGATGACGGCCTTGAGCAGCTTCTCCACCTCGTTGAGCCTGGTCTCTATGTCGTGGGCTTCCTTTATGGCGACCAGTCCTAGGATGGAGATGCAAGCGGCTCAGGCAGGAATACAGACCAGGAGGTGTGCTCCCAAATGAAACACAGAACCACCGGCAACCTCGGCAGGGCTGCCACCCCGGGGTCCTGCTCCGTAGATGTCTGGGAAGATTTACCCGCCTCGTGAGGGGCAGCCCTGCCCTGAAAGCCCCGCTCCAACCCTTGATCTAAGTTTCAATGACTCGACAAGTGATTAGCGTGTGTACTGGAGCGGCCGCCGACCACAGAAAGCCACAGGTGGACCATTGAAAGCTCCCCCCCGGAGCGGAGCAGTCTGGCCAGCTCCGTCATCACCCTGGACAGGGCTGCCGCTCGGCCCCCAGCAGCGTGGTGGCTGCAGGCCTGGGACCCAGCTGCCCCCCAGGACACAGTGGAAGGTCGCTCTGCTGACCACGGCAGCAATGGCCACGCGGTCAGTGCAAACAAAGCCCATGTTTTTTTAAACTTTTTTTTGAGTGAAGGTAGATTTATTCAGAGAGACACATGCTCCAGAGTGCAGGCTGTTTCAGAAGCAAGAGAAAGGCCACAAGGTGTGGGAACTGGGTGCTCAGTTTAAAGTAAAAGTAGTTACACACTGCACGGCGTGCAGGCGTCTCACTCAGAAGGGAGAGCGGCCCGAAGTCCATATTTAGACAAGCTGTTTACACGCTGGGTTTGGGATGAAAAAAACCCCAGCTCTTTTCCCAGAGAAAACCAACGTGGCATGACTCACAGCACCTTCCAGAAGCCCAAACATCACCCTCCTCACAGCTTCTGGAAGTCCTGACTGGCTGCTAGAAATGGCAGTGTTTTGTCTTTAAATCACGAGAGCTGGCGGCACGGAGACTGGGGTGCATTCCTGTCTCCGCACGAGCGGTGTGGCACGGATACATCAGCCTCCCCCGGATGGAGCACCTCAGCCGCCAAGCGCATTTCACGTGGCCCAAGATGAGGTCTCTGTGAGCTCCGACCAGACCACGGAGGCTGAGAGCCGGAACTATTTTCAGTCACTAATGCTCAGTTTTCAGAAGTTCTGGTTTGGTTTGGTTTCATACGAAAGAGGCTTTTTTCATTTTGCAGGCAACTCACTAACTCTATCTAGTGGTAAAAATTGACTTCCTGGACTATGCGGTTGAAATTAAGAGGCCCCAGAACAGAACGCCGGGTCCGTGGAAACCAGCGTGCCCCAGACCCGGGGCGGGGGGTGTTTCTGGAATCCTGGGCTGCAGCTGGGGGTCCTCTCACAAAGTGGGGCACTGTTGAGTCAAAGCCCAGAATCATTCCCTCGCTTCCTGGAGTGCAGGCCGGGCACCCCTTCACCTGCCCACCCGGCGTCCCCACTGTCTGCCTGCCCAGCTTCCCCAGCCACACGGGCCCAGGCAGTCATCCTGAAGACCACGGGCCTCGTCCACACAGCCCTGCTCCTGCCCCACCAGGACACCCCAGTGTCACCCAGAGAAAGGGGCCGGACCACCTTGTCCCCTTCTCACCCACCCCACAGGCTGGGGGCAGCCAGGAGAAGGAAGAAGGGACAGCCAGGGTCAGTCTCGGGACGCCACCTGCCCAGCCCTGAGCTCCCTGCTTAGAATTCCAGACACGCGCGCGCGCACACACACACACACACACACACACAGAGCTCCGAGATCTCCTGTTTGCTACGGACAAGTCTACAGACGGAAAGAGAGACAGTGCAAAAATCCTCTGAAAAGCTGTTTTTAGAGAGAAGACAATCATGTGAATCATCCCCACACAGTGCTTCCTCATTCTAAATCAGAACTACTGCTGTGATTCAACATTTATTACACTAAATGGACCGAGTTTATGACACAGTAGTTGTGCTTTTGTATCTTGCAGGTGCGATAAACAGGAAGGTTGGCCTTCCGTCCAGTCAGTGCATACGACACGTTCGCACGCGTTTTATAGGACGTAAAGCAGGTCTGGCCCATGGTTGGGTTTACAACCACCAAGGGCACCATTTAGTCAGATACATACATCCTGCTGTACGTTGCTCTTCTTTTAGGGCGGCCAGAATTAGCAAGTAAAACACAGGACACTTAAGTAAATGTGAATTTCAGATAAACAATGAACAATGCACTGGTACGGAGAGACAAACTGAAAACTTTTTCAGTGTTTATCTGAAATTCAAACCTACTTGGTGTCCTGTACTTCATCTGTCTTCTTGGTGACCTGCTTTCCAGAAGGAGGCAGAGAAAGGAAAGAAGTGTGTGGCCAGGCCTCCGGAAGCACATCAGTGTTTAGGCTCCGTGTACAGACCCTCGGGGGCCAGCCTGCTTCGCCAGCTCTGCGCCCTGCGACTCCCCACACTCTGACCCCAACCCCGGGGGAAGGGTCCAAACATGAGATCCAGTCCCACTGGCCTCCTCCACCTCCAGCTCGTATGTGAAAATCACCCATCGCCTTCCAGTCTGTGAAGCTCCCCGCCCCCACCGCCCCCACCAGACCCTGGGCTTGGTCTGCTCTTGGTTCCCCGAGACCTCCATCTACCCCTCCTACTCCACACTGGAACTGCTCCCTCACCTGTGTCCCCAAGTCTACCTGCGAACCTGAGGGCAGGAGGTGCCCATGGTCCCAGCCACCAACACAGGCCCGACACTGACACACGCCAGGGAGCCAGTGGTCGCCAGCTGTGCGTTGACGGAGTCAAGCTGCACAAGAGAGCAAGGTCAGGTACGAGTTACCTTCCTGCGTCATCAGCCCGCATCTCGTGCTTCTGGGCATCACCCCAGCCAGACCCCAGCCGGCGGGCTCAAGGTCCCAGGCCTCACAGGCGAGCTGCCCGAGACCGCTGGTGGCATCAAATCCACTGAGACACCGGCCATCCTAGTTTGGCTCCATCTGTGGACACAGCACACCTTTCTGCTGCCCTTTACCTGTCTTTCTGTTTCTGAGAGGTCCTTGGAAATGGAAACAGACTTCAGAACAAAAGGGACTGAAGACACACCAGTGGGGGAAAGGAGGATGCTGGAATCCCTCCAGCCTGAACGGAGGTGACAGGTGGCCGTTTTTTAAGGTCTGGCTTTGCATGGGGTACATTTCCATCATTTATGTCCCCATCGCAGCTGCTGGGTGACAACCAAGGGGCGACAGGGATCAGCCTTCCTGAAGCAGGTCCTCCTTTCTCCGAGGAAACCCGTCTCCAGGAACAATGACAAGGTCTTCCCCAGGGGCTGCGGCCAATTAAAGGTAGAGACTCATGGAGCTTCAGCTGGGATGACTGACACCTGCCTCCTGGGCGGCGGGCGGCGCTGACCCCAGCACGAGCACAGGGGTGAGGTTGGCACGTACCACAGGGCGGAGGCAGCCGCGCCCCAGGAGGGCCCCTCTCACACCCCAAATCAGTGCAGGAAGGGGACACCACTGGCCACGTTGCTCCCAACAGCCTGGCCTTCTTCAAAGTCTGCATTTCCTCCTCTCCTGGGCCTGGAAATCACCTCCGCCCCCACCATTGTTTTACAAGTGCTTCCCATCACACAGCAGGTGTATTAAATGTGGATGGAAAACATTAAAACAAACAAACCCAGAACCTGGCCTCTGGGGCCATAGTGCAGAAATGAAGTAAATCTTCCTTTTAAAATTTCTCACTGTCTCAGAACTCACTGGGGCCCTTCCCACCATGTTTCTCGAGTTCAAACTGACAGGAGCTGAGCACCTGCTGGCACACCCGGAATGAGGGTCGATCCCCACAGTGACAGTGACGCAGCACCACGTGAGGTGGGTGCAGAACCCGGGGCCCGGGACAGACGGCGTGCTGCTGCCCCCCCTCAGGACGTGCAGTCGGGATGCTCCTGTTCTCGCTGCCGGGTTTAACTTTGTGACCCAAGGGCTTTGGCTGTAACTTACTGCTAGAGCTTTTCCAAATGTCACCTGTGTACAGTATCTATCTTAAACTTTATTTTTAAAAATGTGCTTAAGGACAATAATTTAGGATTATCAAAAGCTTTTGTATTCCAGATACTGCTGATGGAACGGAAACTCAGCGGGGATCTTGTCTGAGACTGTCATTTAAAAACTGCAGGCGGGTACAACCATTGTGAATTCGCATAGTGGGACAGGAAACCTCACACCCTTCTGGGTTATGAGGCTGTCGTTCCAGAGCCGGCCAGCAGGGGGCGCCGGCAGCCCGTGGAAGCCGCGGGCTCAGTCCAGTGAGGACCACAGGAGGGGACATCGACTACCTGCCGCGTCCAGGTTCTCCTCTCAGGCGGCTGACTCAGAAGACCTCACAGCCCCGGGAACTTTCTAATTTCTGATAAAGCATAATCACTAATCTGTTTTTAAGATTTCACTCGACACAATTTATGATGTCACAAATTTATGCAGGTACAGCCCAAAAGAGTCAAATATTTGAAACCAAATGATTGATAACACGGCTGTACAGAAATTGCAGTGTGTCAATTTTACACACCTTTGGGGTTAAAATTCAGCCTCGAGCAGTCAGGGCGTCCTTTCTGTCCAAACAAGTGTAGCCTTGAAAATTGGCTTCTGTCGGTTCCAGGGTTAACATCTTTCTGGCAACACAGACGCCTGACTCATTCTTGGGACCCAGACTGAACACGCTGCTATCAGCACAAAGGTCCATCCACGAGAGCAAACACAGACCAGTGTCCTCACCCCAGACGCCTGTGTCCCCCGTCCCTCTTCCGGGAGTGGAGGCTCCGGGCTGAGCACCTCTGCTAACTGTCCCCGCTTCCTCCCACATGGACTCAGGTCTGAATATAACTCAGCACCTTCTGCTGCTAAAATTCTGAAGTGAAGACAGATGCTTCTCAGGTCAACCGGGAAGGAGCGTCCGTTACCCAAAGAACATCGGTCTCTTAAGGGGAGACTCCCACAGCAGAGCCCCAGGGAACTTTTCTGTAACGTGAACTTTCAAACTGAGCAGATAAGAAATCACATCTCAGAAGCCTGTGCACACACTGTCCAGGGGAGCAGATGGCTGGGGTGAGGTCAGGGTCACAGGGTCACCTTGCCTGCACAAGAGACATCTACATTCCTTCAAGGCTGAGCAGCAGACAAAGTTTGGAAACGAAATACTTCCAGTTTTCCAGGAAAAACTTTCAATGATTACTTCCTAAGTGCCTGTCTTCTAACAGGTGGTCGCCACTTGGGAAGTGGGGCCTCACTGATCAGCCGGAGAGCCTCAGCGAGGTGGTCATTCACTTAAGCATCCCTGCGGCAGGCCCACCTCCCTGGGAGCCCGGGAGGCCCTGTGATACCACAGGCTCCCCTGTGGGTGGCCCACTCCTTGACCCCGCTCCCGCCCAAGGCTCGCAGCCCCTCCCTCCACCGAGGACCCAGGAAGGGGCAGAGAGGGGACTTCCCTCCCCGTCCTCTTCCCACACCTGTGAGACGCCCCTCCCTGACCCCCCCTTCCCTGGACGGCTTCCTCACTCTCCCACCGCCAGCAGAGTCCCCTTACCGAACTCCAGCCTTGACGTGTCTGAGGAGCCACTCAGCCTCCTCTGCCTTAAAACGTGGAAGGAATTCAGGGAATGAGCACACCAGCCGCTCCAGGCTCTCAAAACAGGAAGCACTTGATCCTGAAGCACTGCCTGCCTTCGGCTGTACCAGGTGCCCATCAGGGGACGGGGGCGGAACAGGACTTACAAACACCTGGGGGCAATGGGAGCCAGGGCTCCCCACAGGCTGTGCCCCCATGGCGGTTCTCTTCCTCATGGGCAGGCGCGCGCGCGGGCACACACACACACGACCCAGGGAGTCCATGGTGTCTGCTCCCGGTGACACCACCTCCCAGCCCAACCTGCACAAGCACCACATCCTAACTTCAGGACCAGCAAAGCCACAGGCCTGGTGGGTAGGGGTCCTACAGAGGTTTCAGGGTGACCCCACCTCTGGGCGCTGGGGGCCAAGATGGGAGGAGGCAGGCCGCGTCTGCACCCCTGTCGGGAGGACTCTGGGCGAGGGGACACTGCATGTTCCAGAGCCAAGGGCAGAGTCACGCGGTCCTCACTGTTCAGTGCTCACAATGGCCCTGCCCCACCATCAGTCACACAGTGGGGACTTGTGCTGACTGACCTGCCTGAAGTCACGTGGAGGGAGCAGGTGACAATGCCAGAACCTATCCTCGCCTGCCTGCTTCCAAACTCAGCACTTCCAACTGCTTAGCCTGACGCCTTCTGACTGTGACCTTGTGCCCCCAGGAGGGTCACCCTGACCTTGACCTCGTGTCCCTAGGGGTGTCACCCAATCTTGCAGGACCTCGACTTCCTCATGTGGGAATTGGGGGGCTCTGATGGGGTGAAGAGACACTGCAGTCAGAGCTGTAGCCCCCTGTCCGCCCCCCACCCTCTGTCCAGTTGCTGTGCCCCATGTTCCCAGTGAGCCTACGTTGCAAAGGACGACGAGATGTCTGTTTTCAAGATAACGTGATGCACGACGTGCAAGTTAAGTCAGCGGAAGAGCAGAGCAGTCTCGTCCACCGGCAGCACTGAGCCGGAGGACCGTGTCACAGGACGTGGTCTGTGCTCCCACGTGACACTCCCAAGCAGAGAACCACGTCTGTGCTGGCACTGTTCAGGGCAAGCCAGCCCCCTAGAAAAGAAAGGTGCCCGGCCCCCCTCACCCCAGCCTCCTCCCTGCCCCCACCATGGGGGGATTCTGACCAAGGGCCCTGGGGCGTCTCAGGGTTCAGGGCTCACGGAGCTTTTTGATGAGCCAAGCAGGACAGTGTAACCCAACCCAGAAACAGTTCAGGAAACTTAGACAGAGGGGCTCTGGTGGGGGTCACCGCGGAGCCTGGCAGCCCTGGACAGCACACATGCCTGACGCCCTCCGCGTGCGCGGTCAGGGTGTCCCATCCGTTCATGAAAATAATAAACCTGCCTGGAAACGAGGCGGCATCTTCTTTTCTATTCCTGTAACGTATTTTACTTAGAAAACAATTTCTCTGGGCCTGAGAAAGGAGAAGGACTCCCAGAGTCTGCCTGTACAACAAGCTCAGGCACTGCCGGGGGCGGTGCCAGCTCGCCCCCAGGCAGAGAACCGAGGGCGAGAGCAGAGATGAATGTCGCCCCTCCTCTGGCCCCAGGCCTCCATCTCCTCTCCTCCAGGGGTGCTGGGAGGGCCTTGCAGGAGGCACCCCCCCACCCCGATCAGGACTCCAGCTGAGAAAAGAGCTCCCACTGCCAGCAAGTCAGGCTGTTAGAAAGTCCCTTACACCCAACACGGAGCCTCTAACCACTCCCACCGCAGGCACCACCCCCCCGCAACAGCCCCCCCACATACACACCTCATGCCCACTTCTGATTTTTCCGCCTTTGGAGATTTGAAAGCAGCTGTCACAGCCCTTTCAGTCTGGTTCCCTCCCTGGTGATCACCCTCTTCTGGGACCTTTCTCGAGCAGGTGGCCCCCTCCGTGGAGGCGCTCTAAGAGCTGACACCTCGCAGGCCCAGAGCAGACGCAGCACAGCGAGCACGCGCGCAGACGGACAGAGCCGGGGGGTGCACAGCGGGGCAGGTGGCGCACACTCACCTGCCTTCTGCTCCGGGGAACGCGGTGTCCTCGCCAGGCCCCCAGCAACTGAAGCCACACCCTCCTCCCTGCTGTCTTAAGCCCCCGCCAGAAGCCGCTGGGGGTGAAGTCGGAAACCACGCTACTGCTAACCCCGGTACCACACACGCCAGTCCTCACGCAAAAGTAGGCCTTAGGTACCATGTTACAGGGGAGGGGCCGTGGGGAGCCCGAGTCCCCGAGTCTGCCTGGACTCACCTGAGCGGGGTCACCTGACCGGGGGCGAGGGGCGGGGAGGGCAGGCGCTCCGCCAGCTCTCAGGGGCTCCTGTTTGTTTACGGCCCGACTTGTTCCAGAAAAGACGTAAGTCGTTGAATAAACTGCAGCTCCTTCCTATGAGCTATCCCGGTTTGGGTGTTCAACTGGTACATTTTTAAAAGTGAGTAAATAACACACACACCCAAACAGCAAATCAAGGCAAATGGCTGCCAAGCTTGAAATAATACTAAGCGACGTCCAGAGGGGCTGTAAACGGTGGGGACCTGGGGCGCAGGGCCTGGAAGGCTGCCCGTCTCGCTCAGGGCCTGCAAGCTTGCTGGCTTTAGGAACCTTTCCAAGTGACGTGTCTGCCAGAGGATGTGTCATGAGAACAGCTAATTATCCACATAATTCACACGCTGGGGTGGAGGCTGTCACCAGGGGGAAGTGGAAATTATCTCAGGACCTCAGGCAGACCGCAGCAGAGGAGACCCCCAATAGATGACGGCCTTCAGGAAATGCCCCCAAAGGTGCCCCAGGTCTCTGCTTGGAGGAAGACTCTGGGAAGTGTCACCAGATTCTCAGAGCTGCAGGTGGTCAAACAGGTGGAGCGGTGAGGAGGGGGGACCCCAGTCCTGGGTCTCAACTTCAGCCTCTCCTCCTTCTCCTCTGGCCTCCCATCCGCAGGCCTCCAAAGGCCAGCCCCCGGACACGAGTAAGAAACGGGAAGCCACCACAGTTCTCTGAAAACTCCAGTCCCCGCGAGCCAGGAAAGTCACAAGGCCAGGGAGGAGGCGGCCACGGTTAATCAAACCCGAATGCGGACCCACCCTGGGCGGCCCCTCCGGAGGAGTGACAGAGGCCGCGTGGCACCTCGCACTCGGGCTGTCGGTCACCGGGGAGGGGAGGCGCGGCCCTGCCCGGGGAGGGCTCCGAGGGGGCTGCCAGACGCGCGGCCCGGGCTGGACGATGCCCTCAACGCTACCCAAACGCCGCCCCCTCCCCCGCGCCCCTCCTGCTGCGGCCGGGGCGGGGATTGCGGTGGCCTGAGCCGCCCGACACAGGAGCTGGCCGGTGGCTGGCCTTGGGGACGGGGACCGTCAAAGGCACCCGTCCTGCCGGCCTCCGCCGCTGGGGCTCCGGGCTTCGTGCGCCGTCAACTCCGTCCTCCCGCCACTGCCGCCTGGGCGCCCCCGCATCTGGGAGCGGGCAGGGGTCTGAGTGTCCCTGTCCAGTATCGGGAGGGGGAGCCACAATCCCCGCTTAATAGCAGCCCCTGCGCCCCCTCCCTGCCCCCAGCCCTGGAGCCCGCCCAGCCCCTGTCCCAGAGTCCCCTGAGCCCCCGGCCCCGATCCCCCCAGGCCCCCGAGACCGGGCCCGCGCCCACCTTGGCGCAGCGGCCCGCGCGCCAGCTCCGGCCGGTCCTCTGGGAAGGCGTCGCGGAGGCGCTGCCACAGGCGGCCCAGGTCGGCCAGGCTGCGATGCAGGTAGAGCACGCTGCGGTCCGACCACTCGGTGCGGATCTCGAAGAACTCCTCCTCGTCGCCGCGCCGGCTGACGATGAGCCTGCGGATGCCGTTCACCCAACAGCCACGCACGAACATGTTCACGAGCGACGTGCCCTCAAACACCGCCGAGGCCATGCCGCGGGCCGTGCATGCCCCCGCCGGCAGGGGGCGCGCCCGCCCGGGACGGTTCCGCCCGGGGTCGGGGTCTGCAGGGAAGGGCTTCTCCCCGAGTCCGCCCGGCGCCAGGGACTGCTCCGGAGTCTGTCTGGAGCCGGGGTCTGTCCGGGGTCTGCCTGGAGCCGGGGTCCCCCTGGGGCCGGGGTCTTCCGGAAGCCCACCGGGGTTGGAGTCTATCTAGGGCCGGAGTGAGGTCTTTTCAGAGTCGGATTGGTCCGGGATCTGTCCAGAGCCGGTCGGGGGTCTGCCCGAGGTCAGTCCGGGGCTGGGACCCGTCTGAAGTCTATCCCGGGTCGGATCAGGGATAGACTATGGGATCCGCCAGGAGCCGGGGTCAGGCCCAGGTCCTTCCGCAATCTGTCCAGAGACGAGATGGTCGGGGGCCTGCCAGAGTCCGGGTGTGCCGGGGCCCGGGGCCGTGCGGAGAGCGTCTGTCGCGGTCCGCCCGGCCTCCGCGCGCTCCCCGGGATGGCGCGGCGACGAGCCGCGGGGGCGGCCGAGCGGCGGCTTATAAGGCACTTCCCATCGCGGGCGGCGCGGTCGCCGACGTCGAGGCCGCGGCCGCGTCCGCCTTCCCCGCCTCCGGGCGAGAGGACGCGCCGCGCGCGGAGGGGTGGCCTGGCAGCCTCGCCCCGCGCCGCGCCGCCTCCCGAGCCCGCGCTGCTGGGGCCGCGGGGACCCCGGCCTCGGGGCGGGGCGGAAACCCGAGCGCCGGCCCCGCCTCCGCGCCCCCGCCCCGCCCGCCCGCCCGCCCGCCCGCCGCCTCCCACCGCTCTCGGCCCCGAGCCGCCGGCCGAGACGGGACCGGACTCAGGGCGGGGTGGGGGTGGCCGGCCTGCGCTCGCCGGGTTCCCGGAGAGTCTTCTCTCTTTCTGTTTCTCCATCCTCAGGGACTCTTCGGGCCTGGGGCTGCGCGCCCCACGCGGCCCGCGACGGGGTGGCAGTCCGCACAACTGCGGGGCAGGGGGCGGGGGCGGGGGCGGGGCGCACCCGCTCCGGGGACCCGGTGCCGGGACCATGTGCCAGGTTCCCGTCTGCGCGCCGCCCACCCATCCCCCGGGGCCGGGGCGGGCTGGGGGCCGAAGTCCGCCCTCCCCGCCCCGCGTCCCCCGCGCATTCCTTTCGTGCCACTGTCGGGCCACCGCCTGGACGCGGCTGGAGACAGACGGGGACTCGGCGGCACAGACGACGCGGCAGGCCCGCGCCAGCCAGCCACGGAGAAACAGGGATTCACAGCGGCCTGTTCCTTAGGCTGTTCCTAATTGGGAGGTAATTTCAAACGATAGTTCAAGAATCAAAAGTTAGTCCAAGAATTGGAAGTTGGTTCCACAGTGTCTGGAGTGACCTGACACGGGTGCTTTGCAGTTTTAGAAGGTCTCTGAAGCCCAGCTAGGGCCCAGAAGCAGAACGGGCAGAGAGCAGGCAGCCGGTCACTTGACTGAAGCCAGGCAGAGAGGAGTGTCCCCCCGCTACCCAGCCCCCAACACACACACACACACACACACACACACACACACACGTCCCTCACCACCTCCAGCCTCACTCAGGCTGCTCCAGTGACTTGCCATGTCACATCTTCAAACTTCATCACCCGAGTTCAGTACACCGGGAAGAGAAGGTATTTTCCACAACCTGGAGACCCCTCAACGTGGTGGCAAACAGTAAGTGCTGGTGACTGATGGCCTGAGCACTTAGTGTGCAGGAGGGCCATGAGGGCGGAGGCTGGGGCAGCCGGCAGAGCTGAGTCCCACCGCCCCCGACAAGGCCCCATTCAGGCCTCCCCTCATCCTCCCTGGGCACGCGCCCCTCTCTCCCACTGCCTCTGGGCCGAGCGGCAACCCTGCAACTTTAAAGGCCAGAATTAAGATGCTTCTATGCGTCCTACAAAATCTTCCCTAGGAACAACCAGGGCTTCCTGTTGCCTGGAGACCTGACTTTGCGAGGCTGCCCTCCAGATGTGTGGGGCACTCTGGTCACTAAAGAGGAGGAAGCATTTCCTGTCAGCGATGTTTGCTTGTCTGAAGAGACCTGGAACCAGAGAGCAGAAATAGCAGCGGCCCAGTGTCACTGATCATTGCAGAAACGCACAGCGAGACACCACGGACTGCTGACTTTTAGTTCACTGAGTTGATACAGATTTTTTTTTTAATCTATTAAGAAAAATGATCCAAAATCTGGAAATAAGACCAAAAGGATAGTGATGCTTTCAACATATTGAAGCGTTGTTTAAAGCCTAAGGTTATGTGCTTTTCTAGGAGAACGCACCACTGTTTGATGTTGCTGTTCACTATTAATGGAAGGCCAAGACCCCATGAGGTTATGTATCAACTTGTAGAGAAGCAAATAAAATAATTCTTGTCCCAAAGAAAAGGTAACTTCAAAGGGTATAATGTATTGTCCTGTAGAACATTAACCATTTACACACCTGGCCTAGCAATCTTATTTTGATATAGCTTAAGGACTGTATAAACCCGTTTCCGCAAATGGTCTTTGAATCAGCTTCTTCATCTTACAGATTTCCTCATCCATTAATGAGGTGAATACACTCTTGGCACGTGGGCATGCCATATTTGTAGAAACATTTGAAAGTCATTTAACTTTTGAAAATTATACTTGGGCAAGTCTAACAAGAACAAGAATTTTTGCAAGGTTGTAGAGGTGCTTAACTTCACGCACTGATTTTGGGGGAATCCATTGGAAAAGGCCTTTGGAAGGCAGGGGTTGTTAAAACTGAAAATGTGCATCACTTCTGATCCAACACTTCCTCCTCTAGGAGTCAAGCCTAGAGAAACATTTCTACTCGGGCACTAACAGAAATGTACATTCACTGTTGCAGTGTTCACCACAGCGAGAAACTGAAAAGGACTTAAATGCCCATCAAAAGTGGAACGATTAAATTAGTAGCATGTATGTGATGGGATACTATACAGCCACAAAAAATGAACCAGTCCTAAAAATATGGATGGATCTCAGAAACATGTCAGTGGAAAAACTGGCAATGAAAATGACTGACGGGTACAGTGTCATGGATATATGATAAAACAGCGCTAAATCTGGAAAGATACTTGCCAACAGAAAGGTGCCTTTGGGGTAGTGAACAAAGTCTGGATGAGAGGATGTCAGCAGGGACTTTTGATTTGTCTGGAGTGTTCTTTATACATTTCTGAATTCAGTGACTGCACATGTTACTTGTGTAATTTTTTAAAGGGGTCTATAGGGCGCTGTGCATAGCTGGAATTAAATAGAGTGTACCCAGGGCTGGACTCTGGGCAGTGAGAATGAATCCTGTTGAGAATTTCTTCTTGGTGTTTTTCTGTTACTTAAATATTTTCTGATGATGATGATGATGATTAAAGAATCTCAGAAATAAGTACTAGGACTTCAGACCCCTGGTCCCGCCCAGCACTGAATCCCACCGAATGACCTGACACTGCTCACATGAACGCTCTTTGCCTTGATTTGCCTTTCCACGAGTCAGGAATTTAAAGCTGAAATGTAAAAAGCCCACGTCTGCGGTGAGGACAAAGAAAATGGTAGATGGCTGAAAGGGTGCTGTAACAGGTCTTAGAACCGTGTTATGTAAACGTTAGGAACAGACGCAGAGCAGGTGGGTGGTTTCAGGTGGTAAATGGAGCTGATTCGCCTGTGGCTACACAATGGAAGAGAGGCGCCCGCTGGGTCACCTGCCGGCTTCCAGGCCCGGGTAGAGTTACGCAGGTGTGTCCGAGGGGCTGGGTGGCAGGCAGGAGCCTGGGAAACCAGACACTCTCATCTGATTCTTACAAGTCAAGACCGGGAGTAGAGGCTTCGTGAAATTCAAAGCCTGTTCTTCTGAGGGGATGTTTATTTTTCTGTTTAGTTTTCTTTCTGTGGTTGCTTTGTTTGGGCTTAGATCATTATTATTTAAGATCTATCGTTTCTCTCTAAGCCTCACAGTTAAGGAGAAAAAGCCAAAGTTGGTGTCACTCCAGGTCACCCTCTGGGTCCCACTCCATCTGCAAATGCCAACGTAGTAGGAGGGTGGGAGCCACAGCCAGGAAGCGAAACTGAGGCGGGGGGCCCCAGGGTGGCCCTAAGCCCACAAGTTCCAGTTTGTAACCACCCCTACCCCTCCTCTACCTCCCCCACATGCAGAGTTAGAGCTAAAAGTCTTTTGCATGAGTGCCTGGCCTTGGGGTGAGTTTTGTAAACCAGTCACAGGAGCCCCACAGTCTGCTTTGGGTTTTGCCTCACCGGCTGCTCTAGGACACGGTCAGGTGGCTGGGTGAGCACCCCTGTAAACTCAGCCCTTCTCTGTTCCCCTCCAGACGAGCAGCCACAATGGGGCTGCTGTGGACGTTTTAGACACATAGATTGGTCTGACCCTCATGACAGCCCTCCGGGATGGGGCAGGCAGAATAACGGCCCCTGCAGGTGAGGAAACTGGGGCTCCAGGTGGGGCTGATGCGCCCCAAGCCCAGGTCTCCCTGCGGATCCCACCAGCCTCACCTGAACGCGGTCCCGGCATGCGGCTTCCTTTACCGGCTCAAAGCATCACCCACAGCGGATGGTGGATGTCGGGCTCCCAGGCCTGGCGGGCCTCCCCACTTCGCCACCTCCCTGGGGCCCCGGATTCCCACATCCCAGTGGGCCTGGGAATCCCCTGGGAGCCTGTTAAAAAGCAGACCCTGGTTCGGTGGGCTGGGTGGGGAACTTGCACTTCTGACAAGTCCCCAGGAGGTCCCAGGGCTCATCTTCTGCAGGTCATTCTAGTAGCAAGGCTGACTCTCACCTCAACCAGACAAAGCGGGTCTGGGCGGTGTACCCTCTCTGAGTGTCTGCATCTGTCCGTAACTGTAACTAAGTGTTAATCAGGTTTTCCTGGCTGGAATGCCGCCTCCCTGAGGACAGGCTGTAACTGCCTCCTTTGTGCTTTTATCCCCGGCACCTAGCACCGTGCCTGGCTCACTAAACAGCTGTCAAACCAATGAAACGAGTGAAGGAAACGAACGGCTGAGCCCAGAGCCACCACTGTTCCTCCCACCAGAGCGATGCCATCCCTCTGTGTCCATTTGGGAAGGTTCACAGTCTATCATCAACTCAGATTTTCCCGAAGACCCAAATCCCAGGCATCGAACCATCGTAAAAGGGGTCCATCGTGATTGTCTCTCAGGAAGGGGGTTACAGACTGTTACTTTCTTTTGTGCACTTTTCCTGTTTCCCAAGTTGACTGCAATAAGCGAGAGTCACTGCAGTAATTCAAAGGGAACTGAGGCTTCATGGCAGCGGGTTCCTCCTTGTACCACCTGTGCGGCCACCTCTCCTCTGTCACTGCAGGTGCTGAGCTGGCTGTGTCCCAGTGTCCCCGTTTCCTGACTACAAAGAAGGTGGGGCTACAGGTACCACTGAGACTGTTACTCCCAAGGAGTCTGAACCCCATTCCTTCATCTCTGCCTGTTCCTGCCAACCTGGACACTGTTTCACGATGCCCCTTTTCCGAGGATGGAATTTTATTACTTAAGGCCTGGGTAACAGCTTTCCCCCTTACGTGCAGCTCAGGTGTCTGCGCAAACTTAAGTCGCCATTTTTAACATGATGCTAAAAAAAATCGGGGAAAACCCAAGGCTGTTTATGACTACTATCAGCACTAATCACAGCATTAAACATTCCCGTTGAGAAGGGTTGCTGGAGTTTTACACTTTTCACTTACCGACATTCAGTAAATATTCTTAAAACAAATACATAACTTGGGCGAGGTCATTCAGCAAACAGCCTGTGGACAAACGAAGCTTCATGTGTCTCTTCCCCACACCCACTCCACTCTCCCCAGTGGCTTGGATGCACGAATATATGATTTAACACGATTAGTGTTTGGCTTGAAGCTAAGCATTGTCCTCACGCTGCCAGCTTGCTGACACGTTCATTCAAGCTGCCATTCTACGGGCTGCCAAGAGCAGAGCTAGTGAGCAAGTTTGGGGAAACTGCGTGGAAAAACTAAAGAAAGTTGAAAGATCACGACTGAATTATTTGGGCATCAGCACTGTCACTTGGGACATAGCTCCTGACTATAACGTTTGTACGCAGACTGTTTCATCAGGACAAACTTCAGGCCTCTGTGCAGGGCTGCATTAAGTAAGGAGTCGTCGTCACTGCAAGGGCTCCGCCTTTCCTTATATTCCGGGCAGAAATAAAGTTCAATGCCTGATTTTTGTTCTTACTGGTTCTGAGCTAACATAGCTGCTCATATGAACCAGCAATATAAGCCCAAAAGAAGCTGTAAAATTTTAAAATACTTCCTGCGTAGATGGAGTGATACAGAGACATAGGTATGTCTTAGTTGATTCCACAAAAAATTTAAGATGACTTGCCAAAAATATATATACAATACAAAGTACATAAATTGGAATTGAAGGCCAGGGGAAATATAGGAGAAGAAGGAGCAGAGAAAGGCGGTGCCCAGTTATGCAGGTGACAGAACCTCACTCGGTTACTAAATGTGGTTTGCAAATGGCATTCCTCCAATGGATTCTCACCTCAGAGTTAAATTCCAGAACCGCAGCCTGGCCTCCAAGACGCAGGACCTGCTGCATGCGTCGCCCGACCATCACTCCAGCCCCCGGCCCTGCTCCCACCCGCCACCCTCAATCCAGCCCTCTTCGGACACGCCCAGCAGGTCCCTCAGGCCAGCTCCACACCGCCGGCCATTCCTTGACTTCTGCATGGCCACGTGTGCCGCTGCCACGTGCCCTCCCTGTCCCCACTCCCTTCCCCCACCTCCCAGAGCACCCTGCAGCACGGTCCCCACACGCCCCCAGTGACAGGCCCTTTCTATTCCCCTCTTTCCAAGGCAAGAACTCTTCCTCCTGACCCTCTGTGGCTGGTTTTTTTTTTTAATCTCAACAGCATCCTTCTGGGATGGAGAACCCTTGTTTACTTCTCCTTGTCTTCTTGACACAGTCATTCTAGTTCTTCTTGACGGTTAGTCTAAGAAAATGTGGGAAAATGTTCATCAAGATAATGTTGGAAGGTGTCTTCTACTGGCCAAGAGTCCCAGATGACCGTTCCTTTACAGCAAATAATGACATCCCGGTTTCCTTTTCGACTTTTGTGACTCATTATATTTTCATTCGCAGATATGTTCAGTGCAGGCAACGCTGTATGAATAAAGCCTCTAATTTTAGCCTCTCTCCTTCTCTCTGGTTGACCTGGATATTGACTTCCAAGGAGCAGCCCAAGTGACTTAACTCGGTTGTCTACACATCCCAAGTATTTCAACCAATTGTCAAATTTCTGCTACCCGTTGCCCCGTAACTGTGACTGCCTCACCACTGGGGCTTAAATTCTGCCCAGGCACAAAGGGCTCAGTGAACTGAAACCAGAAAAAAGCTCAGGGCAACGGAACAAATGCCCACATCTTGGCTCAAGGAGTTGACTTTTATAGAAGTAAGTACATTTGTAAGAGTTGTTATGATGAATTGCTCTGACAGTCTTCCAGACAGGGAAATAGCTGAAGTTTCTTTTCCCAAGGGCTCCTTAAATCAAACATTCAAAATGACCTGGCTTCCATTGGCCCAGAGCAGAAGTCATAAGATTGAAAAAGTAAGTAAATAAAGTTTTAAAGAGATGGAGAAAACACTGCTCTCTGAAAATACCCGATTCAGACCAGTGATTGAATAGGAGCTGAGGGTACGTGGAATGTTTGCTTCCTCCTTATTTCAAACTGTTTAAATTGCTTACGATGATTTTATCCACCCTCTCTGAGCGAGAAGACGTGTGTGCAGGGAAAGCTCAGGCCTGAGGGGATTTCTCTCCACCCCCCACTCCCCAGATATGCATATTCTAGAAAACTCGTGCTGGTCTGGAAGCCAGCTCTGGGTTGAGCTGCAGTTTAGAAGTCAAGCCATTGCAGACTGCTCCGTCAGGCTTTGCTGTTTGTTAATGACCTACTTCAAGTTCAGCAGACCGGCACCTCCTTTGACATTGATTATACTCCTAGAACTCCTCCAAGTTCACCGTCAGCGGATCCTGGACAGTAAGTGAGGTGGTTGTTTGGGTTTGCTGGGGGAATGCATCTGAAAGACAGACTCCACCCAAGGCAGCTGCCCCTCCTCGGCCCCTGACGCAAGGCAGTTTGACTTAAAGGCCATCTCCCCCAGAGAGCTGGTCCACCCGGGAGGCAGGGTGGGCCTGCCCCGGGAACGCGGCCAAGGAGTGCGTGATCTCCACACCCGTGACCACACCCTCCTGTTGTTAAGCACTGTCTAGTCTTCAATGATAGTAGCTCCTGGTGATTAATTTTGCTGCTTTTGGTCGCTGGCAGGGAAACAGGTTTTGACGTGTAGTCAGGATCCTTCAAATTGAGAAAAGATCGCATTGAGGGAGCTGTTTTCCAATTAATCCCAACAATTTTAAGTCCCACATTAGAAAACAATGCAATTCTTCCTAGAAGACAAACACACACAGATGGTTGTGTGACTTAGGGTAACTGTTTCCTTCCAAAAAGGGTCTGAAGTGGCTTCCAAAATGCGGGGTAAAAGAAGGAAACTGACAGGTAAGGATGTTGGGCAGAAACCCGGCATTTCCAAATTACCTTGCTCTCCCGTTCCCCTCTCTGTTCAGTTCACCTCAAGAGGCTTAAGAAACGAGGAAGGAGGGCCGTCCTGGGGAAATGACGCGGGATCTGGGACTGCCCTGCTTCAGCCATGGGCCCACAGCAAACCAAACAGGCCTCGGGGTGCTATTCAGCCCCTTTGTGACACCGTTTAACTGTTACATACACATACAGAATGAAAAGCGTTTTGATAACGTGGGTGAAAATATCTACACATGTCCTAAATCAGCCCACGTCGGGCACCCCGTCCTATCCACCCTGTGCCGCCCGCCTCCTCCCACCGCGAGGCTCAGTCCTCCATAGCTGAACTTCTCCTCTGAATTGGCTCCCAGCTGGGAGGAACAGTCTGTTTTCAAACAAAGGCCACTTCCAGGAACTCATCAGTCAAAGAACTGGTCCAGCATTCTTTCATCTGGGACCAGCGGGCAGGAGGGAGGCAGTGGGAGGGCACTTTTCTGCCTCCTCTGAGTCCGGTGCTTGGTGGTCTCCCGGAGTCTTCAGTGGAACAACAAAATGGCCGGAAAGCACTTAAAAAAAAATTTCTATGACAACGTGTTATGAATGAGCGCACTTCCTAAGGAAATGAAACTCCTAAAAGCCTCTGTGACTTGACTGGTGACCTCAAGAGAAGGTTTGTTTTGTTTTTTGTTTCTCAGCTCACTGATTATAAACCCAGGTTCAAAACCTATGACTTACCTACCCAATGAACCCGTTAATTTTTTAACATGTGAAATAAATATTTGTCACCCCTCCAATTTATTTATTTTTTTAATATTCAGCTAACATGAACTTTCTCTCCCTAGGAAAGTCTCTCTTTGTCATATGTCCGTCAGTTCATCACTCCCTCCTTCACTCATTCAACACGTTTTTATTGCAGGTGGTAAATCTAGTGAGGGCAGCACCACGATGAGCAGGAATCCGTCTATACCTTCGGCTGCTTCTTCATAAAAGATAAACAATCTCTCTGGACCTTAATGAAACAGGAAGAACAAATCTGACTCCATATTATGTCTGTTCCTTTGGCTCAAACCCTGGGCTCTGTTTCCTGGGCTTAGTCACGCTGGTTCTGTACCTTTTGTAAAACACCGCTGCCTAGAGTCTTGAAATGTACAGGAGAGCCCGTTCTCCAGGCTCTGATCTGTGAGGGTGTAATACTTTCCCCATTCACGTAGAGATAAAAAGTTGCAGAATAAAAAATAACATTTGTTTTGTTGGAGGTTTACAGGAACACCAATGACCTGACCCACGTGCACAGCTGCAAGAACAAAGGATTCCTGACACCAAGAAGTTTGCAACAACCAACCCCACCCCCTCCCCTTTTTAGTATAAAAGGAGCCTGAATCCTGACTTGGACAAGATAGTTCTCCAGGACGTTACTCCCCCATCTTCTCAGTCTGCATGCTTTCCAAATAAAGTCATTATTGCCTTGCCCCCAACACCTCGTCTCCCCATTTATTGGCCTGTCATGCGGTGAGCAGAATGAGTTTGGACTCGGTAACACTGAGAAATAACCAGGTGGTTAGGGTTTTCATTTATGTTTTTTACATTTAGATTTGCTATCCCGAGAGATCAGGAATTGCTGGCTCGTGAAGAAGAGGACAGAGGAAGGATGACATTTCAGAAGCCCATCACCTGGTACCTCTGATAAGCCCACATATCAATTTTTAATGCCACCACGGTTTCATTTCAAAGCAGAAGAAACTTGTAGCAGACTGTAAGCAGGAGTGTGGCATTCCTGACTGTGATCGAGGCGACCCTGTTTCATGTTTAGTAGGTGGCCTGTGCTGTCTACACCTCCTGGAGAACGCTACCTGGAGATAAGGCTTGGGTTTTTCCTATATACCCAGACATCAGACCATTCACTTCTGCATCAATTTTCTCCCCCACTTTAAGGGACCTTTCTCGGTGGTCATGAGTTCATTTATAGACTGACATTTCAAGAGGCCCCGTTTTGGAAGTCTCTAGGAAATTTAAAATAGCACATTAAATTTGTCACAGCCAGTGTCTCCCATTTGCTTTATAAAATTCACATACACATTTCTTGTCCAGGATTTAGGTGGCCCGGGGGAAAAAAGGAGAGAAGTTATGGATACGTAACTTTATGAACAGGAATATCCCAAACTTCCAATCTCATTCTTCTGATGAAAAGAATGATCACCGCTTGGTAAACGTTTGCTGTAAGGACCTTTGCAGAAACACGCTAATAATTACTAGTAGCTAAGAGCGTCGTGTCTGAAAGGAAGGCAGAGACAGGAGAACAGCCCGCTGTCACAGTAGATGGGGAGTAGCCATGCGAACTACAAGGGTAAGGACAAAAATAATTGTTTCATTCTTTCCCCTCCTTTTCACCCTAGTGTGTGGTTCATTTGCATCTTCAGACCCAGGCGGGGGGCTTCCGCCTGTGCCTCCCCAGAGCCACCGACCACTTTCTGTGGAGCCAGCCAGGGGCCAGGAGAGGGGCCGTCCTCTCCAGGGGACAGCTCTGAACCCGTTACAGCTTTTCTTTAAGAAACAAAAGGCCTCGAGATGGCTTTCTTTCTATTTTTCATCACCTCCCCAATACACAGGCACTGTATTTGCATAATGTATTTCTGGTCCGCATGGGACCCCATCTCCAGCTTCCTGAATATGCATCTGATTCTGTGTGATGTCTGAGCGTTGAGCCTCTAATCTCATTACCAGCCTGGGTGCTTCCAGTGAGTTATTCTCTGGGTTTTAGAACTGCACCTCCGATTTGTAAGCCTAGCTAACAATTACATTTTCGTCTCTGAAAGACGTTAAATGAAGGAATGCTTTGTGGGGAGAATAATCAAAGGTCTCAGCATGAGCGGCCCCTTCACCCCCGGCCCAGCGTCCGTGCTAACTCAGTGGAGGCTGGTCACCTAAACCCCCTTCCCCTGGAGCATCCGTCTTCACCTGGGGACCCTTGCAGGGACTACGTTCAAACCACAGCACTGTTGACCCCTCTTCACCAAGATGCTCTGACTTGATCGCCCCAGAGGAGAATCATTTCCCAGGCTTGGAGACAGGGCTGAATTATTGAAGTGCTGACTGAGGGAAACGGCGTGGGAGCCTGGATTGTTGCGACTGGTGAATAAACCGTCCAAGTTAAAGTTGCAAAAAATGTGATAATAATTTCGTGGAGTAAGGTCAAAGGCAGAATCAAAATCACTCTTGAAGGTCACTCCCATTTTTTCGGGTCCTTAGGTTTAGCTGCTCTGGGGCCAAATGCTTTGCCCAGATGATTTCTTTCCACCTTTACCACGATCCTTGGAGGCGGTTTTTATGTGGGTGTGTGTATCCTTGTTATACAGATGAGGAAGTAGAGGCAGGTGACTGTCCCTGGGTCACATGGTGAGAGACGGAGCTGTAACCGGGCCTGCAGGGTTGCATCAATGTGCAGCTTCAATACTCACCCAGTCCTGGGTCTAGCCCTTCAGTGTCTTCCTGCCTTCATGGTGGCTTTCTCAAAACTCCCGGGGCAGGCCCGCGCTCACGTCCAGCCTCTCAGATCTTCCGGGGCGGGCCCACACTCACATCTGACCTCCTTCCCCCGAGTCGTGGCTCTGCCAGCTGACACTTGCTTTGCTGCCTTCTTTTTGCCTCGGGGACCTGCTTTCCGCCAAGCTGGGTGCTTCCCCCACCAGGTGCATCACCCGAATCACCTAGGTGCTTATTAAAAACAGAAGTGCCTCAGGATCTCTTCAAGACTCTGAGTCCTGGTCCTGGGGGCGGGCGAGGAGCCGGAAGCATCTCTGCGGCATTCTGATGATCAAGTTGGCAGAGGCGCCATTTCCCCAGTTTCGACTCATGCACCCCTTTCATGTGATACAGCTTCTGAAAAACTCCCTCGAAAAACTTTTAAAAATTATTTCCACATGATGTTAGCCAAAAGTTGTTTTAACTTCAGCATCTTATTTCAGACACTATGAAATCAAAGGATGCCATAAAGTATTTCTAATGCAATGTTAATGACGATCATAATTTGTAAGGCACATTTTCACTTTTTCTCACTTAATGAATAGCTTGCACTATTTAACAGACTTTAATTTTATATAAAAAACACAATTGGTTGACAAGCCAATTTTAAAGTAACTTTGATATTGTGGTTGGTTTGGGCAAACATGAATATTACAATGCAGCTTGAAATGTAACCATGTTAAGTGCATCACAAGCAGATCATAGACTTAATTTTTTAAAGAATTTTCGTATTTTGTTTCAAAACGATAAGGGAGAGGGTGTTTCTTTCGTTAGATTTTGCTTTCGATAAATGGAAAAGCAATTGGATAAACTGGTGTTCTCTCTTTTATTAGACAACGGTTTTGAGACACTCGAGACTGGCATCCTCAAAGAATTTCAAATCTTTGAATGTAACTGGTAGAGTTTTTGAAGCTTATGTGAGGCATGATTGTGCTGTTCTCTTTGTAAACTTGTATTTAAATGTCAATATTCCAAATGCTTTGTTGATTTAACCAGTGGCCCAGAGTGGGCGAGAATTAAACAGGGTAAAACAAAGGCGAAGAATGATGAAAAACCGTGTGGCCGTGAGAGGGCAGGAGAGGTGCTCAGCAAACCGAGGGGCAGGGCGTGACCCCAGCACCTGACGTGGGCGCGCTCCTGGGGACTCAGCGCCAGCCATTCGGTTGTAAAGGGGAAAATCTCTGAAGAGTTATTTCTCTCATTTGTTATTTTTTAAGGAAGTGTAGGAGCAGGTGCCATTAGCACCTCCGTGACCTGGCCCTTGAACGCTTCCAGTCATCAGCAAGGCTGTCAGTCCTGACCGTCCGTCAGAATCCGTGGATGCCCAGGCCCGGCACACTGTCAACCAGACTCTGGTGGAAGCTTCTAGTGTCAGGACCGGTCTCTGCAAGTGAGTTTAACGTGTGGCCTGAGAATCAGCAACCCAAAGGGATGGGACTCTGTGACAGGCTGAGTAGGGGAAGATGCTTGGGGACAATTAGGCCTAAGCCCTGAAACCCCAGTAGGACCCCGGCCATCTCCCAGAGGCGCCCCCCCCCCCGACCCCGTGCCTCCTAGGAGTCCACCGTGGCTTAAGGAAAGTGTGAGCCCCGCAAGAAACGCTTTGCCTGAAGGATTCTGGAAATGTGCCTGCAGGTCACTGTTAAAGACTGCACCTTTACAACGCAGGCTTGCTCGGGCCACCCCCGGTCACGGCCCCCGCCCCTCAGTGCCGAAGCTCCCGGGCCCTGCCTCAGCACAGGGCCCTGTAGGAGACGCAAGCCCCGCTCGCACTCAGTCCCGGGTGCTGGCTCTGTGCGTGGCCTCGCTGAGATGGGAGCCCTGAGCCCCCCGGGGACCCCCGGGGCCCCCAGGACAACAGGAGCTGCGGGTCAGCCAGCCCACTTGCGCCTGTGGGAGGGGGTCTCTGAGCTCCGGGCCGTTGGGGTCCCACATCAGGATGGTGGCAGCCTGGCCGGGGGATGCTGGTTGGAGCTGCCCTGGGCCCAGGGGTGGTGGCTGAGCGAGCTGGCCCTGAGGGCGGCCCCTCCTCCCCTGGGCTCTGCTTCTCAGCCAGGAGCTGATTTACTCACCACAGAATTCACGAGCCAGCCTTTTTGTCTGCTCTTTTCTCTCCAGATAAATAGATCAATGAGTGCTGACTGCCAGCAAAGCAGGAAGAAACCGCGCTCAGCCTCCTGCCTCCCGTCGGACCCTCTCCACCCCAAAAATGGGTCAGGAATGCGGCTTCAGGGCTGTGTTTCTTTTTCCCGCCACCAACATGTAATTTTCATGCAGCGGCTTGAAGTTCCTTCCAAGAAAACCCAGTGAGATGAAGTCAGCGGGGCGGGTAACGACACGTAGGCTAAAGGCTGTGAGACCCGGGACCGCCAGAGCCCAGGATGCCCGGCTGGAACGGAAGCAGAGCCCTTCTTTAGCAGAAAAGCAGTCCGAGGCGAGTTAACCCAGTTCAGCCAACTCTCCTTCCCGACTCGTAACCGAGATCTGTGTCTATGTTTGAAACCACATTCACGTGAATTTATTTGTCCACAACATCCAGCCATGAACCTCTTGTGGCCTCACAGTGTGTGTGTGTGTGTGTGTGTGTGTGTGTGTATGTGTGTGTACGTACATGTGTATGTGTGTGTGTGTGTGAGTGTGTGTTGACTGTGTGCGTGTAGCACTTTACCTCTCACGCTCCCCGTGGCTCTGGACACCAGCTGTCCTGCCTAAGGAGTGAGATCTGGATATAATACAAAGCCCAGGGGTGCGTCCCCTGTGGGTGTGGCATGGATCCCCGGATGTGAGGTTCCTCTCACCCCAGCAGCGGTTCCCAGCCCCCAGTGCCTCTAGCTGGTAAAAGTCAGCATGGAAGGCGGTTTCGCAGTATCTGACAGATTGCGCTGATTCCTAGTTAGCCCTGTAAACTCCCTTCCCTGTTCTCTGCTTCAGGTCCTTCATGTCCCAACCAGCCTGAAGTTGCTCATGGTGTCTGCATTTGACAGGAAACAGTAATGCTCTCCTCCTTAAAACACTAATCATGCATCATTTCTGTGCTGCCGGGGAAAAAAAAATGACTCTGATGTTACCTGAAAAGCACCAGGACGATGGAGCTGCGCTCTGTGCAGGGTGCGCTCAGGCGGGACAACACCCTGTCCTCTCCGGGCAGCAAGCTCCCGCCAACGCTTGGCAGCTCTGATCCCCGCAGGCACCTGTCGGAGCCGTCTGTCCCAGGTGGGTGTTCGGCAGACAGCCTTCCAAAGCCACGTGTGATTCGGCCAGTGCATTTCCACGCCAGGAGGCTGCCACACCCCGTCTGCGTATCTCCCAGGCTGTCCCACTTCTGTAGGAGCCAGTGAGCACCCGAAACTCACCTGCTCCCAGGGCTCTGCAGAGTCGCGGCGAAAGGGCCTGAGAGGCTCCGGCCAGCACACTCTGCGCCTGGGGACCTCCGGGCTGCGATTATTCTCTCTTCCTCTGTTCTTCCCTGAAACGCTCAACACCAATGGAACTTAGACCAGAAAATATGTAACAACACGCAAGGCATGGGCACCCAGGGGTCAGGTTGGGCGCTGGCTGAGGAGGGTCCCAGAGACTCTCAGCTGGGCGGGGTTACCCTCTGGACGGAGCCCATGGAGGCCTGGGGGAGGGGGGCGTGGGGCGGGCTGAGCCAGGGCTGCGGATGCTTTGTCTTGGGCAGTGTTTGTTTCTAAGCCACGAATAGGGGTGCGCAGACGACCAGGTCTGCAGGTTTGCCACTGTGGCCGCACGTCAGGACCACCTGGGAGCTTTTAAAGATCCCCGCACTTAGACTCTGGCCCCCACCAAAGCAGAGTCTCTGGGCGTCTGTGCTTTCAGGCGACACCAGTGAGCAGCCCTGCTGGAGAATCTGCTTCCACCCCGGGGCTTCTCAGACCCGAACGAACACGCAAACCGCCAGGGCGTCCTACGAAGACGCAGGTTCTGAACGCAGGTCGGTGGGGGGCCCGGGAGCCTGCATTTCTGACGTGCTATCAAGTGACGTGATGCTGGCCACAGCTGGAGCAGCGGAGCCGGGAACGGGCTTGGCCGACCGCGGCTCACCCGCCACATGCCTATTTTTGTAAGCAGTTTTACTGGGGCCGAGCCAGGCCCGGCCGGGTCGTTCTAAGAGACTGCATGACCTGAAAGGCTGAATTACTTACTCTCTGGCTCTCCGCAGAAAACCCTGCAACCCCCGGTTTACAGCACGCGAATTAACGCTAGCGTAACTGTTACGAACTCGGTGGCCCAGGCTGGTGGGCCAAGATCTGTTTAACAGGATGGGGGCTCAGAAGGTCTCACAGGAGTGGCAGGGCGCATTTTTAAGTCCCAGGAATCATTAGATCTCCTTTTGAAGCTTTTAGATTTGGTTTACAATTTTGGTGGTGAAAATTGTTTGTTGTGCCTAAAACATACCAGAAAAAAAGAAAGGATAATTTACACCGCTCTGGAAGTTCTCTGGCTAATGTCCTCAGCTGTGCGACCTACTGTCTATAAAACTCTGATGAATTACTGTCATTTGAAAGCGTTCTACCATTTAAAACTATACAAGTGATGTGTGTTTGTTGAGAAAGCATCTGGACATCCAGAAAAACCGCTATAATGTTTGCTTGCATAATTCTTCAGGTCATTTCTATACACACACGTATACATGTCACCGTGTCTCTGGCCCTGGGGTGCCAATAGATTAAAAGATCAAGTGAGTAAAGTGCCGAGCTCATGTTAATAGCGCGAAATATGTTACGTCTGGAAACGGGCTTCTTTTGTTTTATAAACTACCCCGAGGATTTGGGAGCCGGGCATAAAATCAGCGCACGCCACTCCCATCACAGCTCTGGACAGAACCTGGTCACAAGACCACACCTTTCTCCAAGGGATTCTGGGAACGGCAGTGCAGCTGGGCAGCCCCCAGCTGAAGCCAGAAATTCGGAGTTGGGGAGTGGATTTGGCAAAGGCAAGCCCCATGCCCTGCAGTCCCTCTACAGCGGTCTCAGTGGTCCCCTAACTGTGCCCTCAGGCCGCAAAAGCACATGGAATGAATACTGTCCCTAAATTACATCTACAAACTATTTCACATCTCCCGTAGAACCACCCCCACCTCCACCTTGGACTGAGTTCATGGCTGAAGGAGTGAGAGTGATCGCTGTAGTTGGTCAGCCACATGACTCCTTGGCACAGTTCTGAAAAATGTGACCACAGACGGACAGTCCCTGTAATTCCCCGTAGGAACGATGTCCGCACACCTGTGCTTCTGCCCTTGCACTGTGCCAGACAGCTCTGTGTTTATTGTTCTCACTTTCCCAGTGGAGAGTTTGCTTCCTTCCCTTTGCTTGTGAACGTCTTCAGCAGCCCGACAGCAACTGCCCTCAGGTCTGTTTACAGCCAGCGGGTTGGGAGGGGCCGCGGTGTCCTCTAAGGGGTATTGTGTGTCTGTGTTCACAAGGGACAGTCCAGTTTGCTCACCCTCTGTCTCAGTCTCGATCTTTTCTCTCTCTAGACTACTTTTCAGTAACAATCTAGAGCTTGCCTTTAGGAGAATGGTATCACTCCGCATCCCGAGGCATGGGTTCCAGCCCTGGCGGGGCTGCTCCCTAACTTTCGTCACTTAGGGGCCCACCTTTGTGCATCTCGGTGTCATTAATGGTCGGTCAGAGGCAGCTGCACCTGCCCTGTCCACCCAGAGAGCTGGGTGCATGTCTAACTGAGGATTATTTCAACAGAAACAAGTGGGTTGATGGAGGAGGAAGGAAGATGAGCAAGACACGGTCTCTGCTCTCAGTGGAAAACCAGCAGGGAAACGGCTGTGGCATGGACGTGGGTGAAACAGTGTTGAAGCCTTGAAATGCTTCCGTGGAAGGTTATCATTGCTTAGTATTTGTGGAGTGACTGCAGCTTGGGAGGCGGTGCCAGCCCAGGAATCTCTAAAGCTGATTTACTGCAGATGACCGGTCCCGGTGACAGACGTCTTCATCGGGCACCAAGAGCAAGCTCACAGTTCGTCTGACGGAAGCTTCTGGAATTGCAGACAAGGTTCCTAGGTAGAAATGCCTTCTAAGGACTGACCTTGCAAGGAACAAATCCATTCAGTCACAGTTTTCCCAAATTGTGTTCCATATTCTCTTTGGAGAGGTTAGGAAGTGTGGTGAAAAAGAAAAAAAGACGGTGGGCTGAAATATGATTGGGAAACGCTATATACTGCACGCCCCTCAACAGCTCATGATACGTGTGAGCAGGCTAGACTCCAAAACCAGAAAGCATTAAAAAAAATCTGTTTAATTTTGTTTAATTTAAATGTGTGCATGTAAGACTTTTTAGGGTCCCATTCTGTCACCGCTGGTTGACAAGTGTTCTCCCAGGCACCAGGCTGGGAAGTGCTGAATGGTAAAGGTGGTGGCCAACCTCACAGGTGCTTACAAGAGTAACAGGATGGAAGACAGAGGGTGTGTTGGTACAAATCTATTTCTAGAAAACGAAAAACAGCCCAAAGCATGTGATCAAAAGACAGGATAGTAAAAGTCAAAGCACAGGTGCACGTGCTCATGTTTTCTTACGTGTGGCTTCTGCGGAGGCGGGGGTGCTACTCCATCACGCGTTCCCTCCTTCACCCCCTCTTTTTTGCGTGTGTGTGTGTGTGTGTGTGTGAGTGGAGGTACTGAGACAGGAGGGAAGGGGGCAGGGCACAACCATTAAAAGAACGGCACAGCAATTAGCACCAAAAGAGCAGAAGAGTCAACTCCTGCTAGACCTTGAGGCTCAAGATGGTGGAAGACTTGACTTCAGTAGACCTTGACTTCATTATTGTAATACATTGCAACATATTAATATACAAGATGTAATATATTAATTGTAATATGTTAATATATTAATATTGTAATATACTAATATACAAGATGACAACACCCACGGCACCATGACAGTTCCAAGGTTAGCCATAAAAGGTCAAAAAGTGGATGGTGGTCCAGTTTCTGGGAATCTCAGCCCCTTCTCCACGGTAGTTGGAATGATCCTTCCACTTGTTAGCATATGGAGTTACCAAGCCCATAAAAGCTAACAACCCCCACACCTCACGGCCAATCTCACTTTTCTAGATGACCCGACGCTCTGAGGCCACCACCCCCCATCTCTCAAGACAGCCCACACTCTGTCGGTGGAGGGCGCATCTCTCTGAATAAACCCACCTTCACTCTGCTATGGCTCACTCTTTAATTGTTTTTTGCACAAAGCCAAGGACCCTCTCTCGGCGGGGCACGCCCCAGGGACTTGTCCCACGTTCTCCTGTACCAGTGCTGGGGACTGAACCCAGGACCTCGTGCACGCTAAGCACACGCTCTGCCACTGAGCTATACCCCCCACCTCCCTTTTACCCTTCTTCTTACCTTACATATTTCTTATTTAAACCCAATCTTTTAAACCTGAGCCTTAGTGCCCTTCAGCTGCCATGAAGGTAAACCCCGGCGGGTCTCGTCTGCCCCACAAACTGTGGCTGAGAACACACACTGGTAGCAGGTTTCCATGAAGTCCGCAGGATTCTGAAACAAAGACGTTACTAACTGCCCGAGGCTGCGGCAGAGCTGAGGGGAATTTTGTTTTGTGCTTGTTCATCTTGCACAGTCAAAAGACAAAAACCTAAAATAGGTTTCTTGATTTCTGGTGCCACTTCCTTTTCAACCCCGGGAGAGGAGACCGTGGGTGTGAGTGTGAACTCATCAGATGGCCGAGGTGGCCCTGCGGCCGGGGAGGCTGCGGCCGGCCCAGGAGGCTGGGGAAGGTCCCTCCTCTGGCAGGGCTGGGGCCGATGTCACCCAAGAAGCTCACTTCCTTTATCCAGTTTCTTGTTTTATGTGTGGACTTGAATTACTTGAGGGGGAAAGTTTCTGGCAAAAACCCAGGAGGAAGTGGCACCTGCCTGTGCACCCCTGACGTCTTAAGGACTGGGGGTCTCCTTCCTATAGTGGGTCCACTTTGAGGAAAGTGGGACCGTCCATCCAACCACCCACCCACCCAGCCACACTTACTGGACACCTCCTGTGTACCAGGCTATGCAGCCCCAGCCCTCAGGGAGCTTAGTGTCTAGGCGGGAACGACGTTAGCTTCCAGGCCTCTTGATGGAGGGTCCGCACACAGCTGTTCGTGGGCTCCCTTCGGGAACTGCCTCCTAAGTCAGCAGCACAAGCATGACTAACTGGAGAAGTACCGACTGCCTGTTAACCATTGGCGGGCACTTAGCCTTTTTGTCTTTATCCACTATGCAAAGTCCTGGGTTTGCGAATTTCTGATACTTAAGAAGCTATCTCTGCTTCCAAACACAGGTGAAATTGTTAGCTCAGACTCGAGGTTTACTGTCCGGTATGAAGGCATCTAAGATAAAACGTTTTTGTTTCACGAAGCCCAAAGCTGTATGAATGCTTCAGGTGCAAAACACTGAAAGAGCCCAGGCTTCTGGTCTACCCCGCGGAGCAGCCCCTGACCCAGGGCACACTGTCCTCCCAAAGCATCCCTGATCAGGGTGGAGGAAGTACGACCTTCCAGAAACAGGGCAGGTGGAGATGGCAACAGACGGTTGCCATGTTTAAATGTCAGGCACTGTGTAGATAGTTCATGAAACAGCTCATTAAATCTGAGCCTGAAGCACAGAGAGAAATAACTGACCAAGATTCCAATCCAGGTCTGTCTGCCTTCCAGACAGCTTGGGGAAGGTGGTGACATCTGATGAATCGAACGATTGAACAATGGTATCTCAGTAGGAGGGGTAGCCAGCTGTCTTCAGCCCTTGGGGTAATGGAATAAGAAGCCTTGAGTGGCTCTGCCCTTTACTCGCCGGGTGCCCTTGGGTGAACCACTCCCAACCCTTATCAGACATCAGTGTCCTCGGCCCCGAAGTGAGAACAACAATGACGCTAAATGAAAATACCCGTAAAGAGGGCTGGACAAGTAGAGTGAATTCTCAGATCTTAGAGAGAGGCAGACACACATCTGAATCCAGGGTCTACCACTGATGAGTTACGTGACCTTGGGGGAGTCATTCAAATCCTTTAGCTTCAGTTTCCTCATCTGACAAATAAGAAAAACAGTAACATCCCCCGCATGATGCGGCTGCAGGGATTAAATGAACAAATGGCTGCATGCAAGGAAACCCTGTGCACAGCGATCAGAAGTTTTTGCGTAAGCACTCAATGAAGTCAGCTACCGTTGTTACTCACACGGACTCACACACAAGACTGTTGTCACCCTTGAAACTTAGAGCAACAAGTGTAGGAAGATGTTTTGTAAACTGTAAAGTTTCCTCTCCGCGTTACTTACCATTAATGGAGGCAATGGCTGAGGCCGTGGTGAGTGCTTACTGTTACTATGTCTCCCAGCGCTTGTTCTTAGAGTCATGCTCTAAGAGAGGCGAATGGGCCCGCTACCTCTTACCCCGGAGCACAGAGATCTGAGGCAAGTATTGCTGGATCTGGGGAGCAAAAATACCACATGAGTAAGAGCGAATTCACCCAGGGTGGCCATTACGGGTGAGATGAACACCTGGAGAAGAAACACTGGCTCCTGCCCGTGACTCGGCTGCCCTGCTCCCCCAGCAAGTACTGGTACCCAGCCGACTTCAGGATTCACCCCGATCAGGTGGTCCGGAAAAGCGCAGCAAAGAGCCGCCTGGATGCCAGGCAGAGAACAAGGCGGGCGGGCGGGCGAGGTAGCGCAGGAGCTCCAGGCCCACACCCGGCCCCCTGCAGCTACGTCGGGGTGCCAGGCTCTCCAGAAGCAAGACGAAAGCGGAGCCGGCCCACGGGACGCGCCGCCGGCCTCCGGAGCGGGAAGGCGCCGGGGGCGCTTGCGCTGCCCGCCCCCCCCCCCGGCCCCCGGCCACGCACACCGACCCTGCCCCCCGCCCCCCGGCCACGCACGCAGCGCCACTGATGACGCCGCCTCTCCCGCTCAGCCCACGCAGAACTGCGCGTCCTTCCCGACGACGCGCGCCAGGCCTGTGTTGCCGAAAGCTCGGCATTTGCCGGCAGAGTGGAGCCCGAGGAAATGTCCAGCATCAGCGTTTCCCAGGAGGGCGGCAGTGCAGCGCCTGTGCGCCCCGCCTGACGGCGCTCCCCTCGTCCTCTCTCCGGGCGCGGTCTGCGCTGCAGTCTGGACGCTGAAAGCGTCAGGGGCTCGGTTTCCCAGCCCCCTCTGCTGCAGGGACGTAGTTTGTGTCCTCGTCCTGGCTGAGGGGACACGGGGGAGGGGGAGCCTCCTGTGTAAGTTCTGGTGGAAGTCTTCCTTCCCGATAAAGAGAGATTTGAGAGAGAAACCCCCCTCTTTATACTTGGAACTCGCTTGTGTGAAGATGCAATGCCTGGGGCCGTGGCCACCATCTCGTAACCATAAGGCGCCAAGCCAGTGCTCTGTGGACGGTGGGGCGGAAGGACACACACAGACTGACAACAGCGGTTGCCTTTTGTGGGCGTGGGGTTAAGCAATGATGAAAAGGGACTCTGGCTCTACCTGTGATATTTTAATTTTGTACGATGAGAGTGTATTCAGAAATTGCATTTTTATTAATTTAATTAAATTAAAATAATATTAATAAAATTAAATTAATTAAAAGTAAACACAAACATTTAAAGCAGTGAAACATGTTTTCCATGGAACTTATATTCCCCTAGAACAAACCTGTGGATCCCAGTTCCAGAAACACCTCTTCCTGCTCCACCTTACTGGAACCAGTCACAAACAGACATCCGTTAATTCAGGTTTCCATGGATGACTCTTTAGATGCGTGGCTAAGTGTAAACTGGTCCTCTACCCACCCAAGTGGTCCATCCCCCCAAATGCAGAGTGAGACACCTTGAATGTGCTCATCTTTCCAGCTGTGTGAATATTGACGGCACAGCCACTGGTCTCCATCAGTTGAGGCTGACCACACGGTCAGTTGAGGTTCTGACACAGACAGGTGTGCTGAAGAGGGGTGTTTCCTGCGACCCAGTGGTTTGTTTTATTGCATAAATTTCAGGCTGTTTAGTGTGTAAACAAGATGTTGTGTTCAGAAAATTGCCAACGAAAACCCAAGATATAATAAAGACCCCAGAAAAATGGAAAATGTTTTCAGAGTAATGAAAGCCAGGAGAAACAAATTTAAAATCTATTTGGAATGAGACTGTGTTATCTCCGTTCTTTGTGTATGTGAGTGACTAATTGTAATCCAGTCACAAGTGATGGAAAAACTGAAAGGCAAGACAAACCCCAATACAGGAAGTTTCAATGCTGCGTTAGAGTCGGCGCATCTCATAACCCCTAGATGGGCCGATGGATGTGATTTTCACCAAAAGAAAATTTGTTTCTTCTCACCTCGTAAGTGTGGAATACGCATGAGAAAGATATTGGCTGGGAGTGGGGCTAAATTTGTAGCTGCCGAGAAACCTCATGCCGGGCTCCCTCCTGCTGGATGGGGGCTCTGTCTGCCTGCGATAAGGGCCCCAACTCTTTTATTAATTAAAAATTTTAATCCATTGTTCGTGCACTTAGTTATTAATGAAATCAATTTATTGAGCACCTGTTACATAGGAGGTGCTGGGAATGCAAAAATTAGTTAGCCTTGCCTGCACTCCCAGAGCTCAGAGAGATGGATGCCCAGGACAGGGGAGCAGGACTGAGGTGAGACCCAGTCCAGCTGCATGACCAGCAAAGGCTGCAGGAAAACGGAGAACAGAGGCGGCCGGGATGCAGGGTTTAGCTGGACGGCCCTTCCATGCCGGCAGTCGGGGGCCCTGCTCTGCCAAGAACAAGAGCCAGAGGTCGCTGCTGGGGGTGGGGGCAAGAGTGGGTGGGTGCCAAGACCAGAGGGGGACCACCCTCTCCTGGCAGCTGTCTTGCTTAATTATTTTTTAAATGACATTATTAATTAAGTACTATTTTTTTTAAAAGGAGAAAATTTATAATTTTGCTTTCAAAATACAGTTTGTTTCAAGGCGTTTAATAAAGTTGATGAGAAGCAATAAACTATTAACTAACACATTAGTCCGGTAAAGTCTATTCAGGGGGCAGTAATTCATGTTTACTGAGCACTAACTAAGGCCAAGCCTTGTCTTTTTTTTTGGAAGTATAGTCAGTCTACAATGTTGTGTTTATTTCCAGTCTGGGTCTGTGAGGGGTGGGCGTCGAGACCAGAGCCCCCCCCCCCCAACTCCTGCCAGCTCTCTTGCTTTAGACCCGGGGCCAGTAAACATTTCTGTAAAAGCAAAATCCTTAACCTTTGTGGGCAAGAGCCTGAGGCAGGGTCACCGTCACTGAGGACACGGCTGTGTCTCCCAGCCCCCAACCCCCGGCTCCCTGGGTGTGACTGTGCAGCCTCGCTTCCCGATGTTCATTTGCTGTTTATCTGCTGATGCGGGTGCTGCCGGGTGCCAAGCGCATGCAGGGGGGATGCGGGGTTTCCTGCACGCAGCTCCGCGACTCCCTGACTCCTGTGCACAGTGCGAGTCTCCAGGGCCCCTTACGTCTGGGCCTCTCCAGCTGTCAAACTGCGCAGGGCCTGGACCCTGTAACCCCAGCTCCTGCTCTGTGAAAGGAGGCGAAAATCCCTTCTCCTCTTCCTCCTCCTCCACCAGCGCCGCACACTAGCCAGCCTTCCTCACTGAGAAGTACGTCTGGGAGATGCGAGTTCCAAATCCCCAACTGCCCTGGAGTGACCTTGACTCCAGGGGAACTTTATAAACATTATTTTTCCAAGACCATTTTGAAAAAAGCCCAGGCATAATAAAAGCACATTGTGCTGCCCGGAGTTTGTGTTGAAGAAGTGTTTTTCCACTGGTGTTCTGACTGAAGGGTTTTGTTTCTTCTTTCATTTCTCCTCGAGGCCTTGGCGGCCGTCCACATACCGAAGCTGCACCCTCTGCTCGCTCCCGTGGATAAGACTTCCAGACTCAAGCTCCTTGCTCTCAGGAGTTGGCCGAGCAGCCAAACAGCTCCTGTCGTCTGTGTCTCAGAATCCTCAGGGCGGCGCAGGCTGTGTTTTTTCAGGACCTGGACAGGATGCCGAAGGGATGATGTCACAGCCCCGGCACCAGCCCCTCCGCTTCCTGTCCCTTTCCGCCGACAGACTCACGACTCACGAATCCACGGGACTCGGGCATGTTTCCCTGTTCCGCAGACATTGGCACTTACAGGAGGTGGGAGCCAAGTGTAATCAAAACATGAAAGCCTGAGTGAATTTACTTCCAAAGCTGGAACACATGCCCTCCCGTCTCCAAAGAAAGCACAGCGCCTGGCTTAACTCAGCGCGTTCCGGCCAAGCGTTCCGCTCCCCGGGTCAGACGGCGGTGATCTCATCTGAAAAGCTGGAAGCTCCCAGGGCTGAGCAGGGCAAGGGCCCAGCCTAGGTGGCGCCGTGGCCCCTGTGCGAGCCCACTCTTGGCCTTGGAGGAGCGAGTGCACCCGGGGCGGGGGCGTCGGAACAGTGGACCCAGCCAGGTGTTTTGGACTCTGCAGGCAGATGTGGCTGGGACTCTGTTTAGCCATTCTCCCTGGCCTTGCATCCCTGCCCTCGGGTGACAGTGTTGATACGAAAACAAGTCTAACAAAGAATCTCGACCCGTGAGTGTGAAACGGAAACATCAATGACTCTAAATATGAGGAGGGTCTCAGGGAGTCAGAGACAGGAGTGAACCAGGCACTCGGCCCCCGAGAAGGTGAGCTTACCTGCTCGCAAACACACATGGCTATGTTTATCAAGAACTCACCACCTGACAGGCCAGCTCTCAGGGCTTTACCTGCAAAGCTCATCTCACGTTCACAACCCTGGGAGGTAAATACAATTCTCGCCGTCATTACAGGTGAGGAAGGAGACACTGGGAGGCACCCGGGCTGCGGTCGCACGGCCAGTGCACGTCTGAGCCTGGGGGCACCGGGAGGATCCTGCGGTCACACGTGAGCCCTCAGACACGAGAGTGTAACACTATAGATGCAGACGTTCAGGGGTTTTCTGTGATCTTTTAAAATTGAAGTATAGTTGATTTACAATGTTGTTTCAATTTCAGAGGTACAGCAAAGTGATTCAGTTATATGCACACATATATATTCTTTTTCATATTCTCTTCCACTATAGATTATTATAAGAAATTGAATACAGTTCCCTGTGCTGTACAGTAGGTCCCTGTTGTTCATTTATTTTATATACAGTAGTGGGTATCTGTTCATTCCAAATGCCTAGTTAATCCTCCTTCACCTCTTCCCCTTTGGTAACCATAGTCTGTTTTCTGTGTCCCTAAGTCTGTTTTCGGTTTATAAATAAGTTCATTTGTATTTTTTTTATTCCACATATAAGTGATACCATTTAATATTTGTCTTTCTCTGTCTGACTTATTTCACGTAATATGATAATCTCTAGGTCCATCCACATTGCTGCAAATGGCTTTCTTTCAGAGAATTTCAGGGTTTAAAATGAATGTACTTATTTCAGAAATTCCAGGTGTATTTTAGTACAATGTATTTGGTGTAATGAGATTTGACATGTGTCTCCTGAGACATACGGCCAGCCGAGGGGGGAAACACACAGCTCAGCACGTGGACAACGTGGACAACATGGTCATGGAACTCGTGGGAGCCTGTGTGTCCCAGGCTCCGGTCTGTGTTGGGGCCGGTTCCACAGCCACCTCTGCAACTGCCAGGGCTGCACGTGGAGAGCCTGCGCGCCCTTCATCCCTGGGTTGGATTCCACACGAGGGTCCTCTTGGGCAGCAAGGCTACTTTGACCGGATGATGCTAACTGTTTCCTAAAGACATTGGTCAGGCCGGGCTTGTCCACACTTCCCTGCATCTTTGGATGCCGATTATCTTGAAAAAGGCTGTGGCAGCTGAGTTCTGACTCCCCCAGCACTTGTCTAACGAGGAGGAGGGGGTGTGCACTGGCCAGGAGGCCGTGGGGGTCAGATGGCAGTGTCCTTTCCTCAAGGGACCAGGAGGCCCCCTCTGCTGGCCCCGTCGCCACGTGCGCCCCGCTTTGTCCTCCTGGTAAAATACTGTCGGCCAGCCTGGTGTTGGAATGGCTTTCAGGAATTTATCTAAAGGCAATTCAAAGAGCATATTCCCAGGAACCCTGCAATCTCCTGAGAATTTGTATAGCTCGTCCGTGAGGGTCGCTTAGCAGAGGGTTTCCTCACATATGGTAACAAATTCTAAACATCTGTGTCATCAGTCATAATTTCTTGAAGCTGAAACTTTTCTAAAATACCAAGAACTATCTTTGCTTAACCTGGTTACACGAGAGACTGAATCATACCTGTCTATTCTCTCTGTGGAAAATACCATGATATTGTTCCCACACGAGGAGGCAGTAGCCAGCTGCCAAAAAGTGCAGGTGTTTTAGACTGTTATGTCATCTTGTGAACAGCTTTAAAGATGCTCGGGACACAAGGCAGTAATTAATCCCGAAGAAGGAAAGGCCAACATGAGCAAGAGCAATCCAGGAGACCATCAGGGGAGGCAGGGAGACCAGGGCCTCAGCAGGTGAAGGACAATGGAGGCCAAGAGCAGGGCTCAGTCAACTGGCAGCCGCTTCTGTCAGTTACACCCGCCTTCAGTTCTGCTGGCTCCGCCTGCGTGCTGATTGGTTGGCGCCTGCCTTGGCAGTTGGTATATGTTTGCATGTCATCCCCATCAGTTAGAGAGAACAGTATTAGCAAAGGCACAGAGAAGGAATCGTCTTGGCCTGTGTATCGAACGGTAAGGAGATTAAACTGGCTTGAGTCCAGCTGGGGCAGTTACGGGGAGTACAGCCGTGGTTAATTGTTATAACACTGGTTGTGAAGAGTACTGCACGTCAAGCAAAGAAACCTGTACACAACCCTGCAAGTGGTGCAGGCAAATGAACCCTTTCGGTAAAGTAATGACAAAATGGAAATTTCTGTTGTATCTTAGGAAGATTACTGAATGGGGGAACAACCAGGAAGACCGTTTCAGGACGTGGTTGCAATAAGCTAAGCATGAACTTATCAGATGTTACCTGGGGAAACAGGAGTTTAGGCTGGGTTGGATATCACTTCCTTTACTCAAGCTTTGTATTATCAGCTTATAGTGGATCACGTGTTGAAGGCCCCTAAGGCCCCACTAAAACCCTCTGGCCCCATCTCCTTCCGGCCACTGCAGTGAGCAGCTCTGCTCAACTAGCTCCATGCTGGAGCATCCTCTGAGCGCCTCTTCTTGCTCCCATCTTTGGCTTCCTGATGCGGTGACTGGCTGGGATGTCCAACCACCCAGCCCACTGGGCACTTAGGCAGCTCAGAGATGCAGGGTTGTCGACACCCGCAGAGCAACTGTGGACCGCCGGGGACGTGAGCTGCAGGGTAAACGCTACCCCTTCTCTCCCCACCTCGCTATGATGATGACACATGTCTAGAGCTTCCAGAAGCTCTCGAGGGGTCAGACAGTCCTCCACGGAGACGCCACCTCGACCGTATAGGCTTTCCTCCTCGGCTTCCCGTCTCATCCTTGCACTCCCTCCTGCTCCCCAGGACCACGTTCCCAGATAAACCACCCACGGGGTGGACCCTCTTATAATGTTCTGCCCCCTCAGGAGCATCAGCCAAGTGGTGATTCTAAGCTGGCAGGGGGGCCGTTTGGAGCACTAGGAAGAGCAGAGTTCAGAGTCATAAGATCCAGATTTGAGCTTTGCCGCCTACTAGGCAAGTGATCAAGCCGAACACGTCACTCTCTTCGTCTTTAGTGTCCCATCCATGAAACAGGGAAGTTAGTGACCACCTGTAGCAGCCAGGCAGTGTGTCTGTGGTGGGTGTTTGCTGGTCTGAGTGCTTGGCTGTCCTGCTCCCGGCCTCTCGGGGATGCGACTGCAAGTTTTGTTTGGATGGTTAGTGACTTTCCCCGACACATCCCACCCCTGCCGCACCCCGCCCCCTGCTCCAGGGTAGGTTCTGACTGACCAAATTGAAAGAGACCATGTATCATTTTCCTGGACGCCATGCCTAGAAAAAGCAAGAGGAAACGTGTTATGGGGTCTGTGAAGGAATCTCCCTCACTCTTCTGAGAGCAACCAAAGAACAATCTCTCTTTGCCCTGGACATGAGACAGCAGGTGGCTCCTGGAAATTGCCAGACATCATCTTGTGACCTTAAGGCGTGTCAGCCTAGGGGTGAAGCAGGCAGGAGGGTGAGATTACTGACCCGAGTACCGCCACATCCAAAGCGCCACTGACCTCTGGTCTTTTCAAGTGAATGAGTCACTGACTCCTTTACTCAAGCCGGTTTGAGTCAGGCTTCTCTCACCTGAACAGGAAGACTCCCAGCTGATGCAGCAGGTCAACAAGCTTTGTAACATGCAAATCCCGATAAAACATTTGTTTTTATTATTTTTATTACTACTAGTTAGCAAAAATACCATGGAGCACGTTGAGAAATATTCCTAAGTTTTCATTTTAATGTACCTTCTTTTGGAAAAAATATCCAAATCATTGCCTTATAGTATAATCAGAAATAGCTTCCAGCTAGATTAACTATCTATGTAAAAAGAAACACTCATAAGATGACCCTACAAAAACGAGTGAATTTTTAAATATACATGAAACTCATACACCAAAAAAAAATCCTGTCAGATTTGGCTACCTAAAAATAAAAATTCAAAAACTACCATGTAGCCAGAAAAAAAAAATACCATAAACAAAGTTAAAATTCAAAGAAGAAACTGGGGGAAATGTCTGGAGCTTATATAGCAGGAAAAGTGTTGGTATTCTTAATATATAAAGAGTTCTTATAAATCAATAAGAAGAAATCTCCTCAATAGAAAAATAGGTTAAAAATTTTACATGAAATTTAAAGAACATAAGATGTTCAACTTATAATCAAAAAAGTCAAGGGCTATCAGGTTAAAAAGAATTACTAATAATTGTGATAACTAATATATATTAAATGCTAGGCACTGTAAGAATTCTCTCACAGAGATGTAGGTATAAGAATAATCATTGTAGAGTTAAAAAACACAACAACTTAAATGTCAAGCAATAGAAAATTGGTAAAACATGTTACAATACATTCTTACACTGAAATACACTGGGGCCATTAAAAAGGATCTGATAGGTCTTTAAGTGTTAGCATGGAAAAAAGAATGCTATATCATCTGAAGTTATCAAACAATGTACAAAATGATCCCACTTATATTAAAGTACATATTTATATGTACATTTGAAGTCCTGAAGTAAATTCCAACTATTAATGATTATCTCTCAGGTTTGGGTTACATAAAGGCCATCTTATGTAAAGTTTTTACAAAATCCATGTAGTGTGAAAACATTTTTAAAAAAAGAAATGAGCAGAAATCATAGAGAAATCTGGGTTGGGAAATCTAGGGCCACCGTGAGGGTGGAATTCATTCCTCTTATCCTTGGCATCTGAAGGCTGATGAAGTAAGTGGTGGCACTTCATCAACAGCAACTGTCGTGTTTGGGAAGGCTGCGGTGGGGCGAGGAGGGGCGAGTGAGGGCTACACACGCCACCATCTCAAAGTGGTGCCTGGGGTGGGACTGGAGGCTTGAAGAGGACACGGTGGGGAGGGGGCGTGGTTCCCAAGGAAGTAGAAGAAATTCCTCAGCTAGAAAAGTAGGAATGGAAAAATTTCACAATTAGCTCCCAGTGAACATGTGGGATTTGATTTCTATGCTCACTGCCCTAGAGTCAGCTCTGAGCAAAGGTGTTAGCAGTGGGTCCTTGGAAAGTCTGAGAAGCATCCATTTGCCAGGCTCTGGCTGTGAAGGCCCGACGCTGCCCCAACTCCTCCACCACCAAGTCAGTCGTTTCCTGGACTTAATCAAATCCCTTCCCAGCCCTTTGGATTTGCCTTTGGACTAACCTGCTAACACGTCAGCCCTGCTGTGACCAGCCAAAGCCTGAGACGGTCTGTGAGCAAATGTCTTTGGCTGAGCTGGCATCTCCCCACCCCACCTGGAGAAATTTGGATTTCCAGATAACCAGCACCGAGGAGGAATTATGCAAGCAAATCAGCTCTAGGCTCCCTAATCCATGTCTCGTGATCAACTTGGATGAGTTATGAGAAAGTCCTCGACTGCATAACTCAAAAGGATCAGATAAACCAGTTCGCAATTTTTCAGACGACGAAACTGAAGCGTAGAGATAATACAGCTTCCCTGAGGCCGTAACAAACTGTGGAGCCGCAGTGAGGGCCCAGCCCTCCCCACGTGGCACGATTTCCACTCTGCCAGACTACGTCTTGGCTGCCACACTTCCAGCTGCAGGGTTTCAGAGACTCGGGGGTTTGTACAGAGTGATCATTTACACCTTCACTCTAAATAGAGAATTGAAAATGAAGATGTAACACTGAGCACTTTACTGTAATGCCTCGTGTTTCTAGTATCAGTAGTGTCTCAATGTCATATAATCAAACAATGTGACATTTCTTCATTCAATCATCAAAGATTTATTGACCGTATACAATATTGCCAGGCCCTGGAGCAGGGCAAATGAAAACACACACCAGTAGCAAGAGGACATACAGCCTCTCAGTAATTTTAAGCCATATATCCTCACCCAGTTAATCTGGTGGAGCCCCATTGGAGTCTTGGCCTGTGGCCATGGCAACCCTCATACAAAGAATTACTCCATCAGTGCAAAACCCATCAGCAATCAGCTCTTGGACGCAGTCCCCATGGATGGTGGTCTGGTGGGAGTCTCAGAGGGTCAGAAAATGAAGAAGCTTTCAACGCTTACATTTCACCTACTGCTGGAATCTTAGCATCCTTTGAAGCACCCATGTTAAGTCCTACCAACTAGGACAAGCTGCATCGTCAACACCCAAGACCCACTCCTACCGCTGGGACCATCATGGATAATTCCACTGGCTCAGCAAAGATCCCAGCCAGTTAATTTTGGCTACAAAGAAAGTATGGCTACATGTTAGCGGATCACAAACCACAACATCCCATGAACGGTGTGTGTGAGAAGGGGCTTTCCTTGTGTCGAGATGGCCACCTGTGCATGTCCTGAGTGGAGGCAAGGGGAAGCTACCCTGGCATCCTGAGGATGGACGCCACTGACAGCCAGCGTCTGCACACGCGCAGGAGCCTGCATCCACGGAAAGAGGCCGTGCACGAACACCAAGGACACGGGAAGCATCCTGCTTGGTGCCCACTCCTTTATTTTCTGCAGTCAGTCCCCAAATTCACCAACATTGAAGGACAAAAATCTTGTCTACACCAAAGATTTTACATTATAAAGAGAAGAGACAATCTGATTTTTTTTTATGTCTAGGAGACAAATTGGTCACTTAAAACCAAGAATGATGAAAGAATTTCTTTAGATGGAAGGGAAATGATATAAGAGGGAAACATGCAACTTCAGGAACAAAGGGCGAGAAACGGAAATGGCAAATATCTGTGCAAAAATAAGCAAGTGACTCCTTTTCTTGAGTGCTTTCTGTGCGATGGTTGAAAGCAAAAAGTCCAACATTGTCTGACGGGGTTTCAATGCATGTAGGTGTAACACATACAATAGCTACAATATATGGGGAGGGAAAAGGGACTTTCATGGTGATAAGGTTTTTCATTACTCAAAGTAGTAAAATATTAATTCAAGTAAACTGAAAAATTAAGAATATATGTTGTAATCCCCAAAGCAACCACTAAAAATCCACAAAAAGATATAGTAAAAACCTCAACAGATAAATTAAAATTGAATACTAAAAACTAATCAAGTGATTCAAAAGCAGGCAGTAAAGAGGAAGCAGAGGAATAAAAATAGGGGGGAAAATAGAAAATAAATAATAAAAAAGCAGATGTAAATCCCAACATATCAATCAATAAAAACATAAATGGTTCTGAGCACATGAATAAGACAGAGATGCCACAGTGGTTAAAAAAAAGAAAAAGATCCGACTATATGCTGTCTACAAGAAATCTACTTTAAATATATTGATATAGGTAAGTTAAAAGTAAAAAGAATGGAAAAGATACACCACACAACCACTAATCAAAAGAAAACTGGGGTAACTAAAAAAGTAAGAAAGATTACTAGGGATAAAGAGGGACATTATGATAATAGGGCAACCTACCAATAAGATATAACAACCCTAAATGCATATGTACCTAACAATAGAGCTTCAAAATACATGAAGCAAAAATGTATAATACAGAAAGGAAAATGGAAAAAATTTGTAATTATAATTGGAGGCTTTATTGCTTTTTTCTCAGTAATTAATAAAACACATATACAGAAAATCAGCAAGATATAGAACTGAACCAGTGGATCTGACACTTTTAGAGCACTCCAGTTAATAAGAGCAGAACACACATTCTTTCCAAGTGCACACAGAAATTTACTAACACAGACCATAACCTGGATATGGAACAATCTTTATAGATTCAAGAGAATAAAAATCATACAAAGTATGTTCTCTGACCACAATGGAGTTAAACCAGAGATCAGTAACAAAAAGATGACTGGATATCTCCAAGTATTTATAGATTTAAAAACACACTTCTAAATAAATAATCCATAGGTCAAAAAAGAAATCTCAAGGGAAATTAGAAAATATTTTAATTGCATGAAAATATGAACACATATAAAAATGTGAGGGATCTAGTTAACAGAGAGAAATTTACATGTTTAAATGTTTATATTAGAAATGAAGAAAGGTTTCAAATCAATAATGTAAGGTTCCACCTTAAGAGATCAGAAAAATAAAGCAAACAGAAGGAAGGAAAAAATGAAAAGCAGAAGTCAGTGAAATTGAAAACAGCAGAGAAATTTTTAAAAATCAAAAGTTGGTTCCTCGAATAGATCAAATTCAGTAAACTTCTAGATAGACATAAAGAAAAAAGAAGACACAGTATAAGGAATGAAAGGAAGGAAACACTATGAACTCTACAGACAGTAAAAGGAAAATGAGAGAATCATACAAAACTATGCACAAAAATCTGACTACTGAGATGGAACAGACCAATGCCTGGACAGCCTTCACGATCTCCGACTGAGGGAAGAACTCCTAAATAAGCATCAAAAGCACAATCCATGAGTGAACAGATAAGAAATTGGACTTCATCAAAATTTAAAACTTTTGCTCTGCAAAAGACATTTAAGAGAATAAAAAAAAAAGAATCTAGACTGTAGACGCTATCACAAATCGCATATCTGATAAAGGACTTGTGCACAACTCAATTTAAAAACTCTCAAAACTCAGTGATGAGAAAACAATGCAATTAAAAAATGATCACCTAGCCAGAGCAATCAGGCAAGAAAAAAACAAAAACAGAAATAAAAGGCATGCAAATCAGAAAGGAAGAAGTAAAAGTGTCACTATTTGTGACAGGTGAGATATCACCTCACACATATTATTTTTAAAAAAAAGACAAGAAATAACAAGTATTGGTAAAGATGTGGAGAAAAAGGAACTATGTAAACTGTTGGTGGGAATGTAAATTGGTGCAGCCACTATCCAAAACAGTATGAAGTTTCCTCAAAAAATTAAAAATAGAACTGCCATATGATCCAGCGATTCCTCTTCTGGGTACTTACCTGAAGGAAAGGAAATCACTGTCTTAAAAAGCTCTCCACGCCCCGACGCTCACTGCAGTGTCATTCACAGTAGCCAACACGTGGAAACAACCTAAGTGCCCACTGATGAACGGATAAGGAAGATGTGGTGTATATACATGCTAGAATGTTATTTATCCATGAAAAAGAAGGAAATCCTGCTATGTGTGACAACACAGACTTTGAGAGCATTATGCTAAGTAAGTCAGACAGAAAAAGACAAATAGTGTGTGAGGACCGGAGGACTGTGATGGCCTCACACGGATGACTGACCAGCCTGGCTTCCCAGGAGACACAGACCCGCCGCCCGGGTAGCCGGCTTGGAGCATGAGTGGTTTTATAAAAAGCTCCAGGTGCCCGGGGCAGCTGCCCCCTGGGCAGTCCCAGGGCAGACGTCCAGGAGCGACGGCCGATGTGAAGGAGTTCTCCAGAAAGTGCCTGAAAGTGAAGGAGCTGGTTTGGGCAGAGGCTTGGCTGTGGGGATGCGGCCGGGGCGCCCACCATGAACAACCCGACTTACGTAGTCGCACCGTGAGTGAGATTTCTCTGTTTGACACGGGAGTCGTGGCCACACCTTTCCCATTTGCTCGCCATCAATAGTCCCCAAGAGTGCCTGGTCCATCCTTGCTCACCTAAAGCCAACATTTCTTATCTCGGACATTTTCTTATCTCAGAATTTAATTTTCTGAGTGAGCTGGGCAATTGCTCTCATCCACCTCCAGGACCACAAAGGTGGTATCTTGGGGTCACCTCCCTCCCCATGAACCCTACGGAGTCCATCCTAGAAGCAACCCCAGAGACAGGTGTTCCTGCTGTCACCCCCGTGCTGGGCGCTCAGCGCTGGCCGGGAGCAGGTCAGTCCCAGCTGTCAGCCCCAGCTGTCAGCCGGGCTCCGGCCATGGGTCCAGCAAAATGGCAGGCCCTGCTCCTGCAGATGAGTTCTGGACCCACGGTCACTTCCAGGAGGGAGAAAATTAAAGTCTGAGGTAATCAATCAGCCCCATTGTTGCCCCTTTGCCACCATCTGAATGGTGGGCTTTCAGGAAAGCAGGAAGAGCAGGTGGCGTTTAGATAAACTAATAATCTCCGCTGGGGACAAAGATCAAAACAAGAGGAGGCACTGCTCACGGGGCCCAGAGCTGACCTGAACCCCTACCTCGGGGCCCCCGCTGGGCGCCACCTTCTCCTCGCCTACGTCCCTGTAGGCGTGCAGGCAGGGAGGGGAGTCCCCATCTGTCTAGAATATTTTCTCTTCTAGGGAGACATCTGACTTTTTCTTTTTCTCTGACATTTCTCTGCGAGTGTGAGCTCCTTGCTGCTGTCTCATGCACCCATTTTCTGTCCTGTCCCTTCACTTCTCTGGCGATTCTTCCAAGAGCTGGCTTTCCAGTGGTGCTCTGCAATCAGAAACAAAAGGTGTACCACCTTTAGAAAGAGAAAGAGGGTCAGAGCCTCCTGTCCTAGCTGCCCTTCACCTGCCACGTGTCCAGGGAACCTGTTTCCTCCGCCCGGCCCACAGCCACCTGGGTACAGGCGAAAACTCCCCGGATTTCTACTTGTGAGAAAAATGTAAACGACATAAAAGTATCCTACCACACATGACATTGGCCACAGGTCTCCCCAAAACTCCTTTTATCAAATTAAGGAAGTCCTCTTCTGGGTCCAGCTCGCTGAATGTCTGAGTTCCACCTGCAGGCACTGCGATGTCTGAAACGCAGTAAACCACACACGCAGAGGCTCTAGTGCTGCGTGATCGTTGAACGAAGCCTGCTCCGCCCGTTCAGGTGTGTACGTTCAGGAACTGCTGGAGTCGATCTGCCAAGTTTTACCCGGGATTTTTGCCACGACGCTTATCGATAAGACTGGAATATAACTGAGGTCCTTGCAGTTTTTCTGACCTGGCTTGTATGCTAACAACCTCCACGACAGCCTCTTCTTCGCGTGAGCTGGCCAGACGTCTGAACCTACTGCTGGGAAAATGAAATCTTCATCCACCAGAAGAAGTCAATCGATAAATTAAAACTGATCAGTCACAAAACAGCAACATAAGAGCTAGAAAAAAAAGAAGGTAAACGTGAGAAGAAACATCAGTAGAGACTGAAAGCGGTCGCCTCCAGGGAAGACTGTGATGGGACTGGGGACTCAGTGCTGCTGTTTTGTTAAAAGAATCCTTTTAGTACACTTTTCTTTTTAAACCATGCATATGTATCACTTTGAAAAAACTAAAGACAAAATTTAGATCTCACAAAACTCAAGAGATATTTATGGTGCAGAATCGATTTTGAAGTCTGTGGCATCTTCTGTTGTTTTTTTCTTTTTCCCCGGTGAACACACATACAGAAGTCACGGGCTGTTTGTCCGCGCTTTTTCCATCCAGTATATTTCATACTTCCCCGTCTCTGAACACGTGAAGGCTTTCCCCTGACCCCACCCCGCAGCAGTTAGCACCTAGGAACTCGTGTGGAGAATTCTTAAAATCAAGATTTCAGACTTTTAAGAGAGATCTGCTTCCTTCTGTTATTTGCTTTTCCTACCAACCGTCTCAAAGAGTTGGAGACTAACCTCGTTAATTGTGGAGGCTGGCTAGGGCACAGGGAGACTGTGACTGAGTTAAGAGGATGGATGCTGGGGAAGAGGGATGATGAGGCTGGGGGACTGTACTGATATTTGGGTTCTGATTAAACTGGAGGAAGGGTGGTGACAGCAGACATGGCGGCACCACAGTTAATTGGATTAAAATGTGGCTGGTTGGATTATCTAATTGAAAGAGGAGACAGCCAAGGAATCTGTCTCACACTATGTCTATTAAAGGTAATGACTCAGGGAGCCTGGAGAGAGGAGGGGAGAGAGTTAAGATTTGGGAGATAGACACTTTCAGGTCGTGATGAGAACCCGGGTGCAGAAGTGAGGAAGGAGGCAGGGGATGGAGGAGCAAGGCAGGAGAGCCAGGAAGACAGCAGGGAATTTCTGACGTGACAGCCACAGCGGGGACAGTATCCCCAGATTGCGTGAGCTTCAAGGGAGCTGGGAGTTTTAAGGGAAACAGAAGAAATGTTTTGAAAGAGCAGGGCCCCCACCCCACTTTCAGTTTGAGATGACGAGACACGTCAGAGGAAAACAACCTCCCCTCTAGGGAGCTGCAGGGAGAAGTGGTCCCCGGGGAACAGCAGGCTGAGGGCAGCAAAAAGACAACAGGAAGGCTCCCAGAGGTGGCTGAGGGTTTGGGGTTTGCTGATGAGCGGCTGTGTTTAGGGGGCACAGTGGAAGAGCTGGGGTGGGCGGAAGGCTGGATGAGACGGTGGTTCAGAGCTTACGGGGATGAGGTCCAGCGGATGACAGCACTGCGGGGCCTGAGGCAGGAGGGACTGGTCCCGAGGGAGGACAGTCCGCTCAAGCTGAGGGCAGTGAATTAGGGGGCCTCCCTCTGCTTTGGCTAAAACGCCAAGAAGGCAGGTTTGTGTTCAGATGCCCTCTGCCTCCTACAGCTCCCACCCAAGTGGGCTGTGCCCTCACCACACTTAAGCACTGGGCACTGGGTGGACTCAGCAAACACTCCCTGCAAGAATGACTCTTCAGGGAGGGGTAGGGACAGCACTGAGTGCGGTCCTGCCTCCCCCGTAACAGGCTGATGGGAACTCAGCTGACTTAACACCCTCTAGGGAGGCGCTGCAGGTTGCTTCGCTCTGACCCCCTCTCCCCTCACTGGCGTGTGTGCCTGGGGGGTGGGGGGTGGTGCACCTGACTGAGGAGAGAGTTGCCAGTCCAGGCCCAGGTCCAGTGCAGGCTGGATCTCTCCGTGCTGTGACTGTTGTATGTCTGTGCTTGACGGGGTCCGTGGGCAGGTGCACGGGCCTGGCCAGGCAAGAGTTTGCTCAGTAGACTGACCCTCTCCGTGTGCATCTCCCCAAACCCTGCCTTGCACCAGCCTGTACGGAAGCCACAGTCACATGGGGCCATTGCAATTGAAATGAATGGAAGTAAAAAGCCAGTGCCTCCATGAACGACGTTGGCCACATTGCAAGCGCTCAATAGCCCGTAGGGCTGCGCGACGATCAGAGCGGCTACGGAACCTTCCACCGCCGCAGGAAGTTCTGTAAGAGCGCGCCCGCCTAGACCCGACTGCGGTTAGAGCTGTTCCTCTGGCCCCTCCGTAACTCCCGTGTTTTTGTTCCCTGCCGCAGAGTCCAGGCGTTGGCCCCGAGCCTCCGGGCGTGGCTGGCGGCGGGGATGGCGCAGTACAAGGGCACGATGCGCGAGGCCGGCCGGGCCCTGCACCTGATCAAGAAGCGCGAGAAGCAGAAGGAGCAGATGGAGGTGCTGAAGCAGCGGATCGCCGAGGAGACCATCGCCAAGTCGCAGGTGGACAAGAAGTTCTCGGCTCACTACGACGCGGTGGAGGCCAAGCTGAAGTCGAGCACGGTGGGGCTGGTGACCCTGAACGACATGAAGGCGCGGCAGGAGGCCCTGGTGCGCGAGCGGGAGATGCAGCTGGCGCAGCGCGCGCGGCGGGAGCAGCGGCGCCGGCAGCTGCAGGCGCAGCGCGAGCGGGAGCGCAAGCGGGAGCAGCGGCGCCAGATCTGCGGCCTGTCCTTCTCGCCCGACGACGGCGACGGACGGCGACGGCGACGGCGACGGCGAGGCGGCCGAGGAGGAGAAGGAGGCCGGGCCGCCGGCGCCCGGCCGGCCCCGCAGGCACCTGGGCAAGGACCCGGCCGTGGACACCAGCTTCCTGCCGGACCGCGAGCGCGAGGAGGAGGAGCGGCGGCTGCGCGAGGAGCTGCGGCGAGAGTGGGAGGCGCGGCGCGAGCGCGTGAAGCGCGAGGAGGTGGAGGTGACGTTCAGCTACTGGGACGGCTGCGGGCACCGGCGCGCGGCGCGCATCCACAAGGGCGGCACGGTGCAGCAGTTCCTCAAGAAGGCGCTGCAGGCGCTGCGCCGCGACTTCCGCGAGCTGCGCGCGGCCGGCGTGGAGCAGCTCATGTTCGTCAAGGAGGACCTGATCCTGCCGCACTACCACACCTTCTACGACCTGATCGTGGCCCAGGCGCGCGGCAAGAGCGGGCCGCTCTTCGCCTTCGACGTGCACGACGACGTGCGGCTGCTCAGCGACGCCACCCGGGAGAAGGACGAGTCGCACGCGGGCAAGGTGGTGCTGCGCAGCTGGTACGAGAAGAACAAGCACATCTTCCCCGCCAGCCGCTGGGAGCCCTACGACCCCGAGAAGAAGTGGGACCGCTACACCGTCCGCTGAGGCCGCGGGCGCGGGGCCCCGGCTCGGCGCGGCGGCCGCGACCTCCGGGCTGACACTTGCGTAATAAAGACGGAGGCTTCGCGTTGTGCCCGCGTGGTCCTTCTGTGGCGGACGCTGTGTTGGGTTGTGGGGCTGATTTCGGGGGAGTTTCGGTGCGGCCTGGCTCTGCCGGGCCCCGGGAAGGCACGCGGCCGCCCTGGACAGCAGTGAGAGTCAGGGTCCGCGTTGGGACCTGGGTCACGGTGTTCTAGCCCGGAGTCAGGGGCGTGGACTTGACCCCCCGGCTGTCTGGGTTCCGGGCCCAGCCCAGCTGCTTACTCGCTACTGATGGAAACTCTGCGTGGTTTCCCCGCCTGTAATTAAGGGTGACAGTAGCGCGTAGCGCACAAGGTGGACCCGAGGATGAAATGGGGTAACAGCTGTGAGGCACTTAGCGCTCGACAAACACCTGCTCGTATTCTCATGGTCTTGGCTAAGTGACTTAAAGGACTGCTGTGACCCACTTCAGAACCATGTGCGGGCAAAGTGACCTGCCAGCACTTTCCCCAGGATCGGGGAGGGAGTGGCTCACAGACTGGGGGAGCAGCCCCGCCTTGGGCGTTCCTTAGCTGGGTCGTTTGCCCGCAGGAGTCAGGGGGTGGGGCTTCTCCTTTTGCTTCAAGCTCCATCGCGCCTCCACACAGCACACATGCCCGAAGGTTTAACATTTTGATGTTTTATTCATTGTGTTACCTTTGTTTCTTAAAACATTGCATTAGAGTATTTATCTTGATGACTCTGTTTAGGGGCATACCCCACCCCCCACTCTGTCCTATACTTACTGCCCAAGGCCAGTGCCTCTCTCACTTTACCGGGTCCCAGCTCCCAGCGAAAGGAGGGACACTTTTTTTCCCTTGGAGTTCCTGCCTCTACCCATAAATGAGAGCTTGCACAGGAAACACCGATGCTCCAAGTCCGGGAGCCTCAGCCTGGCTACCCCTTGGGATCACGTGGGAAGCTTTTAAACCTCCCTGATCCCAGGTCACACCCAGAGCCCACTGCCCAGCTCCCCAGGTTTTCACTGTGAGTAGGGTTGGAGAAGGAATGTGTCAGCGTTGCCTTCTCTCTACCTCCCTTTGCTAACTCCTCCCTGAGACTCCGTGCAGTAAGGGCACCGGGGTCAGGGCTCTGGGTCTCTTCACTGGGTATGAAGTGGATGCTCACTGCCCAGAGCATGACCCTTGGACCAGCAGCAGCTGCATGTGGCAGCTTCTAGAAAAGCAGACACTCAGGTCCCACCCCAGACCTGGTGAATCAGAATGTGTGTTCCAACGAGAGCCCCGGGGCCTTCACGTGCACACTAAGCCACGGGTCTACTTCCCAGCATATCCGCTCAAGGCCGACTCTTGAGCGCACAGTGGAACCCCACATCTTTGGTTGCAGGTCCCAGCCACACTCTCTAATCCGGCTTTGATTTCAACATTGGTACGCTATCGACAGTCCAACTCCCGCATCAGTTTCCTAACTGATTTCGTGTTACCTAGGTTCAGGTTCTGCTGCACGTGACAAAAACCCCAAAGTAACAGTGGCTTCAGCAAGCCTAGTTCTCTTCCTCATAAAGGTCTAGAGGTAAATTTGTATTGAATCAAGGACCCAGGCTACTTCCATCCTGTTCTTTCATCAAAGTGGCCTCCATATCTATAGTTACCTCACAACCCAAGATAGCAGCTCCAGCTCCAACCATCATGTCCCCATCCCAGGAAGAAGAAAGGAAGTAAGGGGAGAAAGAAAGTGCAAAAGGCACGAGGTGGCTGTCTCTTAAGAATTCTTGTAAACCAACAAATAGTACTTTGGTTCAGATCCTTTTTGCCAGAACTTGGTTACTTGGCCACACCTTGCAGCAAAGGAAGCTGGGAGATGTAGTCTTGAGTACAGCTGTGTCCTGTGAGGCCAACATGACAACCATCACGCCATGAAAACACAATTCCAGCTGTGACAGCGGATTCCCCCGTCCTTGCGGTTAGTTCTCCCAGTTTTCATCCTCACCTATTTTGATGCTCTGTTGCTAAAAGCACACAGTGTTAAGGACTATTACATCTTCTTGAAGAACTGGCCCTTTTATCGTTACAGAATATCCTTTTTTATCCCTAATAACCCTCCTTGCTTTGAAATCTGCTTTGTCTGAAATTAAATTTAGCTACTCCTGATTTCTTGGGATTAGCACGATATATTTTTCTCCACGTATTTACTCTTAATCTGTATATCTTCATATTTAAAGTGGGTTTCTTATGGAGACAGCACATACAGTTGACCCTTGAACAACATGGGGGTTCGGGGTGCTGACCCTCCCTGCAGTCAAAAATCAAAGTATCACTTTTCAGTTGGTCCTCTGTATCTGGGGTTCCACACCTGCAGAGTCAACCAACCCAGGATTGTGTAAGGCTGTAGGATGTAGTTAATGAAAAAAAGAGTCCATGTGTGGTGGACCCACACAGTTCAAACCCGTGTTGTTCAAGGTTAACTGTGATTGGGTTGTAGTTTTTGATCCACCCTGACAATCTCAGTCTTTCAGGTTGGTGCATTTAGGCCACTGATATTCAAAGTGATTATTAATATGGCTGGGTTAATGTCTATTTTCTATTTTCTGTTTGTTACCCTTGTTCTTTGTTCCTGTTTTTGTCTTCCACTCTTTTTCTGCCTTTCGTAGTTTTAACTGAGCATTTTATAGGATTCCAGTTTCTCTTCTTTCTTAGCATATCAGTTATACTTGAAAAAGAAAACTTTTGTTAGCATTTGCCCTAGAGTTTGCAATGCACATTGACAAGTAGCACAAGTCCACTTTCACGTAACACTGTGTCACGTCACGGTGGTGTGGGTACTGGATAATAACAATACGGTCCCAGTTCCTCCCTCCAGTGCCTTGTGTTATTCGTGTCATTCACTCCGTTGATGTGTACGGCACATAAGCACATATATGACATGCACACAAGCATACGTTACCAAATACATTGTTGCTATCATTTTGGCCAAACTTACCTGTTAGACCAGTTAAGAATAAGAAGGGGGCATACAGCTCAAGTGGCGAAGTGCATACTTAGCGTACACGGGGTCCTGGGTTCAATCCCCAGTACCTCCTCCAAAAGTAAATACGTGATTAGCCACCCCCAAAATAAATAACTAAATAAAATTTTTTAAGGTTAAGAAAAGTAAATTTTTTGGTATCTATTTATTATAATATTTTAATTTATTATAAGTACATAATTTATATATAATATATATATAAGTATCTGTTACACACGTTAAGCTCACTCTTCCTTCAGTGGTCTTCCTTTCTTTAGGAGGATCTTTCTTACGTGGAGGTTCTGTCCTGTATCATTTTCCTTCTCTCTGAAGAACTTCTTTTAACACTTGTCACAAGGAAGGTCTATTGGCAACAAATGCCTTCAATGTTTACTTGGCGAAGTCTGGCTTTCCCCTTCACTTCTAAAGGATGACTTCACAGGGTAGAGAATCCAGGTTGGTGGGGTTTGTTGGTTTTCCTTCCATCGCTCTCGTTTCTCCCTGACCGTGTGGTTTCGGAGAAGCCAGGCGTAATTCTTGCCTTTGTTTCTCTGCAGGAAAGGTGTTTCTTCCCTCTGGGTTGTTCCAGGATTTCTTTTTTTCTCTATCTTTGATTTTCTGTGTTTTTAAAATGATCTGCTAGAGGTGATTTTTGTTTTGCTTTGTTTTGGGTGCTTTGAGGGGGAGTGTTTGTCCCGTTTGGTCTTCTCTGAGCTTTGTGAATCCGCGGTTTGGCGTCTGGCGTTAACTTGGGGAAATCCTCGGTCATTACTGTTTCCTGTATTTCTCGGGTTCCTTCCCCTCTTCTCCTTCAGGTAATCCCATCGCGAGTAGGTTCCATCTTGTGTAGTTGTCCCACAGTCCTTGGCTATTCTGTTCTGGTGTTTTGTTTTTGTTTATTTGTTTAATCTTTGTTGTCTTTGCTTTTCAGGTTGGGAATTTTCTGGTGAGACATCAGAGATCAGAGACTCTTTCCTCAGCAGGGAGCAGTCCACCAAGAGGCTCCTCAAAGGCGGCCTTCATCTCTGCGGCAGTGCTTGACCGCTGGGCTTTCCTTGTGGGTCTTAGGAGTTCCATCTCTCTGCTTGTGTTGCCTGTCTGTTCTCAAATGCTTCTTACGCTGCCTGTGAGAATATTAGCATATTTAAATTCTGGATCTGATCATTCTAACATCCCAGCCATGTCCAGTTCCAGTGTGTTCTCTGTCTCTGCAAATTGTGGTTTTTTCCCTTCTGCTGAGCCCGGTAATATTTCTCTCGGTAGCTGGACGTGATACAGCAGGTAACCTGCGGAGGAGCTTCTCGTGGCTTTCTCTCCCCGCTTGGGTGGAGCAGGGCGGCGAGCGGTGTCTGGATCTGGGATGTCCCTTCCCCAGCAGGGTCTGATGACACCCCAGCAGGCTGGGCTCTGGGAGGACAGAACGCTCTGGTGTATTCAAGACCCTCTCCTCTCCCCGCCCCCTGCTGGAGGCGGGAAGGGATTTTTCTTCGATAATCACTATGGGAACCTGAGCGAGCTGCTGGAAGTAAAACTCGCAGAAGTGTGCCCACTCCCGCTCCAGCCCCGTGACCGAGTCCCCTGGAGTTCTCAGATCTCAGAGTTGCCCACAATGAGCGTGGTGTAATCCACCGATGACAGCCCGGGTGTCTGCTTTCCAGCACCGGTTCCTGCAGAGGCTTCCGCTGTTAAGTTGTGATGCTCTGTATCCAACTGTCTCTCCAGTTTTGAGGGCAGCAGTGTGCCCTATGACCTTACTTCTCTGTGGGGTCTAAGAAGAGTTGTTGATGTTCTCAGTTTGTTTGACTTTTTACTTGTTGCCAGCATGGAGTGGCGACTTCAAGTTCCTTATATGCCTAAGCCGGAAACCAGAAGCGCCCCTGACCCCCACCAACATTTAGAGGCATTCTAGTAATTGCAGCCTCTTGAGCGCACACGTCCTGCAGCCGCCTGCCCGCCCCAGCCTGCGCCGGCTTCTCTGTGCTCTGCGCGCCGGCCGCTCCAGGCCCTCCCTCCACCACGACCCCGGGAGCCCCCTCCGCCTGCCTCGAGGGGTCAGCTCCGTGTTTCCGCATCTTGGGTCTTCTTTTTGATTCACTTCCTCTTTTTGATGGAGAACATCCTCCCACGGCGTTATGGTCAAGGAGCTTTGAGAAGTCTTTGTTTTTAGCGCTTGCATATCTAAAATTCCTTCTACCCTCCTCGGTGATTAAAAGTTTGGCAGATGGAAATCACTTTCTGTCCTCATGTTAAAGGGGTCCTAGCCCAGCCCTGGAAAGGGGTTCCGGCCAGAAGAGACAGTGTGTTCCAGGCAGGATGGCAAGGGCTTTGTTCCTAGAGACGTCACACCGCCTTGTGAGCCGGCGGAGACAGATGGTCTCGGTTACCCCGGGAAGAGTGTGGCTTCTGCACTCTCCTTCTTCCTCCCTGGGTTAAGCTGCTCTGGCCCCGCCTCACTCCTCCTCGGGGGCCGTGTGTGACATCAGTGCAGCTGCAAGGGCTCGTCTGTGGGAGCACGGAGCTTGAATAACTGCAAGACTGTCAGGGCCCGCCGCCGCCCCGCGCGGGACGGAGAGGCGGGGGCGTCGCTGGAGTCCCCGACGGATCAGTTCAAGGAGCAAGGGGACTGGTGAAGCCATGGGTATTTAGGGGGAAAAATTCCTAACTGCCCCCGAATATTATTTAACCTGGATTCATCTGCTTACCTGAGTGATTGTATGTAAGTTGTAAATGACTTTTATTGGGTTTTATTTTTCGTATTAAAACTGTAACACATGCTTACTGTAGAAAAAATTTAAATACAAAAAAAAGAAACAAATCACTCATACGTAGTTGTACTACTCAGAGAAGACAACTGTTGCTATTTTGACATTTTTTTCTTCCCATCATTTTTTTCCCAAGTGGGGGTGTGCGTGTATATTTAATAGATATTTGTGTCATAAAACTGTACATGCAAGTATGTAATATGCTTTGTAAATTTGCCATGGAATCGAGGCATTTTCCCCACGTTGTCTTCAAAGACACCCCACAAAGTATTCTCATAGCCATCTCTCCCTTCCCAGTCTTTTAACAAATGTATGTATATTCCGTACACATCTTCAAAATATACAGATTTAGAAGATGCAATTTTTCAGTGTTCTAGATTTTACAAATGCCTGCCCTAGGTAATGACAGGCCAAAGTAAAGAAAACACAAGCTTTGCTTTTATTTTTCCCCAATTGCCTTGAAATTAGGCTCTGGGTCTACGGTGGCCACATCTCCTGTGTGGTCTTTGTGGTGACTTAGATGTGCATTTGTGTGACCTGGGAGAGGGCTCAGAAGGTCTGCTAATCTAAACACTGGATGTTTTAGCAGGGGGCAAACAGCAAAGCCGCTCTCCAAGGCAAGAAACTGTGGAGCTGAGTTTCTCCCGAGGACCATTAGAGCTTGATTTTCAGAGCACCTGACTGAGGCTCCACCCTCCAAAACTTGCAAACTCCTAACAACTGTGAAATGAGAATCCTCCTGAATCAACTGACTAAATTTCAATGTGGGGATGGGAAGCAGGTGGGGGGCGGGGAACTTTTTAAAAATTACAAAACCACCCCACCCCGCTGCCCTCGTGTGCCCAGAATATTGTTCGGAATTTTTTTTTTTTCTAAGAGGATTAAAACCCATCCCCACCCAGATCCAACCACACCTCCTCTGCTTTTTCCAAGAGCCCATTAGAACCCAGGCCAAGACCTGGTCCCAGTTTACCTGCAAAGGACAGAGCCCTCCCCTGCTCAGAAGTGGCAGCCCTCGCTCCTCCCTGTTGATGACATAATAAGCTGCAAACTCCTCATCTGTAAAATCTGTCCTTCTCATCACCCCACCCACCTTTAATGCCTTTAGATGTCTGGATGCTGGCTTCACTCCCGCCTCTCTGACACGAGGCAGCCTTCAGGCAAGAGGAAGGGAGGGCGCTAAGGTCCTCTGAGCCGTGTGCGGCTCCCATAGGAACAGGGTGCCCTTCCCCCTGGACCTTTGAACGAGTGTGACTGACCAGGCGGTCAGCGGGGAGTTACGGGGTTTTTACCTGGGCAAGGTAGGTTGCCACAGATCAGTTCTTCCATGTTTCCATGGATGCCTAGGCACCCAGGACCTGGGACTGCCTTTGAAAGCAAATCAATATCCTGCCCAGAAAGGAGGTTCTGATCTCACGAGCCTGCAAGGTCACCAGAGGATCAGGCTGTGGCTGAGTGAGCAAAGGGGATAAGCTGGGAAGCTGTCTACAGGAAGGAAAAGGGACCATGAGCACCGTGCCGTGCACACAGGACCCTGCCTGCTGGGAACGGGGTGGGCAGCCCGAGGGGGCTTGGCCCCGTGTCCCCAGGAGCCTGTGTCTTCCTCCTGATGCTGACCTCAGGCTCCGTGTGGACCGGCCTTTATGCCATCGCCTCTGAGTCTCCCCCTAACTACACCCCAGGGCTGCACTGGCCGCCAGCCCACAACCTTCAGGTTTCAGAAATGCAAATATTTGACCAGCTGATTAGGGTGTGGGTTGAGTCTGACATGTTGGTCTAGATTTGGCTTTTTAAGGTAGTTACAATTTTCAAGCCAGCACATTTTGAACTGTATCAACCACCTAATGTCAGTGATAGGACCTGGTGCTGTCGGACACAAGGTGACAGAGTTCAAGGTAAACACCTGGATCTTCCAAACCCACTTCCGTGGTTGCACAAGGGTTTCCGCCCCTTGTGCCAGACAGTAAATGAATTAGACGGGTCATTCTGAGCTGAGTTGCTGGGAGGAGATTCCCCTCCACCACGGCCTTCACACTGAAATGTAAGGACGCCAGGACTGATCTCAATTTCTGTTGTAAGCAGAGATCGAAAAAAGAAAAAGGAAATGAGATCAAACTTTAAAATTTTTCTTTGGGACAAAAAAAAATGTGTGTTTGTCGTCTCGCTGTTCCCTCCTCATTGTACATGATTTCGCATCACAAGAACTTCTCTTACAGGTCAGCCCCAGTTCTGCCTTTGGAAGTGGCATCAGAATACAGCTTGTGGGAAGAGGGGGTCCCTCATCTACAAGGCCAGCACTGAAGGACAGGCTGCTGGTTCTCAGACTCCAGTGACCTGGAGTCCCAAGAGCTCCTCAAAACTGCAAAGTCCTGCCTGGGCCCCACCAAGACGTTCGGTTCAGTAGACCCCCACATGATTCTACTGCAAATGAGTGGGGCTGGTCTTCGAGAAACATGGGCAAATACGAGCGGAAACCCTCTGCCTTGACAGCGTGTTGACCTTGGGGAGGACAGGAAGGGGCTGGGGGTGAAGAATTGGCAGCAGGAAGGTGGGGACGAGAAGAAACTGAACCCCAGCCTGCGGTGGATACGGAAGAGAGAAGGAAGATGTGGACGTCTCTTTTACATTTATGTTAGAGAATGGAAAGGTTTAATGTGTTTATGTGCTGAGATGAACCAGCCAGTTGTGAGGGAGAGGCTGACACTGACAGGAGACTGGAAGTGACCGAGGGAGTGAGACCCCAGGTAGGAGGGTCAGATCCATGCCTCCGCACGGGGCGGCCAGCCACCTTTGCAGGGGATTTACCCCTTGAGTCAGAAGGAAATCCGAACAATAACTCGTTGAGATAAGAGAAAACGGATGGATGGTGGCGTCTGAAGTTTCTGTAGCAGTGTTGCTGGGCAGTTTGGCTTAACTTGAAGTGTTGAAACAGGAAAATAGGATTCGGAGGGACTACGGATACGAAGGAAAGCTCTCCTCACAGCCCAGATGGTACCAGCTTCCAAGCAGCAGTGGGGTCTCGAGGCTCAGGAGAAACCGCTCCATCTTCTCACCAGAAGGGGACACACGGAGCCTGAGCTTCTTACTAAAACCGTGCTGTACGGCCAGACTGTCATTCACGTGGGGCCGGACAGCCCCGTGACTCTCGGTGGATAATACGTCGCCCAGCGCTAGGTCGTGTTAGAGGGATTTGATGCATTGTTTTTGATGTTGACCTTGCATTGGATAAAGGTTACATGCATACATTATTACATAAATGTACATTCTTGTTCCAAAAATTCAGAAAATACAGACAAGCAGAGAAAGGGGAAGAAGTCACTCCTAGTCCTACTGCAGGAAGAGGACCACTGTCGAGACTTGGCGCTGTGAACCTACCTGCAAGATGACCCCCAGTAAGCCTTGCCTCCCAGCGTCCACGCCCGGGGGCAGCCCCTCCCACGCAAAACGAGGGTGAGCCCTTCGTGACCAGGAGGACGTGGCAAAGTGACCGTGCGGGACTGCCGAGGCCAGGCCATAAAAGACACAGCAGCTTCCACCCACCACGCGGCTCCCCCGCAGCGGCCCCACTGCCGATTTGGGCCAGCCACTTCTTTGCTGTGGGCGCTGTTCTGTGCATTGTAAGACGTCCAGTAGCAGCCCTGCCCCCGCCCACTAGGTGCCGGTACCACCTCTCGCTCAGTTCTAGGAATCAGAAGTGTCTCCAGACGTTGCTGACTGTCCTGGGGCCACCGACCTACATTCTTGACTTGCGAGCTCTGGGGGAAACCAGCCACCAAGCGTCGTGGAGGGGAGCTCACGGGGAGGGGCTGAGGCCCCCAGGCCGAAGGCTGGCACCTCTTGCTGTCCATTGTCAGGGGGCCACCTGGAGGTGGACCCAGCCACCAGATGACTGGGAGCCGGGCCGCAAATTGTTGGCAAAGTTCATGGGAGCCAGAACCGCCTGAACGGACTGCTCCCAGGTTCCTAACCCCGGGAAACCAGGAGAGGTGAAAGATAACGATTTTGTTTTAAAAGCCACTAAGTTTGGGGGTGACTTGCTTAGTTGATTTCTTCGTTTAGCAACCATTCTTGCTGTCTGAAGCCTGACTACGTTTTCTTTCCTCGAGCACATTTCCCAAGGGCCTGGCGCAAAGAGTGAATAATGACCAGTGTGATTGTTCCTCTGTTACCTAAAGTTACCGTGTGACACGAACTCATTCACAACATTTCAGGTCGAGAACGTGTTACAGCCCCAGCCCCTGAGGGGTGTGATGTCCGGGACGCTGTCCCCCACGCTCCAGTTTCCGTGAACTCAGCTCCTGCCTCCGAGTGGCGAGTGGTAACAGTTAGGAACGCGCCCCTCTGTGCCCGGCCAGGCCTAGAGAAGAATTCTGCACACACCTGAGGGTCTTGGTCCCTCACTCTTTTCAGGTCATCAGGTGAACTGAGGCGTGATCGCACCCCGTGAATTAGGCTAATTCCAACAGACTGCCCTTGGGTCTAGCCTACCTCCATGGGCTCACAGAAGATGTGACTGTCACTCGCTGTGTACAAAACCAGATCTGCCTGTGCTTCTGAAACAGGTGGGTGCGCTGCTCCTGCAGGAGGTGCCTGTTGGGGTGGGAAATTGAGCGCTGTGTTCCCGGAGCCAGGAGCCTGAGGCCCCGGGTGCTCTGCGCCCTGAGACTCTGTCCCAGGAGCGGAGGTCTTGTTTGTGTTGTTGTGTGCTTCACGTAGTATCGTCGTTTGACAATGGGTTAAACTCCCTGTATGTCCCTTTTCTAGGCTACAGTGGGCTTGGAAGGGTTGTGCAGCTTTGGCTTTTAATATTGTCAGCAGAAATGGACTATTCCACCTCTTACTACTGTCAACAAATATACATTATTCCATTTTTCACTACAGTCAACAGACACGTATATGATTCCATTAGCAAACCTGTCCGCTGACTTTAGAATTGCTAAATCCAGTTACCCAGTTCTAGAAATATGAATGTCCTGCCAGTGATTTTCCTAAAACGAAGTATCAGAGGAGAGAAAACTGGAAACTAGGGAGCCAAGAACTGTAGATTCTCATTTCCTTGCTTTGGTTTTGAAGTTCTACCAGCCAACAGATCATGGAGCATTTATTTGAGGAAAAAGAACAGAAGGAAAGAAAGAGGAAAAAGAAAACCATTTCGGCCCTAAAAGGCCAGGCACCATTTCTGCATGTTATTTTTAACTCTTCCTCTGATACATAAATATTTAACATGGTTATAATCCAAGTGTACATATACTTTATGTGTTATTTTTTCCATAAGATATTATATGGTTCTATGTTTCAAAATAGACCACATAATTATCATCTTTATGGCGGCATAGTACTCCATGGTCTTGAGGTGCCGCCATTTACTAAGCCACTTCCTTATGGCTGGACATCTGGTTTGTATGAGTCAGACTTTTAACGAGACATGACTTCCAAGAAGACCTAGAATATTGTCAACAGATGGTTCATGGAAGGGATTTTGCTATCACGGCACATGTATTGATTCTGTAGTAAATGAAATGTAATGAAGGATCGCTCACAAGCTGGTTGGATATGCGAGTATTACATATACAAACAGAATTTAAGGCAAACTAGAGAGAGAGAGGACATTCAACAGAAAGATGAAAGTTAGATGTAGGTGAGAGGGTAAAGGCCAAATACACATAGAAACAAAATGGAGCTGACTTCACTTAGAATGATGGTCTCCAGTTCCATCCATGTTGCTGCAAACGGCATGATTTTATTCCTTTTATTTTTTTTACATTTTTTTATTGAGTGATAGTCATTTTACAATGTTGTGTCAAATTCTAGTGTAGAGCACAATTTTTCAGTTATGCATGAACATATATATTTTCCTTGTCACATTTTTTTCTCTGTGAGCTACCACAAGATCTTGTGTATATTTCCCTGTGCTATACAGTATAATCTTGTTTATCTAGTCTGCATTTTAAAATCCCAGTCTGTCCCTTCCCCCCCACCCCCTTGTCCTACTCCGCCATCTTGCTTCTCTCTCTGATTTTATTCTTTTTCGTGGCTGAGTAGTTTCTAGTGTGCAGCACAGGGAACTATATTCAATATCTTATAATAACCTATAATGGAAAAGAATATGAAAAGGAATATATGTGTGTAAATGAATCACTGTGCTGTACACCAGAAATTAACACAACATGGAAAACCGACCACAAGTCAATTAAAAATAAATAAATAATTAAATTTAAAGATACAAAACAGAGCCAGATACATAATAAAGATATGTTAGTCACATTACTCATTGACATGTTAGAATTTTCATGGTCTAGGAGTTTCTCTACCTGAATCCTTGGTTCTATCTAATCTTGAAATATCGAGCATGGTTGCCAGGTTTTTAAATCCCTCACATGGCTAAATCCTTTCTCGGTTTCTCCCCAAGATTATTTTAACTCCATATTCCAAGATTAAAGCAACAGTTTTGAAGGTGAAAGGCAGGGATGGGAAGTGATGGAGTAAGGCACTGCCCCAGTTACATTAAAAAAAAAAACAAGAAAGTGAAAATGAATGTATGTACGTTCATGCATGACTGAAGCACTGTGCTGTGCGCCAGAAACAGACACGACATTGTAAACTGACTCTACCTCAATAAAAAAAACATAGAGGAATCCCAAGAGTGACTTTTGGCCTGCGGGATGGAGGAGGTCTAGGAAGGCACCCCAGGAGGAACAGGAAAGGTCTCTTCCTGCAGGCGCACCGTCGTTGGCAGAGTGAGGAGTCACACGCACTCCTGGATCAGACACACTCTATGGCTTCAGTCCTTGCCTTAGGTCTTAAGGGGCTGAAGCTGTCCTTTTAAAAGAACCAGAGTCTCATCCCTGCCCACACGGTTCCAAGTTGAGAAACGGGGCAAATTCTATGTCTCTGGAATATTTTAGCAGTTGGACTGACAAACTGGAAAATCATTCGCTTTGCTTTGGCCCTGAGAGGAACCAATGTTTCTTTGTTTTCCTTCCCTCCCTCAGAGTTGGTCCAGCTGTAACTTTGCACCAGCCTTGAAAATTCACCCGACCTGCTACCCAGTGGGAGGATCTGTCTGCTAGCAAATAACCTGGTAGACAAGTTTTTTACTCTGAGCCAGACCGCGGTGACTTGTGTGATGGAACAAAACCCAAGTCCTAGATCTGAGCAGGGTGACAGCCTGTCATCCGAAGTCCTTTTCAGCATCCGGTGGAGCATGTGTCTGCAGTGGGAAATGCACACTTCTTCCTTGGGCTTTATCTGCTCTGCTTAAATGGTCGTTACCTTCAACCCCTGTGTTGAGGAAGTGATGGAATTCTGTCACACAGATGAATATACTTAAGTACACACCAGTATCTTCTCGGTCACGTATCAGTAGTTATTTGAGTTATAAATCAGTAGACTGTTACATTATGAAGGTTTCTCAGAGAAAACTGACCACATTTTCTATTAACATACACATCATGATCCTATCATGATGACAAGTGTAAATTTGACCTAATTTCTGATTCACTGATGTATTCAACAGATATTGACTGTGTTCTGGGCCTGGGGAAACAGCAGGAAATCAGAGGACAAGGGCCCTGATCTCACAGGGAGTGGCTGTTCCGGATCAGAAGGTGGGTAATAAGCAAATAAGCAGAAAGATTATCACGATAATTGCATATCTTTGCATTAAAACATCTTCTAATAGAGATTTAACATTATTTCATCTGGTCTTTTCAAAAACCCTAGAAGGCAGGTAAAGAAGGCATTACCACATCCATCTTCAGGGTTATTTTGAAGTCGTCGCCAATGCACTGAAAACTAAGAACAGTACAAAGATCTCCTTTCCACCTGGATTTCCCACTTTTTAATACTAAGCGTGTAACGTTACTAATTACTAACGTGACTGCACTGCTCCATCACTTTCTCCGCCTCTCTCTGAGAGATGGATAGATGTCTTCCTGACTTCAGGCCCCATCGCCCCTGAATGCTCCCCACGTGCCTCCTACCGACGAGGACCGCCCCTCCACCCCGACCACGCGACTGCTCCGACCGGACGTGCACACGGCGCGGCCGCCCAACCCGCAGGCCCTGGGCCCGTCTCACCGCGGGCCTGGGCGGGGCCTCCCCCGCTTCCCCGCGGAGCCTGCCCCGCGGAGCGCACACCGCATCGGGCCGTCGGCCCATCAGGCCCCCTCCCTCCGGACCGCCTCCCCCGCTGTCCCTGCCTCTGCCGTCCTTGACTGTCTCTGCAAGGGCACAGGCCCTTCCTGCCTCGGGGCGCACCTGTCCCGCCGGCGGGGCCGCGACCGCATCGCCTGTCCAGCTGTGTCTGCCACTTCCCTCGAGCATCTGATTATTTTGTGGGGGTATTTTGCCAATATCCTGCTTCTCATCAAAACTCCCCCCACCGGTGACACACACGCACCAACTGCTACTTTTACTGTTGCCTGGCCTTAATTGCTTATTCCCAGGTTCCTTCCACGTCTCTCAGTTTGCCTTCCGCTGTAGGCGAGCTCTCCCCTCTCTTCATTTATCTCTTTACTTAGTTTTGTCAGCACGGACTCACGGACTCCTATCTCATGCACTGGGTTGGAATCCAATTACTTCTTTTGATGCTGAAATTATTCTAAAATCAGCCAGTGGGAGCCCCTTCCAGCCGGGTCTGTGTCTTTTCAACACGGTCCATCACTCTGGCCTGCTGCCTTGCTTTCCTACTCAAAAAGACGTTTCGGGCTCATCTTGTACTCCTCCTGCCCCAGCAGGGGAATCAGCCCCACTTCTCCCCCCGAGATCTGGGTGCTGGTTGTGCCACTCCTGCCGGGGTGTCACTGCTCCTCGGCCTGCTCAGCTGACAGAGGTTGGAAATACATGTAGGTCTGTCTGTGTGAGCACACATGTGTGTGCACAGGTACGTGTCCACATCACATAAATACACGTACACACACACAAACTCACACCCATAACAATTCCTACATCTAGTTCTTGCCTGTGGCCAGACACCACCCGTGTCTTGCTGCTGCTGTTTCCACCTTCCTCTTAATGCTTCCAAGCCCCAGGTACGCTCGGCTCGGCTCCCTCCTTGTCCGGGGGGATGCAGGTTTATGTAAACGGAGAATCAGAGCCACGCGCCTGGCCCCAGGAGAAGTCTATCCCCAAGATAGACCTTGGGAGAGCTGGTGTTAAGTATTAAAGTGTGTGTATTAAAGCTCATGCCTTCGTCTCGTGGGAGAGGCCAGCATGTTTGCAGAACCTGAGCTCTGCCTCCCTGGGACCCCTTCTCTGGCTCCTCTCAGATCCACATTTATTTAGTCAAAATAAAGCAAGGTCATCTGCGCCTTGTCACCTGCGCAGTGCTTCCCTCTCGTTGGGTGGGGGCCTTTGGCCTCTTCCCTGAGCAGAGAAGCTGCCGTGGCCGTGGGATTCCAGTGGGAGGCCGGACGTGGCAGGCGCACAGCAGCAGACGGCGGATGGACGTGTTTGTTCCAGCAACCACAGGGCTGTACTCATCTTCCCCGGCTGCCTGCTGCAAGGCCACCGACTCAGACTCATAGCTCACAGCTCCTGTGGTCAAGGCAGCGGGGTCCACAGGGTCTCCTCCAGCTGGAATCCCAGGTCTCCTCCCAAGCTCTTAGCTGCTGGTAGAACTGGGGTCCTTGTGACTGTATGAGGTGGCCCTAGAGGCCACCCCTTCCTGGCCACATGGGCTGTGCCACAATAAGCAGTGCTTCTGGGCTGACAGGAGAGCTGCTGCTTCAAATCTCTCTTCTCAGGAAGTGCTCTGTCAAAGGGCTCCCCTGATTAGGTCAGGCCCACCAGGATGATCTTCCCCTCAATGGCCTCAAAGTCAACTGATTAGGGACCTGAATTATGTGCGTGAAATCTCTTTATCTTTACCTTCTGGTCAACTTAATGACAGGAGTGAAATACTGTCCCATTTACAGGCCCAGGCCCCACTCGACAGGAGACAGGAATCAGGGGCCATCTTAGAATCCTGATTCCTTGAGTTAGACTTACCCCATTTTTTAAAATTTATTTTTATAATGGTGGTAAGATACACAGAACATAAAATGCATCCTTTTAAACCATTTTTAGATGTGCAGTGCATTCAGTGGCCTCCACATTACCATGCTACCATCGCTGGCACCCCCACTCCCACCCTCTTGTGCACCAGTGTTTCTCAAACCCAAGTGACAGCCAGGCAGGACTCGGTAAAATGGAAAGCTCTCCCCTCTCACTTCCAAGGCTCACGGCCTTACCAGAGCCCAGTGTCTCGCGCAAGTCAGCGCTGAGTGTGCATCTGGCCTGCTCTCTAGGGGACCTGTGTAGCCCGCCTGGGCTGGGACTGCAAACTCCACTGGTCCCCTTGCCGGACAGAATTCAAAGGCAGAGAGGAGTCAGGTGATGGGGACCAGACACGCTACCTGACCCCGCACTTTCCACCTCAGACGCGGCGCTGGCAGCAAAACTTCTCACGCAGTCAGCGGGACGGGACGAGGGCTCGATCTGGGAAAGGAACTGAGTCCAGAAGGAATGAGGAACTTTTTGTGCCTCAATTTCCAACCAACTAATGAGGTCAGCAAAGTCTACATTTATTTTTTTTTAAGTCACATGCCCCTGGTGTAGACAGAAGTAGCGTACTAGAAGAGTCTGGAATGTTTCTAGTGCTATGAGAATTCTGGCCTCAAGCTGCACAGTCAAGATAATTTTTCAGTTTCTTGGAAGCCTCCCCCCTCACAGATGTGTTGTTGTTGGGTGGGGTAATGAACGTGACTTTGATTCTGTTTCTGATTGAAGCCAAGAATCATGGGTGCAAACCTGCCTTCTATAGTCGGGGAGTCTTTGGCCCAGCCGTGTCCAAGACATGGGCAGATTCTGTCCCCTCTGTTTGAGCACGGGTGTTGTGTTTTGTGCACAGTCGACTTCTGCAGCTTAGTTCACGAGGCATAATTCCTTCCAGACACGACTGCTGGCTCAGATGACTGCCTCGTCCCCTATGTGGCTTCTGAGTTTCGCAAGCAGCAAACACAGTGTTCCTCTCGCCAGGCCTTCTGTGCATCCTGCTAACGTGGCAAAGAGCAAACTCATAATTTTCAGCTTGGATAAAGTGTTTCCAGAATAACGTCACGTGCTGTTCACATTCCAAACCCACATGCGTAGAAACTATAATCCCGTGTGGACGGCAAGCCTCATCTACATACGGAATAAGGGTGATCTTGCCGAATGGCACCTGCTTTTGAGATGCTCCCGCATCCGGAGGCCCATCCACGTGGGGCGCCCCGCTGGATACAGCGAAGTAGAAGCTCCGAGCTTCCCGCCCCGACACCCTGCCCGGTCTCCGTTTCCCAGCCCCCAGCAGAGCTGAGAAGAGAGCTTGAGGGGGCTGCTGTCTGGGCTGGTGACCACAGAGATGTGTGGATGAAAGTCATCAATAAACAATCAGTCATAAGAATAGAAAAGGGTTTTATCTGAGCCAAACTGAGGACCAGCCCGGAAGCTGCTTCCCAGATGACTCCGCAAAACTGCTCCGGAAAAGCAGGGTTTCCAGCCCAGTTTTATATCTTGCCAGAACAAAGAACACCACACAAGTCAGAAATATGTTTCTTCAAGGCTTGAAAAAACACACAGATCAGCCCGTCCACAGCGAACTCAGTGTGGCCTTGGCACCCGGGAAGGGGGTCTCGTCAGCAGAGGAGGACCAGCATGGGCGTCCCAGGAAGAGGGGTGTTCAATCTTTACTTTAAACATGGACACTCTTACTTCTAGTCAGTGGGCCCTTTTCTTTAGTAATTAAAGCAAATGGACAATGTATGTTTGATGGGCCACAAACAGGCTGTTCTAGTACACATCAAATTCGAGTTAACTCGTATATAAGCCATAATGGCTTGCCCAGACCTCAGTGTGTGCACATTTCTTTTATCAGATGCATGGAGCAGTGAGGAACCTGTGGGTGTGGGGTCTTCCTCAGGGACTGGGTTTTAAATAGTGAAACAGATACAAGTTCAAGGGCCTTCTCGCTTTTAAAAAGGGGCGGGGGTTAGTTATATTGCCATCGATAGTTTTAATGTACTTTAAGGTAAACGAAAATTCCATAAACAGAGAGAACTCTAACTACCAGCCCCTAAAGATTCGTGTGCAGCTGTTTCTACCTCCTCCAGAGTGGAGGGAATTCCAGGCCTGTGATGTCACCGCGTTAGCCAGATGGTTCTGAGGACACGGCTGTTCGGATGTGCAGACTTTCTGGTTGGACCATTTCCTCTGCGTGTCCCAAAGGCAGACAAGGAGGCCCAGTCACGGCAGCTTCAGCAAGCTGGGCTGACCCGGGACTGTGTGTCCACATGCGCGCGCGCGCACACACACACACACACGGCCATTCCTGCAGCACTGCCTGCCCGGCCTCCCTCGCTGAGAGCTCCGAGCCTCAGCCTTGCAGGGAAGCTCCCTCCCGGCCCCTACACGCTGGCTGGGAACCCGCTGGAGCATCCTTGTGTGCACGGCGCCCCAGCTCCTTCTCACTCTCCCACCCTCGCCTGGATCACTATTTCCTTCCTCGGTGGTCCCCCAGCTTCCACCTGACTCCTTCTCCCGGAGGCACCCAGGAGCTTGGCTCAGAGACGCTCAGCCTCACCTGTGTCCACATGTCATTTCAGAGTCCTGGGTCGCCCTCGCCCCTGCGCTCTCTGCATCTCCCGTCCCAGCTGGAGCAACGGGATGGTCTCCATGCTCCACAGATCTCCCCTGTACCCCCACATCGTGCTCCTCTGTCCCCTCAAGGTCTTGCAGACTCACCTTCCTTTCCTCCCCGTCACTGTCTCCATGCACGCCCTGGGCTCGCCATGGGTCTGATTCCAAAACTGGCGTCAGGGGCAGACCAAGCCTTGGGGAGGCAGGGAGTCCTGTCCAGCACCATTTAAATAACTGTAAGTTATGGCTGCAGGAAATGTGCAGAATATGAAAAGAGTTTACAATAGAATCAGCCAGAAATAACACTGTGAACTCCATTCCCATAGTAAGAGACACGGCAGGAAGACAGAGGTGACACACAACTGAATGTGGGGAGAAGGTGTAAATCAAGCTGTTTCCAGACAGGGACACAGCAAGTCCAGAACCAGCACAGCAAGTCCAGAACCAGGCGCAGCTTGGCCGTCAAGGAAATCCGTCCTGTGTGTCTCTAGCTCTGGCTCACACACCCCACCAAACCCCCTGCACTGATGCAACTCCACTGTCAGGGGTCCCCAGAATTCACCTGGGAATTCAGCCCCAGATTTATTTAGAGTGATATCATTTCCTTAGTGAGCACATGACATTTGATCTTGAAAAGACACAGAATTAAGTGTAAAAATGATGAAGATAAGCTGCACCTACTTTTGAAACACTGGGGTCAAGGAAAAGCTTGTGCATATTCGGTGTTTTCCCATTTGTTACGTGTAAGAGGCCTTTGTGTGCTGGTCACACACTCACAGCTCTCATTTAAACCACGTGGTTAAACAGTTGATTTAGATTATGATAGTATGTTGACATTTTAAGAGAATGTAAAATGCATCGTGTGTCCAGATTTTGTTTGTTATCTTTCCAGGAATATTTCTTAAGTGTTTGGCATGATCTGTTTGTTAATCAGACAATTAAGGAAATCAAATTATTACATGTGCAAACGCTGTTTAAAACGTCGTTTGGTTTTCTAAATAGGACAAAGATTAATCAAAGGCCCTCTCTTAAAAGTTATTAAATATTACCCAATTCATTGTTGAAAATTAGACTGGCAGGTTGAATGGCAGGAAAGGACACTGCCACTGCGTTAATTAAAGAACATTTACAATATTCACCAGTTTTAATTGTGGGTGCATTTCTGATGAGGCACTTTGGCAAGGGTCACATTTTCTTCCACTGAAAAGACCATTTCAGACACTAACAAGCATGTGCTCACAGAGAGGCAGAGAGTCTGGTCTGAGCTCAAGGGATGTGGCTGGTTAGCCTGTTGACCCTGAGCCTCTCAGCCTCTCAGCCTCTCTGAACCTCAGTTTCTTCATCTGCAAAATGACGTAAGAGCATCGCCACCGCTGCAGCCGATCGTGAGGACAGAAGGAAACCAGGTGGGCGAGGAGAGCCCCTGCCCGCCCCGCTACAGTGGGCACCATCACGGTCTCTTTCGGGAGGACTACAGTACAGTAAGTGCAATATTCTTTGCCTGGGCCACCACTTTCTCGGATTTTATCAGAAATTTATGCTGTAAGGAAAACTTCCTGGTGACCCTGTTAGAATGCAAGAAATAAATCACACGTCGGCTTGAAACCCAATTCCCCCCAACAGCTCCATCTCCATCAGGGGACCAGGACTGTGGGCCCCCAGTCCCGCCGCAGGCCGCCTCCTCGCCCTCTGGACTCCCCCCCCCCAACTGCTTCCCCCCGGCCCCGCTGCGCTGCGCGCGGACCTGCCTCGGTGGCGCCTGCCCCTCTGCCTGGGAGCGAGACGTGGATTCCATGTGGCTGCCCGCCGCCCGCTTTCAGGCCTCTGTTCACACAGCGCCTGAGCCCCCTTAAAACTGCACCCCACCCCTCCCGCCTGGGCACCCCACTGCCTTGTCTCTTTCTCCCAGAAGCCCACATCACAGTTAATCAGACCCCTGTGTGGGGACGCATCTGTCTATCCACATTCCCGACCAGAATGTGAACAAAAGCTGAGGCTTTGCTGATTCTGCGTGCTGTCGTGTTCCCCAGGAGTAACAAGGGTGGCGAAGCAGCGGAGGCCAGAACCCAGGGGAGGTGGGTTTTAAGCCCAGTTCTGAGACTCACCTGTTTGGTGACCTTGTACGAGCACTCCTGAGTCACTGCCCCCGTCCACACAGCAGGACAGTGACGCACCTCTGGGCCCCTCCCAGGGGCCCACAGCGTTCCCTGGGTGTAAGGGCATGGGTACTAGAAGGCGGAGCAGAAACGCCACAGGTTATTCTCACCAGCTGAGGACACTTAAAAGACTGCCTGCAGGCGCACTGTTGGAGATGTGTTGTTTTCCCTTATGCAACGAGATTGCTACATTGAGTGGACTCGCATCTCCAGCCTCGATGTTCAGCCCTGCGGCATGACGCGGGGAAAGACGGTCACTGCGAATTTTCTCAAAACTGGTGGAAACAGGGTCAACCTGCAGATTCTGAGATTTGTCAAGGAGGCCGTGTTAGCATCTTTGGAATTAGCCTCATTGTTCTGTGAAATGCCTGGAGTGCGTTCTCCTGGGGGTTTCTGAAAAATCATGTGAAGGGAAGGAACCTGATGAAGTTCATGATCCCCGATAGTTAACAATTATGGCCGCAGCGGTAGTGGAAAAGCTTAAGAGGTAGAAACGTGATTTCGTCACTGTTTGTCTTGGGTTGCTCAGTCTGCATTTTAGAAAACTCCTCGCGTGCAATTCAGAGATGCAGGTTTTTCCTCTTGCAAAGAAGAGGCCCAGGCCTGGCTGCAGTACCGGGTCAGCGTGAGACGTCACCTCGCGGCACTACAGAGTAAGGCCGACGGCTCCCCTGGCTGAGGCCGCAGGTTCCAACACAAGAGACTCAAACCAGTCACCGCGCCACCACCCCAAACACGGCGCTCAAGCTGGCTTAGGCCCTGGTTCCGTGCGGGGTGGGACAGCCCTGTACCCCGCTTCACGGGGACATAAAACAACGTGCAGGCGTCTACAGTGCTGCAAAGCAGGTGGCAGGCGGTGCAGGAGGGTGGACACGGAACCTCTTCGTGGCCCTCCTAATTGCTCTGCAGCAATTTGAGGACGAGTTTGGGAGCTAAGACAAGAGATGAGCGCCACCTTGTGCGAAGACCTGAGGGTCCTCCTGGTTTCGCGTCCCCCAGCCCCTCTTCCCAGTCCGGCATCTGCCAAGCCCACCCGCCTTCACCGTCGTCAGACTCAAACCACGGGAGCATCTATCTGACAACATCCTTTCAACTTTCCAAAATAATAATAATTTAACAGCTAAAAGCCCTGCTGGGGCCCCCCAAGGTGCTGTGTGCCTTACTCACCGTGACTCACCCCCCAGCTCCTTTGCTCACCCAGGCCTCCCCCACTTCCATCTCACCCCATGTGATTTCAGGCAAGAAGCACCTGTTAGGTACTAAATGCCGCGTAGACACTGGAGATGCCCACTGCCCAAGGCCGGGCCCGGCTCTGGGACCCCGTCTGGCAAGGAGTCAGGATAACAGACACAGGATAAACGCTGTGACTGCGGACAAAGACAGGGACAAATGAGTTGGGGAGGGAAGGGGGGCGGGCCTGGGGCTTCAGAGCAGCCGTGGCCGCTGCCAACGCCCCCAGTGTCCACCTCCCTCAGTGCCGCTGTCCAGGCTCCTCCGAGTTCCAGCTGGAGCCGCTGCGGTGGCCTCGCCGACGAAGCCCGTCCTCGGGGCCTCTGGCCTCCCTGGCAGGGCTGGCCTGGGTGTGGACACGCTGCTTTTCCTCTCAGACCGTCCAAGGCAAGGTTGGAATTTTCCAGTAGAAATGTTTACTAGGCAACTAAAGGAAAAAACAGAAGCAAAAAAAGGAAGCACAGAGGTATGTAAGAGAGCTTGCTGAGCGCAGCCGCAGCCGCCCGCACAGACGCCTAAAGTCCAGGGCTGCTTCCCCGCACACATCCCCTCTGCCTCCTTCGCCTTGCCGTGTCTCCGGGCTGCAAGGCCAGCGGGGGCAGGATGGGGCTCCCATGGCTCCCCGGCTGCTGAGATCTGCAGGACATCCCAGAAGCTGCTTCCTCAGCTCTGCTTGGGGAGACTCCGGGCATCACGTCCCAGCCTCCACTGCAGCCTCTGCGTCCTGGCCCCGAGAAATGGAAGCCCTTTCCTTCTCTCCCTCCTCCTCTCCCCCCTCCTCCTCTCCTCCCTCCACCTCTCCTCCCTCCTCCTCCCCCTCCCCCTCCTCGTCTCTCCCTCCTCTTCTTTCTTCTCCTTTAAGACTAATGAACATTTGAGTTACATCTGAGCTCAGTAAAGATTTATTCTGGTTACTCTGGGACAGAATCTGTAATCTAATTTTCTGCCTTTCTCAATCTCACCTTGAGATGGGATTAAATACCTCCCGCTTCTAGCCAGTTCATGGGGACAAGCACGTTTAGTCTGGGAAAACTGGAACTGCTGTGAAGCAACACCGAATTCTGGAAGTCAGTCTTGAGGTGGCGTTCATGTAGCAGACACAGAGGACAGACCTGGAGGTGGGGTGGGACTCTTCGTGTCCTGAGCGATCAGCAGGCCATGGAAACAAGGGTCCCCAGCCCTGGTTCTGGACGAGGCCTGAGTCCGCATCTCAGCTCTGCTAAGTACTCACCGGGCCCACCCAGAGCGAGGCTGCCAGCAGGCCGTGCGCTGGTGTCCCTGCTCACAGACCACAGGGAGAGACACAGTGAAGGCGCAGGGCGGAGCCTGGCCCAGGGCAGGTCCTTGGGGAAGGCCCAGCCCCACCAGTGCCAGGCGCCTGTGGCCTGGACTCTCACACACACCTCGGGACAACACTGAGGCCATCACTTAGCTCTGCCTGTTACACCTAAACGGATCAAGTTTTGAAAAAGAGGAACTTTCCTGAGGGCACGTTTCTAAGCAGCAGAGCTGGGCCTCGGACTCTAGTTGGTTAATTGCCAAGTCTTTTTTAAAAGACTTTTTTTTTTTGAGGCAAAACACATGTAAAGAAAAGTACTCAAATCGTCAGAGTGAGTCAGAATTCAGCTCAATGAATCTCCAGAAGATAAACACACCGTGTAACCAGCGGCGGGTCAAGAAACAGACCGTTCCCTGCACCCAGAGACCCCCAGCCCCCGGCCCCCAGCGCAGCATCAGCAGGTGCCCCTGGTTGGAGAAGCAGCCCCCAGGCAGGCTCGCCTCCCTGGGCTCCTCCCCCCGGCTCCTCGGTGCCGTCTCAGTTCTCTGATGTCCGAGACACAGAGCATGTCTGTCCTGCTTCTCTAGGAGGGCTGGTCGAAACCACCGCAGCTGCTGTTACCAGAAGCCAACGCCCAGACCGCCGAGCCACCTGCCCCACCTTAGAGGAGACGTCCATCTTCACCACCTCTAAGAGTGTGTTGAGAGCGGCACTGTGTCCCCCGGACTCACACGCTGAGGTCCTAACCCCCAGCACCCCCGAGCATGGCGGAACTCGGAGACGGGCTTTACAGCGGTGATCAAGGTAAGAGGAGGTCATACAGGTGGGCTCTGACCCTCGTACAGGAAGAGACGGTTCCGACACAGACACACACAGGGATGCCCGTGTGAGGACACGGGGAGAGGGCGGCATCTACAGGCCGAGGAGGGAGGCCTCTGGGGGAGCCCCCGTGACACCCTGACCTTGCACGTCCAGCCTCCAGAGCTGTGAGAACATCCGTGCCTGCAGTTTGACCCCCAGCCAGCTGGGCCCGCTCAGGGCTGAGGGCAGGACCCCGCCTCCCTTCAGCACGTGGGGGCAGGGGGCTCGTCAGAAGCAGGACGGGTGACCTGGAGCAGGTCCCCAGGCCCCCCTCACCCCAGTTTCTTGCCAGAGTCTTGTCTGCAGGTCTCAAAATGTGCCTTGTGCAAACTTGCTTATGTCATTCATTTTTAGATTAAAAAGACCCAGTACTGCAAGGAGGAAGCACTTGACTTTTCTCTCCGGCGGGCTGCGTTCCGGAAGCCCGCGCGGAGCCCGAGGCCGTGCGCTTGGTGGTTTCCCCCAGGGCCCTAGCGGGCTTGGCCGACCCTGGCTGCACCGCGCCGGACCCGTCGCTGGACTTGCCGACGTTCCCTGTGCATCTTTTATCTGAAAGGGAAACACCAGCGATGGCCTGCCCGCTACTTAGGAGGCTCGTGCAGCAGTTCTCACAGCCCTCGGTCACGGCGTCGCGCCTTCCGGCACCGTGCTCCCCCGACGGAGGGCATTAGCAGGCTTTACTGGGGTCACGGGAACGTTCTGGCCTCGTTCTGAAGTCTTCCGCTGCAGGTGGAGAGTGTCAGGTACCCTGGCCAGCTGTGGCTTCCTTCCTCCTTTCTGAAGAGGACTAAACGGGCCGGCTTAGTTAGGTCCACTGTCCTGTAAAATCACATCTGTTTTCTCTGCGGATTGTCGATGTGAAGTGTGAACCCAGCCTGGGGCCTGCGGGGCAGGGAACACCCATCCACCAGCCTGTGCTCCGTCGCAGCCCATTATACCCCATTATCCCTGCAGAGGCTCCGACTGCGTCTCGTTAACCCTGCTCGTTCCCCCTTGTGGTGCCAGCCACTCGCCTCCAGGGCGAGGCCACGCTTGGCTGGTTTCCAGCATTGAGTAACTGGTGCCCAGGTGCACATTGTCCAGGTTGGGGCGGGCGGTGTGAGGGGACAGATGCCCACATCTCTCCTGCTGCTGACGGGGACACAGTGGTGGCCTCAGGTGCCACATCCTGGGTGGCCCACAGGTTGGGCCCCTTCTCTGACACCCATTACTCATCCTCGTCACGCAGCGATTCAGTGACCTGATGGCTTCCAGGCCTACACCCGGCGCTGGGTCATGGGCCTGCACAAGTCCACGGCCTGGTGGGGAGGGAGGGAGGGCCAGGGAAGCCACTGACCCCAGAGCCGTGCCAGGACCCAGGAGTCCCCCTCGTGTGATCCCCTCAGGGCCCTGTCCCGTTAGGATGTTCTCGGTGTAGGTGACAGAAACCCACCGTCCATGGATCAGCGATGGGGAAAAGGAGTGTCTCATGCAACAAAGTTAGAAGAAAAAAGAAACACACACACAGAAACCTAACGTAGAAAATAAAGGTAAAATTTAAAATAAAAACACTGTGCTTCAATAAAAAGCATAAACAATGAATAGGAAGTAAATAAATATGACAATAGGGACAATAATGGTAAAAAATAAAATACAACCCAATAAAAGTAACTACCATATTGTATACCTGACAGGCCTTTCGGAGTGAGAGGAGCTGGATAACGTCCACACAGCTGCACGTCACTTCAGGGCTGCATGCACGGGAGGCATCGTTAACGTCACATCTCCAAGGCGCCCCTCGGGAAGATGTGACCGTCTGAGCATCAGGAAGAGTTAAGAGCAGCCGCGGACGGAAACACACCTCCATGTTCAGACCCGTCTGTCCCTCTGCCGCTCAGGCAGGACAGCGGCCACAGCAGCTGGCTGGCTGGGCGATGCTAGGAAACCAGCTTAGTATTTTGAAAACAGGAAAACAAGGGGAAAGAACGGAGCGTGCGCCTGGCCTTTCCTGTGTGAGCTGAACTGTGGTCATCAAACAGCCAGCGCAGAAGCACCGCAGGGAGCAGGCCGAAGAGAAGAGGGTCTAAGAAACGAGAAGATCTCCATCCCGCCAACTCTAGCGGCATAACCGAGGCGCTGCTCATGAACAGCCGGGCGTTCTGTGGTCCCAGCTGAGGCACACGGCACCGTCTGTGGAGGGGTCTTGACAGAAAAAAAAAAAACTGACCCCGAGCTCTGACCTCCAGAAGCCCAGAGGGCAGAGACACTTGCTAAAAGATAGCACGTGACTGCGGTGAGCAACACCCATGCCTACGGGACAAATAATTTGGTTTCTCCAACAAATATATTCCGAAGGGGAGGAAAAAAGAAAAGGAAAAATCAGAGATCTCAAGAGACTTGAGAGGAGCATCAATCCGCTGCAATGATTTGACCTTCTTTGGGTCCTGATTTGAGCAGATGTAAAAAATAAAGGAGACAATCTGCAAAATTTTAACAATGAATGGATATTTGATGCCAACAAGTAATTAATTATTTTAGGTGTGATGTTGATATAATGGTTTTTTAAAGAGTTTTACTATTTTAGAGAGCCACACTGAAGTACTTAGAGACAAAATTATGTGGTATCTGAGATTTGCTTCAAAATAACCCCGATGGAGTGTACAGATGAAAAAAGATTGGATATGCTTTGGTAATTAGGTTTTTTAAAGTTAATAATTGTTAAGCTGAATGATAAATACATGGTTTATTACACTATTTTTCTTCTTAATATTTGTGACAATTTTATATAATTTTCCATAATAAATTGTATCAGTCCCAATTTTTATCTCTAGGATAATGTACATATTCCACCCAGGGAACATTTTGTTTAGTGCACACCAGGGACGTAGGTAAGACTAGCCACGCTGTCTGGACCGTTTCCAGTCCTGGGTCAATGATTCGCTGGCTTCTGCTGGAGTAGATGTGGCAAGTGTCCACACAGGAAGCAATTTCAATTCAATACTCTATTAAGCATGAAAGATGCTGTAGGAAGGAATTTTTGACCACAGCATCTTACCATCCTGTTTGTAGGCAGTAGACCAGACCAAGGCATCCATGTAGGTGGTGACATTCACCCCCATAGCATCAAGAACACCCAGAAGGGGCACCTCCGTCACTCGAGGATACACACACCCTTGTTCTCATAACCAGGTTGCGAGAAGCTCTCCTGATCGCCTGGGCCGTCTCACATCACACGCCCCCTTTCTAGCCAGTTGATTCTGGAAGCAGGCTTGCTGTAGGTTAAGCTTCACTGCAGCTTGACCAGGAAAGTGTTACTTCGGTGGGGATGCTGGAAACGCATGTCTTACTCCATGGTGTGCATCCGTAGTCACGCCGCTGCCCTATCTGCGTACTTCAGTGGCGAGCAGCGCTCTGCTCAAGTTTCCAGGCAAGGAGAGCAGAGGGCTTTTCACAGCAGGGGCTTGGATATCAGGGATGTGAGTTCATCTGGGGAAGTCCTGTGGTGCAGTAATGCGGCCACCCCTATCACCCTGTCTCACACCCCAACTCCTCAAACTCTGAGGCAGAGGGAGCCCCCAGTCGGGGCACCGCAAGTTCAGGAGGAACAATACAGTGAAGCCGTATTGGGCAGACGGGCAGTCTGGGAGAAAGATTCCAAGACGAAGAGCTACAGCTGAACTGGGGGGAATCTGGAAATGCCCCCACCTCCCTGCAAATAGCAGGAGGAGGCTGGTCTCCCCACCAATGTAGGGAGGAAGCGGGTCTCCCCGTCAGTGTAGGGAGGAGGCTGGTCTCCCTGCCAGTGTGGGGAGGAGGCTGGTCTCCTCACCAGTGTAGGGAGGAGGCTGGTCTCCCCGTCAGTGTAGGGAGGAGGCTGGTCTCCTCACCAATGTAGGGAGGAGGCTGGTCTCCCCGTCAGTGTAGGGAGGAGGCTCGTCTCCCCGTCAGTGTAGGGAGGAGGCTGGTTTCCCTGCAAATGCACAGAGGAGGCTGGTTTTCCCAGCGTTTGTAAACTGGGGGTTTGAGAAACTTTGTTTACATTTCAAAGGATGTGGTGACCCCAGTAGCTGGAGGACTGGGCCCATCTATGCAACTAACAGTTGGATGCGCCCCGTCCTGTAGGCCCAGGACCCGATTCAGCAAAAGTGATGCTGAATTACTTGGGGTTACTCTGAAGATGCTGGTTTTAAATTGAGCAAAAAGAGGCCGCACACAGATCTGTCTGTCCCTTTCCAGCCTAGAGTCTGGCTGGTGAACAAGACCTTTTTCACTTGGTGCCATAAATAACACGTTCAGAGAGATCCTATCAATTCAGCCCTGCGGAAATGCTGGGGTCAGAATCAGCAGCACTGCGCCCTTTGTAGGACGCGGGCCCCGCCACGGGGGCTCGCCGGCACCAGCCCCGCCCGCCGACTTCCTTCGTCACACCTTACAAAGGAGCCCTGTTCGCTAAGAGGTTGAGACAAAGAGGTGGATACATAGTTCCTACTCATTTTTCTTTTCCATAGAGTTACTTTTTAAAGAAACTGAAAGAATCATCTCTAAGGTTTTCATTATGAAAAACACTACCGTCAGAGAACGTGGAAAACCGCAGGACACAAGCAGCGCACGCGGCTCCCGGGCTGGCCGCGCGGCGTGAACGGTGCGGTATGTTCCTGGGGATGTTTTGATACATTTCTTTGCAATTTTTTCATGTTTGGTTTTTTTTTTAGAAAATTAGGAAATCTTTCAAACCTACAGAAAATAATGTAACAGACACCGACATGCTCATCACCAGAAGTGTGCCAGCGTCTCCTCCATAACTGGATAGCTGTAATTACCACAGCCCCCTCTTTTAAATAGATCAGAGATGGCAGGCACAGGAGAGCTCCCGCCCTGAGCTCACGTCCCCCCACACACGCCCGCACGCTGACGGCGGCGTGCCTCGGTCCCGCTCTGCTTCTGCTTTGTTCACTGCGTGTTACACGCACCCGTAAACAGCTTCTGGGTTTTTGTGTCTTTGAAATATATATAAGTGGTAACCTCTTCTATCTTTTTGTCTTTGTTTTTCCTTCCGACATGCTGCTACTGTAACTCGTCCGCCTTCACCCGCGGCATCCGTGCAGTGGCCTCCCCGGGGGCCTGTCCCCTCCAGCCCCCAGCACGCCGTCCGACAGCAGCCCTGTAAAGCACGCCAAGGCTCAAGGCCGCCCGGCTTCCCCTTTCTCTAAGCGCTGCCCATCAGAGCTCGTCCTGGGCCGCTTAGGTGACGGGGCTGCACACCGTTCCTTTCCCAGGACCAACGGCCCGTCCACGGCGGGGCTCTAAACACCCACCCTCGCGAGTTCCTTCTCACGCCGGACCCGCGGGACCCATCTCCTTCCTTCCTTTACGCCGTGTTCACACCCACCTCCCGGCCTTGGCGCGCACCCTTTCCACAGCCCAGAGTCCCCTTGCTTGTCAGTCCCTTGCAGCCAGGTCCAGGCCCCCCTGCCCGAAGCCCGGCCGCTGCCGGCCTCGTGCTGCGACTTTGCTGGGCCCTCTGGCCAGAGTCACTGGGTCTCCAGGCTGCTGACTCACAGAGACAGGAAGGTGGGACGCGCTCCCAGGGGGACGACAACTGATGGAACGTATTACGTGCTGAGCAGCGTGCAGTTTCCCGGCAACCTCCACCACAGGCCTGGGAAGTCGGTGTGCTCGCCTAGGCCGCGGACGCACACGCTACGATCTGAAATCGGCTTCCAGGCTGCAGCTGCCTGAGGGAAGTCTGACTCCTCCAGGGAAGAGGTACACTCGCTCCCGCCAGAGTCCGCGGGTGCTCCAGGCAGAGGCTGCTTTAAAAGGGGTCCCACACTCACCCGGTGTGAATTCAGTCCACTGCCAGGCCACAAGACGGCTTTCGGTTCCAATCTTCAGCCACGTCTCAGTGCCTTGCTCCCCATGTGCCCAGATGGAGGCAGACGTGCTCCCCCACTCACGTCTCTGCAAGGAAGAGCTCCGTCTCTCTGCCCTTCACGGAGAATGCCTTTAGTGTCTCAGCTCTATGCGGGGGTCTCCATTAGGCTCTCCACCTTGGGCATTTGTTGTTTCCTAGTGGTGTATGAAACACGGCTACGTAAAGTCGCTGTGTGCATCTTCAACCCTGTGATACTGAAATCCCATCATAAGTGGAAAAATGAAGGAAGGGGCCTTGCGCCCGTGGATGAAGGTGAGTGAAGCAAAAGCGCAGGAGGCTCTGACGGGGGCTTGTCGGTCTGCTCATCGGCCGCCGGCTCCGACCCACACCCCTGGGTTAGACCCCGAGCTGATCCGCTTTAGTCTGCATCCCAGGCTCAGGTGAACAGTCGTCCAATGAGGTGCACACAGCTTGGTATACAGACTCACGCAGGCAAACACGCGGCATTCAGTTTGCCGTCATTTCAATCTTCACATCGGGATGGAGAGAGAGAGAAGAAGCTGGGAGCACATCTCGGAGCAGGACGGGGCTGCGCCCCTTCCACGCCAGCTCAGCCAGTCGGAGGTCAGTCTCCAGGAGCGCCCAGCCACACTCAAGCCGGTTGCAAGATTGCTTTGCTGGGTAATTTTCTCCCGCACTGTTACTGAGTGTCCTTTCAGAGAAAACCACGAGTCTGAGCACTTCTCAGCAACTCCACACTCACCGACACGGGTGACCCTCAGAGACGTGCTGTTGCGTGGGTCCCTTCAAGTCGAGTTCAGAGATGAGCAAAGCCAACGCCCAGGGACAGAGGTCAGCGGGGGGCTCCCCTCGGGGGCGTGCGGCGGTGGAAGGTGCTCGCGGTGGCTCGGGGATGCCTGTGCTGAGGTTTTCCCTGAGCTGGGCGCTTGCTGCATTAATGTGCTCATTTTGTGGACATTCTTGGAGCTGAACCCTCGGAGCAGTGCACTTCTCTGTATGAATTATGCTCATGTAAAAGGTTTACTTAAAAAAAAGGAAACCCAAAGCACCCTGAAAACACCTGAGGGTTTGGAGTTGCTACCAAGGAAGAACAAACTCACAAAGGGAGGAAGGCGTGAGGAAAACAGAAAAGAGATGAGGTGAGGCAAATAGCGGGCAGTTGGAGCTGCTGGGCACCAGACTGCCCGTGGGGGGCAGCGGTCCAGATTCCCAGCTGGGCTTTGCTCGAACAGCATTCACGCCCCGTCAACCGCCGCTAGGGTGGCTGCATTCTTAACACACTTCTGGGATGCTTAGCAAACACACAAAGGGAAAACTGAAAACCGGGCTGGCCACTTCCAAAGGCAACTGGTGGCTTGTCCCCTGGCCTCCCCAGGTGCAAGGAGGGGCGTGGAAGGAAGGCGCAGCAAGGGTGCGGACGAGGCAGTGTCCACGCAGCGCTGCGCTGTGACACTCTCACTGGTTGACGGGCTCAGCGATCAGAGGGTCCTGGTGGGACTGGCATTTTAGGGAGCCACCCACCCAACAGGGGGGAACAGCACAGCTGAGCTGTGACCTCGCCTGGGACACAAGGAAGGAAGAAGGAAGACGTTTCGGGCTGTCAGAGGAGCGAGCTGAGGCTCTGTGAAGCTGACAGGGTTGCTGGCAAGAATGAGTGGACCAGGTCCCGGCCCCTCCAGGCGGATCTGTGACATGTACGTGTTTGTGTGGAAACACACCGCCTGTCTGGTGCCCGCGGGGATTTACATCAGGTTCTGCGGATTCTTTCTCCCACTTACAAAGCAGCCTGTGTGCAGGGGAGGAGTGACCCGGAGAGGTGGTGATTTACGCTGGGACCAGCCCTGGGGGTGGGGAAGCTGATCCAGGGGGCCATGGGGCGGGGGGAGGTCTGAAAGCAGGGCTGTGTCTGCAGTGCTGGAGGAACATGTGTGCATCTTTGTTTTCTGGACGGGCAGAGAACAGGGACTTCCTGTCTGAGGCTCAGGGAGAAAACTGAGACTCTATTTCCTGTTTCCAGGGAAAGAAAAAAAATCCATCAGGCAGATGACTCAAGGTTCAACTCCCACACACTCGCTGGATGAACTGCAGGACGGGGCCTTACGTGCAGGATCGGGCCTGAGCCACCGGGAGCCACTCGTTAAGTGAACAGTCCCGCAAATAACAGCCTGACAGCCAGTCACTGGTGTCTGCTGCATCCGCAGGCTCTGGAAAATTGCTTCCAGACACGTTGGCATTTTTCTTTTTAATGTTGTTCCAAACCAAGGGAAAGCTGTGAGACTGCTGACTCCCAGCACGTGTTACATCGAGCAGCCACAGGAAGATGGCGCTTTGCCCTGCGAGTGGCAGAGCGTGGTCCCCTCTGGCTCAGCGGGTCGAGCGCTCCCGGCACAAACCCCGAGGGCTGAGCGTGTCTCTGCACCTGCGATGCCATCTTTGGTTTGGAGCCCGTGGCTTCTCCAGGCAACGGTGCCCCAGAAAGACCAGCGTAAGAGCAGCCTGTGACTCAGGGCAGGTGCACCTGGCAAGTGTCTCACTTGTTCCAAGGAAGGGCCCCCCTGTTTTCTCTGAGGACGGCTGTGCCTTGGAGAAAGGGCTTCTCACCAGCTAAGCAGCTGGAGAGACACCAGCTCTGTCTTCCTTCACAGCAGGGTGTGTTCTCCGGGAAACAAGAGACATGAGTCTTGCCAGCGGTCCTGGAAGCCCGACCCTCTGCTGAGCCCTGCGGTTGTGCGGACATGGACGCAGGGCGCATCAAACCCACTGCTTCCTGGGCGAGCAGCCTGCCTCCAATCGCACCCCCCCCATCACAGGCGGCCAACAGCTTACAAATCAACATCTCCACCATTTTTGCAAAAACGACAGCTGTGTGGAATACCCATGTCCAGTCCACATGAACTGAACATGTCTCCCCAAGACGGTGGACTCTCCCCTCCTACAGAGTGTGTGGACGAGGAACAGGTGAACATAAGACCAGGAGGCAGGGACCCTGGCTCCCAGCCCGGCCCCGCCATGAACAAGCTGGAGATCTCCCTGAGCCGTCACTTCCAGGTCTGTAAAATGGGGATCAAAAAAAAAAAAGCCTCCTTCAGAGAAGTCAGTGAATTTCAGATTTATGAAAAAGGGTATGGGAGAGCTCTGTGGAAACTCCAAAACCAAAATATCACGTAATGAAGCTGTGAAACAGGGCCAACATAACCTGTTGTCGTGATGAATTTAACAAAGTGACCTCTGTGATCTTTACCGAACTGTTAATATGGTTTCCATAAATAAGAAGCAGCTAGTAGAAACTGACGCAGAAAAGGTTCAAAACTATTGATCGGTCATGCAACGGGCTGGGGGAAGGAAGTGGCAAATTTTTAGTTAATGTACAAAAAGATTAAAAAGGAACACAATGAAAATGCATGAGCTTATGACAAACATAAGAGCATGACAAAACGTCTAAGCACAGTTTGGACTAGAAGACGGAGCTGGAAAACGAAGGGCCGGAAGCAAGTCCACTTCCTGAATTCCCGTCCGGCCCAGTGGAGGGGTCAGCCGTCTGTGTTCCCGTGTCCCTCCCTGACCGGACGGAGGGCCAGTGCGCAAAGGCAAGCACTTTGAAGGCTGGGGCCGGCTGCCCGGGTCCAGGGCGGGCGGGGCGCACCGGGGAGGAGTGCGGGGTCCCCCCGCACACAGCGCCAGCCACCCCCTTTCCCGTGGTCCCCACTCTGCCGACTGGTGCAGCTGTGACGTCCAAGTCCAACCTGCGGAGGGAAGAGGGAAGTCCTGGAAGCCGCTCTGCAGTGTCCAGGGTCTGGTCCAGGGAGCAGGTCTGCTGCCACTAGAAAGAAATGCCCCTGGGTATGCTGTCCTGTCCGGCTGACTGCACTCTCAGGGATGGCGGCTCTCCCTTGCTGTCACCCTCCCCCCTCCCCCTCCTCTAGGGACTCTTCCATGCTTGGCTCTCCTGGAGGGTCCTGGCTCCACCAGCTGGCCCACAGCAAGGTCCTGGAGGCCACGTTGAATGTGGGCCTCAAATTCTCCCCTCGTAGAAAAGCATCAGGAACATGCCGGCTGCACTGATGGCTCTCGTAGCAAAACTCCTCTGGGTTTTATACCAACGAAGCTGTCTCTGCTCCCTCTCACCGCACACCCCTCTCCCACCAGGTGCAGGGAGGGCAGAGGGAGCTGGTCCTGCCTCTGCTCCTTAAACAGTTCCAGTATCTGCAGCATCAGACTGTCCCTTCCGGGGACCCGGGGAGGAGGCCACCCTTTCTAAAGTGCACAGAGCCCTGCAGCACAGAGGCTGCCGAAGTCACGTCTCCGGACAGCCCACTGCCAGGGAAAAACAGGCTCTCTTTTCACGTAGAGGCCTTTAAAGATAGTGAGAGAGACAGGAGGCTGGACTGAGTGACCTCTGGGCCTCCAGGCGAGGCTCAGGAAATTCTGACAAACTCAGAGATGTAGGTTTTTGGAGACTGGGGGCTTCGCACAATGAGGCCCTTTTTAGCATCTGCTGCTGCGGGCTGATGAGCTGAATTAATCACTGTTCTCCGCAATCAACTCAAGAAAATGGCCTTTCCTTCAGAAAGCAGCTGTCAGCAATGAGCATAAATTGGCTCATTTTATGCGGAAAGATGCCCTGTGATAGGCTGTCAGCTAGATGAATGCTGGCTTCGCTGTGCCTTGAGACAGGCTGTTGGAGGTGACAACCTATGAATGAACAAGACGGGAATGAACGTCTTCAGTCACACCAAGGCACCACAGAAGGGACACGAGGGTGAATTTTGAAGCTGACAAGGAAAAATCGTAATCCTCACAACGATGCCGCCTGCTCACGTGCTCGCTTCGGCAGCACATATACGATGCCGCCTGCTCACTGGGCACCGATCACGGCCCCGGCACCGGACTGTGCACATCACTTGCCTCATCTCAGCCACCATTAAACACGTCCAGGCAGGTCTGTTTGCTGCCGAGAGCAGCCAGGCTTCACCAAAACCACAGGCCCGTGTCAGTGGCCCAGATGCACCAACTGAAAGACAGAGATTGTCAAGGTGGGTCCAAAGCATGACCAAGTTGTATGTTGTCCCCAAGAAACCCACTTTAACTATAAAGTTGCGTGGAGATGAAAAGTAAATGGATGGAGAAAAACACATCACGTTAATCTCATCACAAGAAAACAGGAGTAACTATATTAATTTCAGACAGAGCGGACTTCAAAGTGAGACAAGTTATCAGGGATAAAGAAGGGCATTATATTCAGCTAAAGGGGTTGATTCTCCAGGAAGACACAACAGATCTTCAAGTGCACGTGCCCCACAACAGAGCGTCCAAATACATGGGGTGAGAACCGCAAAGACAGACTGATGAATCCACTGTCGTAGCTGGAAACGTTAACCCCCGCTCGGTAACGGACAGTCCCGCAGGCAGAAAATCAGTGAGGCCACGGCTGGATCCCGCAAACCGTCCGTCCGCCGGACGTACTGGCATCTGTGGACTACTTCACCCCAAAACGGCAGACAACACATTTTTTTTCTTCAAGCTCACATGGAACATTCACCAAGATAGATCACGTTCTGGGCCATAAGACACACCTTAATTAATTTAAAAGAATGAAAATCTTATGTTGTCTGCTCTCAAATTACAATGGAATTAAACCAGGAATCAATAATAGAAAGATACCTGGAAAATCCCAAAATATATGGGTCGAAACAACACACTTCTAAATACACATGGGTCCAAATAGAAGAGTAGACTTGAGGGGTCACCAGTCCCCATCACATCGCGTCCCTCTGAGTCACTCGGCCCCGGGCCGGCATGGAAGGCCCTGCCCTCCTTCCAGCTCTGATGTACTTTTTCTGCAGCAGACGCATCCCTGCTCACAAAGCAGCTCCCATAAAACAGCCTCGTGAAAATCCCCAGAGCACAGGCCAGTGATGCAGGCTCTTTCCTGCTGTCGCTCTTGGCCCCAGGAGGCTTCGCAGAATCTCCGCAGGGGATGGAAGCAGCTCAAGCGTAACTCAACGTCTCCCCTCCCCCTAGAACGGGAAAGGCCTAGACTCCTGGGGAGACCCTGCTACCCAGAGCACTGACCCCGCATCTGGGCCAGCAGGTGACCACCTCCTCATTCCCCAAACCGAAGGGCACTGAGCCCAAGCCCCACCTCGACCTGTGCCCGGACATTCCACACGTCAAACATCACTGTTTAAAGTAGGCCAGAGTCACACCCTCGAGCTGTCGCCTCCTCTGCTTCTGTGTTCCATCAAGGTCTCCCCCATCCTCAGCCTCTGACTATTTCTCTGTGTAATGAATACACACAGCCCCGCCCCACTCCCATCCTGGCTGTTCCCAGTCTATTCAGATCGTGATCCCCTCAGTGAAGGTGAGCACCAGGCTGCTAGACCACAGGGCAGTTTCCCTCGGAGAAGATGCTCTGACCGCCTGCCCCCTAGAAATGAACCAGCGGTCAGATTCTCCTGGCAGCCACTCTTACGTTCAGCTCAGCCTCGGACGCTGATGGAATCACAGGGCGGCCTCCCGCCTGCTCCAGGAGAACCGTGTTGTGGTCAGTCTCAGGATGACATAGTTATTATGAAATGAGATTAAAATATTCGTCATATTTGTACATTTGTAAGACTGGAATAGATTGCCCCAAGTGCATATTTTAGTTTTATTATGGTAATCTGTGCTCACATTTTTTTATAAAGATAATGACAATGTCGATCACTGTTAACGTCTGGTAAGTGATCCCGTCGCTCGCTGGTAAACGCTGGGCGACTTGAAGCCCCACCAGCAGCTGTTTGAGGTCAGCCAGTTGAAGTGAGGTTCACAGGTTTTTTGGTGAATCTGTGACACTTGATATGAAATAGAAAGAAATTTACATTTCACTTTCTGGCTTTCATTATTATAACTTTGGGCATAGAAATTACATGACTCGGTTGTAAAAATAAAGGTCATCCACATGACACTATGTATAGAAAACCACATAAAAACTGCTAGAACTGATGAACAAACTCACCAAGGTAGCAGGACACAAGACTAACATTCAGAAATCTGTATTAAAGGGCTCTAACAAGTCCAACAAGAAGGCAGACCAACCAATAAAAACTGAGCAAAAGATTTGAACAGACGCTTTGCCAAAGGTAATACATAAACGCAAAAGAAGATACTCAATCATCTGGGAAATGCAAAGTAAACTCACAGTGAGATAGCACCACATACTCCATAAAATCTCAAAATTAATTAGACTGTCGGGACCAAGTCCCGACGAGGGGGTGGAATGACTGACTGGTTCCCGCAGTGCTGGTGACAACGTGAAATGCGCATCTACTCTGCGCAACACTGTCGGTTTCTTCCAGGGTTAAACACGCACTCGCCATGTGACACAGGACAGCCCACACGTTCACCGAGAGAAGAGAAGACACAACCCAAACGACGTGTGCACCCAAGTTCACAGCAGCTTTGTTCAAAGAGCTGAAAAGTGGAAACAAGTCAAATGACCTTACACCGGTGAGCAGACAAACAGGCTGTGCGCCCACACAGTGCGATCCCGCTTGCGCACGGGCGGGCACGAACTCCTGGTACAGCGGCTGTGCGCGAGGGACCTCAAAGGCGCTGCTCCAAGTGACAGCAGCCAGACACCAAGACCAAGTGCTCTATGGTCCCACATTAGGAAATTCTGTAACTATCAAAACTAAAATAACAGCAAGTACATCAGTGTTGCCAGAGGCTGGAGACCGGAGGAGGGGCTGAGTGCAAAGCAGCAGAAGGAAGCTTTCTGAGGTGGTGGGGATTTTCTACGCACTGACTATGGTGGCGGCCACCCTACCATATACGTTGGTTAAACATTACAAACAGTACAGCTGAAAATGAAAATATTACTTCAATTAATCTTATTTTAAAACCAAATAAAAATACTGTGCTGAGCAAAAGAAATCAAAACCCAAACTAGAGCATACCAAACTGAATAAAATAAAACAGGACAAAAAGCTTAAGCCCATTTGGGTTTACAGACAAGTAAACAGTCACACAATTTCAGAAGCTGGAGAGTCGACGGGCAGGTGGAAACTGACAGCAGACCCAAGGAAGCCGTTTCCCAAGCCAGCTCCAGGGAAGGCTGGAGATGGCCTGGCGCACGTTGCCCGAAGGTCAGACAGACTCTGGGAGTTCTCAGTGTCTCCTCCAGTCGGGGTGAAAATGGGACTGAAACAGGTTGTTTGGTTCAAAGTCTATTTGAGAAGCAGTCAGAGCCCAGACGTAGGGTTACCAGATAATATAGGAAGACCAGTCAAATTTGAATTTCAGATACACAATAAATAATTTTTTCTTTCATCATTTTTTAAAATATATTTTTAATGTTGGTACTGGGGATGGAACCCAGGACCTCGTGCATGCTAAGCACGTGCTCTACCCCTGAGCTATACTCTCCCCCCAATAAATAATCTTTTAGTATATCACAAATATTGCAGGAGACATAATTATATCCAAAAATCATGTGTTGTGTATCTGAAATTTAAATTTAACTACACGTCAGGGGTGGGGGGTACAGCTCAGTGGTGGAGCCTGTGCTTAGCATGCATGAGGTCCCAGGTTCAATCCTCAGTACCTCCATTAACGAAAAACAAACAAAGAAGGAAAGAAATTTAACTACCCATCCTGTACCTCTGTTTGCTGTCTGTCAGCCCTACTCAGATTCCTCCTCCTATTTTTGGCAGAAGACTGGAGGGTAGTTCTCCGGAGATGGTGAAACAGAGTGTCACCCAAGCACAGCTGAAGGCAGAGATCCTGGATGGGAAATTTCAGGACTGACTGAAAGTTCATGTAATTGATGTCTTAGACCCTCAGCATCTTCCCAGAACACAGATAGCCAGCACTGTCATCTCCAGGTGGGAGTCTGGAAGGTTCTTCCCTGGGGAAGATGGTCAACTGAAGGCAGAAGATCTTAAAATAATTGACTTTGGAAGTTCTCCGATGACACCGGCCTGCCAGGCCACCCTGCCATGAAGCCACAGTTGACAAGGCTCTCCACTCCCCGCGCACAAAGAACTTCCGATCAGCATTACTGGCTCCACTCTTAACGTGAACAGATAGCCAAGAGCACCAGATGTGTGAGGTGACCTGATGTGAAAAATACACACACACACACACACACACACACACACACACACACAGAGGGAGGAAGACAAGGCCGGGAGAAGGTACCTTTTATATATTTTGTATCTTCACGTAAGTGAGAAGATACTGAGTGCATGAAAAAAACAGCATGTTATAAAAATGGAACAGAAAACACAAAAGAGCTCACAGAAACAAAAAATACGATTAAATTTTTTCAACTTAGGGTTCCAAGATAAATTTAAGGAGATTTCCTAGAAAATAGAGCACAAAAAAAAAAAAAAAAAGACAAAGAGACAGAAGAGCTAAAAGATAGGAAATTAATGGCCTAACAGAGAGGTCAACTGCCCACGGCAGAGCTCCAGAAAGTGGGGCGGGGGAAGAAGGGGAGAACCATGGGTGCGAGGACATCTCTAATGGGGTGAGCGCAGCCCAGCTGCAGGCTCTGTCTCCACGCAGGCAGGGACGAACGCGCCCTGGGAACAGCGACAGCCTCTGGCAGAACGGTAACCCTCACGTGAGGACGAGTGGTGTGGGCAGCACGAGGGCTGGCTCTGCACGGCAAAGGCTCAGCCCGCGGCGGACGGCTCGTGTTTGATGACTCCTGAGTCCGTGGGTACAATTCGGAGGCACAATTAGGAGGGTACATGTGTGAAAGGATGAAGATCCGGACAGGGTGGCAGCCACAAAAATGGACAGGGCGGGGAAACTCCACAAGGAAGTGTGGGAAACAAGAACAAATGGGGCTCCTTGTTGAGCGCAGAAAGGTACACGAGTCAGAGCTCTTGGAGCCTGGCCCCCGGCCCAGAGAGGCGCTCCTGGAAACAGGGCCAAGAGGGCTGTGCCTTCCGGAAGCAAAGATGAGCTCGTATTTGGACATTCTGAGTTAGTTGAGGGGGAGAGCTCTCACAGAGAATGAGGTTCTCTTCAAAGAATGTTCTTGTAAAACTGACTAGCGAAGTAGTCCCCGGGGAGCGCTCATTACCTCAAACAAAGGAACATTCTCTAGGTTTTTTAAATAGACAAAGCTTAGCTCTGAGCAAATGTGATGTATTGATACAGATCAGGCCACATCAGACAGATAGAAGGCAGACCATTAACACAGAAAGTGAAGCAGACTTGGTGCCCGCGCACTCGGATAGGAAAGGTTAAACCGCGACTTTGTCCCGAGCCCCCGCTGCGGAGAGATTTGGCGGCGGCCGGCTGGGGCACAGAGGTGTCGGCGTCGTTCCCAGAGAGCAGACCCTCCCGCTGCTGTGAGATCCCATTCGGGTTGCTGTGTGGCCAGGGAGGGAAGGGGTTGTGGCTGAGTGACAACAGGGCTGCCGGGATGGGGCAGGCAGGGTGGGGTGGGCTGTAAATGAACCCAGGAAGTGAGAGCCATCTCTCTGGGTCATGCAGGTGACCCCCCCCCCCACCCCAAGGGGAGAGAAGTTCAATTCCCGTCGTGGGCCCTGGGCTTCCGCACGTCAGGGGGACCCTGCAGCGGCTCGAGGTCTGCTCCTTTGCCTGGCTGTTGGCATTCGGTGCCAATCCTATCTACTTCCAGTTCCATACCTTTACAAGAACAGACTGGGAGGACACTGTAGGAAAATATTTCAATATAAATGCCAAGCCTTGACAGGTGTAATATTTCCACAATTTCAGAGTTAAGCTTCTCCCAGAGAAGGACAGAAGAGTTGGGGTCATCTGTGTGACGCATGGCTGACAGCGTGTATGTTAATTCCAAGGATTTATTGGCTCAGCGTGACTCACACCATGGTGGGGTAGCTACAGAAACCACGGCACAGCTCAGGTCTCCTCTGTGGGAAAAAGGACACTAATGCTGAGACAGGAGGGAGGGGCAGGGCACGACCACTGAGCGGAGGACACGGCCGATGAGCATGTGACCTAAACCGGCTGGAACCACCTGGCCTGAGCCGCCCTCCTGCTCCCTGAGACGGCCCCCACTCTGCCTGTGGAGCGTGTGTCTCCCTGAAATGGACTTTCACTTCACTGTGCCTCACTCCTGTGTTCTCTCCTGCACGAGACAAGAGCCCACTCACTGGCAGTAATGCCTGTGTCCCACGAGACTGGCGTGAGCGCTGAGCGGGGCGACGTGGGTGGCGTACTTCGCACAGGGCCTAGCGTGCAGCTGGCACTCAAGCGCCGGGGGAAAGATCTGCAGCGCTCGACAAAAGCAGCTACCACACGTTCACAGGAGAAAACAAGCATGTTTCCCAAGGACGAAGTGTGTGAACAGGAAGCACAAATAAGCAGAAACAATGTTGGTTAATAATCAGGGAGGAAGTGGCCGCCCTACCATAGGAATGCAAAATAGAAGAGCGGCAAGAGGCAGGGGAGGAGACAGTGTCCTTGACCCTCTCTGGGCCCCTGGCTGCGTGTGCAGATTACAGGCTAAGAGGGGAAAAGCACACACATTTGTTTAATGCAGGGTTTCGGGCAACGGAGCCTCATAAGGAAACGAAGGCCAGGAGCGATGGTGGCCCCCGTGAGCTGTGCCCGTTGGGTGAGGAGCAGAGACTCGTGGAAAGACGGACGGACAAGGGGCGCGGCGACCGGGGAGCGGCGCGGGGCCTGGCGGCTCAGCCTCCGTCGGCTCCCTCGGCCCCAGGTACGAGGCTGCTCCTTCCCTCGGTATCGGGGGCGCCTCTCACGTGAGGGTTTTACCACTTGCTTCAGGGGAGAAGGGCAGGAGGAAGGTCCTAGTGACCTTCCTGCTTCTGCCGTTTTCTCAAACCTCCTGTAACTTAGAAGATTCAATACGCCAGGGGAGGGTATAGCTCGGGGTAGACTGCACGCCTGGCACGCACAAGGTCGTGGGTTCAATCCCCAGTACTTCCATTAAAAAACAAATAAACAAATAAACCTATTTACCCCACCCACAAAAATAAATAAAATAACATATATATTAAAAAATAATCTGCACGCCAAGATGCCAGACCGTGGATCAGTGTGTCCTGAACTCCGTGAGCACCTATGAGACTGGCAAAGACTTTTTTTTTTTTAAAGACAATGCCCTGAGCTAGTAAGTATATAGCTAAATTCAAAAACAAAAAAAACCACTCTCTCATGTTTTATTGGGAGTATAAATTGGTGTACTTTTTAAGGTAATTTGTTGGTGTTTATTAAATTTCAACCTTCACACCAATTTGCCCTCACAGGTTCACTTCCAGAAATTTGTCCATGGAAACACTTATTCAAGTAAGTAAAACACACGTTATCCACAAGGACGGCTGCAGGTGAGACCCAAACTACAAATAAGGAAGAATATCTGTCATGTGAATTCAAGACATATTCACAAACGTGTGCAATAATTTATACCGTATAATCTATTTGGTAAGAAAAATAGAATTACAACATACATGCTAATCTACTCATAAAAATATCTACCCCTAGAGGTTAAGGTTATATAGCATTTTCCCTTTCAGTGTTATTTTTATGCTTAAACCACAAGCATTTATAAATCAGTACTAATGACATACTAGTGATCATCTGTGATCATCTCAGGGTTGGAGAGGAGACACCGGCGTGTAAGAGGAGGTCTCAGGAGGGGATGAGATGGGCCTGAGGTCACGCAGGAAGGGGGCAGATGCCAGGGGTGAGAGTCACCAAGAGCCCGGTGATGACCCACCAGCCACGCTGTCTGCACCCCATCAGGTAATATTCAAGTTAAACCGCTCACGCGCTCATTGGCAGTACAGACTAACCACTACTTGAACTTAAAAAAAAAAAAGCTGCCCTACTTTTCCATAATTTAGACTTTGCATTAATTCTGAGGAGGTCCTTCTCGTGCCTCCTCATCTCACTTGAAATTACCTCCCGCGTGAAAACTCAAACACATCTGTGCAAATGCTTTGCAAAGCTCCGAAAAGTGCTAGACGGTGCACATCTGGGCCAGACCTGAGCGCAGCAGCAATCAGCGTACGGAGGGCTCCGGGGAGAAGTGAGTTCTGTGGCTCCACGTCAGGAAGAGTGCACGTGTTTACCACATTTTGCCATGAAACTTTATATTTTAAAAACTGCACATGAGTTTTGAACACAGTCTGTGAACACAGCACTGATTCTCCACCAGTGTGTGGTCACTGCCTGAAGCTGCTGCTTAGTTTTGCCCCTGAAACAATCTCTCCCTTCATATCCTTACCTCTAAATTCATCCTACACTGAGTTTAGACTGTTAGCATTACATAGGCCGTTCCCTGTTTAATTCGCCAATCCAAGTCATTTACTCCTAATCTGAAAACATGCTTCATTTAAAAAAAAAAAAAAAACGCACTCAGGGGAATAAATGCGCGGAAATGGAACCGGCCCAAGGGCCTCACATGAAGGCAGATACAAAAGACATCTGTGCAGTAATCCGGGAATCGGATTACTCCGCTTGTCATCGGTATTTTTCAGGGATGGTAGAAGGAACCGGTGTCACCATGGAAATGCTCCTTCCTAAAACACAAATCTTAAACAAAACCCCAAAGCCTAGGAACATCAAGGAAACCAAGAGGCCCAGCCTTCCAGCGGAGACTCCCGCATTACCATGACACAGAGCGGCCGCCGAATCCTTCCCACGGCGGAGAGGCAAGAGCTACAAAGGCAGGCCTTTGCTTCCACCCCGGGCAAGGCGCCTTCCATTCTGTGAAATAAAACACTTGTCAGCAACCACAGAAATAAAATACGTGTCTGAAATTTTCCTAAGGAGGACTGTTACTCAGTAGCTAGGTTCAGCCACTTTCTGGAGAGAACCGTGGTGTGGCGTTTCAGTCCTAAAGCAGAGCTGGACACTCCCCACGTGCTGGTCAAAATGGGGCAGCACTTTGGGGAACGTGGATCCCTCCTGGCCTAAACTAAATGGAAACAACTGAAACTTGGACAAATTCATATATGGACAATAAACACTCTTCTGCCAAGGAGGCTGGGGTCTGGACCACCAGTAAGTATTTATCACACGTCCGTCGCATGGCAAACACTGCCAGGTGCTGGACAAACAGCTGCCAACAAAACCAACACGACCTCTAGTTTTGCAGCACTTAACGTCTGCTTTAGTGGACAATTACGAAATAAAGTAAAGGGGACAAGGGTACATGGTCTTAAGTAGCGGGAAGGGAACAGAACAGGGCAACGTGGAGAAGGCGACGGGTGAGTGAGGATGAAAGTCTACGTGCGCCTGAAAGCTACTGAAGACGTGAGCTTCCCCTTAGACCTGGAAGCCAGGGAGAGTGAACGTGTTCTGATGGGCAGGAAGAGAGGCTGAGGCCGAGGAACCAAAACCCAGGATGGTTCTGAGACAGGAGAAAGCCTGGAGAATTAAAATAGAAGAAAAGAGGGTGTGGCTGGCACTTAAAGAGCCCAGGAGAAAATTTAGGGAGGGCGGGCCATGCCGGGGCTGATGGACCACAGTAAGCAGTTTGGATTTTACTGGATGTCCAAGGAGAAAACACTGATGGGCTTTTGCTCTGATATGTCCTCAAACATCCCTCTGCTGCTTTCGAGAAAAAGGACTAGAAGCAGAGGGGCCAGGTGAGACATTATGGTGGCTTAGACGAGGACGATAAAGAAGATGGAGATGAAGATAAGGCAACATCTGGCAACATATTTCATGGCAAAGTCAACAGGCAGGCACTTGCCCTCCCCTCCCCTCAATTAATTAACCGTGGAAAGGCACGTCACTGCAGGAGCAGGCGTGGGCTGACCTCAGCCCTCCTGCTTATTTTAAACTGCGGTGGCAACAGGTCTCACCCTCCAAGAACTAAAGAAAAATTCTCCTGGGGCCAAAAGAGACAACTTGGAAATTCGCAGTGAAAAGTCATAGCTATTTCGTAAGTGTAAAAAAAAAGTCGAAAACACATTCTGAAGATTCGGGTAAATAAAAATTTGCATGTTTCTCTTTTTAAATAAGCCTGGTAACAGAGCTGCTTATTTAAAACAGACAAAAGCTGGTAAATAGTATGAGGACAAATACACAGGTCAGAGTATAAGACATTAACCAAATAATGTGAAATGTGAAATTCTAGTCAAGACTGGGAAAATATAAAAGATATCTGAAAAATATATATAGTTGTGTTAAGAATGGATAAATGAGGAAAGAAACGAAAATAAGATAAAACAGTATTGGAGGGTGGTGAGATATAATATGCTACTACAGTAAAAAAAAAAAAAATCATACTTAAAAGAGAAATGCACTGAATGTCTGAATTTAGTGTAGCAGAAAAACAATGAATTACACCCAAGTGCCATGGTTTCTGCTCTACGGAGAAGGAAATAAAGTCTATGTTCAGGTATATGCTGTGTATAAGTTGGCTTTTTATGTGTCCAAATCATTGTTCCAATCAGGCATGTATTATTACATTAATTGTGATGATCATTTCAGAGACCAATTTTCTGTGAAAATCTATGGGTTTCTCTAGATATCGTAACACTTTAGTCAGAAGACTTTTTAAAATATGTATTTACCAGGAAAAATACTTTCTAATAAACAGATGAAATATAGCCAACAATATGGGAAATCATGATGCATTCAAGGATGATCCAAAACCACTGGTGTGGGCACTCACCATTTGGAATTCAGGCTGGCCAAGCACCAGGGCAGGCCTTGCCCTCATGCTGCTGGAGAGGGTCGATGGGCAGGCATCCTGGGGGCTCAGGGCAGCACCTGGTGCCCACCAGTATGGAAGTCTTTTTTGTATGTCAACAACCAGTACGGCTGCACCAGCGGAACATCATTCCTGAGCGTGTCTATCTAATACAGTCGTCTGCGGCCACCGTACACATCAGTATTTCACGGCATCGAGAGCCGCACCATGCCATGTTGTTACATGAATAAGGCAGGCTAGTAACAGCGTGTGTCTCCTGACCCTTCAGGTAAGTCGGCGTGTATGTGCAGGAATGGACAGACAGGACCGAGACGATTTATAGCCTCTAGTAGGATTGTGGGTGATTTTTTTCCCTAATGCTTATTTATAGCTTGTAAATGTCCTACAATAAAAATACAAGGTAAAATATTATGCCTAGAATATAGAATTATACTATTTTAGAAATTACAATGATTGGTAAAGAAAAATGGAAAGGGGGATGCGTATCAGTGAAGAAACTCTGATCCAGTCAAGGAAAGCTGCCCCCTACAGTTGGCCCCCTGTGTCTTCCTTCTTCTATTACCAAGAGTGACACTGTTCTAGAAATACAGCCCTATGCTCTTAAATCAGTTGATTAAGACTCTAGGTCCTGAATACTGGAATTCTACATACCTGAAGTTTTATTTTACTTTCAAAGAATCATGGAATTTTTCAGCAAGAAGGATCCTTAGAAGATCACATGCTCTGTGTTGAGGCTGGCAGACTTCCATTCAGGCATGCTTGGCAGGATGTGAATCCTGCTCTCTGCCAGGCTGGTTAAAATTCAAGGATCTGCCTCTAATGGGCAACACAACATACCCACTCTAGGTTCCCGACAAAAAGGATAAAATCAAATTCTTTGCTGTTCTATATGGATCAAAAGTTTAGTCTCAAAACATGTATTCATGGAGGGTTGCTCAGAAGAGGTGAAACCCACCTGTTGACCTACTCAGCGTATACTCTGTCCTTGGATCACACCGTACAGCGGAAGCGTCACACAGCACAATCATACTTCCTCCTACGTTTGTCACGTTAAAGAACAAACTTCAAATTAGGAGTTTGGGATGAGCAGATACAAACTACTATCTATAAAACAGATAAACAACAAGGCCCTACTGTACAGCACAGGGAACTATATGCAATATCTTATAATAAACCATAATGGAGAAGAATGTGTACATATGTCTATAACGGAATCACTCTACCCTGTTGTACATCAGAAACCAACACAATATTGCAAATCACCTGTACTTCAATAATAAATAAACAAACAAGCTTCACGCCATCACTGTGGGATTGTGATGAAAAATGCTGTTCATAATACCTCGTGGCACCAGTGTCACAAACACCCAAGGAAGGAACGTTTCCCAGGCCCCACTGCCCGGGGAAGCGGCACTTCCTCTGAGCAACAGCTTTAATTCCGTCAGGCCCGTCCTGAAGTCTTGCGGACAGCCCCGCTTCCCTTTTTTGTTTGACTTCCAGGCCGCTCTGCACCTACCTTATGACCGGTGCCGCGTGTGTGAACCTTAGTTGGTGGCTCTGATAATCGGATCAGAGCGTGAAGCCTGGAGCCGCACTAGCCACTAAGCACGTGACCGCGGGCAGTCACTTGACTGTGACTCAGTTTTCTCAACTGTAAAATGAGGGGGCTAATAGTCCCTACTCCTCAGGACTGGTTGGAGGGCTAAACGCGTAAACACAGGTAAACCACGCTGAGCAGTGCCTAGCACGCAGTAATCACTCTTATGAATTCAGACCTTTCCTCCCCTGTGAGGATACTGACACTGACCACAGGTCTCTTTCCAACGAAGGGAGGCAGCTTTCCTACTTGCCCAATGCTAACTCAGACTTTTGAAAAGCAAAAGGAAATAAGTAACTGTTTACAGCCAATGCATTTGAAGATAAGCTTCAAGTTGGTTTCAGAGCTTCCTTGTAGTGGGATGGGGGTGGTGGGGGTGGAGGTGGCTGCCTGGAGATTCACAGCATCTACGTAAATAAGAGGTTGCTCAGGAAAGCGCAGAAAATGGAGAATTAATGTCTTCCTCTCCTCCTGTCTTGACTTTCTCCTTCTTGCCTGGCATGCAGGGCAGATACAAGGGAGGCGCAGACCTCTTCCATAAGCTACAAAGAACACAAAAATGACCAGAGGGAAAGAATCTTTTGTTTTTGTTATTTTCTTATTTCCTGTTCTTGATCGACCTGGCTGGCTGACTCAAAGGACTTTATTAGCTTCCAGATACACAATAAATGGATGTTTGAGAATACAGAGAAATAACCATCATAACTGCAGTGACGATGCATTTCTAACAGTTGATGACTTTTCTGTGGACCTTTCCCCTTCGGAAAGCTTGAAGGCAAAGAAAAATATACTAGATTCAGTTTGTTTCAAGTATGGATTACAGCACGGTGAGTGATCTGATGAAAAGTTCTGTCTCGAAATTTCAAATCAATGGCCAAATGTAAATGGAGTTGGAGAAAATGGAGGTTGACAATTCTGGTATGTTTGACGTGCTGGTGGACGCGCTGCTGGAGATCCCTGGGGAGAAACTCTGTGACCACCAGTTTGCGTAAGGATCATAATCATTTCTATACAAGTGAACAAAACAAGGGTCTATTTTTCACTGGTCCTCAGTTCTGCTTTTCTTCATTCTAAGATGCTGGCCAGGGCGCAGCCTCTACCTGCCAGAATCATGGCAGAAGGAACAGGTAACAACAGTGAACCAGGTGCTGCCTCACAAAACTTGTGTTCACAAATGACGGGCATCACTTCCGCTCACATCCGTCCATCAGACCGAGTCACGTGGCCCTGCCTGACTTCCACTAGGTCGGGATGTATAATCCTCCTGCAGGAGGGGCCAACAGTGAGACCACGCCGTGAATCAGAAAGTAATACTAATGTATCTCTGTGAGGTTCATTTTTAAAAGACACAAAATGAAACAGAAAATAATAATCTCGGACTAAAATTTTAGATTACTCAAAATACAGGCATGTCACAAGGGAGAAATGGAGGAAAACATCAGGTTAAAAGCCTGATGTTATCTGACAGCTAGAGGTTAGACACTGATTAACTCTCAAATTGATAGATATATTTCAAACACGGCCAACAAAAATGTAAGCACAGAGATAAAAACCACCATCAATGAAACTGACAGGCAAAGGAGAAAAAAGAAATAATCAGGAAAGCTTAACAAATGAAAGCCATAAAAAAAAAAGCCAGAAATAAGGAAAAACGTAATTATTACACTACTCTTGTGAGAGTTAAATGAGGATGAAACAAACTCAGTGCCTCACATCTTATTTTATTTACTTAGAAAATTAAAAACTGGAGTTAACAAATTAACCTAGGCCATTTGAGACAGTAAAAGATTTTGGTACATGGTTCACATGCATTTAATTGGCTTTAGAAGTTACATGAATAAATGATAACTGGTCAGTACATAAATGTGTTCATTAATTTAAAAATATATAAGTAGCCACCTCTGGAATGGCCTTTTTCAGACCCTAAAAAGGACTTTCTTTAAAATAGTAAATAATGCCAAGACTGCAGGCTATCGGGTTAGCCTTTTCTAGGTCCATCTTTTAACTGTTCTTAGCCTCTCCAGGACACAGAAATCCTCTTGTGTTTATTAAAACCATGTGAAGTAGGCACAGCTATTCTTCCTCCCCTCCACCCTTTTTCTTAATAGACGAGGAAACTGAAGTCCAGAAATGTTAAGCAGTCTTTCCATGTTACACAGCTGGCAAGTCACGCTTGTAGCATTCAAATCCCAACCACTGACGCCGCAACCAACATTCAATTACACGGCCATCTCAGATACCACAGGCCACGTGGGATGGTCCACTCTGCAGTACAAGAACCACATTAGACCGTACCAAAGACCACCTAGAAACGATGGAAAGCTGTAACCATGCTCTCTGTTTTCCCTCACTCTTGGAAGATTTCTAATATTTAAGTTTGCAGTAGGAGCCAGTCTCCAGCGTAAGACTGCGTAAGAGCAAAATCAGGACGGTCCTTTGCTGCCCTCTTATGGAAGACGTACAAAGACACACAAAAATCTCCAGGCTCACTCTGCCCTAACTGAAGTACTGCAGGTGTACCTGGCTTCAAGTAACAGAAGAGTTTCTCGAACGGTGCAACTGGCATGTAAGAGGTACCTGATGAATGTTTACAGAAGTGAGCTGGAGGTTTTATCTGCTGAGTCTCTGATATGTACTAGAAACTTGACTTTGTAAGACTCCTACAAGTTATTTAGTTTATTTAGTTAAATGACTAAACACTTTCCAATTTCTAAAATATATTTTTAATTGAAGTATAGTTGATTTACAATATTGTGTTAGTTTCTGATGTAAAGCAAAGTGACTCAGTATGTATATATTCTTTTTCGTGACAGGTTATTACAAGATCTTGAATACAGTTCCCTGTGCTGTACAGTAGGATCTTGTTGCTTATCTAGTTTATATATAGTAGTGTGTGTCTGTTAATCTCAAGTTCCTAAATTATCCCCCCTCCGCCCTTTTCCCTTTGGTAAGAATAAGTTTGTTTTCTGTGTCTGTGAGTCTGTTTCTGTTTTGTAAATAAGTTCATTTGTATCATTTTTTTAGATCCCACATATAAGTGATATCATATACTTGTCTTTTTCTGTCTGACTTACTTCACTTAGTATGATCATCTCTAGGTCCATGCATGTTGCTGCAAATGGCATTAATTCATTCCTGTTTATAGCTGAGTAGTATTCCATTGTGTGTGTGTGTGTAAATATATATATATCACATCTTTATCCAGTCACCTGTTGATGGACATTTAGGTTGCTTCTATGTCTTGGCTATTGTAAATAGTGCTGTTATGAACACTGTGGTACATGTGTCTTTTCAAATTAGAATTTCCTCCAGGTATATGCCCAGGAGTGGGATTGATGGATTATGTAGTAAAGTCTAGTTTTTTATGGAACCTCCACACTATTCCCCATAGTGGCTGCACCAATTTAGATTCCCACCAACAGTGTAGGAGGGTTCCCTTTTCCTACTTATTATTTGTAGGCTTTTTGATGATGGTAACTCTGACTTGTGGGAGGTGATACCTCAGTGTAGTTCTGACTTGCATTTCTCTAATAATTAGCAATGTTGAGCATCTTTTCGTGTGCCTTTTGGTCATCTGTGTGTCTTCTCTGGAGAAATGTCTGTTTAGGTCTTTTGCCCATTTTTTGACTGGGTTGTAAACACTTCTCAATTTAATCTCCATGGTATACAGATTGGCATATGTTTATTTAAAATTATAAAATCACATCATGTAGCCAATTTATTCACAATGAATAAATAAAATCATAAAATTTACAAAATAAATAAAAATCGTAATCTAAAATTTTCACTTTAATCACTTATCTTAAGCACCTTTGCTTCTTTTCAAAGCCCAAATCTAACAAATAGTCAAAGTGAACAGTGCAAGTTTCTTCTTGTTTCCTGCTCTTTGTTTAGCCTGTTGGCTGTGACCACAACCTATTAGGAGAGACTTGAGCTCTGCGCTAGAACAGGCCTAATCACACTCAACAAAATCTATAAAGAACCGCATTGCTTGAAGTTTTAATGAAGATAAATAGCTACCTCCCTCACGATTTCCTCAAACTGATAAGGTTGTTAACGATTATACTAAACACTAAAGTCCATAATCTTTTGACTTCAGAACAGTGAGGGATTTTCATAGCTCAGTGGTAAAGGGAACTGTTTCACTGGCTCATGGATACGTGGTCTAATAAATGACCCGAGCGTTTCCTGGGGCCCAACCCCAGTCTGCTTCTAACACCTAAACATGAAACTAAGCCACTGCCTCTTTATCCACAGTCACAGCCAATACTGGGCCAAAGATCCCTGGATCCTGTCCAGCCCTTCCCACGCCAAGGGCTAACCAAAGGCAAATTTTCATCAAAGAAGTTTTGTAATAGATGATTTACTAATCGAGGTATCACTTAATTAGGTATAAACAACCTGTTTTCCAAAGCAAATTCTACTAAAAAGGAAACTTGCAATTGTATGAATATTTAGCAAAAACCATGTATGCACTATGTATTTCCAATTTTAAAAATTGATATGCATTTATTCAGAAAACATTTCCTAAATACATACTCCATTCTAGACAGTCAGCTATGAATGCTCAGAATGCAGAAGTGCACAGTGGGAAAGAAAGTAATTTTCATTAGAAAATACAAGTTATAATACAAAACAGAAACAGACTCAGACATAGAACACAAACTTGTGGTTGCCAAGGGGGCAGGGGGTGGGAAGGGACAGACTAGGATTTCAAAATGTAGAATAGATAAACAAGATTATAGTGCATAGCACAGGGAAATATATACAAGATCTTGTGGTAGCTCACAGCAAAAAAAAAAGTGACAATAAATATATGTATGTTCATGTATAACTGAAAAATTGTGCTCTACACTGGACACAACATTGTAAAATGACTATAACTTATAAAAAATGTTTAAAAAAAAAGAAAATACAAGTTATATTAACATCTAATGGGCTTATCACTGATATTTTAAATTAATCACTAAGCATTTTTAAATTTCTAAATTTTAATATTCATTACAACAAATATCAATAGACATAATCCTCATAAATAAAAGCTTTGCAATAATTTGTAAGGATATAAAGGTCCCTTGGTTCAAAGCCACTGAGCACTGGCATCGCAGGCTCAGGGAGTGCGCGCGGGAGGGCAGCTCAGGGGGCCGCTCTGCCAGCCTGACCGCCCGAGCGGGGCGATGACCACGGGGAAAAGGAGCGGACCTGAGATGACGTGGGTTAAGAACACTAGCAGCCCTAAAACCCTAAAGGCCACAGCGCTCTCCCCACCAGGTATTCAAAATAAAGCGATACTAAACCACAGAATAAATGTCACGAGTCTGAACAAATTTCTGAGATTTCCTCTTATTTGTTTCTTTTCTAGCTGTATTGAAACATAATTGATAAAAATGTTATAGATTTAGGTTGTACACTGTGACTTTTTTAAGGTACGTAGCATGATGATTTAATGTCTGCAGGTATTATGAAACGATGGTCACAATACAGTAAGTCAGCACGTCTCTCACCTCACACAGTCACGTGTTTCTGGCGCTGGGAACAGCTAAGATCTATTGTCTCAGAAAAGGTCAAGTGCACAGTATAGTATTATTAACATAGTCACCATGCCGTACCTTAGATTCCCCGGAACGTATTCATTTTATGACTGAAATTTTGTGCCCTTTGTGCCCAGTATCTCCCTGTTTTCCCCACCTCTCAGTCCCTGGCAACCACCACTCTACGCTCTGGTTCCACCGTGACTTTTTTAGATCCCACATACAGGTGAGGTTACACAGCGTTCGCGTTTCTGTGACTGTCTTATTTCACTTAGGATAACATCTTCCTGATTCATCCAGGTTGTCGCAAAGGGCGAGATTTCCTTCTTTTTATGGCTAAATTGTAAATATACGTGTCTTCTTTTTCTTCCAGCTTTATTGAGGTATAATTGACATAAAACACTGTGCAAATTTAAGGTATCCAGATAATGATTGGATATCTACTGCAAGATGACTGCCACAATAAAATTGGTTCATGCATCCGTCATGTCACATAGTTCCACATTTTTTTTGTGCGGTAAGAACTTTTAAAATCTGCTCTCTTAGCAACTTTCAGATATAGCTGACCATACAGTATTGTTAACTACAGTCACCATGTTGCTGATTACATCCCCAAAACGTATTAATCTTATAAGTGGAAGCTTGCACTCTCTGACCACCTTCACCCATTTCCCCCCACCTCCCACCCCGACCCCAACATAGTCTTATTGTATGTTATAGACTGAATTGTGTCCTCCCAAAATTCATATGTTGAAGCCTTAACCCCCAGTATGACTGTATTTGAAGACAGGACCTTTAGTGGGTAATTACGGTTTACTGGGGTCAGCAGGGTGGGGCCCTGAGTGATTTGATTGTTGTCTTTACACGAGGAGGAACAGATACCAGATCTCTCTCTCTCTCCCCCCAACTCTCTCTCTGGAACACACGTAGAGGAAAGGTCGTGTGAAGACACATCAAGACGACAAGACAGGAAGAGAGGTTTCGTCAGAAACCAAATTTCCCACATCTTGATCTTGGACTTCTTGCCTCCAGCACGCTGAGAAAATAAATTCCAGTTGTTTAAGTCACCCAGGCAGCTGGGCAGACTAAGTCACTGTAGGATCCAGTCATGGTCCTCCTGCGTATTTACCCAACTGAGGAGAAAAGGTATGACCACACAAAAACCTGCATGTGAATATTTTATAGCAGCTTTGTCCAGAATGGCGAAAAACTGAAAACAACCAATGGGTGAACGGATAAACTGTGGTACATTCAGACAAAGAAATATTATTCAGCAATAAAAAGAAATGAACTATCAAGTACCCCACCCCAGTGCCAAAAAAAAAAAAAAAAGACACGTGGGAAACGTAAATATATATTGCTAAATGAAAGACACGAATCTTCAAAGACTATATGCTGTATGATTCCAAGTATGTGATATTCTGGAAAAGACAAAACTATGGAGACAGTAAAAAGATCAGTGGTTCCCAGGGGTTCAGGGAGGGTTGGGGGGATGAACAGGTGGAGCACAGGAGATCTGGGGAGGCAATGAACCTAGTCTGTATGATACTGTAATAGTGGATACATGACATTATACATTTGTCTAAACCCACAGAACTGGAAGATGCAAACAGTGAACCTTAATGTAAACTACGGACTTCATGCATCAATACGATTCATTAATTATAACAAATGTACCACATTAATGCAAAATGTGGAGGTGGGAGAAGAATATGGAAACTCTTTGCACCATCTGCTCAATTTTTCTGTAAATTTAAAAATGTTCTAAGTAACATTTATTAATGTTTAAAAAATCAAATGATTTGGAAGGGAAGAAGTACAAGTGTTTTTATTTACAAACAAGATGATTAATAGATGGGAAAACCAAACAGATCTGTATAAAAGCTACTAGACATAATGAGTGAGTTTAACAAAGTGGCAAGCTACACAGCCAATACACAAAAATCACTTATATTTTGTACATCGTAGTAAACAAATGAAAACTGACATTGGACAAGCACCACGGCACTGGGAAAGCTGAACATGTGAGGATAAATTTAATAAAATGTGTAAGACATATACTGAAAACTAGGAAATACTGCTCAGAGAAATTTTAAAAGATCTAAATAAATGGAGATTTATTCTATGTTCATGGATCAAAAGACTCAATATTGTTACCACGTCAGTTCTTTCCAAATTGAACTACAGATTAAGCACAATTCCAGTCAAAATCACAGCAGAAGTTTTTGAAAAATCAGTAAGCATACTTCTGTGGTTTCTAGTCAGACATGTAAAGTGCTTTGGAGTTTTCACTCCCATCCTCAGAAGAATAAAGCTAAACAAACTGAAAATCAATTAACTCTTCTTAGAAACATGAGAGAATCAAGGTCACAGGGAAACTGTTGCCTCCCAAACTGTGGAAACAGGATACAAAGGATCTGAGATACAAAGAATCACAGTGTACTGGGAACAAGCACCCGGGAGCAGAGCTGACAGCTGGAGCCAGTGCTGGAAGGAACACTTGAAACTGTAATTGACAGACTGCTGGAGGCTTAGTGTGGAGAAGCTTGAGGGTTAAAATACCTAAGGGGGCCCATTCTTGGCGGGGGGGTGTCCCCACACTTACATGAGTTTTACTTCCAGGAGTCCTACTGTGAAGGTCAGAGAAAAACCCCTTTGTGCTCCCAGGAGGGCCTGGTACCAGAACCTACCAGCTGGGGTTTTACCTTAGCCTAACTGGCCTAAGGGGAGGGAAGTAATTCCATCCTCCCGTAGCCTTCAACGTGGGGACAGGGAAATAGTCAAATCAGGATCACTGAAAGACTGAGACCTAATTGTAGGACTGCAGGATGCTTCCCTCCCCAGACCTGACCGCAAGATCAGCAGAGCGTCTGCATAGTCAGGGGGGTTGCAGCTAAACGAACAGCGAGTGTCAGGACCTATTTAAGGAGCCTCTACCCAGGGGCAACAGAGGACACAAAAACAAGGGCAGCACAGGAGATTTTCACCTCTGACACCACCGCGGCTACAGCCAACCGTACATGAGCCCAACTCTAAGCCAGATACACGTAAAACCTCATGCTAAAGGTCCACCCGCCTCGCTTCCTCACACATGGCTTTCAACAAAAAATGTCAAGGCTAAAGGCTAAAAATGCTAAAAATCGAAAAAACATAGTCTGGAGATATAAAGCAAGCATCAGAATCCAGCTCAGATATGGCAGGAAATTTGGAATGATTAGATCAAGAGTTTAAAAAAAAACATGGCTAATATGCTAATTCTGGGGAAACAGACAACAGGCAAGGATGGGTAACCTAAGTAGGAAGATGGAAACACTAAGAAAGAATCAAAAAGAAATTCCAGGAATCAAAAACTCTGTAACAGGAACGAAGAATGGGTGGGCCCATAACAGAAGGAACGAGACCGAGGAAAGAGTCAGAGGTTGAAGACAAATCAACGGAAACTCACAAAACCAAAATGCAAGGAGAAGGTCGGAAAAAACGACATGGAGTATCCAGAAACTCTGTGACAATTGTATAAGGTATGACATGTGTGTGATGGAGCCACCAGGAAGAAAAGGACAAGGGACGGAAGAAATGTCTGAAGGAATAATAGCAGAGGATTTCCCCAAGTTAGTGACAGACACCAAACCACAGATCCAGGGATCTCAGAGAACAGGAGGAGGATAAACACCAAAAAACAGACACCAAGGTCTATCGTATTCAGACTGCAAGAAATTAAAGACAAAGAGAATATCCTGAAAGAAGCCAGAGAAAAAGACATGAATTACATCAGATTTCTCACCAGAAACCATGCAAGCACTAGTGGAGTGAAATATTTTAAATTTTGTGGGGAGGATGGTGGGGATCTCACCAACCCAGAAATCTGCACCCAGCAAAGTTATCCTTCAGAAGCACCGAGGGCCATCCCCCTGGTTCACACAGGGAAGGCAGTGATGAGGTTTTTCTCAGGGGGAGGGTTGTAGGAGAGAGGAGCTAGAAAAGGCAGGGAGAAGAGAGTGAAAGATGTGATCAAGAAAGAGTAAATGAAACAATGCAACATGGACTCTAAACCAGGCAGGGAGAGGAGCAAAGAGAAAAGAAGAAATGGAGGAGTTGATGGGTTTAGGGGTCCCAACAAGACTGAAGATGCTCATAGAGGCTGTGGCTGGAAGTGGATGTTTGAATTACTGGGCTTGGCAGAGAAGCAGGTCCAGAGTGTGACCTTACACATAGGCGACCAAAGGAAGTAAATAAAAGGACGCTGGAGAAGTTGTGGCAATAGGGTTAGAATTTTGGGTGTCAAGACCCCATTTTATTTTCCCTTTCTCCTTTTTTCTCCAAATTTCTTTAATGGAATAATGAGAAAAATTAAATTAGCTTCTTACACCCACTGTAATTACCCACCCTTTCAAACCTAAAGTAGTCTAACTTTATTAAATTAACCTTTTATGGTGGAATTAAATTTTGCTTAATATAACAAGTTATCTTACAGCTGAGTGGAATTTGCTAGGTTTAAACAAGAAAGACATGAAAGACTTTTAATAAAAACTGAATGTATAAAAAAGTAAAGGAGAAAGGTGCAGTCACTGTGGAAAACAGCTTGACAGTTCCACAAAATATTAAATATAGAATTACCACATGACCCATGAATTCTGCTTAAAGATATACAATTGACAGTTGAACAACATGGGTTTGAACTACAAGGGTCCACTTACAATGTGGAGTATAATAAATTGAAATTTTTTTTCCAGTGAATACACACTACTGTGCTACACGACCCATGGTTGGTGGAATATGAGGATGCAGAATCACGGATATGGAGAGCTGGCTGTAAAGTCACATGCTGGTTTTCAACTGCGTGGAGGGTCAGCACCCTTAACCCCTGCATGGTTCAAGGGTCAACTGTACATCCAAAAGGACTGAAAGCAAGAATTCAAACAGATATCTCTACACCCATGTTCACAGCAGCACTGTTCACAATGACCAAAAGGTGGAAACAACCCATGTCCATCAGTGAATGAATGGATCAAACCAACTGTGGTGTACATGCACATAGTGGAATACTATTCAGCCATGAAAAGGAAATAAATGTTTATATACACTACAACGTGGACGGACCTTAAAGACATTATACTCAGTGAAATAAGCCAGACACAGAAGGACAAATATTGTATGATTCCACTTTTACGAGGTAGCTAGAGTAGGCAATTCACAGAGACAGAAGGCAGACTAGAGGCTCCTGGGGGGTGGGGGAGGAGAAAGGAGGAGTTAGTGTTTAACGGGAATAGAATCTATGTCGGGGGTGATGAAAGGTTTGGGCATAGACAGCGCTGAGTACACAGCGTTGTGGATGTAACCAATGCCACTGAACTGTACAGTTATGAATGGTTAAGGTGATTTAAAAAATTTATAGTTTACCACAATTTAAAAAACTGTTATTAAAAAAAGGCAAAGAGAAATAAACAGTTTCTTATACAAATAAAAATTGACAAATAGATTCTAAAATTACGTGGGAATGGAAATGGAAAGGACCCAGAATAGCTGAGCAATTCTGAAAAAGAACAAGGTTGGAGGTCTTGCAGTGCCTGATTTCAAAACTTGCTATAAAGCTACAGTAATTAAGACAGTGCAGTATTGGTGTAAGAATAGAAATGTTGATCAATGGAATAGAACAGACAGTCCAAAAATATAACCATGTGTATATGGCCATTTGATTTCTCAGCACGAGGACCAGGGTAATTTAATGGTGTTGGAACAATTGGGAATCCATATGGTAGGAAAAAAGGGGGGGAATTTGACTCATCTTACACCATAATGAGAAAATCACTGGACAATCTAAAACTACACAACATCTAAAACAAAACATAAAAAAAAAGCTTTCTTTTACTGAAAATACATTTCTTGTGCAAGAAATTGTGTTATAACAGATTTCAAGAAAAAATACAATTAGTCACATATAGTTAAGATTAATATGACTTAAGAAGGGCACTGAAACAGAAGATGTTTCAAAGCAGACCAGGCAGTTAAAATAAGAAACTCTCCTAAAAGCGGTCAACTGTATTCGGTAGTGTTTTTTTAAATAATCAAAGCATTTCATAATTAGATTTATTTTTATACATAGTTTAGAGAAGTTAATTATTTTAAAGGTCTCTATTAGATACATATTTACCTAAAACTATTATCAACCACCTTTCTAATCAATATTATACCTTAGATCATAGTACTAAAAGTAACAAACTTCCCAAGAGTAATATTTAGATAAAAATTAGCTAAATACTTAAATGAACAGAAAAAAAGATCAGTAAGAGGATTAGTGAGAAAAATCACATCACTAAGAAGATAAAAGATTGTACCAGTTTTTTCCTTCATAAATTACTAACTCAAGGGAGGCGGGTGTAGCTCAGTGGCAGAGCACATGCTTAGCATGCACAAGGTCCTGGGTTCAATCCCCAGTCCCTCCATTAAAAAAAAAAACAAAACTCAAGGATAGTACAGATTAATGAAAGATGTGGACAGTTGTATTTCCTCTTTCATGTTTTCTGAAAATCTAATTATATAAAAAAATTAAGAAAGATATGTATAATACTTACTACACAGTGAAGAAGGGACAAAATTATAGCGGTGCTGGACCATTCAATGGGGGAGGGATAGATTAGGAGTTTGGGATTAGCAGATACACATTACTATGTATAAAATAGATAAACAAAAAGGACCTACTGTGTAGCACAGGGACCTACATTCAACTTCTTGTAATGAGCTGTCAAGGAAAAGAATCTGAAAAAGAATATATATGTAGAAGAATATATAACTAAATCATTACATTGTACACCTGAAACTAACACTGTAAACTGACTACAATTCAATAAAAAATAAGAATTAAAACAATAAATAAAGGAGGGGAGGATATAGATCAGCGGTAGAGCACACATTTAGCATGCACAAGGTTCTAGGTTCAATCCTCGGTACCTCCATTAAGATAAATAAACCTAATTACCACCCCCCAAAAAAATAAATAAATAAAAATTGATGTAAAAATAAAAAAACAAATAAATATTAAGATTTTTTTAAAAAAAGGAATGGGGCATTGCTAAGTTTTTAAATTAAAGAAGTAGAAATACACGGTACCTTAGAAGAGCATTTTCTGGGACCCAAAAGTTGCTCATTCACACAGAACAATAGGAAGTGATTCAAAGCTCATTATTCTTAAAATCCTTTTAATTAACATGGAATATTGGAGGCCAGTGCAAAGTAGCAGAAGGAAAAAAGAATTAAGATAATCTGTCCTTAACTACTTGTTTCAAATCCTGTCTCTGCCGCTCACTAGCTATGTGAACCCGGGGAAATTACCTAACCTCTCCGCAGACTTTTCACCTGTAGAATGAAGACGGTGTTGCCGACTGGACAGACTGAGCATGAAGCTGAAATGAACTGCTGTGTGTAATGCAGTCATTACAGTGTCTGGCGCATACGGCTTAGCGATCATCACTATTACACTGTTATCACTCTCCTGGAAGGTGCTGTGGAAAACAGATTTCCCAGAATTGTTTACGCAAATGGTTAGGAAAGTAGATTTGACATATAGAGCCTGGTTCCAATTTCTGTGTCTGAGTACAGTGGCCAAGCCCTGCCCTCCTCCGCCCCGGGTCCCACGTCTGAGCAGGACTGGATGCTCCTACTTTGGTGCAAGTTCAAACCACACAAGCCCAGGCCGGGTCGTGGGAACCCCGCCCCAGACCACAGAAAACCCCAAGCCAGTCTCCCTTGCCTGCTCTCTCAAGCCACTCCCCCCCAGGCTGGGAGCCAGCGGCTCCCTCCCCAGAAAGCCCGACTGTGTACATAAGTTTTCCTTACCCTCTCAGTGGTGTGCAGCATCAGAACCCAGTTCTGGGTGGGTCTGTCCTCCTTCTGCTGCGAGGTTTTCCAGAGGGAGAGGAACTAACCCAAACACAAAACTAAGTATATAGAAAGGGCTGAGGAATGTGATGAGGAAAGACACGAAGTCAACTGAAAGATGCTGTCAGACACATGTTATGGTGCTAAACGTGTTTATGAAAAGCAACTATTATCGTATTTCAAACCTTCTAAAATATGCCAGTAGCAATAAAAAGAACAACAACTACAGCATCCCTCAGAACCTGTGGGGGACTCGTCCCAGGACGCCTCAGATGCTAAAACCCCTGGAAGCCCAAGGCTCGTACACGGAATGGCACAGTGTTTGCACAGGACCCACACACATCCTCCAGCACGCTGTACACCACCCCTGGATTACTTATAACATCTAACACAATGCCAGTGCTACGTAAACAGCTGATGTGCAGCAAGTTCAAGTTCTGCTTTTTGGAACTTTCTGGAATTTTTTTCCCCCTGAATATTTTCAAATCCTCATGGATGCGGAACCCATGGACATGGAGGGCCGACTGGCAGGGTCTAAGTTTCTCTGTTTTATACACCTCAGGATGTTATCAACATAGTCAAAATATACAGCGATTAAATGGCAAAATAAGTATATGGTTGGGGGCAGGGGTTGTATACTTCTATGTCTAAATTCAAGGTCCATTTTTAAAACAGTAACACAGAATATTTTAATTTAAAACATTTTTAAGCTTTTTTATTTCATCCATTAAGTTTTGCCCCCCTCTACTGGTTCTACCTTAACTTTAAATGACTGAAAATAACCTGTGTGTCAAATTGGAGCTAAAAAAAAAGAAATGTTTTTAAGGAAAAAGCCAGAAAAAAAGGACTGGAAGGAAATATATCAAAGTATTAATCAGGCTCATAGATAACTTATTTTTCACTTTATAGCATTCCGTAGTTTCTGGATCATCTTCTAACAGCAACATACCAATGCAGTTTCGCTGCTGTTGCCATTTGGTTCTGTTTTCTTCACATTCATTGGACAAATGTGAATAGGAATTGTGGGTATGGGCATTGAGATGCGTGGGAATCTCAGGCAAATTTTTGTTTGTCAAAAAAAAAAGCACAAGGATATATATAGTATGTTTAGACGATCTATAATCTTCAAGATGATAATGAAGGCCAATCAGAAATACTCACTTTAATTCTATGAATCACAGTGCAGATACAATATAAACCCGACCTATATATTCGCAGATTAATATACATCGTATCAAAAGTAAGTCCTCTAGGGATAAATAAAGCAGAAGAGTAAAGTTACAGTCTATAAAAGGGAGCAACACGGGAAGACGGGAGCACTGTCCCGAGCCTCAGGCACCCTGGCGTCCCCTGCGGCCCCGTGGTTCTGTTCCAGGTGGTCCCCGCTCTCTTGCAAGTGCTTTGCCCTTGCTCTCAGCGCGTTTACTTTACTAACTCCCAGTAACTCCTCTGGACATACTCTTAGAGACTGCAAAGCGCTTTTCATGTACATGTTTGTAATTAGGGCAACTACTCATATTACCCATATAAGACGGCAATGCAGCGGAGTTGTCTGACGCATTCCAGGCCGTCTACAGACGGCTCCTTGTAGCAGTAATATTTATAACCAGACATTTGTTCCTGGCAAAACGAATGAACTTGTTTGTAGTTAAAAATTAGAATCATCTCGCTGGCACCTCTCCACAGTAAGGGTATACCATTTCAGAGTTTACAAGCCACTCTTATACGTTAGGACATTTAATCCCAAACAAATCTAACTTTCCAAAAAATACTGCCTAGGACCTAAACTTGAGGCAGTGCCCACCAACCAAAGGAAATAAATGACTTCCTTCTAGCAGGGTGGGCCAAAGTTGTCATCAAGACAGGTGAGACTGCTCTTCCACTGAAGTGAAAAGGAACAGGCTGGTGACCATTCTCTCTTTCGAGAGACGAGGAAAACACAGGAACATGTCCATGGAGACACAGTGGGCCAATAACCTAATTCTGCAGCCGACTTCTCTCCCTCCTGCCTTCTCTGCTGATAACCACATCCACAGCAAGCAGTCGGTCATCAGGTTAATCAGCACCCAAGTAGGCAGCGGCCAGCCTTATTTATTCCTAATAGTTCGTGAACATGGCAGAAGGCTCTAAGGAGGCAGCCAATAACAGGAGGAAACAATGACAGAAACCAACGACTTGTCCCCAACGTATGAAAGCGGCATGAGTCCTGGAAGCTTCGGTTTTACCCTTTCTCTGGTCTTTGGGAGGCTGGTCACGCATAGCTGTCCAGCATCTATTTACTGCTTTGGATTCACTGCTACTTGGTTGTAGTTTTCAAATTACGCCTAATTCCTCCACCATTAATTCTTGAAAGCAAACGTCTGCCCGATTAAATTTCACAATAATTTCCAACTAGAAAACATTACAGAATACACTGAGGCAAAGTAACTTGCCAAAAAAGGAGGTAGAGCTCCTGGACCAGCGAAGGTAAAGAGAGGCGGCAGGTGAGACCGCAGCGGGCGGAGGGCGCGCTGCCTGTGGGGAAGGGCCCCCCCGCCCCCCGGCCCCCGGCCCCTAACCCCACTCACGGAACGGCCTCGGCCCTGCACACTTCCCCAGCGAGATCAAGAGCCCGCACGGCCTGCGTCGCCATCACCTCGGTGGGCGTGCACCTCCCGGCTCCGGGCTCTGCGCGCCCCGCCGCGCTGCTCCAGGGGGTGCGCAGCCACGCCCCCAGCGTCGTGATTTCCGACTGCCCAGCGGAGGGTCCGGGTCCTTCAGCCGCACAGAGGGTGTGTGCAGGCCCGGTGTCACGCATCGGCTGCTGGGGGAATTGCTGGCCATGGGGGAACGACACACACTATTTCTCAGAGCTGATCTTGCTCTGCCTCTTCTCCGGTGAGTAAACGCGTTGTCCCACCCAGCGCGAGGCTGTGTTGTGTCTCCCTTTGCAACTCCAATAGCAGCTGATGAGCTTTGCAGTCCTGAGCGAGTCCCAGTCCTCCCTGGCCTTGTCAACCCGAGCACCGTGTGATCCCTCCCTATTTTGTCCATTTGACTAACTTTTCTAACTACCACAGCAGTTCTCAAAGTGTGGTCCGTGAATCGTTAGGGGGTCCCAAAATGTTCTCATGGGGTCTACAATGTCAAAACGACTTTCAAAACAACACTAAGACGCTGTCTGCCTTTTTGGCTGTGTTGACGTTGTACTGATGATGCGAAATCAAAGGTGGGAAAACTGCTGGCACCTCAGGGCACAACAAGGAGGTGGCACCAAACTACAGGACTTCACCACTGTGCACCACGGTGAAGGGGCTGCAGGCTCGTCAAGACATGCAGAAAAGTTTCTAACTCTTCAAAATTGTGGGCATATATTCAAACAGAGGTTACAAGGAGACAGTATAATGCACACACTAGAAAATTATTTTCTACTCCCACATAGTTGTACTAAATTCTATCAAACTGCCTGAAAGTATGCAAGCTACCAAAGGTTAACTGTAACCAGTTGCACCACGAAACACAGGCGCCATGACTGTCCACGTCCAAAAATACAACTGGCTGAATTTCATTTAAGATGAGTGAATAAGAACAGCAATGATAAAAAAAGAAATGCTCTAAACTTCCCAGTAAAATTGTTCTCCAGAGACTTAAATGAGTTATCGTAATGAGAGGTCTCCAGAGACTCCGTTTGTGCTTAGCTTCACAGGAAGCCGAACACTCTGGACACTAGAAAAAAACAACACTGTGATGACTGATTCCTCTGTTCCCCCCCCCCATCATTTTGTGCCAAGAAAACTTCTTCCACATCAAACACTGATGATGACTTCTACTAGCGCGTGAAAAATTAAGGGTCTTCCCGTTAAGTTCTATTTAGTCATCTCAATTACAGTAGACATGTGTAAATCCAAAAGGCCTCTTTTGACGTTTACAATGTAATTTAAATACAACTTTGTTCTAAAATATCAGGCTACATAGAAGGTTCTTTTGGGGAAGGGTATAGCTCAAGTGGTAGAGCACATACTTAACATTCATGAGCTTCTGGGTTCAATCCCCAGTACTGACTCTAAAAATAAATAAATGGCTGTACTAATATCAGATGAAATGACCTTTAAAATTAGAAAAAATGTTACTAGATACTACATATAAAATAAACAAGGTCCTACTGTTTAGCACAGGGAACTATATTCAATATCTTATAGCAACCTATAATGAAAAAGAAGTTGAAAATATGTTTGTATGACCAATCATGCTGTACACCAGAGACTAACACAATGTTGTAAATTGACTTCAATTTAAAAAAAAAAGTTACTAGAGAAAAAGAGGGACATTTTGCAATGATAAAAGTGTCAATTCAATAGGAAGATATAACATTTATCAACATGTATGCACCTAATAACTGGGGACTAAAATACATGTAGCAAAAACTGACAGGAATTTAAGGGAGAAACGGACAACTCAACAGTAATTGAGGTGTTTAAGACCCCACTTACACCTAGACGTCTCATAGCCTCCTAAACTCATATGGCTGAAACAGAACTCTATTTCCTCCCCATTTAAAATCTGCTCCTCCCTTAGTCCCTGTCTCTGTAAGTGGCAATTGCATGCACCTAACTGCTCATGCCAAAATACCTTTAAATCACTGTCTCTCACAACCCACATCCACTTGATCAGTGAATTCTATAGCCTGTCCTTTCAAAATATATCCAGAATCCAACCACTTTTTTCCACTTCCACCCTGGTCTAATCCACCACCATCACTCACCAGGATTTACACTCCTAACTGGATTCCACCTTCCTTCCCCTGGTCCCCGGCTGTCTATCTCCACACAGAGGCCAAGTGAACCTTCTAAAACATATTAAATCATGGCATTCTTCAACTAATATCCTATTGTCCTCATGGTACTGATGTGTAAAATGAGGCTCAAAAGGTTAAACAAGTTGCTTGAAGTTGCAGAGCAAGTGGTGAATCCAAGGTCTGCCTGACTTGAATGGTCATGTTGTAAACACTACTGTAGACACTGTCTCATCAGAATCATTACAACAGCGCAGGACAACTGGCTAGACACCCAGGAACAAACAAAAGGGACACCACATAGTCACAAAAATGTTTACCAAAATTAGAATTATGTGAAAATTCTTGGGCATGTTATGTGAAAAGGCAAACTACCACATTCCATACAGGAGAACAAGGAAATTTAATATTTCATATGGAAATAGGCCAGAATAAGCCTATATACTAACGTCGGTTCAGTTGGGGTAATGGAACCCTAGGTGGTTTTCAGTTTGTTCTCTTTTGCCTTGTTACATTTTCCAGAATTTAATGAATGTTCTAACTGTATCAGAACTGCTTTAAAACAAAATTTTCATGAAACAAAGGGAAAAGTTTTTGTTTTGTAATAAAGGAAAAACTCAACCCAGTGTCTTCCCAAACATCTACAAACCCCAAGCCTAGATCTAAACTAGATAAAGCCTCATGTATTACCTAAAAGGCCATCCACATTCTCTTAATTGACACCTGGGGACTCTGCACGGGCCACTTTTTCTTAAAGGACTTAATGATCCTTTTTACTTTTGTTTGCTGCCAGCATTATAAGGAGCCTATTAAGACCTTATCGGGAATGATGCTGACCAGGTAGCGGGGAAGGTCCAAATTTAATAACCCCTCTCACGGGAGCAACGCCATTCAAAAGCATTTCCGCACTATCTGCAGAAGGTTTGTCTTGCAGGAAAACACTAATACTTGTAAGGCGGGAAGCCCCATTAAAAGACCAGCAAGGCAGGACCCCCAAGCAGGGCCACTACTCCTGCCAGCACCACCCGGTTCCCTGGCCCAGAGGCTCTATCTCACTCTTTGCCTCTGAACTTACTCCTAAAATTCTATTGGTTCCCTGAGCTCACTTTTGATTGGTTATTTCCTTCACTCCTGATTGGTTATTACTCTCACTTTTGATTGGTCCTCTTCCCTAACTTCTGATTGGTCCATTTGTGATACTTTATTTGCATGGAGCTCACTCCAGATTGGTTATTTCTCTCACTCCTGATTGGTCTATTTCTACAAAGCTTGTTCCTAGTTGGTCAAGTTTTGTTATACTTTATTTGCATATGATACTGCAAAGTGTAAACTGGCAGCCTATAAAGGCCTGTGTAAATGTGCAGAGGAGTCCAGAGCTTGGAGTGTGAATTCCGTTGGCGCTGATGGTGAAATAAGCCTACTTGGTGTCTCGCTGGGATCCAGGTTGCTGTCACAACTGAGCTGTAACATTTTTCGCAACGCTTGGAAGATAGTACGAAAACGTCCAAGTGTGCAAAAATGCACGCTAGTCCCCGAAACCTTGCCCAGTGACAAGTGAAAGTGCCTGGCACCGTCTGGTAGTACGGCGACAAGCACTAAAGATCCCACGGTCCTCGCTGGCAACAGCGAGCGGACCTCAAATACTACTCACCACCCCGACCGCAGTAGCGGCGTCTTGAGGGCGGGCTCGCCCCGGTGAGGAGGCGCCCCGGAAGACAGCAGCTGGCGGCTTCAAACTGATGCTTTAGGGCGGGGACGGGCGTGGACGGGCGGGGACCGCGGCCGCCGCTGTCCTCGGGCCCGCCCATCCCTCCCCGGGCGCGCGCGCACGCACGCACGCAGGCACGCCCGGATCTGGGCGGTGCGCGGGCCCAGTGTCCCAGGCCGAGAAACCCGCGCTCGTGGAGGCACCGCCCCTCCAGGGACTTCCGGTGGGCGGGGTCAGCCTATAATCAGTCCCCCGGTTCCCGTGGGGTCCAGCCAGCCAAAGGTTCCCGAATTCTGGCAGGAAACCAGCGAGGATGAAACGATGGACTTCAAGTTTGAAAGTGAAAAAATTGCGCTTAAGTTTGTCGCTTGATAAACGTTTGCTGAATGTTTCAAGTAGTAAGTGGATGTTTGCTTTAAGTCCGCCTTCAAAGAACCCCGTTTTTTCCAAAACTGCAACAGTTTGGGGTGAGTCCGCGACAGATCCTGCTGCTCTCCGAACGTAGTGCCTGCAAGCGAACTTGGTGAGAAATGTTTAAAGGAAATTTCTTGCCAGCATCATCTCCTGAAACTTTTATTTGTTTTTAATCTTGAATGGTTTGTCCAAGTCTGAACTTCAGCCAGTCATAATTAGGCTTCACACCTGAACCTTAGTTCCTATCTCCCCCACCCATCCTTCCTCACACTCGATATGCTTAATCTCCGCATTAAGCATACTGCAAAGAAACGTAGAGCAGGGGCGGGGGGCCAGGGCGATCATATTGCGGCTGAAGAAGTTGAGATTGGCTTATGAGCTCTCCAGGAGCAAGGAAGAGATAGCTTCCAGACCCAGAGAAAATAAGGAATTTCTGGGGGCCAATCCAGTGCTTTCCATTACCTTTATTCAGAAACCATTTGGAAATCAAAGAGCTCTGTGTGTGCGTGCTAAGTAGACGCCAAATAAATGACATTTCTGTGGGAAGCAGCACAGTAAGAAGGAAGAGGACAGGCTTGAGAGATTCAGTTCAAATCATAGACTGGCTCTTAAAAAGTGAGTCATCACAAGCAAGTTACTTTGTTTCTTAGTGGCAGTTTGCTAGGCTTCTTTTGCCTTAAAGTATATTATTCCACTTTATATCCAAGATGAGATCTCTACAGGTTTGCGCTCACTTCCAATAAGATATCTAATAGGTTTGTACTACATGCACTATGTTCTTTTATTTTAATTTCAAAATTATTTATTTAAAAATAGTGTAGGGGGAGGGTATAGCTCAAGTGGTAGAGTGCATACTTAGCACGCAGGAGGTCCTGGGTCCAATCCCCAGTACATTTAGGGTCCATTTAAAAAATAATAACAACTAAATAAACCTAATTACCTCCCCCTCCAAAAATTAAAAAAAAAATTTTAAACGTACTAATTTTCTGCTATTTTAATAACATATTTGAGCTATAGAGAATATAATAATCTGTAAATACAAGGCTGTATACGTTAATAGCTTTGAAAAAATATAGGGATTACAATCGAGAGGTAGGAACAATTAGAACTCTGAAATCCCAACCTACACACTATTTGTATGTAAATATATGGTTGAGCAGATAAACCATTCTTAACATATTTCTGAAAACTATTTCCTTTGAAAGAAGTCTTCCAAGTTATATCTGAATTTGATTATTAAGGAGAAAGAGGGAAATACTTCCTAAGAAAACAATATAAGGACTATAAGAAATGCTTCAATGGGTGTGGGGTGGGGGGTGGGGGAAACCCACAAAAATCAATAAATATCTAAGGACTGATATAGTTTTCCATATTAATAAAGTCCACGAGGGGAAAACGCTTAACATTTTAACACGTTTGGGATTCAGCCAACTGTGGACTGACTTTGTAAGAATATTTGTAACTCTCCTTCTGTGAAAATCAAAGAGATATATAAAAAGCTCAGATATTCAGAGCTCAAATTTCTAGGTCAAACCTAAACTCAGTTATTACAAAAATGAAAGTGATCATCACCCTGCTTTGAAGTTCCAAAGTGTGGAGAAAGACAGGTTTTTTGGTTTGGTTTTTTTTTTCCTGAAAGAGAATGTAAAAACCTACGTGGTGTTGAAAGCTCTCCAAGACACAATAAATGTCTTCTTATACAGTATTTAATTTAATCTCATTACTGTAGATGCCATTATTATAGGAAAACAAAATCGCATAAAGTTACTTGGACAAAAATGCCACTTAAAAATTCAATTTACAGAACCCGCGAACCTGAACAGGGGTAACGGACTTCTGAGCCCTTACCCCTGGATTTGGCAAAAGCTCAAACGAAGTTCAAACGTTTCAAATAAATGTATCATTAACAGTCCCCTAGGTTCTAGGTTCAGCCCTGCCTTTCCAGTATTCTCAAGATGCTCTTCTACACGCTTTCCTTTAAGGCCGCATCAGACTGAGTTATCTAGGCAGCGAAAAGGCGTTTCTTATGCCCCCAGCGCTGCCCAGAAGCAAGATCATCGCCTCGTCTGCCCTCATTTGAGAATCTTAACCCAGCTCTGGGCCCCACTGTGAAACCAGTTCTCGGAACCGCACCCTCGGTGCAGACAGCTCTCTGCCGCCGCTCCCTCTCCATCTGATACCGAGAACTAACCTCGGGCTCTACACTGGCGAGAGCGCTCACCCAATCAACGCTCGCCCTTGAAGCGCTGCGGGCGCCGGCGCAGCCCGCCCCGGAAGTGCGTCATGACGCTCGTGCGCTCTGTCCCCGGATGCACTTTTATATCCGGATTCTACGAGCGGACTCGGAGCTCCACGGTCCCCGCCGCGGTCGGCACATGCGCGACGGCGCCGCTCCCTCTTCCTCCGCCTCCACTGGCTCGCTCCGTCCGGGCAGCCGCCGCCACCGCCGCCGAGGAGTCAGGAAGTTCAAGATGGCCGCCGCGGAGGCCCCGTCGCTGCGGGAACAGCCAGAGTAAGTGGTCCGGGAGTGCGGAAGGCCGGCCCTGGGGCCGGCCGAGGGGGGACCAGCGGAGAGCTGCCCGGGCGGGCGGGAAAGTTCGGGCCCAGAGGCCGCGGCCAAACTTTGCCTCCCGCGCGGCGTCGTGGGGCGCGGGCGGGCGGGCGGCCTCCGCGCTCCGCCCTCCCGGAGACCGCGGCTGTTGGGTCGAGGGCGGCCGGGCCTGCCGCGTCGTTGCCCTGGGAGGCGTGGGCGCTAGCGGCCTCTACAGGTCCCGAGCGCGAGGCCCCGGCGCGGGCGCGCCTGCCCGCCTGCCCTCCGCGGGGACGAGCGGGCTCCCGGCCGCGGCTCGGCGGCCTGGGTGCGGGGCCCCCGAGCAGCAGGGCGGCAGCTAGCGAGCCCTGAGACCTCCCCTCCGCAGGCGGTTCCCGCGGTGGTCCTGCTGCCGGTGTCCGTCTTAGGACTTGAAAGCAGAGAGAAGGGGTGCTGGGGCCGCCCTCCTTGACCCTCCCTGAGCTGTAGTTTGTGGCTGGCGGGCACTTCATTCTCCCACCCCGTGCTCTTTGCTCCAGCATCCACCCGCTATTTTTCCTCCTGCCTATTGCACTTAATTGCCAACTTGCAAACTTGAGGCAAAGTAAGAGCAAGTTCTCGGTTTTGAGGCCTCGCGTTTTTGGCCAGAGTTTATAGCCCTTCTTTGAGAGTACAAGAGGAAGAAGTAGTGGAAATTGTTAGCTACCTCCAGCCCCCAGCGCCTCATGTCTGTAATTAGGCTAATACACGAATCGATGCGGCGGAGTGGAAACATACTTCTGTGTGCTGCAGGGCTCACCGTTGCTTAACTAAAACCAATATGTTGTTTTCTGTGTTTTTGCTAGGAAAACTCAAACAAGAACCTAAAAGAGAATGGATTTTAAAACAGTATTCCTATAGCGACCTTTTTTTGTATCAGCGTTATCTGATTTGTTTCCAGCCATCTTAGGAAAGAGGTAAATGTAGTCTCCCAGCGAGTTTCGACTGAGAGAGGGGAAACCTCTGCCACCGGCCGGCCCCTCGCTTCACTGCTGTGCACCCGGTTCTGGACTGCTCAGTCCTTTGCTTTACTCAGCCGGAAAGAGAAATGCACGAGGTTTTTCACTAAAGGGTTTTGAAAGCTGAAATTATCTTCACAATTTGACTTAAAAGAGAGCAAATGGATTCTGAAGTTTTAACTAGACTTTGCCTCTTTTTGTTTCTCAAGTTCACTATGCGGCAGAGTTCTGGTCTTTGTGCTTATACCATACAAATCTTATGCTTTGCAGCTGATTTTTCTAGTAATCTATTTAAAGTTCTGTGGTGTTATGTCCATGTATTTGAGTTCAGGGGGACAGTTCAGATTCGTTTTGAGGAGTGGTTCAGCCTTTTTTTTTTTTTTAATATTCAAATAACACTATGTTTAATATTTATGCTCCTCCAATATAAATGGCAGAGATAGTCTAATGCCACCCCTCTTTCCCCAGAACACTTGGTATACATGGACTCTCTTGTCTATGTCCCACTTTGACTTACTTGAAAATGTTTAACAAAGGAAATGGCAGTGTGATAAGAAAGTAGGTACCATGTTGGCAGCTCATGGTGAATGCTGGAATGCAGTGTCTGAACAGCTCCCAAGAACACTGAGGAGTTCACGTTCACAGTTATATGGAATCTATTCCAAGTAGGATTTTTAGAAATATATAAACATACAAACAAACATGTGAAATAGTGTTTAAGCTCTCTGAAGGCTTTTTAGTGGCTTTTACATTTGTCAGTCTCTTTAGCTCAGCCTTTCTGATGGTTTTTAAACATTTAAATTTTTATATGTAGTAACTTAATTGCACTTACCAAGACCTGTTCAAAGCACTGATCAAATCTTAACGCACTCAGTTCTTATGAGAACCCTCTGGAGGTGGGTACTGTTATTTCCCACATTTTACAGGTGATGAAACCGAAGCACAGAGAAATTAAGTTAATTTGCCCAGGAGCACACTAAGTCAGAGAAGCAGGATGTAAACCCAGGCAGTCTGGTTCTGGAGCCCTGCACCTCACTTGTGCTGTATGGTCTCCCACTGTACATTGTGGCTCCTTTTAAAAATGGCGGGTTCGAAGTCATTTTTATTCGTTTCCAGGTCCCAGAAGGTCCATTTTTTTGATATGACAGTTCTGACTCTCTGAAACTTACTTTCCCAGACTAGATTTGGAGAAAGTAGGTGTGGAAAGGTTCTTTTTAAGACTAGTTGGTGTTTTGAACTCATTCTTCTTACGTCTACGTTAGTTCTGTATTAAAGTAGTTTAACTTGTCAGAGAAACAGGCTTAGTTATTTCCCTGTGTAAAAAGCAGTGGCCTTGCCCTTGCTCTCTGAAGATGTTATTAAGAATATGCTTTTTAAAAAATAATGTGAAACAGGAAGTTAGAATAGCACTAGCTTTTGGTAACAGGGCACTTAATTTTAAAGTTGTTTCATGGTGCCAGATACTGCAAGACCCGGTTTGTTTGAAGGGTGAAACTTGTGCGTTGCGTTTAACCAAACACGTGAATAAAGACTGCTAGACACTCCCGTGTTGTCTGCGCCTCAAGTTCAGCTTTGTTTCCAAATGAGACTTGAAGGCTGTTACTCAGTAAGTAGCGTTATGACAAACCTGTCGTAGACCAGCTAGGTATAGACAGACCTGCCAGATGTGTAGTGTTACGCTGTAAAGCACAGATGGGCAAGTGCAAATTTTTATACTTGGCATTTATATACCTGTATTTATTGTTGATATGAACTATCCAAGGAATACTGTCAGACTTTTTGACCAGAGACATTTTCCTAAAGCTTTCGAAGAAAGTTGTTGGATAATGGACCTAAGTTGGCTGACCCAGCACAAGCTCGTTCATTCCACGTGATACGTTATGGGTGTTATTGACCCACTGAGTTCAGGTTCTCCTCATTCACCTAGTCCGACTTCAGTTTCTCTGACATTTGCCTTGAGAGCTCAACTGAAGAGACAGAGGGTCTGCTCTCTGCCTGCCCTCAATGTAGGAGGACTTCGCGGTGTCAGGGTTAACCTAGCTGGCCCTAAGGTGCTAACAGCATTTTATTAGTAATCTAGTCATTATTAATTGAGTTAACATTCATTAAGTTACGGTGGAAACGGGTCACTCGTGGGAATGACTGAAGTGACGCTGGGCGTTGTGATGTGAGCCTGATCTTCAGAACTTGAGGAGCTAGGTTGTGTTTTGAAGGAAATTACATCCTTTGTGGGTAAACTCTTAAGAATTCTGATTTGAAGCTCCTTGTAAGACTTGTAAAGCATTAGAAAAGGGTTCAAAGGGCAGATTTTCCTTGTGAGGAGATGATTAGGTCATTTGGGTTATTGCATTCAGGAAACAGGTGTGTGCCCTGTGTGCGGCACTGCAGGTATAACTGAGCGAAAACAGTGCTTCCCATCGAGTGCCGAGGGTGAGTGCCGAGGGTGTGGTATGGCAGCGCAGACCGGCTGTGGTCAGAGCGCTGCTTCTACGTTGGTCTGTGTAAATCTTTTCTCTGACGCGGCAGATACTTCCTCAGTACCTCCTCTACCTTAGATAATCTTCTAGGCCTGAGGGATAGAGCTGTGGACTAAACAGATTAAACTTCTGCACTCATAGAGCTTATGTTGTAATAGGGAGAGACAAACAAGAATTATATTAGGTGGTGGCAATCTGGAGAGAAATTAAGCAGAGAAAGTGAGTATTTGTGTGGTACGGGGGGTGGGGGTTGCAGTTAAAACGAATTGATCAGAAAAACTCCACTGAGGCAGTGTAACTTGAGCAGAGACCTGAGGTAGGTGAAGGAACCAGCGGTGTGGGCAGGGAAGAGCATTGCAGGCCCTGCAGGGGGGGTTGCCTATTGATGGGGGGTCGGTGTTGGGGGGTTGGGCCGATTGTACGAGGGTTTAAGTTTTCACTCTGAATGAGGCAGGCGGCAGTAATTTCACTCAGAGTGGTGATACAACCTGATATTTTAAAAGCATCTTCAAGCAAATGCAAGAGGTCTGACTTCAAATGTAATTACCAGCCTTCCCACCAGCTGGACGTACACATGACCTTGGGTGAGGCCCGTAACCCTCCTTGAAGGTGGGGTGTCATCTGTCACAGGGACATGGAGAGACGGTATTTCTTGGGCACTTTGTGAGACAGCCTTTTGTACGTATGAACTCACCGCTGCAGCAGACCTGTGATGTGTCAGTACTGTTAGTTCCCAGTTTCTGCAGTGGAGGAAAGTGAGGCACAGAGGGGCAGCTTGCCTGTGCTCGCACGGGGTGTGTCGTGCTGCAGGCTGCGTTGAACAGGCAGTTTGACTCTTGAATTCATGCTCTTGACAGTATTCCTTAAAATCATTCTTGGGGCCATCCCTGCAGCTCCTCAGTGGCATGGTGAGTAAATTTATCCAGTATCTGAACATTCATAACACTTATTTTTTGGGCACCTGGTTTGTGCTAGGCTTTTCTGAGCCTTGACATCTGTTCACCTGTGCGGTCCTCACCGCCCGCGTTGGGGTTGGCACCACTGGTCTTAAACTTGCCTTTGGCTGCACAGCTAGTGCGCAGTGGGGTCAGGATCTGAACCCAAGTGGTCTGGCTCTGGAGACTTCACCACCCAGCCATCCTTTTTCTTGAGGGTACTTAGATGGTCTTTAGATGGAGTTTTAGCTTACTGATGAGAATTTTGTACTTTAAGTATTTAGATTTTATATCCCTGAAAATCATTCTCAACCTCTAAGAAGGTTCTCCATATCTGTCTCCATATCTTGAATTAGCCTGGTTCCATTTTTCTCAAACTTTCCCCCTGTAAGTCAAGGTTCAGGAAAAGAGACACACACTCTTCTTCTGGGTTGTGGGCCGGAGAGTCCAGGGACCAGGATGGTTGCCTCTTATAGCCTGTAAAAGAACACAGAGTTGAAATGTCTTTGTATCTTCCTAAATCTGTGATTTCCTCCCTCCATACTAGTCATGTTGGGTTTTGTTTGTTTGTTTAGTACAAAGATACTACACTTTTTCCAAGTCTTTGAGAAAACTTGATGATCCCAGAGCACTAGAGTACTTGTCCTGGGTCTTTACACCCCTTTAGAGAGAAGTCAGCCCGAACTAAAACCTGACTCAACCTGAACACAGCTTCCTCTGCAGCTGTCTCTCATGCTGTTTCCTTTCCCACAGTCCATAGTACCAGAAATGGACATTGGCCATCTGACACCCACAAATTCAGAGTTCTTTCCATGTGGTAGTTATATGTTCTCCACACCCTTTCACTGTTGTGACTAGTAACTTTCCAAGTGTATCTCCAGTGTGTTGTCCACACACCCCCCCCCCCAGCCCCTTCCCTCCTAGTTTATTGAAGACTGAGACCTGGCTGGAGGACCATAATGGACCAGTGTATTGCAGACAACCCAGCCAGCACCCCAAACTTACAGTTCCTGGGTGTCTGACTATTTCAGCCAGATCTTGGAATCTCGTACTATGTCTTTTCAGCTGCTGGAACCGGTCCACTTGAGATCCTAACCTCCATTAGACCAGTTTCTTCCATGTTTGACACCTGACAACACTGATCTGCTTTAGTTTGCTGTATTATGTAACTCTGCCTTCTGCACCATTTTTCCTGTATCTGAAATACCCCTTTACCCTTCTGGTTAGTTTCTTATTCTTTAGGACAGTGTTATTTCTCCTTATTTTTTTAATCCATGTATCTTGTTGATAAACCGTTTTTTCTCTCCCCTCAAAGTGCCTGCTGAACAAATAGCTTGGGTTTTTCCTGTCATCTCCTATGAGGTACCTTCCTTGACCACTTTGGGAATGATTTTAGGTGACGTCAGTGTTCCCATAATGAATGTTCTTATTCATGTCTTTGTCATTGCAGTTCTCCAGTGTTTCATGTGACTTCCTTTTCCACTGGTCTGTAACTTCCTTGAGAGAGGCAAATGCTGGTCTTGTACAGTTTAGTTTCCCTGCTGCCTGACTTAATGCCTACGTTATGTGTGGGGGATTTTTTTTTTAATGTTAAAAGAGATTGAATAGATTCATTAATTCTTAACTTGCAAGGAGCTATTTGTAGTATATGTCGCAAATAATAAACTTACTAAAAGTATAGGAGTGTATAATTTGGAGGACTTGGACAAAATAATCCATTATCTTCTACCAAAAATAGTATGATGGCCTGAATCCAGATAATTTAAAGTCTGGTTTTGGTCTCACACTCTAGGACATGATGGTTTAGTATGGTGTGACTTTAATGGGGAAAGTTAAGTACTGCTTTATTGTAGCCTGCGTTTAACCTAGGATTACTGAACAGCAAGGATTTAGCAAAATAATTTGGAATCATAAACTCTAACTCAGCATAGTCCAAACATTTACGCACAGAAGCACCTTCTTTAGAGAGACTAAATAGTCTGCTGAACAAATATTTGGTTGAACCGTATGAAATTGCTGATGTTGGACTGTTGGCCTGCAAAAGACCCTTTGATATGTTTCAACGAAAACTAGATTTGTCCCGCCTTATCCAAGGGGGATACCTTCCAAGACCCCCAGTGGACGCCTGAGACCAGGGATAGTACCAAACCCTGTATGTACTGTTTTCCCTATACGTACATGCCTGTGATAAAGTTTAATTTAAAAATAAATTAGGCATAGTGAGACATTAGCAACAATAACTAATAATAGAATAGTTACAACAATATACTGTAATAAAAGTTATATGACTGTGGTCTCTCTCTCTCAACATATCTTGCCCTACTGCACCTGCCCTCCTCCCCCTGAGGGTGTGAGAGAATAAAGTGTCTGTGATGAGCTCGGGGGGCGGTGAGTGACGTGGCGTCGGGCTGCTGTTGGCCTGACCAGATGTCAGAAGGCTCGCCTGCTTCCAGTGACCCTGGGTTATCAGCCGTGATGATGTGGACTGTTGACCATCAGGAGCAGACGGTGGCCGTGGCGGGGGGTCCTGGGCAGGACGGTGCAGGATTTTATCACACTGCCCAGAACAGCGCTGGATTTAAAATACGAATTGTTTATTCTGGAGTTTTCCATTTAATATTACTAGGATGTAACTGCGAGTAAAGCAAAACCGTGGAGGGTGTGGGGAGTGGGGGGACTACTGTGCCGCATGGTGGCCAAGTGACCACTTAGCAAGCCTCGAGTCCTCACCCCTGGTCAGTTCACTTTGAAGTTTTAGCCCACGGGGTGTGTTCACACTGTCGGCATCAGCCCTCGGCCACCAGGGCCGGACAGGGAGCGCTTGTTTTGGGTGTAGCTCAGTGTTGGCTCTGGAGATTTTTTTTACATGTGTATCTCTGAACTTTAAGTGGAGAAAGAGATTCGTGTCTTAATATACGTCATTAATGTTTTGTGGAAAACCAGAGTTGGGGGCTTCGTTGGTGTTGAGTTTGAGGGAAATGCTGGTTTAAAAACCAGGTCACTGAGTGACTGTTTAACCAAGTATTAACAGTTCACTGTACCTGGTTTGGATTTCCTTTTTCTATCAAGTATAATCATGTTAACCTCCCCCATTATGTATTTCCTCTAATGCTTTTGATGTTTGAGTTTAACCACTAGAAACTGAAGTTAAATCACTATTCATTTCAACTCACTTCTTGCCATATACCTTTGAAGTAAAATATTTCAGTGGCTAACTTCATGTGTTACATTGAGGTGTATTTTATCATTACTATTATTTTGATAAATGATGTGACTTTTAAATATGTTTGATAATTTATAGGATGGAAGATGCTGATAATTCTGAAAAGAGTGTAAATGAAGAAAATGGAGAAGTATCAGAAGACCAATCTCAAAATAAGCACAGTCGTCACAAAAAAAAGAAGCATAAACACAGAAGTAAACATAAGAAACATAAACATTCCTCAGAAGAAGATAAGGATAAAAAACATAAACATAAGCATAAACACAAGAAACACAAAAGAAAAGAGGTTATCGATGCTTCTGACAAAGAAGGTATGTCTCCAGCAAAAAGAACTAAACTTGATGATTTAGCTTTGCTGGAAGACTTGGAGAAGCAGAGAGCCCTGATTAAAGCTGAACTTGATAATGAGCTGATGGAAGGGAAGGTGCAGTCTGGGATGGGGCTCATCTTACAGGGCTACGAGTCTGGCTCTGAAGAAGAGGGGGAGATTCACGAGAAGGCGCGGAACGGGAGCAGGCCCAGCACTAGGCCTTCCAGCACAAGAGGGAAGCTTGAACCTACGGACAATAAAAACAGCGCGAAAAAGCGAAGTAAAAGCAGATCCAAAGAACGGACTAGACATAGGTCTGAGAAGAAGAGAAGTAAGGGAGGCGTTGAAACAGTCAAAGAGAAGACAACGAGGAGTAAGTCCAAGGAGAGGAGGAGGTCCAGAAGTCCCTCCAAAAGAAGCAAGTCTCAGGATCAAGCGAGAAAGTCGAAGTCTCCCGCCCTGAGAAGGCGCTCTCAGGAGAAGAGCGGGAAGGCCAGGTCGCCCGCTGACGACAAGGCCAGGGCCGAAGATAAAAGTAAGTCGAAAGATAGGAAAAAATCCCCAATTGTAAACGAAAGTAGGAGTCGTGACCGAGGCAAAAAATCTCGATCCCCAGTTGACTTGAGAGGTAAATCCAAAGACAGGAGGTCACGGTCCAAAGAGAGAAAATCGAAACGGTCTGAAACTGATAAAGAAAAGAAGCCAGTTAAATCTCCCTCTAAGGATGCTTCCTCTGGGAAGGAAAACAGGTCGCCCAGTAGGAGGCCTGGTCGCAGTCCTAAAAGAAGAAGTCTGTCTCCGAAACAGCGTGATAAAGCGAGAAGGAGCCGCTCTCCGCTCGTGAACGACAGGCGGTCCAAGCAGAGCAAGTCGCCCTCCCGAACTCTGTCTCCTGGACGGAGGGCCAGAAGCCGGTCCCTGGAGAGGAAGCGGAGGGAGCCTGAGAGGAGGCGCCTGTCTTCTCCAAGGTAACTCGGTGTCAGAGCCTTCGCGTCCCCCCAGCGCGTCCCACTGGAAGGAGAAACTGGAGCCTGGGGCGGTGAAAGTGACGCTAGTGAGCTCTGTCGTGTCAGCGCAACGCTGACGGTCGCCTGTAGTAATAGTTGCGGTTTTGTCAAGTGAGCGTCTTGACTGGGGGTGATTTATAAATATTGAACTTGGTGACACAATTGGTTTTCTTTTTTTTTCCCCCTAGGTCTTTAATTTAGTGTCTGATTTGCAGAATCACTCCCGTAAATCCAAGTAGTTTGGCTGAGAGAAGTCCGTGTGTACCCATTTATGGGAAGGGGAGGTCGTTTCTAGGGCCGGGATTACTTGAACAGTATAGGCTGAAAATTTTACCTTTAAAAACGGAGGTATCAGTTTAAGGATTGTGGTCTGTCCATTCTTTTTGAATTGGTATGATTTTGAATTCTAACAACGTAAGTTGAAACTACAGATTTTTTTGGTCCCAAAAACATAATTAAATTGAAAGTGGAAATTTTTTTCTGTTACTAATTCATGTACTTGTAATCTTGTTGATGAGTTTAGGAAGAATAGGAGATGAAATGATTTTATTTTTTACCAGCAACAGTGAAAATTCATATTTATGTAATACATTTGCTCCATCATTTCTTTTCTCATAAATTGTCATGATTATTTCTCATGAGGTGGAGTGATTCTCATACTTAACTTCTCGGTCCATTTTCTCACTTACAAATTATTTAGCTTACCTAGGACTGTAGAACCAATAAGTAAAGGAACAGAAAGGATTTTAGCAGGGAGGGGAGGGCCTCATTTAGCCAATTTAAACTACTTTAGAAACTGGTTTTTTAAAATTTCTTTTATATTCAGTAGTTAGGCATGTGAAATTAGCAACCAGGCTGCACTTGAAAGAAAACTGGCGTCTGCCGTGTAAAGGTGTTTCGAATTCCTGCTTGTCTGCTGCTGCTGCCAGTGCTTACTGTCTGCGGGTATTAATGCAATACGGGTGTAAGTAGGCATCCCCGGGAGTTTTAAATCATTCTCATTTCTGAGAAGCTTCAAGAATACTGTTTTCGGAGCGCTCTGTCTTGAGATAGGCTTTACTTCTGAGTGTTCTGAAGAATTCTAGGATTCTTTACTCCTCTGTGATGTTGTAATGAAATGGCCCCCTGCCTTTAGTTTTCGGCGTGGAGACAGTGTTACTGAATTGTGTTTCCTCAGGATCCTGTTCAAAAGTTGCTTTCAATTTGAAAAGAAAATTCTGAGGAGTTTGTTAGGGACCAGAGTTGAATATTTGAAATCAGTTTCTTTTTAGTTACAGAATAGATACGTGCTAAAGAGAAATTTAAATTGTCCTGGAAGCCTGTGAAGTCTCTCCCTCTCTCCCCCACTACCACTCCTAAGAAAGCTGTTTGTTTCTAGCCCTTTTTCTATACACGTACAATTGTATGTGTATGTTTTTTCTTACAAAAATGGAATCACACCATTTATTTTAACAGTGACTTTCTTTTTCATGAAACACAACTTTGCAGTGCATAAAGATAATTTTTAATTCTTTATCTAACAGCAAAATGATTGTTCACAGTGCAGATGTACCTAATGTATTTAATCAGTCCCTTGTTGAAACTGATGAGGATTGGGGCTGGTTCCAGTTTTTCGCGATTGTATGCAAAAATGTCCATTGATTATGTGTGAAGTTTCTTTGTAGAATAGATTCATAGAGTGGGATTTGGTCTGAGGTTACATTCATTTACGTTTTAGGAAGTTACTGCCACATTTACTTCTAGGAAAGTTATACCAATATTTACTTCCATGCCTAGATTAACTGTCCTTTTCCCTGAACCCTCACTTACAGTTCTCTGTTCAGAGACTCATGTTGATTATAAGCTGCTTTTATTCTTAGTTGATATATTAGAAATAAAACTCTTAATTGCAAAAATGTTAAAAATTTAGAAAGAAAACATCTTCAAACCAAGGGAATGGAATATTATTACTCACTTGGGCACATTTTATTTGAGTTGTTTATCTGAAATTAGAATCAGTGGCTCTACCAATATAAATAATCTTTAATAATTCTTCAAATTTTGAGACCAGAGAAAACAGACCTTCTATTGCATGTGTGCTGTGTCACCAAAATGTCATTGTGACCATCGAAATTTGTTTTGTTGCAAAGTACACCCGTCTGTGCCTACTGTCTTTAGGTTAGTGCACCCTTCCTGAAGGTGTTCTCGACATGTGGGGGAAATCGTTTATTCTGATTTGATTTATTCTTCCCTGAACTTGTCATTTGGTCCTCTTAAGAACACGACCTCGAGATGACATCCTCAGTAGACGGGAAAGGTCGAAGGATGCCAGCCCGATCAGTAGGTGGTCTCCAGCCCGAAGAAGAGCAAGCAGGTCTCCCGTCAGAAGGAGGTCTCGCTCCCCGCTCCGGCGCAGCCGGTCTCCCCGAAGAAGAAGCAGGTCTCCTCGGAGAAGGTAGATCCCTTAAACACGTGTTACCCGTTTGATCCATGCAGCTCGGAATGTTTTTGAAGCTCCACGTTAAAGGCCTTTTTTCTCTGAAACGTAGCTGTGACCCCATATAGTTTCCTGTTACCAACAAGTGATATTTCACACACACTGATTTTTCTTTAATATAATTTTCCCTCAAATTTAAGTAAGTCAGTGTTCATTAGGAACTCTGTCTTTTTCAAGAGTTGGACATTTTTTCTGTTTTTCAAGAGGTAAATTCTGATGGAGCTAGGTTCAGGATTTTTCTTTTAATAGCAGGATAGATCACAGGAAGTAAGTATCCTGTCGTTTCGTAATTGCAGCTCTGTGCTTATTGTCCTGTGAACTTGGGTAACTTGGGTTTGGTCCTCTGAGAGCACCTAGCTGGAGACGATGACCTCAGTAGCCGTGAAAGACTTTGGGCAAAGACCCCTTTAACTCACAGCAGTAGAAACCCCTCCCTGTGAAGCATGTGGAGCCAGCAGTTGGTTAGTCAAAAAGGTTGTTTTTTAAAGCAGGGAATCATTCTGAAAATCCATATACACATTAAATATTTTGACCTAAAGCATAAGTAGACAGACGTTCATTTGCCAGTCTTTTATCATTTTTAATTAAACTAGTGCATGAATATAGTTTTGAAACACAACACACGAAAGGCTCATGTTGAACCAGTGGATATATCTTTATGTATCTCAGAATTTTTGCATACTAGATTCTCAGAAGTAGAAATGCTTTGTCTGAGAGTGTGTGTGTGAATTTTTTGAAGTTACTGCCGCATGCATTGCTTTCCTGTTTCGGAGGATCCTGCTTTTTTTAATACCGTCCCTCGCACATTTCTGCCTGATATCACATTTGCGGACGCACGTGCTCATTGTTCACGCAGTCATTGTGATCACCTGCATTTCGTTCGTTGCTGAGCAGGTCGTCGGGAGCAGAGGGGACCAGAGGGCCTTCCTTCCCGGGCTCGTGGCCTCCAGCCCAGGCTGACCAGTGGGCCAGCTTAGACGGTTGTCGCTGTAGGGCTTGCTTCCCCTTTTCCCTAGTCCTCGTTGCTGTTGTCACTCCGCTTCCTGCGTCCAGGGTCTTCCTGCGGTACCTCCTTGCTCTGGTAGTGCCTCTCCGGTATCTTCTTGAGCAAAGTGCATGGGAAGGACATCTGGGGGGACCTGCATATCATTCTCCTTGCTGATTTGTCAAGGAATAGAACTCTAGGTTGAAATCACTTTTTCTTTGGAAGTTTTAAATTGTTACCCTCTGAGTTCTTATTTTCCGTCATTGCCGTTGGGAAGTCCTCCTCTGCTACCTGGGCGTCTCTGTAGGCCTCTCTTCTCTTTCTCTGCACGAAGTGTCCTGTGTTCTGAAGTTGCGCTGCCATGTGTCTTGGCGTGTGACTGCTGCTTCCCCTTCCTTTTGCTGGCGCTGCATGGGCCCCTCGGAGCAGGGCAACCGCGGCCGCCTGTTCTGGGAGCTCTTCTCTCGCTTGTGTTGTGTTGCTCGCTGTCTCCCTGGTTCCTTTCTCTTTTCCCCAGTGGGACCTCGTGTGCTGCTCACTGACTCCCCCTCACTCATCTGCTTGTCCTTTTGTTCTGCTTTCAGTCTTGAGAGGCTTTCTTCTTCTATCCGCTTACTCTTCTATTGATTTTTTTTCCTCTGTGCTCATAATTTTTTAAATTTCCAGGACCTTGTTGACTATTTTTTAATAACATTTTACTCTTGCTTTATAAGAAATAACGTCTCTTACGTCGAAGATGATAATGAGTTTATTTTGTGGAGTTTTTGCTCTTTTTAGTTTTTCTCTTACCTGTGCGGTTTCTTCCCAGATTCCTTTTGCTGCTTGTTCACTGTTTCCTTTGAAGACTGTCCTCCAACAGCAGGCTCTTTCCTTGTTGTCTGTTCTGATTTAAAAGTCAGGCGCTGAGAAAGCCGACTGGAGGCTTGCTTCCATCTGACAGCCTAGAGCTTGAGGGCTGGTGAGGACTGGCGCGTCGGTGACTGAGGGTCTTGTCTTTGGGCTGGTGGGTTTTCCAGTCCTCCCCCCCACTCGTGAGTAACTCACGGCTGCCAGCGGGGCTGGTCTCTTTCCCGCACCTCCTGGTACTCAGGCCCGTGTTACAGCCGCCATCTCTCTGTCAAGCGAATGTTGAGTATCCTGCCAGAGCGTGGAAGGGGGAGCTGGCACCTTCCACTGTGTCAGAAAGGGGACTCTGCCATGCCGAGCTGTCCCTCGAGGGTGTGAGCAGTTCTCTCAGCTTCTCCCTCCCTCCCACGCCGCAGAGGACGCGGTGCCCCCGGCTCTGGGCTCTTAGTTCCCTTGTCCGTCCCCGTTGGACCACGGCTCAGATTTCATTGCTACTGCTTTTCTGCCCAGTTGGCACATGTCAAGATTTTGTTGGCATCTCTTGTCACATCTCTTCACATTCTCTGTGGCTGAGCATTTTACTTTTCCATCATCCCTTTCACTGTTGTTTTAGTGAGGTTTCAGAAGAACTGAGATGAACGTGCTCAGACGTGACAGTATTAGCAGGGAGTTGCGGCCCGCTGCGGGCTTCCGGCCTTCTCCGCTCGGTCCCACAGCGTCTTTCTAACACCAGCGTCCGCTTCGGGCTTGAACTCCAATGCCAGTTCCTGTCTGTTTAACAGCAGGCGCGGCCTTTATGCGTTTGTAATGGTGTCCGAGGGCTGTGTTAGACCTGGAATTTTTGTCAAAGACTTTGTCTTTCCCGTACCTTAGCAGTGATCTTTTTTAAAGCTAGGCTTATTGAAGCATATCATTTACATAAAGTAAAATTCACCCCTGTTGGGGTAGAGTTGTGAGTTTTGGCAGACGCATCTAGTCACATAAGATACAGAACATTTCCGTTGCCCCTCCAGGTTCCCTGGTGCCTCTGCAGTCAGTCAGAACAGTAGCTGCATTTTAGTTATCTTTAGTTAAGCTGATTATTCCAGTCTTACTATATGTTAATTTTACCTTAAAATTTTAACTAACTTTTTTTTACAGGACTTTTTAGTTTTGGGTTCATAGCAAAATTAAGCTTTTGAAAAGTACATTGAGTTCCTGTAACACCTGTAGCCCGAACACACTCGCAGCCTGTCTGACTACTTGACCGGTAAAAAAAAAAAAAAACACACACGTGTCTTCTCCTCAAATAGGGACCGAGGTCGGAGAAGCAGATCACGCTTGAGAAGGCGGTCTCGATCTCGGGGGGGTCGTAGGCGCAGGAGCAGAAGCAAAGTGAAGGAAGATAAGTTTAAAGGAAGTCTTTCCGAAGGAATGAAAGTGGAACAGGAATCTTCATCTGATGATAAGTAAGAATGAAACTTACCATAATTTCCTTTTTCCAATTTAGAGAAACACTTTGATTTGGAAATCTTTCATTTCCACCTGAATGTTTTAAGCAAATCCATCAACGTGGTCTCACATTTAAGTTAATCTTCGTGCGTACTTTATAGGTTATGTGACAGGTCGTGGTATCTGAACACAGAGGTCTCAGTTTGGCTGGAGTGGGTGTTGGGCCTTTGCTGCGTCACGAGCCTTCTCTGCTTTATTTTCACCAGGAACCACCAGTGTATTAGACGGTTCTGCCAGTCTTAGTTACCGGTTTGGGGGGTGCGATTTGTATACTAAGTGTTTTATGTAAAATGATACATACTTTGCAGTTGAGGCCAGCTGGTGCCAGATATGCCTGTTAGATTGTGGAAAATGCAGAAATATTTGTGTCTAATAAAAGTGGGGAAAATTTTTTAATGCAAACTTAGTTGTCTAAATGGAACATCTTAAATAATACTAAATTAGAGCAGTGGGTCTCAACTGGGGGTGACTTGCCTTCCCGGGGACTTTTTGACAATGTCTAAAGACATTTTTATTTGTTACCTGGTGGCTGGAGGCCAGGCCTTCTGTGTCTTCCAGTGCATAGATGACCCCCACAGCGAAGCGCTGGCCAAGCGTCGCAGTGCCGAGGGGAGAGGCCCTGGTTAGAGCTAGGTGATAAGGAAGTTGGGGGGGGGGTGGCACACGTGGATCTGATACCTTCAGAGCTCGGGTCCTGGGAAAGGCTGTGCTGGGAGGGAGCATAAGGCCCGTGGGAGGCTGGGCCGGTCGGGGCGGGGCTTGGCGGTAGACCGCTTGCCCTTCAGATCATATGCAACTGTCTACGCGTGCATTTTTGGTGGGGAAGGATCTCTATAGCCTTCTCAGGCCCCTGTGACCCAGAAAAAGTACCAATTTACATCTCTTTCCCAGCCCTCTCTCTAGGAGTGAGAAAAGGGGCTGGAGAGGGAAAGTGCCTTTACCACATGGCACAGCTAGTGGTGACGTTTTTAAACTTCAGGATGTTTCTTTTGTTCCCTGTTTGGTGCCGTGAAACAGGTGAGGAGGTTACGTTACCTGCCAGGGCTCCAAACCAGGACCGTTGAGAAGCAGGGACAGAGTAAGGCGGCTTAAGGCTTGCTTCGGACTCACTGGTGGCCTGCGTTTTTCAGCTCTTTTAAATGCACATGAGTTATGGTCTTGGAATCTCAAAGGATGTTTGGAATTAACTGCGCGCGTGTGTGTGGTTTTTCTAAGCCTTGAGGACTTCGACGTGGAGGAGGAAGATGAGGAAGCCCTGATAGAGCAGCGGAGGATACAGAGGCAGGCGATCGTTCAGGTGCGTGACTTTAGTAACAGTTTGATCAACATTCCTTAAATAATCACTGTTTTAACAAAATAAAGGTTTTCACTTTAACGAAGAAGTGATAGTAGTAGCAATTGAACAGGCCTTGGAAGGAAGTATATGTAAACTTGTGAGATTTGAAAAGATGACAGTTTCTTCATAAAATTAAAATAGGCGTCCTTGTTACACATAAACAGGACTCGGATGGAACCTCTTGTGTAAGACAGAATGGGAGCTTTGCTTTTTCTTTTTTTTTTTTTTTAAGTTGATGAACAGGAAAACCATCATAAATGAGTATAAGTTGGAGGAATTTCATTTGGCAAAAACATACCCTATTATGTGGGAAAATTTTTTAATGCCTAATGAGATGGATTTTCTGATATAAATGTGATTATTTAAGTTGAACATCTCAAGAGTAATTTGAAGGCTGCCCGAGAGCCAAGAGACGGGGAAAGGGGGGGTGGTGTCATGCACAGGCCTTACTGAGAAGGCGGGCCGCCTCCGAGGGCTGCCAGTTCTCCTTGGCTGTCCTCAGATGAAGCCTGGCCACTCAGTCCTCGGAGGGCGGCAGTCCCTGCAGAGTGCCTTCTCACCATCAGTGATGGAAGGTGAGTGGTGGGGTTGAGGGGAAGAACAGCTCGCCCAAACATACACAGCAGACCATGAATCTGGTGACAGTGTCTCAGAGCAAAGGAAAGGCCTGGAACCACCAGAGTACGGGGGGCATGGCTGGAACTCCAGGGGAGCCACGCCTTTCTGGGGCACTGGTGAACCTTACTAAACCGGTAGCCCTGAAGACTTGGTTGAATCTTTTTGTTCTGAGCCAGGCCCGTAATCCCTTATCTCCAACCTTGGGGCCAAGAAGTATTTGCATTTTAGCGGGTGATGTGGTTCATGTGTGTGCATCACGTAGCCCCATCGTTGGGCACGCTGAGTGTTCCCGTAGTGAGGCATACTGTGCTCACACGGGGGAGGCACGGAAGACTTCAGGGCCTCGCATCTGTTCAGGTCAGGTTTCGGCACCTTGTGAATGTGCACCAAAGAAAAGAGTACTTAAGAGTTTTGTGGATTTGAAATTACGTGTAAGGGATTGTGGGCCTAATTCAGTTAAGACGTAGATACCTTTAAAGTTTGTTGATATTATCTGACACTTCGTGTTTCAATGCAGCACCTCTTAGCAAATATAAAAATCTTCAGATAAGATCTGGGTTTGTGGAGATAATGCTGTGTCGTTGCTACAGAAATACAAATACCTTGCTGAAGACAGCAACATGTCCGTGCCGTCCGAGCCCAGCAGCCCCCAGAGCAGCACGCGCACGCGCTCGCCTTCCCCGGAGGACATCCTGGAGCGGGTGGCTGCGGACGTCAAAGAGTACGAACGGGAGAACGTTGACACGTTCGAGGCCTCGGTGAAAGCCAAGCACAACCTGATGGCCGTGGAGCAGAGCAACGGTGAGCCGGTTAGGGTTTGCTTCCGCTGGCCGTGCCTGTCTCCTCGCAGCTCTTCTCCCTGCTGCGTCGCAATGAGGGTGTATTTGGGGAGGGAGACGCGCCCGGGACTAGGAGTGTGTTGCTCCCGCTGGTGCAGGAGCAGCGTTAAGTGCTTTCATTAGTTCATGTAACTGTGCGCCCGCCTGCCCCCTGCCTTCTGCGCTGCTTCCTGGAGTGCTTTACAGCGGATCCCAGCCACGACTTGATCTCATCCGTGAATGCTTCAGTTTGTACTTGTTAGATACGGGCTTTTTAAAAAGCATGACTCGTACTTGGTAAAATTGACTTTGCATATCTGCTGTCTAATTGCAGATGGTTGCTTTGACTCAGAATCCAGAATGAGACACACATTGTATCTGGGGTATCTGTCTCTTAGGTCTCTTTCTCAGTGGTTTTCCAGCTGTCCCCATTGAGGTGCCCCCGCACCCCAGCCCAGCCCCTCTTGCCGTTGACTTCGGGGACTGTATCTGGGCACCTTTTCTACTCTGATGTTGTCTGACCTTAGTCTTGTCATTTGCTGCCCCTGTCCTCTGTATTTCTTGGAAACTAGTAGTGGTAGAGACTAGTTTAACTTTTCCATCCAGAGTACTTGGTACATGTGTCCCATTGGGTGGCATGTGGTGTATGGCTGTCCTGTTTTTGTTGAGATGGTTAGACAAGACAGGCCTCTGGGTCTCCTCTTGGCTGTCACCGTGCAGTTAGCCAGCAGCCATCCTTGCTTAGATCCATTATTTCATGGGGAGGTTCCACAGTGGTGATTTTTTTACATTTCCGTCATTCCTTTTGAATTACTAGCTCTAATTCTGTAAAAGAAGTTTCCATTCTTTGATTATCTCAAAATAGAATTTGTGCAGGAAAGGCATGACAGGCGTCTGATTATTCTCCTTTGCTAGCCCGGTTTTGGCATGGAATAGGGCTGGCGCCCCCCAGAGGTAACCAGTGAGACTGTGGAGGCCCTGGGGTCGTCATGCACTTCCTGTGCTGGAGTCTGCTGCTGCCATTCTCCTGACGCTCGGGCTGTTTTCCGTCGGGGGTGGGGGGGGTGCTTTTAAATTGGTCTCTGGTGTCTTTTTGACCCAAACCCTGCAGTTTTTAACATGGCTGTCTTTCTAGGACAGGGGTCCCCTAACTTTCTGTAAAATGTCAGAAAGTAAATGTTAGGCTTTTGTAATTATTTCAGACTGCTCCAACTGCTGGACTCCACTGTCGTGTAGAGTGGCCTCGCCCCCGTATGAGTGAGCAGGGCCGCGTCCCCAGGACACTTGGTGGATTGAATGTCATGTGGTGTTCACGGGTCACGAAATACGCATCGTGTTTTCCCCCAGACCTCTCCAAATGTAAAAATGGGCCATACAGAAAAAGTGAGGCCGAGGTTGCCGACTCCTGTTCCACCACAGTGAGTGATCATGGCCTCACCTGTGGGTGTCTTGCTCTAGAACAGGATCAGCTGGTGCTCCAGGAACCCTGGGTCCATTTAGTAGGAAATGCCCCTTGGAAACTACAGGGCACTGAGAGATGCCCATTGCTCCTGGGCCCTTCCACCAGACCCAGGTAGGAAACACACACGCTTTTGGACACGAGGCGGATGTTGCCGATTTGGATTTGAGGTTTATAGGGGTTTTGCTAACTTCCTTGACTTTACATTTTATCTTTTTTGCGGTGGAAAAACTTGGTTCCCTATAAACATGGTTACTTAGGTTATTACTTTGAAACTTTCATATGTATAGTCATCACTGTGATTATCAATATGAAATACATTGAATGCAATTAGGAAATGTAATTTTCTTTCTGTCCTTGGGATGCAGTCCAAGGTGTATAGTCAGCAAATCTGTGTCTTAAAGTTAATTTTTCTGTCTGGTTATACCACCAGTTTGATAAGTTTTGGATTATTTTCATTCACTTCTGATTTTTAGGGATAATTTGGGCTTTTAAAAAATTATTTAAACATTTCATATAGGTATGCATTTGCATTCCATTTACACAAGCACACGAAAAATCACCCTGTACACACTTACCTGTCTGAGAAGACCTTCATTCCTTTCTACAGCCGTGTAGTATTTCAGTGTGATGAGGGTGTCAGTTTACTCAGTCTTCTAATGGGGGTGTTTGGGTTGCGTCCTGTCGTTGCCTGTTGGTTGGAGCATTAATCATAATTGCATTGTGCATTAAGGCTTTTTTTCCTACTTGCTACTGTGTCTTTGGTTTCCTGGAAGTGGACTTGCTGGGTTTGAAGAGTCAGTGAATATGTGATTTTGCTGTGTATTTCCAGAGTCCCCTCTATGGGGGTTATACAGTTTGGCCATCCTGTAGTCAATGTCTGAGTACTTTTTTATCCAGGACCTTGTTAAGAATATTGTCATACTTTTAAATTTTTAGGAAGCTCATAGGAGAGGAGAGAAATGCTATTTCATTGTGATTTTAATTTGTGTTTCATTTACTGTGAGATTGGGCATATGTTCATATGCTTAATGCCATTACGTTCTTTTTTTTTTTTTTTTCTTGTTCTTTTTTTTTTTTCTAAAAACGCCTAATTTTTTTTTTGTCCAGTTTTTTAATGGAGTTATTAGACTTTTTAGGAGAGAAATACAGACAGCTATCTATAGTGGGGATATTAACCTTTTGAAATTTAAGCTGCAATTTAGAAATAAGACTTTTTTAAAGATGAGCTTTCATTTTAATAATTATTACTTAGCTAATAGTATATTAATTTAACTAATGTTAGTGAAAGTATTAGGCTTGTCAACCTTCTGAAATGCATTCTTTTAGTAAAAAGTGATAGCTTTATAGATCTTAAGTGTTATAAAGTGATTTTAAGTTGGGTAGTAATGAAAAACTGATGTGCAGGTGGGGAAAAAAGTTTGAATTGCTGGTAGTGATTTTCCAAAATTACTATTTGTGGTTTAATGTGTCTCTGCATTTTTCAAATATTCATGCTAATTCCTATTAGTTTACCATTATTTCCCATTAAGGTTCATCTCAGAAGAAGCTGTTGGCACCTGATATGTTTACAGAATCCGATGATATGTTTGCTGCATATTTTGATGTAAGTAATTTTAAGTCTTAAAAATACAATTGTCAAATAGAAAAGCATGTGTAACAAATGTGTTTGAGTGGTATATACACACGTAGAGAAGGGTAAAGCAAATTAACGTTAACATTGGGGCAGCCTGGGTGAGGTGTATCTGAAATGTCTTGTACTAGTTTGCAACTTTCCTTTAAGCCTGAAGGTAGGTCAAGTTTTAAAACAAGTGCAGTGGGATAGTCTGAGAACTTCATTAAAGTTAGCACTGAGTGACTTAAGTGTGTAGATGGTTTCTTTTTAGACAGCTGTTTTCTTGGATTTACAGATGTGTGGCAGGGAGAGGCTGGTTGTAGTGAGGTGAGACAAAATGATGCCAGTAATTTCCAGGCCTGTTTGGAACAGAGTCCTCTTCGGGCTCCCCTCGTGTAGGTGATTGGGAACTTGAGGGTTTGGAACCTAGCAGAATTCATTGAAGAGTTGGAAATGTTATAAGGAGTGGGTTAACACATTTTGGTATTTTGGCTATTTTATCAGTGGTTTTTCTTGAACAACTTTAAAACATACTTAAAAGTCTGAGACCATTTCCATCATAAATTGAAGAGAACATGAGAAGTAAGGAGGCTTTGGTAAAGGGAGGTGGGGTGGGGAGGATGGACATGAAGAGGGAAGTTAGAAGTGGAGTGAGATCCTGGAGACACCGGTGAGTGATTTAAGTGACGTGTCCCTAATGTGACACGTTGCAACAAGAACACACGAAAAAGATGAGTTAAGAGAGGATAGAGTGGTTTTGAGCCAGTGAAAGTACCGGCACCCATCACTTGCCTGGACGATGTTGAAGGATTTTCTGGGGGGGGTTGGAGAGGGGTCTGTGACAGAGACTTGAGAAGTCCCAGAGTTCCTGAGTTCCCACGCAGACTTGTCCAGTGCCGCCAGTGACGCTGCACACACAGCCGGGCGGAGTGGCGGAGTGTTGCATGGACGGGGCAGGGAAAGACATGCAGGTTGATAGGGAGTTAGACACCGGTTTTCCTGAGTGCGCCTCTGATGTCTGTCTGTCTCTCTGTCAGTAGCCATAGAAAATCAGGTGTGGTTTTGAGATTTTACTTTCATCTATAATGCCCCAGGCATGTTCCTGGAAGTTTCTGAAGATTATGTGTTAATTTTTTTCCCTGAGCATTACTGTATGCAAGAGACTTTGGTGTCGTGTTTTAGCTGCATCACATTTACATAAGTCATAGTAAGAGTTTATTGAAGTTGGCATAAAATGGTTTTATCAGATCATGGCAGGGTTTGCCCGTGTTTCTTTTGAAGGAAGTGCTTTCACTGTCTGCCTCGTCGACGGCTAAATAGCTCACATTGCCGCCTTCATTTCAGAGTGCGCGTCTTCGGGCTGCTGGCATTGGGAAAGACTTCAAAGAGAACCCCAACCTCAGGGACAACTGGACTGATGCCGAAGGCTATTACCGTAAGTTCACGGCGCACTTCAGGCTCCTCGTAACGTTCTGTAGAATTAACGCTGCTTGATGCCTGCACACTTGGGAGGACTCTGCAAGTAGCATCGCAGTGGCATCACTTGTAAAGTGTGGCACACGTGGCAGCTGTGTGAGCCCGTGCTGTGTTCTGCCGAGCAGCCCAGAAGCATCACAAGTTGAACCAAGGTGAAGACTTGCTGTGCAGCTGAAGGCTGCGCAGAGTTACTTTCAGCCGTGAGATAACCCTTCAGAGGGTAGGGTGTGTCATTTGCTTGTCTTGAACCGAAACCAAGAAAAACGACACACCAGGACCCTGGGTGCCAGCCGTGCGGTTTGTCCTACAGTGCGCGCACAGCTTCCCTGCTCGCTGTTAAGGTCGTCAGCAGTTGCCGGGACAGCGGAAACGCTTGTAACGGTTGGAAATCGGCAACTTTAACCACAGTATGCCGGAGGCACAGGGGAGGCGAGGCCTGGGGTCTCCGGGGTGTCCAGGAAGACACGTTTGACAGCACTGTTTCGCCTGCTTCTTGATTTATCATGCGTATCTCATAGTTTTGCCTGGTGATCTGTTAAGGTCAGAATTCTAATTTTTTAATTTATCTCTTCAGGTGTGAACATAGGTGAAGTCCTGGATAAGCGTTACAACGTGTATGGCTACACCGGCCAGGGTGTGTTCAGTAACGTGGTCCGAGCCAGGGACAACGCCAGAGCCAACCAGGAGGTGGCCGTGAAGATCATCAGAAACAACGAGCTCATGTGAGTCGGGGCCGCGGGACACGGGACACGGGACGCAGCCCTTCCCGCCCGGGCAGGCCAGGCGTCGGGCCCCGTGGCCTGTGTAAGGCAGGCACCGCGCGTGAATGGCTGGGTTTTACCTCACAGCCACGCGATTCGGGTGTGAAGTTCTGGGGCTGCGGGCCAACGGCACGTGGCTCAGCCCAGTGCGTTTCAGCACCCACTCTGTGCACCAAGACCAGCGTAGACATCTGCCTTCTGCCGCTCGTCGTAGGGCTGGCCTCGCCGCGCCTGCCTCCCACTGGGGGCCAGAGGTGAGAGACAGGACCGCGCTGACTAGCCGTCCCCGAGCGTGTGGCGGCTGCGGGAGTTACCTGCAGCTTCCGTCTGTCGCCTTTCCTTCCATCGGCGGGGAGGTACCTGCTGTCTTGTGCGCTCGGCTGTAGTCTGTGCCGCCCACCGAGCGGCAACAGTCAGCTTACTGTTGGTCTGAGAACACTAGAAAAAAGGGCTTAGGTTTACACTAAAGTCCTGGGCTTCCCTCGGCTTAGAGAGTTTTTTTTGTTTGATGGAAATCCCCAGCTTCCACATTACAGACAGTAAATTTAAAATGCAGACAAATTATAGCTAGAATTTCAGAGGATAGTATTTACATGAAGATGTTCTGAGATTAAATGTGCGAGATTGATCTCCCTTCAAGTGTGGTGGCTTTGTTCCTCGGTGTTTCTGTTTTGTTAATTGATTATTCTGGAAATCAGCTATGGAAACAGTATTTGGCTGAGTGTTAATTATTGTGTGAATGATACAGAGACTTCTCAGTCCTCAGCAGATCTGTTATTAGTACTTTAAAAAAACACAAACTAAACTTGTGATACATCAGACTGGAACTAACAAATACTTATTATTTAGTTTTCCTAAACTTTGGATGTATTCTGTCCTGACCTAATTTTCTTTTTCATTTCAGGCAAAAAACGGGTTTAAAAGAATTAGAATTTTTGAAAAAACTTAATGACGCTGATCCTGATGACAAATTTCATTGTTTGCGACTCTTCAGACATTTTTATCACAAACAGCATCTCTGTCTCGTGTTCGAGCCTCTGAGGTACGTGTGAGAACGTGTACGTCACCCAGAGAGCTGGCCGCTTCTCCCCTGCCAGCCTCAGTTCAGGGATGCTGGGATCGATGCTCTGTGTCCCTGACTTTTCTCCAGTTAGCTCTAGTTTTTGCTTTTTATTGATGAAGAGCTAACTTCTTGAAAGTCATAATGTGTGAACATGAACTGGCTGTGTTCTGGGTGCCGCACATTTACCTCGAGTGGCCTTCAGCTCGGCAGAGAGAGTCTCTGAAAATTAAACACTTTAAGGAAGGGTTGAGCTGGAATGAAAAGACATGAGCATAGTGGGGTTTGATCTTCAAAAGTATGGCTTCATTTTTCTGCCATCAGCTGTAAGCCCATTCTAAAATCAACAGGGATTTTTACCACTGCATGTCTTCCCTTCTGTTTACTTGGAAAATAGTGTTGTGTACACAGTTTCATGTGCTCGCCTTTCAGTGTAGAATCTAATTTATCAAAAGTTTGGGCAGCGGGTGGGGGGGTGGGTTCTTGAACCAAGTATTTTCATTGTAGTTCGTGTTTTGAACTTGATTTTATTTTATTTCCATTTTGCATTTTAACCCCTAATTTTGGTTTTTCTTTTCTTTCTTAAAAGTATGAATTTACGAGAGGTGTTAAAAAAGTATGGTAAGGATGTTGGCCTTCATATTAAGGCTGTAAGATCCTATAGTCAGCAGTTGTTCTTGGCACTGAAACTCCTTAAAAGATGCAATATCCTCCATGCAGATATCAAGCCAGACAACATCCTGGTAAGTCAGAGATCAGCGGCCCTGCCCCTCTGGGTGGCCTCTCACCTGGTGTGGTTACCGCTGTGTTGTGCTAGAGGTCGCGTCTTAGGAGAATAATTCAGCATACGAGTTACCCGTTACTATGCTTGACCAGCTTTTGCTTCTTTTGGAAAGTGGGCCGTGAAATGCTCTAGTGAAGTGTAAGGAGAGCGGGAGGAAGCAGCGCACTGTCTGCGTTTTCCCTCCTGACGGCGGGTTTAGTGCACGCAGATCCCGGGGCGCCGCTGCGCAGTGACGGTGGCGTCCTCTGGTGTCTGGGAAGGTGCTGCGATGTTACTGTCTTGAGATGCGTATTCACAGTCCTGGACAGCGTGAGGGACACTTAAGGGCGTTGCCCGCTCGGGACGCGCGGAGTTGCGTTCCGGGTGTCCGGGGGGTCCCTTGCCCTCTGTTCCTTGTGCTGTGGAAGCTGCGGCTGCCGGGGCCGCGCCCAGGAGAGCTCGCTGTCCTAGCTGGCCCAGCCGCTGGGCGGGAGGCACAGGCCTCGCTGTGTGTTTGAAACTTGGAAGTAGACCTCGTCACCGCGGAGGGGTGGCGCGTGCGCAGCCCTTCCCTCCCTGGCCCTTTCTTCGTGTCTGTTGTCGGTGCGTCCCGGCGGGGCCGTGCTCACGGCTTGCGGGGTGCGTAGCTCGTCCGTCAGTAGTTAGCATGTGCCACACGTTAAAATAAGATACCCCGTTAAGGTTTGTTCAGGACTCCGAGGCAGTAGCTTGGCACTTGATTCAGAGTTCTCTTTTTCCTTTCTTTTTTTTAATATCTTAAAAATACCCCCTCGCAGATGAGCACGTTGACGCTGTGTTGTGCCGGGTCTGAGCGGGCGACCTACCGCATTTCCGATCTGACTCGGGTGAGGGGGGGCTGGGTGACGGCAGGGAGGTGGCAGGCTCGGTGTGGACGGCTTGCAGACCTGCCTAGTCAGCTTCATGGGTGACTTTGACCTCTTTCTCTTTTTTACATTGCAAAGTACACCATCCCTGTCACGGAGTGTGTGAACTGTGTACAAGTGAAAGGTAATTACTCAGGGAACGTCTGTGTGACCACCGTGGAGGTCAGATAAGACATGGGTGAGGATTTTAGGAGCTCTTGTTTTTACAACTTTGTTTTTCTTCAAGTTTTGCTAAACTAGTGTAGGTTTTCACATGGATTCAGACAGCTTTCCCTTCTTCCTGAGAAAGGAAAAAGTAGACGTCAGAGACCATGTGGGGCTGTTTGTCCATGAAAATGCAAAGCGCTCCGCCCAGGTTGCAGCTGTCAGTGTCCTCCGGGGCCAGCAGAGGGGAGAGCAGATGTGGGCCCTGCTGTTGAGGGCGTTTGTCAGTCTGAGCTCCGTGGAGAGATGATGATTTTAAAGCAGCCCTGGGGTTTTCTCTGGGTTTTCACGCTGCATCCTGAAGTCACTGAATGCAGTTTACGTTTAAAAGCACTTTTCCATTTGAAGATTCCTATATCCCTGATCCCCCAGAGGACCAAGAGAGCGGTGACTGAAGTGGCAGCTGTAATCCTGTCTGTTGTCACCGTCCTCTGGACGTCAGCTGCAGCGGGTGGTCTGTACCGCGCCTGGAGAGACTGCCTGGGGCCTTGGATTTACAGTGCTGTGTCTCTGGGGCGGGAAAAGCAGGCCTCGTTCAAGTCCCAACTCGGAATCTGTGTGTGTCTCTTTTGAAGGGGGGAAGGGACTCTGCACTGTGAATTGCCTTCACTTGCTAATCCCGAGCCTGCCTGTGACTCTGACTCATGAGTGGCGCAGCCATGGGAGCAGCTCCAGGCCTTGTCGGCAGGTGTCACTGTCCCTGTGTGTGTGGAGTGTTTCCGAGGGAAGAGGAGCAAGTGGCTGATACAGTGTTCGTGTTCCATCAGTTTTGCCAAACATACTTAACGTTTCCTGACTAATACCTTCTTCATGTTTAAGGGATTTTATATTTTTTATACTCGAAGTGAGTAAATTTGGGATGGCCCAGCAGCTACGGATGGAGAATGTTTTTACGCTGTTTTGTCTATAAATTTAATCTGACTCCTCCTGCTTTCTTTGCCATCATAATTTTCTGGCAAACGAAAGTTAACTTAAGTCAGTTGTAGGTTAATCTAATGAATGTCTTCATGTTCCCTGTAAGTAGTAAGTTGACTTTATGCAGGTTTTCTGGGGATTTTTAGAAGTTACTTCAGTGCTTTCTCTTAACTACTCCTTTCTTTTCTAAATAGTATTGGTTAAAATTAAGTTTACTTGGTATTACCCCTATTTTCTCACTGAAGAGGTTCTCTTACTAATTATAATCAAATATTTGATAGCTCATAATTATTCATAATTAGGAAATTAAGTTATAACATAATTTAGGGCTAAGTTAAAAATAATTAAGGAGTCAGTGAGTGACTTTGTCCTCAATATTAGAAATAACTTCTCAAAGCCAATTATTTTTATCTGATTATTTGTCTTAATTATTCCTGGCATGAGTTCAACTTCATGATAAAATATTTTGCAGGTTAATGAATCAAAAACCATTTTAAAGCTCTGTGATTTTGGGTCGGCTTCACACGTGGCAGACAACGACACGACGCCCTACCTTGTCAGTAGATTTTACCGCGCTCCTGAGATCAGTAAGTGTCCTCGGGTGCTCTCTGGCCCGGGCCGTCCTGTGCGGTGGAGGCCGCGCGGTTGAGGCTGAGCACGGTTTTCCGTCACGCTTCAGCCGCTGCACGAGCCATTCGTCCCCAGGTGGAATGACGTAGAGTGACAGGAGGCTTGGCCGTGTCTGGCAAGAGTAGCAAGCAGTTGTGGACAGTCCTCCCCTTGAGAAGACTGCTCTTGGTTACGCAAGGTCTGATCGTCACATGTATGAATTGCGTGGGACCTTTGTCTTTTCTTCCTGTTGCCTTGGCCGAGGCTGGTTGGCACGTCTGCCAAAGATGAAATGAAGAGAGAAATGCGTTTCCCTCTGCCCTTCAGTGCCTTCCCCACTCCCTCATGTTTTAAGGTTTTAAGTGTGAGTCTGTATTAAGAATTAATAGGAAAGAACGTGAAACTAATGCCAAAGTGGTGTTAAAATTGTGGATCTAGAGTCCAGGCTAAGTCAGTCCCCTGTTAACGGAGATGAACAGCAGCTCATTGGTTTCCTCCACGTGTGCTGACGTCTGGTTTGCTTCAGTTATAGGCAAAAGCTATGACTACGGCATAGACATGTGGTCTGTAGGCTGCACCTTGTATGAGCTCTACACTGGAAAGATTTTATTTCCTGGCAAAACCAATAACCACATGTTGAAGCTCGCCATGGATCTCAAAGGAAAGATGCCAAATAAGGTAGGGTGTTCGTGCGAGCCTGCTCTCCTCGGGGCCTTGACGGTGCCTTCCTGTAGACACGTGGCTCTGAGACAGTTTCAGAGGCAGGCACCTGGCGACTGTGACTCCTTAGCTCTTCCTCATTTCTGGTGTGTAAATTAGTGCTTCTGAACAGCCAGGCGCTCTTGAGAGAGAAGACGAGAACTGCCTTCTCCTTTTCTCGTCTGCAGTCTGTCTGTGTGCTTTTCTTGGCCCTCCTGAATCCTAAGCAGGAGGGCAGGGGCCTGCTGTTGGGCAGAACTGGAGTTGAGGAGGACAGCTGACGCAGGCACCTGGCCGCGTAGATGGGGCTGTTTTCACCTCCCCCTCCTTGTGCCTGGCCGTCACACCGCGGGGGCCCTGGGAGCACGGCCACACTGCCACAGCTGGGCGGCAGCAGGTGCAGGCCAGGTGGACAGACAGGTCAGGACGGCCTCGGTCATCAGGATGAGTGGGGGGAGGGGATCAGAAGGGGCACTTGATGGCGGTCAGTTGGAAGTTATTTGGGGAAGGAAGAGGGTTTGGAGGAAACTCACAGGAAATGACATCTTTTTAACCTAAAACCCTTGATGCTTGAGCTATAATATCAGTTTCTGTTTGATTAACACAAATTAAGAACTTTATAGACATTTTATAAAAATGTCTGCAGGCTGTATTATGGCCTTTTATGATTTCAGCTTTTTTGCTGAATTTGAGAGATTTATAGATTTTTCTCCCTATAGGTCAGAGGCCATTGTGTTTTTTAGTTATGTCCAAATTCTGTTTTGTTGGACTTTAGACTAAGTTACACAGAAATTAGCTGTCTTGACATTTGCTTTAATGAGGTCTGACCTGTGTCATTTTAGGGCTGTTAGAACATAATTTTAAAAACGTCGTTAGGTTTCTTAACTGCCGGAAGAAAAGGCCCCAGTTGTCTAGTACGTTTCCTCTCTCCAAACAAATGATTTTTAAGTTTTTATTTAATCCTCAGTTTCAAATAGTGAAAGCCTGGCTCGTGTTGTAACTGGCCTGGCTCGCTGCCTGGGGAAGCACAATGGCACCTCAGTAGGTGGTTTCAGGTGCGACATTTGCCAAAGATGTTACTTTCTGGAAAGCAAGGAATCGGATCATTTTCAAATAATGAAACAAACCCAGAGAGAGAATGTTTGTGTGACTTGTTACATGTTAGCTGGTCAGTAGACCAGACTTTTCTAAGAGCTCAGAGCCCATGTTGGTTTTGCTTTATTGCCAGATGATTCGGAAAGGCGTGTTCAAAGACCAGCATTTTGATCAGAACCTCAACTTCATGTACATAGAAGTGGATAAAGTGACAGAGAGGGTGAGTCTCCTGTAGGTGTGGTTCATTAACTGGCCATCTGTTAACGGAGTGAGTGCGGGGGGCGGGGGTGGGTGCTGTTCTAGCAGATTTGAATATTTTAAAACACTAAAAATAATTCCGTCTTGCTGTTGACCAGTTCCTGAACAAACATCAGATTATGGAAAAGATGAAGAGATTTTAAAATGTTTTCCTAGTAGAATGAGTTTATTTTTACCACATTTAGGCCCTTTTCTCTCCCCTTGGATCGCTTTCTCGGTCTGGCCTCCTGTCCAGCTTGCAGTGCTACTGCCAGAGTGGTCTTTTTGAAAACAAATCTGATCATATCACTCTGCCAGCCTAGAAGTCCTTCAAGGGCTCCCTATTACTTATAAAATAACGTGTTTCACTCAGAAAGACTCCGTCCTCAGCAGTAACCCCGCTCCTGGAGTGGGCCCAGGTTGGCTGCTGTGCGGCCCCCAGGCCTCCGTGCACGCACCGCCCCGACGTCGTTGTCTCTTGTTCTCCCTCCTGATTCACAGCACCTCGTGGTACAGACTCGGGTGCCTGCCTGCCTGTCACCTCAGAGCAGGGAAAGTGCGGTTCAGACACAAGTGCTGACCGTTCATGACTTTTCATTACATAACGTTCTTTTGAATTCTTATAGAATTCCTTTCTCTGGTCATTTTGATCTTAAGTTACGTATGTTTAGTGACTTATTTAGAGACACACATTTAAAAAATTATTTTTAGGAGAAAGTTACTGTCATGAGCACCATTAATCCAACCAAGGACCTGTTGGCCGACCTGATTGGGTGCCAGCGACTTCCAGAAGACCAGCGTAAAAAAGTCCACCAGCTGAAGGACTTGCTGGACCAGATCCTAATGTTGGACCCAGCTAAACGGATCAGCATCAACCAGGCCCTGCAGCACGCCTTCATCCAGGAGAAGATTTAAACGAGACGAAGACGCTCCCAGGGTTTGCATAATTAAATACAAAGACTGAAGAAATTTCACAGCAGTCTATTAATGTATATAAACTTATAAATATTTCTCCAGCAAATTTGAGGAAGCATGATATATTTGAATTAACACCAAGGGTGATATTTCTTTTAGAAATGTTAGTTTACTTGTTTTGTGTCTTACGTGAAGTTTCACTGTAGAACTGTTTTAATTGCCAAGACTGCACAGAATCACAGTGCTAATGTAAGTGGTTGCAGCTCACAGGAAAGACAGAGCATCTGTTACAAAATGAGTAGTAATGCTGGGTGGTTGATCTATTTAGCAGAGTTGGCTTCATTGTGGTGTTGAGGTGGGATGGCCAGCATAAATGCTGTTTATATTCACGTTTCCCTAGGTGTGTGCGCAGGCCACAGCAGCATGCCCTGGGTGTGGTCAGTGCCGCAAGGGGTCTGTTCCTTCTTGAGCCTGCCTGCAGGGATGGTCTCCTCTTTTAAAGCAGGTTGTGTACAACATTCAGTACACTGAAGGTAAGCTAAACCATCAACATCACTGGTGTTTTAAGATGTTATTTTATTGGAACAATTGACAAATGAGGGATATTAGCTTTGTGGCAGAATTCCCTGCATGTGTGATAACTGATCTTGTTTTATTTTTGGCATTGCAACTGTGGCATAGTTACAATTTCTGTTCTGTTCATCACATTTAAAATTGGAAGAGTATGCGCTTGATGGATAGAGCGCCTTCAGTGTACTGTTTCTTATTAACTTTAATTTTTTTAAATCAACTTGCTATAGACTTTATATACATTTTGTTAAATACAGTTCCTAGTGACATAGAAACAAGGCGTAGTTTTCATTTACTAATAACAAATGTTGAGGCCCGATTCTGGAAGTCCTCATGTTTAAAATTTAGCTAGACAACATAATGAAATTTTTAACTATTTGTATGTCATTTTGAAAGTGTACTGCTTTATGGTAAAAGTGTTTTTCATTTGTTCATTGTTTTCATTATTTGTGATCATGTTGTCTTTCAATACAGGCATAACCCTCCCACTCTTGAACAAAGCAGCTGCTTTTTAAAAGCGGTAATTGCTTCTTTACCTTTTATTTCTTTTGTAAATGAAGCTTTTCTTTAAGAATGTGACTTTAAAGTGTTGTCTATTGCATAAAACAGTTGACACTCACTTATTGTAAAGTGAAGATTGTTCTACTGCATGTGAAGTGGACCATGCAGATTTCTGTATGTTCTCAGTATGCATCACTAGATAATAAAGTCTTTTGTGAACAAGGCATTTGTAGCCATTTTTAAAAGTTTTTGTCTTCAGTGCTGGTAAGTCAGGTAAACCGTATATAGTTAAGAGCAACCTTGTGTTTTTTCCTTTAAGTCTTAACTGAAAGAATTATTTGTTAAAGATGTGAACCTAGCCACAAGTTTATCATTTTATTAATAATTAGGATCCTAATCATTTCACCAAAAAATTCTACCAGTATTGTCAGCTTTCAGTGTAGTGAGGTAATTCCTATAGGTTACGGGGTGTAATTCAGGATTTAACTAATGTTTCTGCTATTTTCTCACTTTTCCTTCTGATGGTGCGGAAAGAGAAAAAGGAAAACGGGGCACAGGCCACTCACCGCCTTCTCCAAGGGGTCTGATTTGCTGAGACACCAGCTTCACCTTCTTAACAAGGTTATTTCTGACAGCATGTGTAGATAAACATTTAGCAACAATTTAAAACAAAATCATGTAAATCAGTTTGGTTTTGCAACACAAAGGAATTTGTATTTTTAACATGGTTGAAGAGAATTTTTCAGAAATGTATGTAATCTTTTCTGTTTGGGTGGTAAAATTTATGCTTGTCTCCCTGAGGAATGTGGAAAAATAATCAGATTTTAGGGGTTTAAGTAGTATTTAAAAATTGTAAATGGGATTTTTTTATTCACCCAGGCTCCTAATTACAACACACATGCACATTTTGGTGCATCCAAGAATGGAAAAATCAGAATAGCAGCATTCTCCTGGTGGGTTTTGCTCCATGTGAAGGTGATAGATGCCATAATCATGATAGCCAGCTCTGACTCCACCCCGACTCCTTGTGGCTTAGACTTAAAGTCACCTAGATGCAAGGTGGTGTTGGCCTCCAGGCGTGAAGCCTTTAAACAAGGCATCACGCATGCAGCCCTCGTGCCGTAAGGACGCAGCAGCGACGTCCCACCGTTACTTACTCTGGTGACGATACGCTGCCTGGTCAGGTCTTCTGTAGTTTTTTCACTCAGAATAGTTACCGTTTGATGTTTCTGGTGATTTTCATGGTTCCATTTTTATACGTAAATGTTTAAGTAAGTTAACTTCCACTAGAAACCGTTCATCTTATGCCTTCAAAACTGTTACATGTTCTTTAAAAAACAAAGTTGCTTGTTACTTGTTCTTTGTGTTTTAGGTGCAGCTCAGTGGAAGATGATGACACCAGAAGACATGAGCTAAGGTTTCTGTTCTGTAAAAGATTAAAAAAAAAAAAAAAAAGAGAGAATCCTCCACTTAATTCTGTCTGGTTCTTTAGTTGGCAGCGTTACGATTTGGGTTGCTTTGCCGTCTGGGACTCAGACCCGCAGAGCAGCCGTGCTGTGCCCGCTGTGAGGTGCTTCCTGCCTCCCTGCCCCGGCCCTAGAACCAGACCTGGGGTCAGATGCAGCAGCGTAAGGGGCATGGGTGGCGAGGTTCCACTTAGACGAGGTTGTCAGCTGGGCTCCCAGGGTGGTTAGAAGACCCCGCCCGTGGGGGAGCAGTCTCCCAGGTAGCTGGCGGCCCCCTTGGCTGGTGCCCAGGGAGAGACTGCACGCCGGGAGCTCTGCCCGGCCCCTGTGGCGCTCTCCGTGTCTGCGCCCATCCAGGGCTCCTCCACGGGCTCGGAACAGGCCCGATATGCAGAGCCACTGCCCCTTTTCTTTCTCGAGGGAAATGAGGTGACAGTCCGTAGATCTTTGATGTTCCCGAATTCGGCATTCCTCTGCTTATCTATTTGAAAGGAGCCCCAAGAACGGTCTTTGTCCTGCACACAGCCCTCGTGTCCTAATCTGCGGCGTTGCCGCAGCTGGAGCCCGGGGCTCTGCGGGGCCGAGGCCGGTGGTGAGCTGTCCTGGGCCGCCTGCGCTCCTGGGCAGTCGCTGTGTGGTCTTCAGATAGGGTTCTCTTGTGAAGTTTTTGCTTTATTATACTTGATGGCAGAAACGATGGTTATCAGAAATTAGGCTAGAATTTCAAGCTTTTCTAGGGAGGGAGCGTCTTGTCATTAATATTAAGACCCTCCTGGCATTTGTAGTCACCCTGAAGTCCTTGTTAACAGTGCCTGTATCCTCGTTCCCCAGCGCCTGGTTCATTCCAGTCTACTTCTTTTTCTCAGAATAATTGTGTTTGAAAAAAATTTTTTTTGCCATTATAATTACTACTTTCTTTTCCTAATAACTAAAACACTCAGGACATTTTTACAGTACGAAAAAATTGTATAACTTGCGGGGTGTGGTAGAGGCAGTGACAGGGGACGTTCTCAGACGCTTCCTCATCTGCACTTTATCATCACTTCGGAGCAGAACTCCGGCTGGCGAGGTAGAAGGGAAATCTGAAAGTGAAACAGGAGTCGCCTGTCTTCAGATTTAGGCCAAGCGGTTAAGGAATCCCCCTTTTAAACACTGAGACAGGAAGGAAGCCCCAGGTGTTCACGTACGCGGTGCTTTCTGTTACGATGTCATTAGACATCGGGCTTCACACAGTGCTCTTCATAGTGTCCTAGCTCAAGCGTATATTCCATGTGAATTTTACCATTTTCCAAGATGAAGTGTCCTTATAGAAATGTTCACTACGAATCTGTGTTTTTTACATGGCAATTAATGTGCACCAAGTTGAGTTTTGAAAATGTTTTCCAGTTATTTTTACGTCATCATGGCATCTGTGATTTTTCTTCTCCTTCTACGTGTAGGGTAAGGGCCTGTCCTCCTGAAGAGCCTTTCCATTTAGTGATCAAGATGTGGAAGCTGATCTCTCAAAATAGCGCGTGCCCGAGTTGCTCCCGGTGACACTTGAATTGCAGCTGGGATTTCAGCAGCAACGTTCCCAAGTTGACTTACTAGGAAAACTTAATAAAATATGCCTCTTGTTACCATACTGCCTCCTGATTGTTTCATTGCTTAAGCTTGGCATTTTACATTTAGTTTAAAGTTAAAAACACCATGTCTTACCTGATGTCTCTCTCACCAATCTTCGCAGAGGTGCTTTGAAAGGCATTTTGTGCCCAGAGATGACTGGGAAATGCCAGGTCCGAGTTCTCAGAAGACACGGGCTGTGTGAGCCTCGCGGGTGGGGAGGGGAGGATGTGCCGGAGGCTGGCCGCCCGCCTGCCGGCATCTGCCTGCCGGCATCTGCCTGCCGGAACCTGCAGCCTGGGAGCCGCCGAGTGAGCGTAGGTGTCCTCGCCAGCGGCCAGACTCACCGAGCGACCCAGCGCAGGGCACACGGCAGAGTGTGCTGTGTTCGCGTTCCTGGGACATGTATTTGACTTCACTTTCCTAGTGATAAACACAGGAAGTAATGAGAGAATCCCTGTTTCTGTACAGACTTGAAGAAACGGGTTCACTGCAGATGGGGAAGCCCGACGAATGCTGGACTCATCCTCCGGCCACCCGTCATTTTCTCCTGAAGAAATGTCTCCAGCTTTAAAAAAAAAAAAAAGTGATTAAAATACATGGTAAAGACAGGTTGTGGGAACCTTGCGCACGTGCAGCGCGGGACCGCAGGCCGGAGGGCCGGGGCAGCCGTGGAGCGGGCGCGGAGGGGCGGGGGCTCCGGGCAGCCTTCTCGTAAACGCGCAGTCGTAGTTAGGCCTGAAGACTAAGAGCTACATCCTGTCACCTGAAGCTCACCTAACGTGACAGCAGGTCACGGGGGAAGTAGCGTGTAGGGTGTACTGGGTTGGTACAAACTTCTAAGAGGCCTCTCCCGTGTGCTTCCTGACGTGGCAGAACCTGCCTGTGTTAAGATCCCAGACGAGCCGAGAAAGGGCATCAGTGCTGGGGAGCTAAGCGTGGGGACCGGGAGCGGCCGAGAAGCCCAGCTTAACTAAAATCCTCTGAACGGAAGTACTTTATATGTGCTGCTGCAAATTTTGCCAAATGTTTCTTCAAAACTAGTGGTAGAAGTTGGCTTCCAACAGGTCCGGCAAATAGCAAAATCAGCATTTGTAACTATATGCCCACCCCGCCCGCCCCTGTGGTGCATTCTCCCCTGGTCTGCATCCACTGCCTGGCTGCCCCCAAGTTGTGCGAGGGGCTCTTGGTGTTTCCTACATACTCCCCACTTCCAGCCTCAATTTAGGGACTCGGTTTACAAAGAATCGCAACAAGTGTATTTTTACCAAGTGATCGTGTGTTAAAATTATTAGTCCCTCGAGGGATATAAAGGAAGACTTGGGGGAAAGGACCAAGTACTCAGGCCGTCGAAGAGTCCTTGGGACGAAGCAACTGGCTATTGACAAGGTTATTTTGTAATGTTTTATCGAACTTTTTGTTTAAAGCTCTGCCTCAGGCGGCAAGTTCATTTTATGTGCCATTTTGTTGCTGTTATTCAAATTTCTTGTAGTTTAGTGAGGTGAACGACTTCAGATTTTATTATTGGCTTGGATATTTGAGGCAAAGCTTCCTTTTTGTTTATATAATGCTGAATTTTTTTGTTTGAAATTAAACAGATTGGTAACCTAAAAAAAAAATAGTCCCTTGGCCTCATAATTGAAGTCGGGCAGGGTGCTAACACATTTGTTACATAACTACATTTAAAGCAACTTGGTGTTTTAAAAAAAAATGCAACTGGGGACTCTCAATGGAAACCTCTGGTAGGGGTTTCGGTTGTTGTTTTCTTGTACTATCTCCCCCTTCCACCCTTAGGTCTAACGGCATTTTCAATAACGTAGCCTGGTTGTGTTTTCAGTAAGAAATTGCTCTTCCCTGTCTCTAAGGCATTAAAGGCCAGAATTCCAAAAGACAGGATAACTAATTTGAATTCAGCAACCATCCACCAAAACCAAAACCCACTACCCCTGAAAACGTCCAAACTCTGCTCTATGCATGTTACATCAGGTTTTCCCCTTGATAATGTTTTTCAGAGTGCGAGCCAAGAACCACCTGCGTTAAAATCACCTGGGATGCTTGTTTACTCTGAATCCCCGCGCCCCACTCCCAAAGACTCTGTTTCCACAGGCCCCCAGTAGAACCCAGGACTCTGCCTTTTAGTTTCCCTGGTTTTTAGGTGCAGTAAAGTGTGACAATCACATAGTATTCCTTTCTCACCAGTTAACGAGTTAAGCTTTCGCTGTTTGAGTTTCAACTAACCAGGGTTAAGACTTCCGGCAACAAGGAGCCCTGGGAAAACCCCATTAACCTAAGATTCGGGCTGCTCTGTGTACAGTGACCTCTTCCCATTTTCCTTCAACGGCCTAAGGCTACTAGATCCGAGGCAGGATGGTGGTTTCATGCCCAAACCCGTAGTTAGGCCCTCAAAGAACCGACCTTGCTTTACTGTGTCTGACCAAGGACCCCGGAAAGGGAAAGGCTCTAAGGGTTCATGGGGGGGCCCAAAGGACTCTGTGTGTCAGTTTAACAAAATAGCACTTCAGCTTTTCATGGCCAAGCAAACACCCAAAGGCTAGGTCAGAATAACAGACAAAGGAGATCTGTGGAGATGGGAAGGGAAATGAAAAAGGTACCAGTGGAAAAAACTGAAAAAAAAAAAAAAAAAAAAAAAAAAAAACCACTGAGAAAGACAAATACCGTATGCTATCACTTACATGTGGAATCTAAAAAATGACACAAAGGAACTTATTTACAAGACAGACACAGACTCACAGACATAGAAAACAAACTATGGTTACCAGGGTGCGAAAGGGAGGGGAGGAACAGAAGGAACAGACCGGGAGTGTGGGACTAGCAGATACACACTACGTGTGAAATAGAGAAGCAACAAGGATTCACAGTATGGCACAAGGAACTGTATTCAACATCTTGTAATACCCTATAATGGAAAATAATCTGAAATATATATGTATAACTGAGTCACTTGGCTGTATACCTGAAAACTAACACAGTATTGCAAATCAACTATACTTCAATTTAAAAAAAAAACACTGACTCTCATGCTGTATAATAGAGCAGAATAAAGGGGTGTTGTACCAGCAGTAAGTCGACGGCACCATTTATTGATGGAATTATACGGGAAAACAATCACAACAAAAGGACCATCTTGACTAGTTTTCTCAGTGAAACTACCTTTGAAACGTAACATGTGGGAGGCTGTCCAGGGGGTCGGCAGGGAAGCCCCCAGGTTTCCCTGTCGACATCTCAGCTGGGTCTCAAGTTCTACTCCCCGGCGCAGCCAGGAACCGCGTGGAGGGCATGGGTGTTTCTGGCCCGTAGCTCAGGGTGAGTGACCATGCTTCAGCCGGGATTCCTGGAGTAGACCTGCTCACATTGAGAAGCAGGGAAGAAAAGAGTTATTTCTGGTCGATGGGTGAGCACTTGTCCTTCTCTATCAACGAAGACGACAGACAGTTTAGCTTCTGAGCACAGAATGGTTTGTTCAACACCACGTTTTTTCGGTAAAGTTTCTTTTGGGTCCTTGGTACCTTAGCTCCTTCCCTCTCATTTTCGGGAAAAGACAGAGATATAGGTGCAACTGGTATAGGAGACTTTGGTGGCAGACATCGGGTTGGGACCATTTTAACCAGCAATTGAGCTGCCCGGGCAGGAGCAGGCTTGGCTGAGAGCTCTTGGCCTGGGTTTAAAGTGGCACTTCTGGGGTTCTTAGAGTCGTCATAAGTGGCCGTCACTTGCTTTGTGGTGGAGGAGCTTTTCAGAGATGGTCTAGAACCCCACCTGTACCTACCAGCACTGCTCCATCCAGTCCCACCTGGATGTGCTGCACTCAAGCTTACAAGAACCAGGATCGCTCTTGCTTTTTTCATGACTTTTATCTGCACAAGTTGTCTGAAGACTCAAAGAGTCAGAAAGCCTGGGCTGCCTCGTTTTGGGAACGGGTTTGGAAGAAGAGGGTCTTTCAGGGGCTCCGGGAGTGCAGCGCGGGGTCTGCAGTCTCGGCCTTTCTTTTTGAATTGTCACATGCTGCAGTCGTTCCATTTCCAGTAACAGAGTTATCAAAGGCTCCAGGGAGCTTTCTGGAAGCGCCGCTGTCATTGTCCAGTTTGCAGACCTGGAGAAGGCTAACCTGTGCAGGTCCAGGGCGCCGAAAGGCGGGGGCAGCAGGTCAGGATATGGGAACGCGGCGCTCGGCTCTTCGGTGAAAAAGTCATCAACACTTTCTATTGTTTCTGGCTTTAAGCTCAGGCCCATCTTTTTAAAATAGCTGAGTAAAGCTTCGTTTGCTCTCTCGTTTCCTGGCAAGTCGCTTTCATCTGTTGAACCTTCCTCCACACTGCTGCGTCCACACTTCAGATCCCAAGTCGGAGTGGTTAAAATGTCCCCACTGTTGTTTTCTACAGCTGAGCATAAATTCACCTGAGGCTCGTTTCTGTCTTTGCAAAAGTCTCCGTCGGCGTGTGGCCAGCAGAGACCTGCCGGCGCCCCCAGGCCAGGGCAGGCGCTCACCCGCTGGCCCACCAAGGCAGCTGCTCGGGAGTGGCTCTCGGCGAGCAGCATTGTGGGACTACTGGTCACGTGATAGCCCGTCTCCATCGAAGATCTTCTGAAATCCCTTAAAAAATGATGTATTTAATGAATGGTTGGTTGACTAGCATTAAAATGCTATTAAAATGATAATGAATAAGAAAGCCTTATCAAAGACTAGCTAACCTTTGGTTCCCAGTGGCCTGAGTGTGTCTCTGTAACAGAAACATGTTAACTTTCAAATATGCTCGAATTATATACAACTATAGACACTTTTTAAAGTATAGATTGGGGGAGAGGGTACAGCTCAGTGGTGGAGCACATCTTAGCGTGCACAAGGTCCTGGGTTCAATCCCCAGTACCTCCATTAAAAAAAAAAGTATATTTACTGTATATAAAATAGATGAACAGCAAGGTCCTACTGTAGAGTATATTCAATATCTTGCAATGGCCTATAATGAAAAAGAATAGGAAAAGGAATACATATATGTATTTATAACTGAATCACTCTGCTGTACACCAAAAATTAACACAACACTGTAAATCAACTATACTTCAATTAAAAAAGAAAGAAAAGAACAGAAAATTACAGTGTAGATTAAAATATTAGCTGGACATCTGTTTGTACATCACAGGAGACCAGATCACCGTGCCTGCAAATGGTTAGCTGTGGCTATGAATGGCCACTAGGTTGGAAGTGGCCAGGTGTTTCCATTTGCCTACAAAAATACTGTACGTGCAGTTATGATGTCTGAAAAGGAGGCTCTCAAACTGAAATTACAGTGAAGTGTGTACTGACTCAGAATTAGATCAGACGAAACTCGTAAAGAACATAGTTAGGTTACTTAATAAAGACTTCTACTTTTAAAAGCCACTGTGGTTTTAAAATTATTCTAATAAAAAAGGAAGTAAAACAATGTCTATCAAACAACTACTACCCCAGATCTAGTCCACAGTAATTGTCACCTGACGGTGCTTTTTTTTTTTTTTTTTTTGGAGTAATACTTCTAGGTGTTGTATTAAAAGGAAAACTGCAAAAAAAGCCTTAGAATACTGAGTTTACAGTTCTTTTAGCGCTTACTAGAGATGCTGACATTGAGGGGTTTGATGCATTAATCGACACATAGACATTCTCTACTTACTTTTAAAGCTCACTTACACTCGAGACAGCAAAGTAGCCTTGAAGAATTTTGAAAATTACTTTCATTTTGATACAAAACGGTAAAAACTTACTCATTTAGCTAAATGCTAGGTATACTGACTTGCCTCTGAAAAGCCACAGGAAAGTCACTTTACGTCTGCAGTGGATAACAGACACAAGCCACGCAGTCTGGGGAAAAGGGCGTGGATCCGCGCGTGAGGCGCAGGCCTGGACCCCTTGCCGCCAGCGAGCAACATGCGAACTCTCATCCACGCCCCCTCGGAGGGGCTCCGAGCAGCAAGCCCGTGACATGAACGTGCTCTGCAGGCTTCATCGGAGTGACAGCTACCACCACCTTGATTCTCTGAATTGCTGACGGCAGGCTGAGCTGAAGCCCCTCGTGAACGCTCCCCTGACACCCAGCTCCCAACTCGGCCGCAGCGTCAGCACCCCTGCCCCGCCCACCAAGCACGGGGTTCGGTTTAGTCCTCACGGCAGCGCAGGAGGCCGGCGGTTGCGTTCTCCGCCTTTTACGGACGGACGCGGAGACGGCGCGGCGGGTGAGGGCGGCGCTGGGAGGCAAACCCCGCGCGGGCGCGCGGCCGAGCCCTGCTCTGCGCTCCGCGCACGCCGCTGACTGCCGCGCACCCGGCTCGCCCCTCCCTCCGAGCTCTTTCTGGTAAAAGCCAGCCTCCCCCGCCCCCCAGCACCTCGTCCCTCAGGACGGCAGTCACAGCCCAGCATCCCTCGGTCGTAGTGTTAGGTGAGCTGCGTCCTGGGCCTCACAGAGGCAGGTCCTCCGACGGGGACTGCTAACTGAACCACCGATTGTCAAGGCCGGGGACAAAACAAAGGCGCAGAACTCGGGGCCACCGGGAAGTAACTCATTCCACGTAAGAGTGACTCACAGCAGTGTTCAACAGATGTTCGTTTCCAGAGAGCAGCAGCCCGCGTTTTCAGACATTCTAGCTGGTTCTCATGCACACAGTTTAAGAACCAAAAAGTAAGAATTCAAACCCAGGGATGGGGATCTGGGAAGCAACATCCCGTGGTGGCTGGAGCATGAACCAAGGCCTTACAGCCCGGTTCTGCCACTCAGTACTGGTCACCTGGCGCCACATCCTCGTCTGGGAAGTTGGGATGATGGCAACTGGACAGACCTTATAGGACGTCGGGGGTTAGAAGAACTAACACACGTAAGGAATTAACATCGTTCCTGGAGCACGGATTGTCACTTTCCTGTGACGGTTTCTTGTCACTCCCACAAGAAGTCCAAACTCTCTCCACCTGAACGCTGCAGGTAGGGGCACAGTCAACTCTGAGTCACCCCACACCGACCCCTCCCGGTGTCCGCGGCCACCTCCTATTTTAGGGTGCATTTCTGTCGTTTCCCACTATTCACACACAGTTCTGTTTTCTTCTGGATGTTTTTCGTCCTTGTATTTGAGATGACTAGTTAACTCACCTGCACTTAGGGTTATTTCACCAATTTCAGGGTTTACACAATATGTATGCTCTCACCTGTCCTCCGCGATGCTTCTTCCGTCAAGAGGAAAACTCCGTAACTGGAATACCCCTTGTTTACCGTTCTGGCAACAGAAAAATCGTGACAACATTTTAGGTAGTAACTGCATACATTTTTATTTTTTAAATAATACTTTAGAAGTATGATGTTAAATTCCCACCCGTGTTCTTTTGGGAGTATGCTCCTGACAAACTAAATTCTAGCATCAGCTACTCTGCTGGAATTTCCAAATGGTTCTACAAAGACTTTTACACACACTGCGTCTCTGGTCCCTACTCTTGTTCTAAGAATGTATAATTCTTGTTCTAAGCAAGCAATACACAGTAAAGTCCTATATAACAGTCCCTCGTTACATACAGATGCTCGTCTCCACTGACTTCAGCAGGATTTAGGACAGTCTGTTTACCAATACCAGCTAAACAGTGTTAACAGTGTTAATGACTCTTGAATATCACTGTCTTCATTATATTAACAGTTAACTATTTTATACTTCGATCAAAAAAAGTAAATGAAAGATTAATTTTTTCACCACTTCAAAACAAAATAGCAACTGTTTCAGTGGCTTCAAGGTATCTTAAGGTCTGAGACCACTTCCCTTTTGTCAATGACTAGAAATGACTAGAAAACATTACATACATTACAATATTAACTTCCATTTATAATATTGTTACTTGAAAAAAATAATATAATAAGATACGAATTTAATGACCAATTTGCAGCCTTGTAAAATAGTCAATAAAGGCTTCAACTTGTTTGAAGAACTCTATGGAAATAAAATTTAATGTTTAACTTTGAGGAAAGAAATTCTCTTTAAGGAACATACATATAATTTTAAAATGTTCTGTGAATTATTTAAAACCAAGCATTTATCCTTACCTTGTTAACTTTGCCTGAAAGAATGTGTATGAAAAAAATGACAATAGTTACACAAAACATGTTATATTATAAACAAGCCCCCTTTAATATGAGCAGTTGTTCATATTATAAATATGAATCTAAGTTTCCATATATTTATAAATACAAGTATCAACACACACATCTAGGATTTCTCACCACCTACGGCACTGTCCCTTCCAGGCAGGAGGTTTTTATTTTCAGGAACAGGCACTTCTGCATCCAAATTCCAGTGAGATAAGTTCTAAAACAATATTTGTTTTAGGATAAACTTAATGTAAGAGAAACCCGTGAAAGCTCAAGCACATAATTTTACATGTTCCTTGGGTAAAGCAGGACAAAAGACACAGGCCTGGGGACCGCCCTCCCTCCTGCAAGGCCCACCCAGCACGCCTGAGGAGCCGTCCTGCTCTCTTCACCCTGCTGTCAGCTTGCTAACACCACCCAGGCAGGCAGGGAGAGGCCCTCCCAATAACTGATGGTTTCGTTCTCATTTTGTTAAAAATAATGGCACACACGTTTTCAAAATTGACTTTAAACATATGATAAACTGTCCAGTTCAGCACATTCACCAAACTGCATGTATCTGAGTACCAGATCCGAAAGTCTGTAACGTCTTTCCACCAACAGAGTGGAATTCTCTGACCCTCACATCACACACAGCACTGACCAGCCCACCATCCTGGTCTCCAGATGCTGAGAAACACTCGGGAAATATTTTTTTAAAGGCGAAAAAAAGGACTGAGTAAACGTATAATCTCTATTGAGGATTTATGTTCCAGACATTGTGCTGAGGGCCATGGGGGGTGGTGCGAGGAGACAGCTGTTGTAACAGTTTATCCTCGAAAAGGGAAAGTGAAGAGGTGAGTAGTTTATTTTTTTAAAAAGTAACATTTGGGGGATGAACTCACTTTTTTTCTCTCAAGTGAGAAAATCCTTTGCAAACTACCCTCTAAGCAACATGCAAATGAAACGACAGGTGGTACCAGGTGCCACCCCCACACTGAGGAGGCTCAGGGAGAAGCAAGCCTGAAACAGGGTGCGGGCTCAACAGGCCCACGAGGAAGTCACCTCGACAGGAAGGCCGGCGGAGCGCCGCAAGGCGGCTGCAGATTGTCTTCCTCTGGAGGCTTTGGGAACATAAAGTTAATAAAATCCGCAAACTTTAGCCACCGCAATAGTTAGTATATGTTTGCCAGCTACACAAACGTCTCTGCTCTCTGAGACTGTGTGCATTGGATCTAGTCTCTGCATTCGAATCACCAGGGGAGCTCTTTTTTTTTTTAATTAAAAAAATTTTTAAGCTTTTTATTTTGGGGGGGTGGGTAATTAGGTTTTATTTATTTAATGGAGGTACTGGGAGTTGACCCCGGGACCTTGTGCGTGCCAGGCATGTGCTCTACCACTGAGCTATACCCACCCCACCCCCAAACTTATCTGTATTTTTAAAGCTTCCTTGATGGATTCTCAAGGTTCTCTCAGCTCTGTAATCAGGGTCCACTAAGGCACAAAATGACGCCTGTGAGAAATATCTTTACAGGGACACGACAGAGAAGCTGGTGAAAACCGTGCGGCTGAGATCCAAGAGTAGAACTAACGTAGCCAATTGGTCAGCTGGTAAGGAAGGCTGTCCCACCGAACCAGACAGGTCGCAAACTCCCCGGGGTGGACACTGGTTATACCTTTTGATACCCCGCGGGCCTCACCAATATTCTTCACAAAGCCTGTGTAAGAAGACTGAAAAGGTGAGCCCTGCCGCGTGGATCAAGGTGGCATCTTTAACGACACCCAATTGCAATTAGAAATGTTTCGAGGTGTACAGAGAAGCTGGGTGAGTTTTCCTTTGTTAAAAGAAATTAAAACTTTCCATTGGACAGCCCAAATCCCAGGCCAGTCCGCTCCCGGAGAGGAAGCAGCAGGGCCGTGGGCAGGGCGCCTCCGTGGGGCGAGGCTCCGACGCCGGACCGGTTCCCCGCGCGGCCATACCTCCCCGGAGCTGCGGGCCGCGCGCAGGCTGGTGCCGCTGCTGTCTCCGTTTCTTCTCCCCATCTTGCTCCTCTGCTTCCTGGCGGTGCTACACAGGAGTGGGACAGGCACACGGAGCGTAAGGCCCAGCGCCAATTTAAGAGAAAGCACAGCTCTGGCTCTCAGCCACAGGAGGTTAAGGAAAGGCTCAGAAAGCGGAAGAGAGGTGCCACGAGGGCGGGCGGGGTAACAAGGGGAAATTAACTAGAAACGAGGGGCACGCCAGACCGTAAAAAGCAAACTGGAAGATCGAAGTGACAGAAGATTACACAATTCAGGCCCAAGGCGAGAAAAGAGATACCGTCGGATAGGAGGATAAGACACAAATTAGAAAAAACACAGTGACTCATCTGGCACTTACTAAACTGCTTTTTACCATTTAGAACAGGTGCTCCGTTTGAAAGCAGGGTTAACCTCGCACACGGGCAGAGCAGACACCCCCCACATGCTGCAGGGGCACGGAGAGGCCCGCCACTCCCACCCCAAACTACCACGGCGTCTAAGCCCACTACCGCGAAGGCAGCGGTGTCGGAGAGCCGTGAGGACACGGGAGAGGCACCGCTGAAATGGATTCAGGCATTGATTAAGGCATGGCTACCTGGAAAAAACCACAAACTGAAGCCAGCGGTAATCAGTGTATTTGCTAGTCGTTTACAACTGTCTCCCGGAGGGAAAGGTGGGTCCTGAAGAGACAGGAAAGGCAGCTCAGCAAGTTTTGCATCTGAACCTATCGGGCCCCCACCTAGACGCCGGGCACCGGCTGGAAGAGGTGAGGCTGCGGTGCGGGAGGGCCGCCGGCGCCACCGGGTGTGCGGCCCGGCCTTTGTGACAGGGCCCTGGGAGAGCGGTCGGGCCGGGGAGCGGGGAGGTGGGTGTCTGGCAGGTGCGGGGGGGCCCGCCGCCTCTTACCGTTCGGCGCCGCTGGCCCCCGGCTGGTCCCCGGCGGCGTCTCCGCGGGCACTGCCACCCCGAGGTCCTGGCCGCTCCGCGCGCAGAGCCTCCGACTTGACCGGCCTGCAGCGGGAGGACAGAGGGCAGCGGGAGGCCGAACATCCTCGGGGGTCCCGGGCCCGGATCCAGACCCCGCCCCTTGACCCCCGGCCACGCCCCCGATCTTGACCGTGCGCTCGACACCGGACCTAGGCCACGCCTCCGGCCTCGAGCCCGACGGGGTCCCTGGTCCCGACCCCGCCCCCCGCCCCCACCTTGAGCCCGACCTCACCTAGCACCCAGGCCCCGACTCTGCCCCCAACCCAGATCCAGAGCCCCCCATCCCGACCCCTGAACCGCAGCCCCGCGCCCGATCCCCGACCCTCGGCCCTGGCCCTGGCCCTGTCCCCAGCCACCCGCCTCGACCCCGCCGTTGACTCCGCTCCCACCCCTCACCCGAACCCCGACCCCAGCCCCGACCTTAACCTCGGCCCCGTCCTCACCTCCGGCCTCGCGCCCGACTCCGTCCCCGGTCCCGACCACGGCCTGCATCCGAGACCTTGAGCCTTACCTTGCCCCGAATCCGAACCCGGACCCGGATCCAGATCCCCGACCCCGACCCCTAACCCCGCCCCCGACCTTGCCCCCGCCCCTACCTTGAGCCTGATCCCGCCCCGCCCCGAGCCCTGACTCCGCCCCCCCCGCTCGGACCTCGACTCGCGGCGCTCCGTGCGCCCCCTGCCCGGCCAGCCCGGCCGCAGCGCTGAGTGTGAAGTTTGTCCGCGCTTCTGACCTGCAGTGTCTACAGAACTGATTAAGTTCCGTAGAGGGAAGGTGTCCCCGCTGAGCGCAAGCCCACCTCCAGTCAGGTCCGGATTAGGCCAGATTAGGTTACCAAAGCAAACACGGACATTTGAGGAAGAAATGGGCCCCTCTGCCGGTGCTACCACTGCACCCTGTTGGTACAACACCCTGCTCTGGATTCAACCCCCACAATGTTCCATTAAGCATCTAAGTGCACTGGTTCTTAACATTTGGGGGAAAGGAGTCCTGCGCTCCTCGGAGTGTCTTCCCGGAAAACTGCGTGCACGCCAGATGCTGAACACATCTCAAGGTTCCTCAGGGGTCTGATCCCCGACTCCGCTTTCAAGAAGCCCTTAAGCAGTGCTCTTTGAAATTATAAATATTCAAAATAAAATAAATTATGTGGGAGATATACACACAGTAAAAATAAAGAAGCCCTCTGTGTGTCGCACAGCCGTCTTGCTTTCTTCCCTGCACGCCTCACCCTTGTGTTTGCGTCTCTGTCTGTCTCTTCACCCGACTGCAAACCCTGGTGAGGCCAGGGGCCTTTTGCTTTTCTAGTTCGTTTCTATCCCCATCCCTTTAGAACTGCTGGGCGCGGAGGGGCCCGGTGAATACAGGTGCATTAATATAGAAGGAACATAGGCCTCCTTGGAGGTCTCCCTCCCGGGCGCTGGCCTCCTCCAGACTGGTTTCTACACCGCGGGTCTAAAACCCACACCTAGTGGGAGGGTATACTCAGTGGTAGAGTGTGTGCTTAGCATGCACGAGGTCCTGGGTTCAGTCCCCAGTACCTCTATTAAATAAACAAACCTAATTACCCCACCACCAAAAAAAAAAAAAAAAAACCAAAAAAACATCCCAAAAACAAACCCCACACACACCTGCCCCCATGTCCCCCTAACGCCTGAAGTTCCACATTCTGTAGCCAGGTTGTAAGTGTCCATCTGCTCGTTACCTTTCCAGGGTGACTTCATGTCAAATACATCAGACCTTTTGCAATTTTCCTAAACACTCTTTCCCCTCCAGGACATATATCATTTTTATTTTCCCTATAATAGAGCCTCCTTTTTATCCCCTCCTTCCTTTTATCTGCCAAAGTTCTGTTCACATAGATCTAGCTCCTAAATCATCTTCCCTGACTCCTCAAAAAGAATAAAAGGCTACCTCCTCCAAGATCCCTATTTTGGGTTATATTTTAGTGATTTGTTTACACTTTCTTACTCACTGCTACATTATAGCTATTCATTCTCTTTTCCACACCTTGAAGGCAAGATGGGCCTTCTATCTGGCAGAGTACTTGGCATAGGGTAGCCACTCCATAAATGTTTGAGTCGAATTAATTGCTCTGAAAATTACATTTTCGAGACTATATGGTGTGGTTACTCTGCGCCAGGCCTGTGCTGAACACTTCAGACGACCCAGTCTGATACTCAACACCACAGTGAGGTCCTTACTACTATTTATTCCTATTTTATAAATGAGTAACCTGGGCCTTAAATAGATTAAGTGACTTTCCCCAACTTACAGTGACTTGAAAAATAGTGAATTGGGTAAACGTGGGGCCCACGTGTTCCCAGCTAACACTTCCTACAAATAACTCAAGGTGAGAAAGGTTTTTTTCTGTCCTCTGGCTGGGGGACCATCGCCTCCCCTTCCCCATCCACATCACGGTTGAACTGACAGTGTCACGTGTTTAACACTATCGTGCCAGCATAACCCCTGCACAGTGTTTACGGGGAGCACCCAGCCAGAGGGGTGAGGGGACACGGCTAGGAGAGAGGAGGACCAGATGTGAAACGCGGTGGACGTGGTGGATCCCGGGCACCGACGTGGAGAGCCAGACTGCAGTGAGAGGCTGGTTCGAGTCTGGTTTGGCTCTAGGCCAGCCTTCAGTCGAGTCACAGGTTGAACGGTAGGCTGTTTTCCACAGCAGCTCAGGCTGGTCCAGCCGCGTAAAGCCAATCCTCAGCCTTAAGAATGCTTCTTCTTTCTTGATCATCCCAAGGCCACTGAGGGGCTTCCATTTTGAGTGGTAGCCCAACTTGCCTGACCTTCAACCTGTACCTCTTTATTAATCCAATGAAGTAGAGCCAAGTAGACACTTTGTCTCGTGGCATTTAACTCGCTCTGATATCAGTTACAAAGGAGGTGGTCTGAGTGGGCGGAAGGGAAGGAGATCCTGGGGCCCACCACCTAGTGGGTAAGATGCCTTGCAGCCACCTCGGTTTCTCCTGCTGTGACAAAGGTGGCAGCACTGACCACTGACAGCTATTCTGGAAAGCACTTTGACAGACATTCCCTTTCATTGTCCACGTTTATGCACAGAAATGTCAGTAGCAACAGCACTCAGTTTCTAGTTATTCTGGAGAGAAAAGGTCCCTAGTTCAGCCTCCCTCTGTGAATACCTTTCACGGTTCACATTTCCTGAGTATTTGCCCCCTTGATTTTCCCCAGCCTATGGCCAAGTTCATGGCTGGTCGTGTTTTACCCTAGACTCTTGTTCAGCGTAACTAGGTAAATTATGTTTTCAGAAAGTCAGGACAATCTTTTCTAATTAATAATGTGCATTTTCTCAAACAATAGGATGCTGAGTCTGTGGGAAAGTTTTCAATTCAATTATGAGCAATTTGCATTTACTTTATTTAGATAACTGGTCTTTTTTCCCCTTTTCCAGTTTCTGCTTTGTCTTTCAGTCAGGATCAATTATATGAATGCCTGATCCGGGGCTCCAGTTCTATGAGTTTTTACTGTAAACCCCCTAACTCTCTTGTGTTTGTATAATTCTGCTGTAAGATATACACATGGAAATATTTTTACTTAGAAATTGTGTTTTTGTTTTAAAAATTAAACTTTAACACTTTTCTCCCTTATTTTAGCCTGTAAATTTGGGAGGCTACTGTATTTTTTGTTGCAAAAATACAAGAAATCTTGTCTAAAATCTACTTATTCCTACAATGAACGAGAGAGTGTTGTATGTGGCTATAGTTCCAAACGTACGGTAAACACACACAGCAGTAAATTCCGGTCTGCACGCGCGGCAGCGCGCACTTGTGACTGGGTTCTCAACAGACCTGCACCTTTATTTAGACTTTTCTGCAAGACGTGGTTTCTGCAGTTCGAGCTGCTTTATACGTCTTCCTGCGCTGCAGATCCCTAGCGCCCGCAGCTGCATTCTCTCAGCCTTACCTCACGCGCACACTCTGAATTTCGGTTGGGGTTTCGGGGTCAGAACTTACTTTCCAGCGCCGGGAGAGCTGCAGCTGGAGTCCTCTTTCGGGAGGGTGGGCCCTTCCCACCGCATCTGCCTGGAACGGAACACTCTCTTGAGAACGCTTTCTTTAAGGAACTTGGAGATGACCTTTTCTCTTCGGATGTTGCTGAACACTTTGCCTCTGGAAGCCAGCTGAGCCTGCCACGTCCGCCCGCCGTGGCGGAGGGGCAGGGGGAGGAGTTCCGGAGACGCGACGGCCCTCTTCGGAACGAAAAGAGGAATTGCCGTTTACCTAGAAGTCACGGGTGAGAGATCAGCCCGCCTAGAAGACGGCCGAGAGCCTGCAGCGGCCGCGCTGTGGGGTCGGCTTGGTCGGCGGCACGGGGCGCCTCCGGCGAGCGGCGGGTCCTGCAGGGCAGCGCGGCATCACAGGAAGGGGGCAGGGCCGGCGAGGAGGGTTCCCGGGGGTCTCCCCGTGGGAGAAAATACCGTTCTATGACAAACGCGGGTCTGAAAGGTAAATCTATCGGTCCCTGAAGAATAGAATTGTAAACAAGAGGCACAGGACACAAGGTGTACAGCGGGAGGATTTGTCCCACCAAAGACCGTTAGCAGCGCAGGGGAGACCCGGGTGGCTGCGGTGACGACCGCACAGCTGGTTAGCAGCTGGGCCCCGCCCGGCGGCCCCTCCTCTCTAAGCCTGTTACCTCCCCGCGCAAACACACAAGGATCAGAGAAGATGAATGAGCTCGATTCCTTGAAGAAGACACACCCAAGGCAGAAAACGCTCATCTGTGTAGGTTTGTCCTCTAAGCCTGCGAGTCTGTTTCTGTTTTGTAAATAAGTTCATCTGTTACCAGGACGGAAAGCTGGGGGGGTGGGGGGCGGAGTTTGGGATTTGCAGGCACTAACTGTTCTATATGAAATAGATAAACAGCAAGGTCCTACAGTTTAGCGCAGAGAACTATATTCAACATTGTATAATAACCTGTAATAATAAAGAATATGAAAAAGTATGTATATGTATAATTGAATCACTATACTGTACGCCTGAAACTAGCACAACATTGTAAATCAACTATACTTCAGTTAAAAAAAGAAAACGTTTATCCACCAGATAGTTTATTTAAAAATAAAACGTAGTAATTGTGGCCTCCTGATTTCAGCCATGGTCAATGAACTTCAGATTGCTAGGAAGATTCCTACATTCGCTAATAAGAGATTGAGAACACATAGATTGGGGGAAGGGTATATATAGCTCAGTGGTAGAATGCATGCTTAGCATGCATGAAGTCCTGGGTTCAATCCCCAGCATCTCCATTTAAAAAATAAATTAAATAAATAAATAAACCTAATTACTCACCACCACCACCCCCAAAGAACATATGGGTCAATTTACATGGAGTGAAAAGAACCAATTTTAATAGATCACTTCCTTAGCCTGTTGAATGGTTTAAAACATAGTGTGTTCTTTCCTGTTTATGTAAATGAGGATTTAGAGTGATACACTCAAACTTGCTAAGAAAAACACCTCTGGCTATCAGAATAATTCTGCCTGCCCCTCACTTCCACCAATTCCTTTCTCTCTCCAAAGACACCCGTGAAATTATGAGAATCACATTATATTCCAAATGGTTCTGGTTAGTCCTACACCATACTTAAAATATATTTCTATTTAAAGTATAGCTTTCTATTTATTTTTTAAAGTTTTACTTTTTAAGTTTGCAAGTGGGACATTAAGAAATGGAGTTTTGTCTCCTGTGCTGGGCACTAATGGATCGTAAAATCATCATGATTTCTTTTTTACAGTCCTGGAGAAGGGTTTTTAAGTTTGGTGAACTGTGAGCTTTTGCCATGGCATGCTTGGCTCACGTGACTTTCCCTGATGCTCACCATTCTGCAGTGTGATGGCGCAGCCCGTTCACGGGAGGGAGCCCTAATGGGGGGCTCGGCTCCGTTGAAGGCGCATGCTGAAATTCAGGAGTGGCTACAAGCCGCACGGTTTGCATCTTTGCCCCAGTTCTGAGAGTAGCTCTTGGCAGCTCCGTCTTGCTTGGGTCTGTGCTATCAAGCGTGGAGGGTTAAGATTCTCTAGAACTTCTCCTGTCCTGTTTGTGATCCACAATGAAGAATGGCTTCTCCACTAAAGCCAGAACTGAGGATTTCTGTTTGTTTGCTTTTGTCTCCTGGGTGCTAGTTTGTTTAAGCGAATATGCCGCAGGTGCGCGTCTTACCTGGGCTAGCCTGGACATTTCCTCAGTTTTAGAAGAGGAAGCTGTTCCCTCAGTTCGAGGACTGTGCTGATGTAACCTCGCTCCCTCAGGGCCTCGTAGATCTGTGGAGCCCTAGCTACGTACACACAGGGTGCATGGCCTCCCCTGGGGGCCAGATGGGAAAATAGCACTGCTGCGTGCACTCCGGGGACCCCTCTTCCTTTAGGAAAGCACTCTGTCTTCCTCAGATATTGTCCATGTCCAGACAGGAAACCTGGGCTTCTGCCTAAAGTCCCTGTAAGACTCGGTGGGATATTTTTGAAGGGCTGAGTTCGTCTAGTTTGAAGCTGTGGAATGAACACTCAGGGTTCCAGGCTGAGATCCGGGCCATTGTGACCCTCAGAATGTGAGGCAGTCAGAGACCAGAAAACAGGACCCATGGTCCCTTCCTGGAGATGAAGGCAAGCCTGGGAGGAGAGCAGCTGCAGGGGACTCTGCCCTCCCCATCCTCTGTCTGCTCTTTTCTGTCACTTAACGGGCCATCATGGGAACAGCCAGGAACAACCAGATTGAACTGAAACTCCCACTCCTTGAGAAGTCTAAGACCCCGAAGGACTACGGCCATCCTGAGGTCCTCCGCCACACCTTTGAGAGCCTGTCTAACCTCCACAAGCTGCTTCCAAATCATCTGATGGAGCTGCTACATTCCTACAAGAGTGACGAGGACAAGAAAAAGTGTACGTGAGCGGCGGAGGGGGGTGGGGGCTGGGGGTGGGCTCTTCAGTCAGCCTACACTTGATCGTGGTACCATGGCCCCTTCGTTAGTCACGAGTGCGAATTTATTCTTACGGTGCAGGTGATGCAGGAAAAACGGGGCGTGAGAGGACGGTTGTGTCGTGAGTCCCTGGGACGCACCCCACCAAGTCGGGGTCCTTGGCTTCGCGCAGGGAAGAGTTCAAGGCGAGCCATGGTTGAGTGAGAGTAGATGTATTCAGAGACATGCGCACTCCGAGGACAGAGTGCGGGCGTCTCAGAAGGGAAGAAAGGCCTGGAAGAAAGGCCTGGGAGATACACACGCCACAGGCAGAGTGCGGGCCGTCTTCCACAGAAGGGAGCGTGGCGGCCTCAGAGCACGGGGGCGGCCAGGGAGAATGAGGGCGGCCACGGGGGTGGGGGCTGGTGGCTTTTATGGGCTCAGTAACCTCACATGCCAACAAGTGGGAGGATTATTCCAGCCACTTCGGGGATTCCCAGGAGCTGGGCCCTCACCCACATTTTGACCTCTACGGTCAGCCTGGGGGCTGTCCTGGCGCCCTGGGAGGGCCGGTCAGCAGGTACTGTATTTTAGTGGGCGTGTATTGAAGCTCAAGGTCTACTGGGAGCTGACTCTTCCAACATCTTGGTGCTAATGGCTGTGTCTTTTTGGGGGGGGGGGTAGGTTATTAAGTTTACTTATTTATTTTTATTTAATGGAGCTACTGGGGAATCGAACCCAGGACCTCGTGCTTGCTAAGCACGTGCTGTACCACTGAGCTGTACCCTCCCCCACTTGTTGTGTCAATCTTTGAATGGCGGTGCCCCGCCCCCTTTCCTCATGTCTCACAGGTCTGGTTGGTCCTTGGGACCCACGGCCCGTCCACTCTGATTATGCTGTAGGGCCCAGGTGCACAGAGTGGGAGGGGAGCTTACGCACCTGCACTGACCTCACCATCGCTTCCTCCTGTGCCTTTAGTCCAAGTTAGTCTTTTATGAACCAAGATAGGCCATCCAATCTTCTTCAGGCAAAGTATACCTGTGAGGAGACAGACAGGGGACTCAGTGATGCAAGCCAGACAATTTACGATTTCAGCTTTAGGTCTGACTTTCAAGATCAGTGAGAGAACTTCCAAGTTGAAGGTCAGGCTTTGAAGTCTATTCTTTGGCTTTAGTTCCTACTGCTCCTTCCTCCTATCGCCAGGATTGCACCAACCAGAGAGACGCTGGCTAATTCCCCAGAGGGTCATAAGCCAACTTCACTTTTTGCAGTTTGGCGTGGCCCCTCCTGGATTCAGTTCCGGAGGTGGCTAACTGGACCGACTTGCAGGGTTGGCTGGAGCCTGACTCCTGAATTGTTCACGCTTAAGTGAAGGGCAGAGGTAGGTGGCAGCCACGTGTGCCCAGGAATTTAGCAAAATGGCAGCTGCCGCAGCAATTAAGACACAAGTCCCGGGTAGGAAGTGGGTACCGGGGTAGCAATTTTTAAAACATTATGGCAAGTTTGGCCATTTGTGTTCTGGTTAACCCCTAATCCCTGAATCCAAGTATTGCGAATCAATCCCAATATCCAGATTACACTAAAGACTACATAAGAATCATCAAAAAATATATAAGTAATCTAATAGAAGAGATCAGTGTTACAGACAGACAATCCGCAAGATGAAATACAAACCATCAGTGAGCATGAATGATGTCCCAGCACGCTGGTAACCAAGCACACACCGGGAAAGTCAAGGAGACATTTTCAGGCCGTCATAGTGGTCACAGTGAGTGAGACCCATAATGATGAACGTGGGGAAGTGAAACCCTCACAATCTAGCCCCTGCTAATCAATGGAGGCTTTTTCGAGGATAGTTTGGCAGTCTCTCTCTGTCAAAATTTAAAATACACGCTGCTGGCATATTGAACGAGTTGAACTTGGTAAAAAGCAAGCAGAACACAGTTTTCTTCTCTTCTATGACTGCCCCCTTTGGTCCCTTCTGCTGATCTTTGCTCATCAACTTGGGGTGCAATTACAAGCAGATCTTATAGCTGTCCTGGGCATACTCAGATAAAAAAAAGTCCACTCTACTATCCAAACTCTAACCCCCCACCCAGTCTGAAGCTTCTCTGCTCCCCACCGCACTAACCTGATTTAGACTCAGAAGCTGGAGTGGGCTGGCCGTGGGCAGGTGTCTTTTTCTTGCTCTGTCCCCTCCCTTGCTGGCTCCTGTTAGGTTGACAAGGGTGAGGGTGGGAGGAACTGGAAAGCTTCTCCTTGACTGGTGACATATCGCACTGTCCCCTGTCCTCTGTGCTCTCCGGGGGTGGCCGCTTTCAGAAGCTGACCTTTTCCCTCCGGGGCATTTCTGTGGGTTCTTTTGGGGCTTCTGTGGCTGGGGGGGTCTCAATGGCACAGCCTCCTGCTGACGCCCCCTCCCTGGCATCTGTATGATACGCTTCCATCCTGTTCAATCACGGCTGCTTCACCCTTTCAGAGTCCTCTTGAGATCCTACTCGAGATGACCCAGAGCTGACTCCTTTCGGGGGAACTCACAGCTCAGAGGAAATGTGAACCCTGTCCTCTGGACTTCACCCAGCTGGCGAAGGTGCAGCTGGTTTCCAGCACTGACCCCTTTTCTCTGTGGCCACAGGCAGCTGTAGTCCCAGGCACTTACCATGAGACTTTTCCAGGTGTTAGGGGCTGAACTGCATCCCCAACCCCCACCGCAGATGTCTAAGTCCTAACCCCCAGTGTCCTGGGATGTGGCCTTATTTGGAAATAGGGTCCTTACAGATGTGCAGATGTAATTAAGTGAAGATGAGGTCATACTGGAGCAGGGTGGGTTCTTAATCCAATGGGACTGGTGCTTCCAAGAAGACAGAGACGCAGGGAGGAGATGGCCATGGGACGGGAGAGGCAGAGCGTGGCATCTGTAAGCCGAAGAGCACCGGGGATCCCCAGCAAACTTGAGAAACTAGGAAGAGGCAGGGAAGAACCCCCTCCTAGAGGTTTCAGAGGGAGCACGACCCTGACGACACCCTGGCTTTGGACTTGAGCCTCCAGAGCTGTGAGACAATATGTTTACTGTTATGGCAACTGATACCTCAGGTGTCGGGGCCACAGCCCAGCTCAGCTCGAACTCTTAAAGCACCTCCCTTTGCCAGGAGGCGGGGAGATGCTATCGTACTCGCCTAAAGAAACTTCACGTGCCTTAAAGAATGTTTAGTCTTTTTTAGATAGATAAGCACATTGTTCATAGATGGGTATCTGGTGCCACTGGGATTTTTTTCAGACTCTGTGGCCTTAGGACAAAATCCTAAAACAATGCCTCCATTTCCACTGGAGACAACAGGACAGTTCATGTTTTAACATTCCTTTACACATGCCTGTCCTTCAACTCAGCAACCCCACTTCTAGTTAGCGCCCTGGAGAGACTGGCACCTGTGCACACAGAGGCATGAACAAGAGTGTGCGTTTGAATCACTGTTTTCTAATGGTGGAAAACTAAAAACTGCCTAATATCATTCAGTGGCAGAATGGCTAAATAAACTGATACATCCATACCATGGAATACTATTAAAGAGAACGCTGACATTAAAATGTCTCCAAAACACACTGCAGAGTTTTAACAAACAAGATGCAAGATAAGAAACGATGATTCCATTTGTGCCAAAAGAAGACAGTGTACTTGTAGATACAAATATGTCTCTAAATGCAACAGGGAGAGTTCTGGACAGACACACACCGAATTCAGGACGGTGCCTGCCTCTGGAGGAAAGGCAGAGGCTGGAGGAAGGAAGGCGTCCCCTTTGACCGTTGCTGCCTTGAGACAGACAGACGGCCAGATACTCTCCAGCAGAGATGGGTTTATTCGGATCAGCAGAGAATGGCAATTCGGGGTCTCAGCCACAGCAGGCCCCGGGCAGGTCTCCCCGTGGCAAGGGGAGGAGAACACGATTATGGAGGGAAAGGGAGTTGGGAGGGCAAGAGTAACAACTATAGTAAACTCGGTGTCTTTCCTGGGCTGAGTCTTCCGCAGGGCTCGGCTGCCCCCGGGGGCGAGAGCGCCCCCTGCTGGTCTCCCCACTCCGTTTCACCCAGGTTTCTGCTCATCAACTTCTCACACTCCGTGCACCTTCTTTAAGTCGTTTGAGTTCATTGATTCCAATGTAAGCCTTTCCATGTGTTTTTGTGATTAAAATGCAGTTTTACAGTCGAGGGCGCAGTGAGCGTTTATGTGAGGCTGGAGGAGCAGGTCTTGATTTCCCAGGGACATTCCCGTTACAGGTTGATTGGGGTTTTTTTCTCAGCCTCCCCGCATAGACGCTCACGGACACGGAAACACCTCTGGTAAGCGTTTCCGACACGTAAGCCAGCCACGAGTTCGCTCGAGTTTGAGATCCTGACGACAAAGCGAACCACCTGCTCCTGTGCCTGTGAGGCTCCTGGGGGGCGCTGTGCGGTCACTGAGCTGACAAACGGCTGCCCAGACGGCGTGTGTTCCAGGCCTGCTCCTGACTCACGTGGAGGGCTTTCGGGTCTCTAAGGATCAATCCATTCATCTTACTTTCCTTTTCAAATCGAAGTTTAGTTGATTTACAATGTCGTGTTAGTCTCTGGTGTACAGCAAAGTGGATCAGTTATACATAATATATTCTTTCTCATATTCTTTTTCCTTATAGGTTGCTACAAGCTGCTCAGTATAGGTCCCTGCGCTCTACAGTAGGAGCTTGTCATTTATTTTATATGTAGTAGTTTGTATCTGCTAACCCCACACTCCTAAGTTATCCCTCCCCTCTCCCCCAAGGATCAATCTAATCATAAAGTCATTATGTACCTTCCAGTCAGAATGCCAAGCTAGGCTTCCCTGAGCCAATTCTTTGTTCCTTGGGGTCTCTGCCAGCTACCCTGCCTGGGAGGGACCTTCAGGCCTTCAGCCTGAGAAGGAACGGGGGCTGGACAAGCTCTGATCTAACTCCTAATCTCAAGCAGGATCGCCCAGAGTCTGCGGCTCGCTTCTCTTCCTGCCTCAGGTTTGGGACAGCGCTCCACTCTTCTACCCACCCAAACGGATTACAGAGCTGCTCACAGCGCAGCCTGCAAACCAGCTTTTTTTCTCAAGTTGTTCAAAGTTGGCAGAGATAAGCAGCTTACATCACAAGATGACTCAGCCACGTCACTAAACACCCTGTGGAGTTCAACTGACTTCCCCTCTCTCCCTCTTCCTTACTTCCCTCCATCCTTCCTCCCCGCCCACCCTCCATCCCTTCCTTTCTTACATTCTGGCATAAGCTCTTTATCTCACAGCAGATGAGCGGTTTGGCTAGGGGCCAGTTGAGGTCAATGTGAAGCAGTGGACGTGATGTCAAAACAGAGCGTGGTTAATATTACTGAAGATTAAAAATAATTGTACAGTTACTGACCATTCGTTTGAGAATCATGCACAGATCACACAAGGAACCTTCAGGAGCCCTAGCGGTACCAGCACATCTGCTTGTTCGTTCACTCATTTACTGCAGTGCATCTGCTAGATGCCTAGGACCAGGCCAAGGTCTAAATGTTGCTCAGTGATATTTCTGGCAGAGCCAAATCACAGTTAAGTCGCATGAATGTTCTTTCTCAAACTGATCCCATGCTACGCTTGCCGTGCAAAGATGGAAAGGAACTTTGAATTGCACTAATGCTTGTCCTCTTACTAGGTGAGAACTCTGAATTCTCTGGCTTAGAAAGAATCTTAGCAAGACATCAATTTCCAAAAGAGATTAATCTGACCCCCAAACCAAGCAGTATGCCCCTGTGGAGAAGGAAAGTCAACAACAGTGCAAATCAGGGGTGGAAGAAATGCCATTTGTGGAGCAGAAACATTAACGAGCCTCCAATGTCAACCATAGTTGTCAGGTAGGTGTTTGACTGTGGTCCCACGAGGGCATACTCAGAGGGGTACAGGATGACGACAAACCCTCTTTATGCTTAGCTCGACAAGGACCTAATGTGGCCTTTGACATTCACGGTGAGTGTGAAAGCAAGCATTGCTCGGTATAAAAGCACACGAGCCCCATTGTCACACACCCTCAGTGTCTGGTGGAGCCCTCGCTGGGAGAGAAACGCGTGGAGGCAGGAGCAGGTGTGTGGGCTCCCCATGGGCCGGTCCAGGTCAGCGAGCAGAGACCTGGCAGGGCTGGAGCGGGATTCTTGGAGAGGGACGCAAGCACTCGAGCTGTAGGGGTTCTGTGCTGCCTGAGTGCCAGAAAGCACCAGCCCGCCCCTTGCGGGACCAGAGGCCGAGAGCACAACCGCGCGAACGGTGGGGCCCTGGCCTTTACACCTGGTCCGCCTGATCTGACACGGATAGAAGCGGGAGGCCATTGCAGCGTCTTAAAAAGAGGAGTGGCACCATCTGATGTGAATGCTCCCTGGCCTCCAGGGGAGCAAGTGTGGAGGCGGAGAGGGATGCGGGGCCGTGGGCCAGGTGCTAACAGTGGGGATGTGCAATTAGTTGGCTGCTGGCACTCAAACTTAAAAGCTCTGGTTCCTGGGCAAATCATCTCTGCTGCTCACTCCGCCCCTGCTTATGCCAGACAGACGGTGTTTCTATGTTTCTTTAGTATTGCGAACGTATTGCTGGTCACTCATATTCATAGTGTCTGCACTTTGCACATAGCAGGTATTCAGAAAGCACTGTTGCCAGGCTGACAGTTGAAATGTGCGATTTGCTATCTGGACGGTGTTCTCTCCTTTGAAGGTGACAGACCCTGGGAGAGAACTCCAGCTCACTCATTCGCCTGGATGGGAAGCTCTGCCCAAATGAAGTGATGTTTTCGTCTACTTCCCCCCCCAAGTGTCCTCAGTGGTGTAAATGACAATTTGATTAAAAAACCTATTTTCAAAGAAGGCGAAGATGTTATAAAAGAATCAGAACCGTGGTATCTTCTTCTTGTCCGATGGGAGGCACTCACTCCGGCTTCTTCTCTGGGCCTCAAACGTCCTGCCGTGTTTCCCTGCGTGTAGTCTCTGTGCATCCCGGGGTCGGCATTCAGCTTGCACTTTTCACGTGTCCCACTGCCAGCCACCGCCTTCGCGGGCTTCTAGCCTGAGATCCAAACTTTGCCAATGTTTCCCACCGGAACTTCGAGTCAGGAAAGACTGACTGCGGACCAGCCCGTCCGCAGCCCACGGACAGGCCAGCAAGTTGCTGCTCCTTCCGTCCTGAGGGAGGGAGGCGGGAATGAGTCCAATTCCCTCTAACCATGCAGGGGTGAGTGGGGCAAAAGTAAGTAAAAACGCCACAAAATTCCCTATCATTTTTAGTGTGATGTTTTTCTTGACTGGACATTCACTTGTTCGCTGTACGTGTCTGGTCTCCTTAGCTGACCTGATGTTTCTGGGGGGAGGGGGTGGGGTGCCTGGAACGTCCTAGTCAGCATCTTGCGGACATCACTCTGCTTCTTCATCTTTCCCCAGGGTTTTCTTCTCTCTGTACGTCACACAGTTTAATTCCTACTGATTTACCTTCCAGGGTTGTTGGCTCCTCCCCTTAACCATCTAAAGACTGCCAGCGAGTCCCTCCAGAGAATTGTCTTTTGATTTCAGTTCTAATTTTTTTTTGGTAGTTTCTTTCTCTGCTGAGAATTCATATAGTTTTGATTGTTACAAGTGTGCTTTTCTTTACCTCCGTGGAGGACAGTTCTAAGGATGACTTTAAAGTCTCTGTGACAATTCCAACATCTCAGTCACCTCAGGCTTGACAAGGGTGGTCTGTTCTCGCCTGAGTGTGTGTCCACAGTCTCCTGATCTCTTGTACATCAGATCACTTTGGACTGTTCCATGGATGCCATGTATGTTAGGTTGCAGGGCCCCTGGGTTCTGCTGAAATTATCTGGAGAATGCTGCTTTCTTAGGTTCAGACAAGGTCTGTCTTGATCTCCTGTGGGTCCGGTTAAGTCTGTTACTTCTCAAAGCCTTTAGCATGTTGCCTTGAGCCTGTCCCACTCGTGACCCTGAGACCATGTGGGGTTGTACACAGAACTAGGGGGATGCCTCATTCTTTCTCAGCTCTGGGGTATCCCTCTTCCTGGGAAGATGTTTTTCTTTGCCTCAAATTCTGTTTTGCCAGTGAGACCACGGCCACCACTGCACTGCTCCCCATGGGGGTCACCTCTGAGGTGTCACATGGTCGTGAGAGGCCCCAGCGACTCCTTCCTAAATGCCCACGGCCTGAGAAGCTCCTGTGCAGGTGCCTCTCCACATTCTGACTCCCTACCGCAATCTGCCTGGCCTGTTTACTTTCAGCATCTTCCAACAGGCACTTTTCCTTTTGTCCAGAGCCATTAGCTGAAGGCAGTAGGAGGGACGGGCGGCCGCTGGCTCCCAGGGCCTCAGCGGGGCTGGGACTCTTGACGTGGGCAAAGCTACTTACACCTCCGTACTTCGGGGTCCCTACTCGTAGAATGGGAGCAGCAACAGTACCTACTCTATTTTTAATTTCTGGCTTCTTTTTTTTTTAAAGGATCACTTAAAAAATTTTTCTTCTCGGGGGAGGTAGTTAGGTCTATTTATTATTATTTTTAATGGGGTTACTGGGGATGGAACCCAGGACCTCGTGCATGCTAGACACGTGCTCTACCACTGAGCTACACCCTCCCCCTGGCACTGTTTTTTGAGAATAAAATGTGATGAGGGACACTGAGCACTAGAAAGGAACAGGAAGTGCTCAATGAACATTAATGGATGTCACTATGAACATACTTTCTATAAGACTGAACACTGTGAACTAGGATTACTGGAATTGAAAAAAATAAGAACTAAGAAGTTACAGGTTCGATGGGTTGGCTACCTGGATGCTGGTGCTTGAAGGGGTTTATACAGAAGGGCAAAATATCCCGGGCCAGTCCTGCAGCCACTGGAAGGGCCCTCGTCCCTGTCAAGCGATGCATACAGCAGCCATCAAAACAGAAAGTTGCGAGGACAGATGGGGCAGCTTTCAGGTCTGCCTTTTATCAAATACCACCACGTTCAGTGAGAATGAAGACTACACGGTAAGTGAGGAAGTGATCGCAGACACATCACTTCCCATCGGAAAGAGCCAGTTCTCCTTCGTGCCTTTTTATTAGATTATGGTTTGGGGTGGGGGAGAGAGATGAAACTAAGATGATTTATTCTGTAGGAACACTACCCCTTTGGTTTGCTGCCCTGCAGATGGCTGAAAAAGAACATGGGGCCCACCGAAGACCTGGACTCGGTCACCCGGAGGCTGGTGGTGTTTGGGCCCATCAAGTCGGTGACCCTGTGTGGACGGCAGAGCGCGGTCGTGGTGTTCGAGGACACGGTCTCGGCCTGTCAGGCCACGAACGCTTTCCAGAACAGGGCCCCGGGCACGATGCTTCAGTGCTCCTGGCAACAGCGGTTCATGCGGAGAGACGTAAGGCTCCCTGCGACCCAAAATGCCTACGAAAATCCTTAAAGTTCATCTTCACATGGTTCTTTATTCAGCAGGGCCCTAGGCGGGTACACCCATCACAAGCTACATCCTAGCACTCCAAAAGGCACAGGGGGGCTCACTTAGTTCAGAACTGGAAATCGGAGACAGGAGCCCCTCCGGCCACTCAGAGCTTCCCCCTCCTGGACAAGAAGCGCACGACAGCGCTGGTGCACTCCTCGGACAGCCAGCGCTGCTGCAGGGCCCCGCACTCCTCGGCGTTGACGGCGTGCAGCCGCTCCCTCCCCTTGCTTCTCATCACCTCCCTGGAAGTTCTCACGGCCTGAAAAACCAAAAGCAGCCAGAAGGTTAAGAGGAACTCTCATAGGAGTGGGGTTATCCTGCCATCCTGATTCCTGTCTCCCTTGTTCATTTAATCCTGTTACCTGAAGAACGTGTGCCCACAAGACGGGGCTTCTCAGCTCTCAATGCACGCACCATGGTGGGGGGCGCGGGGACACGCGGCTCGTGAGCACACATCTCTAAGAAGCTGCGCGTAGAAATTGAAGTTTCTGGGGGAGGGGACAGCTCCGTGGTGGCCTGAGTGCTGAGAATGCACGAGGTCCTGGGTTCAGTCCTCAGTACCCCCATTAAATAAATAAATAAACCTAACCACCAGCCCCCCGAAAAAAAAAAAGAAATTAAAGCTTCTGGTTCTAGGACCACTCCAAGCAGTAGGAATATGAGGTACTCAGCAGCTCTCACATACAAAACCAGAAGTGCTGCCTGGTAAGAGCGTCAGCCAGCCTGTCTGGCATGCCGGCAAGTGCCGCCCATCCCCCTCCGCAGAGGCAAGCCCAGGAAGGGCTGCCCCTCTGTTTTCACAGCACAGAAACGGAAGGCCTCTCCGCTAAGTTTTATAAAGATCAGTATTTCTAGCAACTGTTACGGCCACATTTAATCAGAAATGTAGACGTGCTTAAAGCCACCAAGATATATTTTGGTTTCATTTATTTTTTAAAAGAATTTTTGAAACATTTGTTCGATGAACCTATATTTTATTTTTAAATTTTTGGTTTGTTTGTTAATGGAGGGACTGGGGATTGAACCCGGGACCTTGTGCATGCTGAGCACGCGCTCTTCCCCTGAGCTATACCCACCCCCCACCCCTGTCCCTGTCTTGATTTTAAATTGCTTGCTATCCTAAGGCAGGTAAATTATTTCCATGTCTCTTATGAGTTAAAAAACAACAACAACCAAATACTAACGTTTGGAGGGAGCTTAGTGTAGGCCCTCAGCCTGGTCCAAACTTCCTTCTGAAAAGTGCTGTCAGGAAAGACTTCGGTCACAAGTCCTTGAGCACAGGCTTCCTGAGCTGTCAGCTTCCGCCCAAAAATGAGCATCTCTGCTGCCTGAGGGGAAAAGCAAGATTGAGACGTTAACGCAAGGAAACGAGGCCTCCAGGTCCGCGGGGAAATTCACTCCTGGTCTTTGAGGTTGCCAGTACTTCTCCGTAAGGGAGAAGCCAGGTCCCACAGGCAGTGATCTGCAGACTGTCTTCGAGGCTTTCTAAGTTTGCAGAGGTTGCTGCTTCTGTGTTTGTCAGTGTCGGGGGGGGGGGGGGGGGGGGGAGAAGGAGCCTTGCGGAATCAGATGCTGATTCTACAGCACAGGGCAGCTGTGAGCTTCTGTTTTATACACTATAAACAATTGTCTTAAAAAGGGAAAAAAACAGAGAAAAATCACGGTCACAGGCAATGCTAACTAACCTTCAGAAACACCAGCTGTCCAAGTCCCCTCCCCTGGAGACTCACGGTGGCCTGGCTCTGACAGCCGCCTTCCCCTGCACGGCTGCCCACTTTGGTCCTACTCAACTGAAGGAAAGCGAGGAAGAGCAAGGCTCAGTGCCTGACAGGACGGGGCCCCAAGCGGCGATGCTTCCCCACGTCTGCCACGTCTCTTCCGCGGAAGCAAAGACTGTCTCACAGCCAAATGCTCTAAGCCTTAGACTTGGTTCTGCCCAACTTTTCAAAGTTAAAATCAGTGTCACAGTTCAGGGTATGTGGCAGAATAAACAGATTTCATATATATATATATATATATATTCACATATACATTATATTTACATATATATTTGAATACATATATATATTTACTATGAAAACCTAACAGCAGAGAACAGAGGCGCACCTCCCACTCCCCTCTTCTGGGTCTCGGAGAATGTTTGCTAAACCTTTCCCTGGGCCCTGGCTCTCGGTCTTGCCATGGTCCCCTGGGGTCACACACACAGAGGGGGGGCAGTAGGTCCCGGTAACAACAGGGATGGGGTGGGGAGGGTATAGCTCAGTGCTAGAGCGCGTGCTAAGACAGCTCGAGGCCCTGGGTTCTACCCCCAGCACCTCCATTAAAAAAAAAAAACTAGAAAAAACAGCAGGGTCAGACCTGAGTGGCCACAGCACCACTCGGGAGGACTTCCCGCCCCGTTTGACAGGCTGGTGACAGGCTGGACGCGCTGTGATCACCAGGCAAACCAGCCCTGAGAGCAAACCCCAGTCTGAGGGCTGCAGAGTTCCTAATTCCCTCCTGCCTCATTTCCCAAGCCTGGGTCCCCGACGTTTAGAACACTCAGACTCGGTGAGTAAGTAATTCCGTCTCTTCTGTCTGCGTGACAGGGGAAGAACAGAGTGTGGGGGTTGCTTTTGGAACAGAGGTGACTTATTAACATTCATTTGTAAGGCTTCCAAAAGATTACCTTGCTGGGGCCCATCATCTTCGGAAAGGTGTAGGAGGAGCAGCCTTCCGGACTCAGGCCCAGGGGGCCGAACGGAGTGTGAAACGTTGCCTTTCAGGAGGAAAACACGAGAAGAGAGAATCACTTCATACATCAGTTCAAAAAAATCACTACTTGTCTATATCCTTGTTAACACTTAATTGAAGAACAGGAAAAACAATTATTGCTGTGGCTTGACTACACAGGCAGACCTGGGTTTACCGTGCTTCGCAGACGGCACGCTTTTCACAAACTGAAGCCTTGCGGCGACCCTGTGTCAAGCAAGCCTATCAGTGCCGTTTTCCCAACAGCATTATTTTTAAATTAAAGCTGTTTTTTAATGTCTAGTGGTTTTCTTAGACATGACGCGATCGCACACTTAACAGACTGCAGCATAACGCAAACATCACGCCGTATGTACCGGGAAACCACAAAACTCCCACGACGCACTTCACTGCGACGACGTGCTTTGCCCGCGACGCGACACCCCGAGGTCTGCCCGTGTGCGCACAAGATCCGCCCTCTCACAGCACGAGGTGTGCGGAGTTTTAACAGGTGCATTCGGTTGCGTGCGCGCCGCCATCGCCAAGATACAGGCTAGTTCCGTCCCCCCGAAGTTCCCTTGCGCTGCGTTCAGTCAATCTGCTCCTTTTAACCCCTAAACAGCCACTCAACTGTTTTCTGTTCCTGGTTTTGCCTCTTCCAGAATGTTCCATACATGGAATCATACATTCTGTTGCCCTTTGTCCTTCTGTGGGCTTCTGTCCCTGAGTCACCAAGTTGTTGCATTAGGGTTTGTTCCCCGTTCTTTCTGAGCAGTAGTCCACTGCACGAATGTGTCACAACTTATCCATTCACCACTGTGGTATTTCTAGTATTTTGTATGTTAAGAATAAGGTTATTATGAATATATGTTTTCAACTCTTTTGGGTAAATACCTAGGGGTGGAATTGCTGGGCTGTGCAGGAAACGTGTGGATTAACTGTTTAAGTAGTTGCCAAACTACCATCCAAGGAGGCGCACCATTTAACAGTCCTGCCGGCAGTGCCTTACTTCCAACTGCTCCACATCCTCCCCAAACCTTTTTATTACGTCTTTTACATTTTTTTTGCGGGGGTGGTGGTGGTGGTGATGTTTACTTATTTATCTATTTTTAGAGGAGGGACTGGGGATGGAGCCCAGGACCTTGTGTATGCTAAGCATGTGCTCTACCACTGAGCTATACCCTCCCCGCCAGTCTTTTAAATTGTAACCACCAGTTGGTGTGCAGTTGTGTCTCGCTGTGGTTTTAAACTGCACTTCCCTCACACTAAGGATGGGAGCATCTTTTCATGTGCTTACCAGCCATTTGCACGTCTTCTTTGGTGAAGAAGCTTACAATACTTCGCCCACTTTTAAAAAATTGGATTAGCTGTCTTTATGATTGAGTTGTAAGAGTTCTTTGTATACCCCGTTTGCAAGTCCTTTCCTTAAGGGTGTCTCTCTCACGTGCATTTAAGAGTCATTTACGCTTTATTTTCTGTGGGCTACTCATTCCTCTGAACTGCTCAACTTTGTATCAAGTTGTTGATCCATCACGTCACAGACATATTTAAATCTCAGATTAGCCTCTATTATGTGAGCTGAAAACTACTTCCCCAATCTGTCATTTGTCTTAATTTTGCCCCAGTTTTTTGATCAGCTTTAAATGTCAGAAACTACTTTAATATTGTTACTTAGAATATAGTCATTTTCAGCTTTTTTCTAGATCTCAGAAATATTTTGTTTCTTGATGAATGAAAAATTCTTACAAAAGGAAGTTAGCTTATAACTGACGGTTCTGCAAACAGAATATCGAGACTTCATTTCCCATCACCACACCTGGTGTTACTTTTCATGAATGTTGTTAGAAGACGTACATACATAATGTAGGAAGCATATACAGTAAAATAATAAAAATGTAAACAGTCATTAATGTCACCTATTGTCTCTTTTCCCCCTAAAAGAAAACTTTGAGGAAATGTACTGTGAAGTCTTAGCCTAAGGAACAGAAACAGAAAACTGAAAAAAAAAAAAAAAAAAAAAAAAAAAAAAAAAAGCCAACCCTGGTAAGGAGCCACAAGCAGGTGTGTACCAAGCTGCTAACGAGCAGCATTTAACTTGTGTATAGACATTATTATAAACAGCTAGCCTATTTTAAGAAACAGAGCAGTAGGTGTAATTAAGGGTCAGACTGGCGTCAGGCTCCCTGGTGGCCCTGGCGTTCCTTGACCTCCCTGGACCACAGGCCCCCCTGTGCAGAACAGGGACGGGAGCGCCTGTCTCACGGGGCAGTGACGCGGGCACGCCCTGAACACGTTCAGTGCACGTCACCTCAGTGCCTGCCACGCAGCGCGCACCCAAATATTTATCGTTTTTATGATTTCCGCCTTTCTACTGACCCAAAGAGGACATGTGCCAATTAGTGACAAAAGCTAATAAGGATTCATTATTGCCCACAGTGAAGAAGAATTTCGGCACATGGGTTAAATGTTAACCCTCATTTACTACAGTATTTATTCATGAAGCCGGGAATGATAAATCCTATAAAAGCAATTCTTCTCCACAGCTTCTTTCTTCTGTGTCTTTCCCTGATTTTAAATTGACCTTTGGTTTAATTCAGTTGTGTGAACTCTTAGCAGTGGTCACTAATTGTCAGATTTTTCCTTTGGGCCAAATCTTTTGAGCATTTAAAAAAATATATTTTAAGTACATACATATCTTCCTCGTCTCAATTTTAATTCAAATTCTATCATAAGATGGAAGTCCTAGAAGTCTTTAAAAAGACAATGTATACGACTCCCTTTTTGAATTCAGTGGGAGAGTCAGGATAAGAGTCCAGTGTGATGGCATCTGGCCTCCAAGCACTAAGACTGAGGCCTCCCAGCCCAGCTCAGGACCTCCCGACCCCACCCCGGTTCAAAGCAGCTCACTTCACTGATCATTTAACATACAGAATGTGACCAAAGACTACTAATTTCTGCTTTTGAGAGGAAACTTCCATCCTATAAAGGTTAGGTAGCCCCACATCGAGAATCCCATTTGCTACTTTTGTGGAAAAGTTATTTAGTAACAAGAGTTAGATCTGACAACACGGCCGATCTGACTGAATGGGACCCAGTGAAAGACGAACCAAAAAAGTTAAGGACCCTAATATAGGGTCCTACTAGTGGAGGGAATGCCTCCGAACAAAAGCAGGGACCTCTTCAGCGGGGAAAACCACACGCTCCCTGCCCGGCTCACGTGAGCCAGTTCCACGAGGCAAAAGTGAGAGTCACTCTAGGCGCCATTAACCCTGAGAGGTGGTTCTTAGTCCTGCAGCAAAGGTTCGAGGGCAAGAGCTCCAAGACAAATGTTCGTCACGTCTTTGTTTACGGTGACAAAAGCTGGAAATACCCTAGTGTGCCAGTGTCAGGGACTGGTGAAATTAGATAAATTGCCCAAATGGTAGCACTGCTTGTCTCTGAATGGTGAGGTGCGAGTGACTCTCCAATTGACCCACTTTTCTTTGTACTTTTCCATATTTTTCAAAATTTTATTTTCTACGACATGTATTTGCTATGACATGTATTCGTGCATGGAGGATGAATAGAAATTAAAATCTAGTTAATTCGATGGTGAACAGGAGGCAAGGAACTTCTCCGAGCTTTGGTTTGCTTACCTGCAAAGGAGGGAGTGAGAATACATAATGCCTGGAAGTCCTTTTGTATTCTAGAATTAAATTCCAGAACTCATCTAGTTGGAAAAAATGATCAAATAACTCATCTGCAGAACCTCCAAAGCTGCTGTCCACACCCCCATGCCAGTAACGAGCTTTCGAGGACTCCTGACTATTTGGGAATAAAATGGAGTAACTGCTGTGTAACAGGAATAGAATACAGAATGAAGGCGCTGGGGTGATGCTCACAATGCTGGTGTTTAGGAAAACTCAGGTTAATAGTGAAAGGAAAATAAAACGAATTGAATTAGACTCATTCTCTGGGAAATACGTAACCGCAGTCCACTCTACCGCGAACCGCCCGTCATCAGCCTGCTGCTCGCAGCAGCAAAGGAGAATTCAGAGGATCTCATTCTTACCCATATGACGTCTGAACTTCTGGGAGCGGACTCACCCTGTCTGATGCGTACACGAGGTCAAACAGGCCGAGAAGGGTGACGGAGATGCCCACGGCTGGGCCGTTGACCACTGCGACCAGAGGCTTAGGAAAATCTATGAAACAGTCTACAAATTCCCTATGGACATGGAAAGATAAAAGTATGTGTAAACGTTTCTAAGGATCATTCCTCAAGTGCAGGCGACATGGGGCGAGTCTGAGATCACACCCTTTTCTGGCCAGGCCAGGCCTCCGCATCGCCCAGCAGGGCCTCCCTGTCTCGCCACCTCCCTGGCCTCCCACACCAGACCCCTCCAGGACCCCATCTAGTGGCACTGAAGGGACACTCACAGAGTCCCCCAGGTGCACCCTGGTTCAGGCCGTGTGTGGCAGGCAGCGCGGTCTGCGCCGTGAGTCCCATCTACTACAGACTCAGAAGTGAGGCCGGCTGCCTGAGCACGTGCCGTGTCGCAGCTCGGCGGGGACAGATCAGAGTGTCAGAGAGAAGCCTTCGTGTCCTCTGTGTTTGCTGAGAGGACTTCAAGTCTCCTCTTCCCCCAGCCATGGGAGTCATGCTCTCCTCTGGCTGGGAGAAAACTGGCTGAATTTCTGTGCCTCAATAGCAAAGAACCATGTTTACTTTGATGCTTTCCCACCAAGTCTCGTGCGGAGCAGCAGGGAGAAGGGGTGACAGGAGTTACAGGGATGAGGCGGACGCCCACCCATTGACAGGAGCAGCCTGGACAAACAGGCTCGTCCAAAGTCACGGCTGACAGTGCTGACGCGCGAGGGGCTGTTTGTTTCCCTTCTGCTCGGCTGCCTCCCACGCTGATGAACAAGGATAAGCCTCCGGGACAAGCGGACGCCCCTCCTACCTCAGCAGAATGGCGTTAGTCCTGGCTTTCTCCTCCGGCCCTTCGGGGGGGATGTCAGTGAAGTTGGTCAGGTCATTCCCACTGCAGTAATACTCACCGTTTCCTGCAAACAGAGTCCATGAGTCACCACTCATCCGTCCTGCTGCTCCTGCCACGAGCCAAGCCCGGTGCTGCGCTCAGCAAACACCCTGGTGAACCAGCTACGGCCCCTGCCCTGACGCCCACACTAGGGCATCAGCTGGACCTGGACTGAAACACACGTAACTAAGTGTGCGCAATGCAGCCGATACCCAAGGGGGTACCCGAGGACAGGAGAGCGTGCAGCGGGGTTGGCTCGCATCGGGGAGTTTGGGGAGGAGCTTGGCTAGAGGAGGGACAGCTGAACTCAGATGTGAAGGATGGGCAGGTGAGACAGAAAAAGGGAGTGAAGTAAAAAACAAGGACCTGCTTGTCCAGCACAGGGAACTCTATTCAATACCTGGTAATAACCTGTAATGGAAAAGAATCTAAAAAGGAGCAGATACACATAAAACTGCATCCCTGTGCTGCACACCAGAACTCACACAACCCTGTACATCAACCAGACTTCAAAAAAAAGGAAAAGAAAAAGGAAGTGGGGACAATATTCATGCAGAGGCGACAGCATGTGCCAAGGCCCTGGGGAAGGGGGACCCCAGTGTATGAGGGGCTGAAAGCACCATGGAGCTGGAGCAGAAGGGACCACGTGGGGCTTCATGGTCCAAGCTCTGTCTTTTTAAATTGAAGTACAGTCAATCACAGTGTGTCAGTTCCTGGTGTGCAGCACAATGTCCCAGTCATGCATGTACATACATGTATTTGTTTTCATGTTCTTTTCCATTTAAGGTTATTACAAGACATTGAACACAGTTCCCTGTAGAAGCTCTGTCTTGATTCTAAGAGCCATGGAAGGTGTTTTGCTTTGTGTTAAAGCATGCTTTACATACACTAAAATGACCAGTTTTAAACACTCGGCTCAGTGAGTTCTGATTATAAAGACCCTGCACGTGCTCTCCACCCAGAACCAGCCCCAGCCCCTCCATCCCCCCGGCTCTCGCACCCCTCACCAGCCAGGCCTCCCCACCTCACCGCCAGGCGATTGCTTTCTGCCCTCAATCACCACGCGTTAGTCTTGCCTATTTCAGAATGTGACCAAGGTGGAACCACACGCTATGTGCCCCTATGGGTCTGTAAGCTTTTGCTAAATCAAGTTCTAAAGATTCACCCGTGTTCCTGTCTCATTTTTTTCACTCCTGTTTATCACTAGTAGCATTCCACTGTATGAACAGTCAGCAATTTGTTTATTTGCCCATCTGTTAACACACACGCTGAGTTGTTACCAGCTTTTGGCTACTGTAAATCAGGCTGCCACGAGTTCCCGAAGAGCGGCTCTGTGGACATAATGCTTAACTTCTCCCGAGGGCCTGCCTGGAGTGGCCAGGCAGGCCACCAAGCGCATGTGCATTTAACTCCACAAGCTACCGAGCAACTCTCCGAAGTGCTCTCACGTGGGAGATGTGCAAGGGGTCCAGTTACTTCACGTCGCCACCAGTGTTGGCATCTTCTGAATGGATTTTAGCCGTTCTGGTGGGTGGAACACCTCACTGTAGTTTGGGTTGGCATTTCTTTGCTGACTGGTGGCACTGAGCCCCTTTCCATGTGTTTACTGGCAGTTCACATACCTTCTCTTCTGAAGTGTCCGAGTCTTTTCTCCAGCTTTGAAATCTGGTTGCTCATCTTACTAATTTTCAGGGGCTCCTCATGCATTCTGGATTTCAGTCCTTAATCAGATTTACATACGGCAGCTTCTTTTTTCCTAGCTGGGGTTTGTATATTTATTTTCTCACTCTTGCCTTTTGATAAGCAAACATTTTACATTTTGATGAAGTCTAATTTGTCAATCATTTCTTTTACGGTTAATGCATCTGTCTTGCGCAAGAAGCCTCTGCTTCCCCCAAGGCCACAGAGCAGTCTATGTTTTCTCCCAGAAGCTCTCTGTTTCTGGATTTTATGCTTAAATAACTTTTAAAGCCCATGCAGGGTGTGCGATGTGACTGAAGACCACCTTCCCTCACGTGGATATTTAGTGGCTCTGGCATCATTTATGAAAAGAGCTTTCTCTCCCCACTCAATTGTCCTGCTGTCACTGAAGAGTTTTAAATGGGCGAGGAATAAGATTTTTATTTGGAGAAAGATAACACTGGATGTAGAGAGGAGACTGGACTGGGCACGGGGGGGTGTCAGCAGCCAACGGGACCAGACAGACCAAGGAGCCCACGGAAGCCAGCACCAGAGGCAGAGACAGAGGGCCGAGTCCAGAGACGTGAGGTGAATGGGATTGGAGGGGACATGGGAGGTGAGGGAAGGACAGGCGTCAATACTGAATGTTAGGATTCTGGTCTCCACAGCAGGGTAGATACGGAGCAACCACCGTGACATGGAAACTGAAGAGGGTCGAGAGACAGAGATGGAGGAGGAGACACCAGGAGGGAGTGCCAGGTGGGGGACTAGCCAGGAGCCCCGTGGAGGGTCCCGCATTGGAGATGCAGACGAGGGAATCACTGGCCTGCGGGCTTTTGGGGGAGGGTGGGCGTGGATGACAGGGGGCCAGGGAGAGCACTGAGTGAGGACAGAAGACTGCCCAGGGCTGAGCCTTCAGGAACTCACCTACTGGTTGGCCACACGGAGGAAGAGTCTGCAGAGGAGGTCAGAGAGGGCGGCCAGAGACAGGAGAACAAGGGCGGAGGAGGGGGACCGTGGGGGAGACACGCTGGTGCCCTGGGAGAGCAAGGTTCACCAAGGAGGGAGAGGCAGACGAGGCCTGGCACGTGTCCCTGGTCTGATGATACAAAGCTCAGTGGGAACCCACGCAAAGGGCAGAGGAACACACCGGAATGGGCTCAAGGGCAAGTTTCAAAGGAAAAACCCTGAGCACGTGTTTGTGGTCTGGCTCGAGATAGCTGTATCTGGGGCGCTGAGGAACAACGAGCTACGTACGACTGAGCTAGGATTTGTACATGATAAGTCTCTTCCTTAAGTTTTTCCCTGTGCTTCTGCCAGATGAGAGCAGTGTCATAAACAGTACTTTCAGGAATTTCATGAACAATGAGACTTCTTCTCCAAACTAAGAGCTGAGCTGTCCTGTGGAAGTGGCTCAAAACAGAAGCGATGGGCGACAGAGAGTGACCGGGCAGGGTTCAGGAGACAATGCAAGCGGAAACCGCAACCACTAAAGAAACGGCGCTACCAGGAGCGGTGGAAGGGGGAAGGGGCAGTGCTGAGAAGGCGACCAGGGACTCGAGAGAACTGAGCAGAACACACGAAAAACAGAAGAGTTAAGAAGTCAGAGAAAATAACAGATAATGGTCCTAGCAGACCAGACGTTTCTTTTTCAAAATCAGAATTTTTCAAAGAGATCAACTGAAACAAAAATATTCAGAGATATTATCAAAGAAAACTTCCAACAATGTCTTCATAATCTGTTTAAAAAGGATATGTTATTTCCTAGGAAAAAGTGATAAAGAATGGAAAAGTACCCCATGGTCTTCTGGGGGGAAAAAATGACCTTATGAGGGTGCTAAAAACAAAATTAACGGTAGCCTCGAACTTCTCGCCAGCAACATCTGATGCTAGAAGACAACGGAGCTCTATTTAATAGACTCTAAACTTGGAAGAGAGGTTTGAGGTGGAATTCACACTAACTTCCTTGCCTTTCACAGGGGCAACTACAGTGCAAAGGGAGTAACGTACGACAAATGCTGATGGGTACCACATAGGCCTATAAAAGTAATTACTAAAAGCAGTTAAAAAAAAAACACTTCCAAACCATGAGAAATAAAACACACAAAGCGAAACAAGAAAAACACAGACCAGGAAGTGAAAAATAACAATCAAAGGAAGCACTACAAACAGAAAGCACGTAAGACGCTCGAACTACGATGTGCCGCAGCTGTCACGTACGTGAGTCCAGGCAGGTAAGCGCTCCTTTACAAGAAAACTCAGACTGGACCGCAGGGGCGAGACCCAACCATGTGCTGTACGAGACACAGCCGGTAAGACGTGATTCAGAGGCATAATGTTAGTAGTGAGGTATTAAGAGGCATCAATTCTACCATCATTTTGTCAAAGGTGGCTATAATTTGAAATTTTGCTAACTTAGAAAAGCATCAAATGGTATCTCATCATTTTGATTTATGTTTGTGGTTATTAATCTGGTTGCGTTTTCCTGGACTTTCTCATATAAACTGCCTATTCATTTCACCAATTCATCTAGTAGGTCTCAGTACTTTCCTTAGCAATTTGTACCTGCTTTTTACATGATAAAGATATCAATCCTCTACCATACTTTTTACATACTTCAGAATTAGAGTGCCTCAGTACTGGAAAAGATCTTAGAACTTATTTACTCGTGGGAAAAGCCCCCAAACAGAGATTTAATTAAGAAACCCAAGAACATATCTTACCTGTTAGAACAGTCAGGACCGAGTCGTCCTTGCTGGCAGCCTGAAGTGCAAGCATGATATCTTGATACATCTAAGTGACAGGGGGAGGAGGAGGGAAAAGAAAAAAACTCTGAAAACAATGACCATCACCCGGTGGATCCCAGATGAAGCCCACTTTCTGTAAGGTGCTAAACACACTGACTGTATTTACAGAACCCAAAGGGCAGCCCAAGACACCACAAAGACTTCCAGTGCTCCCCCAATCACCTGATGTGTGTGATGCACCAAGTGCGGAATACCAGACGCTGGGGAACACGTCCACTTTTCCCCAAACGTGAACAAGTAAGACACAGTCCCTGAGCTTCTGGAATGAACAAAGGTGGGTAGCTCTAAAACGGGTATAAAGCATAAAGCAGCAGAAAGCTCAGAGGAGGCATTGGTCCTTTCCTGGGAGGGTAGGATGCGGGGTGCCCAGAGAAAGATTTCCCCAGAGCAGTCTTCCACCTGGGACGTCGAGAGACAGCAGGCGTGTGGCAGGCAGTCCGGGAATGTTAATGAGAGTCAGAGGCCGGATTCTGTCAAGAACAGCGGACCCAGTATTTTAAATCAGCAATGTCTCTGAAAATCCTGGATGTGCAGCTGGTATAGCTTTTAATGCATTTAAAATCGAGGCAGCTTCTACCTTAGGTGAGACTTCAGTGCGGGAGAGGGTGATGGAAGGCTGGCATTTACAGATACACGTTCTTGATTGAAAAAATAATGTATGAGCAAAGGGGAAGTCGTTTCCACTGAGAGAGGGAGCAAGGAGCTAATCCCACTATTAACTACAGTTACAACGACACCGCAGGACGGGGTGACAGTTTAAGAGCCTGGATGCGGAGATGGGAGAGATCAGGGCTCCGACTCGGGTCTTCCTGTGTACTGGTTATGTGAACTGCAGCGAGCCAGTGCTCAACCTAGTCATTCTCTTGTTAAGTAGTAGTAACAGTGGCTCCTTGCGGGGATTAAAGAGACCCCCAATCCCCCGTCTAGAAAGTACTGACACGCCCGAGGCACTCGGCGAAGCGAACTTGTTACTGTTACCATCACCATCACATAGAAGTGAGTCAGGAGGAAAGGAAACAAACGCTTTGTTAACTGAACAGCACACAGCCAACTTCATGGAATTCTTATTTAAGACAAAAGTTAGCATACTTTTCCTACCACAATAGAGATGATAAACCCAGAGAAAGGAGGTTCAGCACTCTTGACTCTGACCCCCCAATTCAGCACCAAGCACCCAATTAATTCCCTATTATTTTTCTTTCAAGGGGAAAGAGTTGAAGTGGCTATTTTTTTTTTAAACTGTGAGTCATTAAAAAAATACGAGGTATAGACATTTAACATTTGTTTCAGGTGGACAGCATGATTTGGTAATTGTATGCACTGCGAAATGATGACAGTAAGTCAAATTAACACCCGTCACCACACAGCTACAATTTTTTTCTTGTGGCAAGAAGTTATAAGATTGATTCTCTTAGCACTTTTCAAGCAGGCAATACGGTATTACTAACTCTAGTTGCCGTGCTGTCTAGGACTGATTTATTTTATAATTGGAAGTTTGTACATTTTGCCCCCGCCCCACCTCTGCCAACCACCCATCTGTTGTTCTCCATATTTTTAAGTGAGATCATATGGTGTTTGTCTTTTCTGAGTTCACTAAAAGGCAGCAATGCCCTCAAGGTTCATCCATGTTGTCACCAATGGCAAGATTTCATTCTTTTTTATGGCTGAATAGTATTCCACTTTGTGTGCATGAATACGTGTGTAAACCTGTGTGCGTATCACATGTCCTTTGTCCAGTCATCCACCGATGGACACTTAGGTTGCTGGAGTGGCTGTTTTTATTGTTGTTCGTTCTAGTTCAAGGACAGATTCGCAGACTCCTGCTGCCTGTGGGAAGCAGCCCCCTCAAGCAGAGCTGGATTATGATCCATTTAAGTCCTTCTCTGCTTCTTCCTTCCACATGCACAAGATACGGCTCCATGTGAGTAGACTAGTGCTCACTCTCAAGCCCAAATGACACGAAGATACTCCCGGGGTGTCAATGCCAACCTTAGAGACCCTCTGTGTATATTCTGTAACAGCAACGTGGGTCTCATTTACATTTAAGCCCTTTATCTGTGCTTCCATCATTAGGAAAGTTGCAGTGCCTTCCGGACACATCAAACCTACTTGAAACTCACAAGTTTAAATAACGAATGCCCAACCTGGCTGTACGAAGCAGCCACAATTACTGATCTTCCTGAATGAACCAAAAAAGAGGTGTCACAAAAACAGGAATGTAGCAGGACAGGCTTTGAGTGACCTGGAGAGAGGAGGAAAGGAGCAGCGGGATGAAACCCCGGGCAGGTGATGCTACCTGAGTGGTGATTGCATTTTTTTTGGCGGGCCGGTTGAACGTGATCGTTGTGATGTGGTTCTCAGAGGTCACCACCAGGTCACCTCCCGCTTGTTCCCCGTCCGCTGCAGGCTTCGCCGGGCTGGGGGGCTCGGATGCAGCACTCAGGCTGGACACCAAATCCACGTAGTTCTCCCTGGCAGTTTCCTGGGGAGACACAACAACTTGTTTCAGTCCCTGGTCAACGAAGCAGCAGGCTGAGAAACTCCGTGTGCTAACAAGGAGCCAGCTGCGATGAAGAGAGGAGAGAGGTTCTGGTGCAGCAGAGGGACCTCCAGATCTAGAAGGTGTGCGTGTGACAGCTTAGTCATCAGACGTACCCGACCTCCCCCAGGAGCACAGCAAGTAAAATAAAAGCAGAGTCACCCGTGAACACACCTTGGGCAGACTGCCAAGAGCACTCCACGCGTCCCATTTGGCCTTATTGACCAAGTCCATCATACCTGGTTTGGGCAAATTACACGGTCCCTCGGTGGCCTGAGAAAAGGAGAGGGGCAATTATTGGTCAAACCCCCACGCAAGCTGGAGCCTTGGATATTTACAACCCAGGAAGCGCACATGAGTGTGAGTCCACCGTCCCCTCCTGAGCAGTCTCACAAGGCACATAAGCCGACCTGGGTTCCCCCCTCCTTTGGCCTCTCTTTGATGCTCTTGCTAAAAATGTACAAACAACAGGAAAAAAAGACTAGAGAGACAAAACATGCAACAGGCTATCAGTCCCTAAAGTAAGTTATAACTGCCTGCATGTGAAAGCAATGCAGGATAAGGGTTCAGGGAAAGTATTTAAAAAAGAATCCAAATAGTTCATTAGTCCTACACTGACGACCACAGTCTTCATGCACAATTGAAATATTCAAGCAAACGATCTTCAAAGGTAACTGGCTGACAAACGTGTAGAAAACACAGTATATTCTTAAAGCCTGTTTAAAGGTACTACAAATCACCCACTAATTTCGTGCTGGATCTCTGGTAACTGAGCAACAGAGCTGTAGCTGGGGGAGCACGAGGGGGGCCCTCAGAGCCACTGGCCCTTAGGAAACCTAACTGAAGGCCACGTGCACAGAAAACAAAAAGCAACTAAATTTTACACGTTTGAGGGTAGGGGAGTGAGTGTTTTGAGATGAATAAAACAGGTACTCAATTACTCTTCAGAAAGGGCAACTTACCACTCCGTTTAATAATCACATTTTAAACATTTAAATTTCATGACATAATTAGCTAAGAGGAAAGAGGCTTCGAAAGCCAAAGGCAGCACAGGAGTCTAAGACTTTCCAATGAAAAAGAGGTTAAGAGTCACCCTGCAAGAGTTAACCATCTGAAAACTAGAGGCAACACTGGCCGTCAAACTGCCCCCCACTTCTGATACCAAGTGCAGGATTGAGGGGGCTCCTGAGCTGGGGGTCAAAGAAGGTCTAGATACGTGGTTGTTACACTTTTCAGTCTCTTTTACTCTAAAGTGATCCCGAGGGGCTGCTTTTCGCCTCAACAGTATTTTGAGGTCTATTGTGAGAAACTCTCTAGAGGAAAGGCAGCGACACAAACCCTAGAAACATTCAGGCTGCATTCTAGGAAAACATACAGCACATCGATCTGAGGAACCACCTGCTCAGAACCTCTCTCACCTGCTTATACAGCGCGTAGAGTTTCAGCTTCACTTCGTTTCCCGGGTCCTTCTTCCAGAGTTTCACCTGATGCACTGCGTTCTCCAGGTCCCTCTGGCTGGCCCTCGTTGCTGTCCTGCCCAAGTGCAGGGGCAGCGCCTGGAGGCAGGGGACCTGCAGGGGACTGAAAAGGGGAGCTGGCTTCCCGCCCTCCCACCCTCCACACCAACACACTGCATCTCTCCAGAAACATCCTCCCTCTGCTGGCCCAGCGACCTGCTGAGTGCTTTCCAAAACAGTCCCCAGATAAGGAATCAATACAGAAGCCAAATGCGGTCATTTTTAAATTAAAACAGCAGCAGCAGCTACAATCTGGCGCGGCATTTGTAGCAATTACGATGAAACAGGTAAAAGCACTCAGAAGCTGGAGAGCCCTGTGACTCTGCCCCCGGCACGGAAGAACTGTGAGAGGGGGAGGGGGTGGCCGTGCATTTCTCCTAGAAAAGGCACATCTCAACTGGCTTTGAGACAGGATGGAAGGGGGCATGGCACAGCTACTCAAAGAATGCCACAGCAATTAGCATCAAAATTGTTAAGGATTCAACCCCAATAGGCCTTGAGGCTCAAGATAACGAGAGATTTAACTTACAGTAGACCTTGAGCTTCATGATTCGCCCGCTGTAATATATTAACATGGTGAATAACACACCCAAAGGCGCCATGACAGTGCCAAGGGTAGCCACGAAAGGTCAAAGGGTGGGAAATGGCCAACTTCCTGGGAATCCCAGCTCCTTCCTGAGGCTACTTAGACTGGTCCTTCCACTTATTAGCATATGAAGCCACCAAGCCCATAAAAACTCGCCTGGCAGCTGACCCCCTCTCTCCTGTCTATGGAGTGTGTACCTACTTTTAATCTCAGCACCCAACCCCCACACCTCATGGCTGTCCTCTTGCCTTTCAATGTATCTCTCTGAATAAATCTACCTTTACTCAACTGTGGCTCGCACCTGAATTCTTTCCTGCGCGAAGCCAAGGATCCACACTTGGCGGGGCACGTCCCAGGGACATGGCCCTTCTCATGCCCCACGTCTGTTCTCCTGCATCAGCTTTGGACTTTATGTTTGTCATCACCCCTTGCCTGGAACAGTAGTATCTATCATCTGTTTGGGGGATATGATTTCTTCACTGGCTTATTAAGAGACATTCTCCTGTGTGCTACTAGCTTCTGAAATTATGATAATTCCCATGGTGAATTAGTGTTAAACGAAATATTGGCAAAGACAATCTTGGTCTCTGAGCACAATGTGCCTGCCCCACCCCCCAAACAAAACCTGGATACTGAGACCAGGGGGTAAAGTGCACAGAAAGGATTCAGGCATTTGTGTCCCAAAATCCAGAAACAGTCTCTGCGGTTGAAAACTGAGTCTCCCCACAACCAAGTCCTGAGAGCGCGAGCAGGAGACTAACAAAATAGCTTCTCTGATGCTAAAGCTGTTTGCCGATTCATTCGGATGTAAAATGCTTGCAACCGGTTTTTCTCTCTTATCTGACAAACCCCCATCTCTGCTTCACTTGCTGAAGAGCTTTTTACACTCTCCACTCCCTATGCATTCTTTATCGGGAAGAGCTGTCATTTAACCCAGGAGCTCTATTCCAGAAAGGTGATCACGGGCTGATAGCCTCAAAGAATGAACAGACCCTCCAGGGTTTCTCCGTGATGCCAAGTGGATTCATCCAGAAGCAAGCAGCAGCCCAGAAAACACCGATTGCTGCTGCCTTTCTGTGCCATCCAGTTTTCTATAAAACCTCAGGACACCAACCCCAAGAGGGATTCACGGTCTTTAGCCTGTGACTCTCCTTTGCCTGGCAAAGCAATAAAGCTGCTCTTTTCTCATTTTCCCAAAACTCTGCCTCCAAGTCTCAATTTGGCCATTGGGGTACAGAGGCCAGTTTTTTGGCAACAGTTCCCTTACTGAGTTTAAGATTCATCTCTGTCCAAAACTTTATGCCCTTTCTGGTCCCTTCGGACTTCAATCCTGTGCTAAGCGAACACTAACCAGAGTCAGACAACTAAAATTGCTGTTGTTGATTACATCATTTTTGCACGAAAATTGCTATTACAGACATCATTGTTAACGTGCATCCTCGCTGACGAGCTGATGAACCCTAGAGCCATGGATCACCTGGCCTGAGAGGTGTAAACTAGAGCCAATTAAGATGTGTCACAAGAGGATGAGTAACCCCAACTTCTTTGCTGTTCTCCATAAACAAACGAACAAACAAATCCCTAATGAGAGACCAAGCTGGAGTGGATCTGAGGCTTCTCTCCCACTGGCTTGCTTGGCACCCTGTAACAAATCCTTCCTTTGCTGCAAACACCTGCTGTCAGAGTTTGGCTTTCTGCCCCGTGGGTACACAAGTCCTTTGCTCAGTCACACAGTCACTGATTAACAAAGTATAAACTATTATCAGGTCAATTTCTTTCTCTTTGCTCAGCAAAAATGTGTCTCCTAACACACACACAGATGAAAAGAGGGTGGGATGAAGACACAATCAGTTTTTCAGAACAGATGAGTGGTAGCTGGCATTCCAAACCCAGAGCGCTGCTTTCTTATGGAGAGGTACTGACCTGGGGGAAATCTACCTGCCCTGGATGCTAGTCTGTGAAGCCGGCTGAGCAGACCCACTCAATCCTCACCCTGTGACATTTAACCAGCCAGGTAAAAGCAGAGCAGTAACAGCAAGCACTGCCGAGTAAGAAAGTTTTTAAGCGCACACAGGAAGCAGAGGGGAGGGTAACCTCCACGCACAATAGCGAGGTCACAAGCAAACAACGTACAAAGTCATGACTGTAACAAAGTTAATGGCATCAAAGATGATTAAAATGATACAGCTGCAAATAAGTCACAAATACAGTTACAAGCCTGACAGATGTGTCACCTCCGCTACAATAATGTGACTTTCAAAAAGTATAATGAACTCCAGGTTCAAACCTTGAATTAGTGTGTCATTCGATAAAATTAGTCTATAAGTTTAGTATTAAATAGTTGAGTTAGTTTTTTCGCCCTAAAAGGGAAAAACTCTGCACCCTACACGAATTTGGCACCTGGCAAGTTCCAAGTGGACAACGAAAGGAAAATGCAAAATGTCCATAAAGGCCTAAAAGTGCAAGTTCTCACAAAATATGGTGCAAACTTATTTTAAAATAAATTGATTTTAAAAAATTACAGAACACGACCATTTAATGCATAAAATCGGGAAAATCACTCACAACCAGCACGCGGCGGGGTTTTCTCGTCCCCTGTGCACAGCTCGATTCTGGTGTCAGGGAGCCCGACTGCGCAGCCCACCACCAGCCCTAGAGCAGGACGGTCTCCAGGAAGCTGACGGGTGCACCCGGCCCGGCCACAGGGCGCGCGTTCCCGCGGCGGGCACGAGCCCGCAGGGCGGCTCACTCGCCCCTGCGCTGAGCAAAGCGCTTCCGCGCCTGGCGGCGGGGACCGCGCGCGGGAAGGCCGGGGACCGCGCGCGGGAAGGCCGGACCCCGCCGTCCCGACCCTCCCGGCCCGCGGGAGCGCGAGCGGGAGAAGGACACCTGACGTCGCTCTCTCCTGGAGACCCGAAGACAGACAGGGCCGCGCCCCGCAAGGACGGCAGCGTCCCCCGGCGACCTTGGGCCCGCTGGGAACTCACCTTCCCAGAGCGCCGAAGCACCAGCGCCGCGCCAGCCCGCAGATCACTTGGGCCATTGTGGTCATGGGACGTGGGCAGGTCTTGGGAGCCGGGCCCCAAGTGAAGGCCCGACAACAGGTCCGGGCCGGAAAGTGATAGGTCGGAAAGGGAATGGGCGGGGCCATTGTGGGGCGGGGCCAGCATGCAGGGTGCGATGCCGGGGGGGGGGGGCAGGACGTGATAGGTTGGAGAGGGGCGCGGGGGCGGGGCGGGGCGGGGCGGGGCGGGGCCGGCGCCCAGGCTCTGGAAGCCGTTGTAAGCTACGGGAACCCGCAGGGCGCGGAGGGGATCGGATGGGGCGGGAGATGCTCGCGCGTCCCTCGGGTATCCCAGCGCCTTGAGGCGCCCTGGGAGGAGCGACTTTGTGAGGGAGACACGAGCTCTGCGAAGGCCGGGCTGCCGGAGACGCGCGGCTCTCCCCAGGGCCGGCGGGCTGGCGGGGAGCCCGAGTGGACGGCCCGCATTGGAGGCAGGAGGCCGGGAGACAGCTGAGGGCGAGTGAAAAGCACGTGTCCACCCCGCAAGATGAGCGGGTCTCAGACCTGGTACAGCGCCGGGCATCGGAAGTGCTTTGTCGAACAGTGTAAACCCGTCTTTTCGGGTAGATAATCGGAAAAGGCTGAGTTCTGCCAAAGCATTCAACAAACTGTTTTGCGGAGGAAGGCACCCTGAGGGTTGGAGGGGCCTTTGGCCGTCACCTCGCCCAGGTCCAGGAGGGAAAACCTTAACTGCTTCGAACCGGGTGCCCGGGGCCACTCTGATTTTTTAAGTCAAGGAAGCTGACGCCTGTTCTCCACCTGTAGGGAGCCAGCCTAACTGTAATTCTCTCAGCAACCCTGCAGGGAAAATGGTGTTGCCCTGTTTTGCTGATGTGTAATGTGAGGTCCAAAACTTACCCAAAGACTTGGTAAGTCCTCAGAGTCCCAAGTAGTTTCATGATTCTGTGCTGATGTTCTTTGCGCTCCTCAGGCAGGTCTGAGTAATAGTGTTGGTAGGGGCAAGATCGAAGTCCTGGTAGAACAATTTGGACTCATTCTGTGAACCTTTCTTCAGCTATTACAAGCTGATGGTTGGTAGGCTGAGTTGAGACTCAAAATACGGGGACCCACTCTCAGACTGACCTAAGTAACCCTGGGAGGTAATGGAAATGCTTAGCAAAACTTGCAGCTACTGGAAGATTCACTAGGTTCCAGATGATGAAACACTTCTCATAGGAATATTAATTTAAAAAAACGTCTGACTGGTAAGGATATTTGGATTGTGAAACTTCATAAGTGAACTCTTTCTTCTCGGGCTTATACCTACTGTATTTCACACAGAAAAACGCGATATGGGAAATTTGCTATTTTGGTGAAAGTATCCATTAAAAAATGTAGAAGGAGCGTGTGTCAAGATTTATTTAACTCATTAATTAGGGAAACAGCATGATGGCAGAAAAAAAGAATTTGACAGACTGATTTATACAGTGAGTGTAAAAAAGAATGCAGGACTAGATTGCAGGGTTAGGTATAAAACTAGCTGCTGTCCTTCAGTAAGACAGCCTCTGGGGAATTTTTTTTTCCTATTGGACAAATCAGTTGAATTTCTACTAGCTGTCATGTACTGCAGACCCATTCTCTGCCAGTGTTTGAGTGAGGGAGATGGTTGAGAAGACAGACATTCCTGGCAGAGTTCATCTTGGATCCACCTTTGGTCTATTGTTATCAGGATCCAGGTCATGCCAGTGGAACGTGGTTACTGTGGCCTTGGGTTTGGAGACCAGAGTTGTGTAATGCACCACATGATCGTGAGGATCGTTGTATGGATGCTGAGGAGGTTGGACTCTGTGTAGAGGGCAGTGGAGGCCTACCGAAGATAAAACCCATGTGTCTGGTTCTTCGGTTTTTAGCGCGGTCATATGTGCCCGGGAGTATAACGCTTCTAGGTAGGATTAAGGAATGCAGAAGCCCAGCCAAGACCTCATCTGAAGCTCTAACTGCCACCCTCTTATATGATCAGGTTCTCCCTGTGTTTCTGAAGGCTTTGGCGGGGGGGATGCCCTGGCGGGTTAGATCCTAAGTTAGAGTATTGATTGTAGGAGAAGGGTCTGCCTCAGAGGGGAGTTGATCCTGTTGTGCGTGCAGAGAATCCCACGCACCCCCTTGTGGTCACAGGTGCCCAGGGGTAGCTGTCCCGTGCTGAGATGAATCTTAAGGGCCAGTTATGTCCACTTCACAGTTGTTTTCAGTGTTGGGGCTAAATGTTTATTTGTTAAGATCGCAGAGTAGAATCTCACTGATGACTCTCCGTCAGTCACAGTGATGATTTTAATTTCCAACATGGAAACCATCAGATGCTATTGTTAGGACATGTGAAAAGTCTGCCGCGTTCACACGAGGAACCACTCTGACGCCATCGTTCAGTTAAGAGTGGAAGCTCGAAGCTGGGAAGTGCCCGAAACCCCTCAGTCTCACTGATGTGTCACTTCCGCTGGTTGCCAAGTCACGGTGGTCCTGTCTCCTAAATATTTTTGTCGTCTTTCTCCCCCTTTTCCCTCTACCACTGTCTTCCACACGTGCACATCATGTTTGGTTTGCTGTGCTTGGGCTGCCGTCGCTCGGGGTACTGGAACAGCCACTTTCCAGTTTTGCTGACCTCGGCCCCCATCTGCAGTCCATTCTGGTCCTGCCTCCTGACTGCTTGCCCCACACTGTAAACCTGACACGGTTCTCAGAATTCTCCCCTCGTTTTCCTCTAGGGTTAAAAATCTTATAGGGGGACCTCTGTCTTTTGAACAAATCCAGACTTCTTAGCCTGACCTGTAAGGTCCCCACGACTTGGCCCTGACTGCCAGTGTATGCTTCGCTTGCCCCTGCGCATGAGCCCTCTGTGCCCGGTGAGCTTGGGACGCCCAGTCTCTCTGAAGCTCTGTGTTCTCATGCTCTCTTGGTCCAGGCCCCGTGTCACCTGGGAAGTCCCCTCTGACCCTTGGCTGGGTCTGTCCTCTACTGAGCTCCTGTGATTTCCCCAGGCTTCTCTTTGTCTCAGAGTACCTGTCACTAGGCTATGTGTCTGGTTAGTAATTTGCCGCTTTACTACCCAGGGCACGCCTGGGGGGACGTCTCCCCTTCCAGGAAGCCCCGTGTGCCTTCTCCTGACACACAACTTGACACAGAATGCTCTGTGCGTGTGTGCTGACAGTTTCTATCTAGGCTGTATTTTTCCACATTTGACAATATGTTGTGAGCGCATTGCTACCTGTTTATTAAGTTGTCAGAGGAATCAGCATCAGTGTTTCTGCGCTTTGAAATACTTCGTTTGCCGTGAGTGGTACTCAGGGAGAAAGGATTTCTCTGCTGCTAGGTTCCTGCAGTAAAGCAAACTGGAAAAAGTGGTACCAAGGAGACCGTGCTTTTATTTAACTCTGTAAACTTCCATGGGGAGAATACACTGTCTTTTTTTATTGATCATTGAAGATTATTTGTCCATGTTCCGTGTACTGGATCATAACTGTTCCCTGCGACGTTTCTTGAGATCAGTTAAACCTCTGCTTCTGCTGTGCTTTCTTTCCCAAATTCATCCTTTTTTTTTTTTCCTAGTTAGGCTTTGTGTTATTCCCCTACACAGTCTTATATATTCATGTCAGAGGTATTAGTAATAATGCTCTGGAATCATATGCCTTTGAGTGTTTTTCCTTATTCCCAATTGTAATTTAGAGAAGAAAGACATTTCAGAAGTGAACATTGGCTTCACCGTGTCACCTCTGCCTCAGTTCCCTGTGCCCATGTGACATCTTCACTCGCCCAAGACTGTTGTAACCATGTTTTGAGTGTTGCACAAACATTAGGGCAACCACGTGCTCGCGGATTACTGTTGCTGAAAGATCAGCTCCCGTCCCTGACAGCCAAATAACTCAGAGACCGCGTCTCGGAGCTTAAGAGGCAGCTTTGTTACTTTCCTGGGCAGAGGGGACTCACAGCTAGTGCCTGCCAAACTGGGAACCCGTCTTGGCTGGGGCTTAGTGATTATATAGTGAACAAATTGGGGCATAAAAGGGGATGTTAATTAACCAAAGTCTCTGGTAAATCTTCCTCTGAAATCTTGGCATGTCTGTCCCGTGCCAGGAGGCTGATCTCTATTGATCTCTATCGGATCAGACTCCTCAGGTGCCAGGAGGAACTTCAGAGCGTTCTGGCCATTCTCCTGAGATTATCATCCTGTGACTCCCTTCCTGGGGGAGTGACTCAAAATCCAGACATGACTGTAGATTTCAGTTACCAGAGTAAGGTAAACAGGGGCCTCGGTGGGCCTGGGGCTGGGAGCAGTGTCCCGGCAGTCAGACTTGCTGACCATCTGAAAGCAGATAGTAAGTGCAAGGCCAAGAATGAGTTAGCCTAAGCCTGGCCACTTTATTACTTCTCCTTCACTGCTTCTCAGCTGGCAAAGGAATCTCCCCTAGGCACCGCCTCTGAGAATGATCGGAACTGATAGATACTATTGTGCGTGAAATGACTGTTTTTCCAGTCATCCCAGTTTCTCTTCTTTATACCAGTGCTTTGCTCACAACCTGTCCACATGCATAGAAAAGAACAAGGGCAGTGGCTACTATAAAAAGTCAGGCCAAGTAGGGAGGGTGTAGCTCAGTGGTAGAGCACATGCCTACCATGCACAGGATCCTGGGTTCAGTCCCCTGTACCTCTGTTATAAATAAATATCTAAATAGATAAATACCTAATTACCTCCCCTGCAAAAAAAAAAAAAAAAAAGGCAGCTGAGAAGAGCCACAAAAAATCGTAAGCTGTGTATTCAGCACAATGTTATATAATTTACATTGATTTCAAGGCTTTGGAGGAGGTCAGAGAATGGCACCCATGGCTGAGAGAGCAGAGGGCATCCTTGTCCACTGGCAAAGGTGACCCAGACTGTCCTCTGTGTACAAGAAAGAAGTTAAAAGTTCTATCTTGGGGGAGGGTATAGCTCAGGGGTAGAGCGTGTGCTTCGCACATGCGAGTTCCTGGGTAAGTTCTGTCACTTAACCAGACGTCGATCATTTCTACCTTTTTTTCTTTATTCCTGAAGTTCCGTGTTCCCCTCTGAGAACATTCTCCTCCAGCCTTGACTTCCTTCAGTAATGTCTCTTAGAGCAAACGTGCTGGCAGTGAATTCTTTCATTTTCCTTCTGTGAATACCCATGCTTTACCTTAACCACTGAAGGATGTTTTCCCTGGATGTAGAATTCCGAGTTGGGGCTTCTTTCGGCACTTGGAAGGTTTTGCTCCAGCGCTGTCATGGTTTCTGAGGAGGAACCCTTTGTTTCCCCTAGCGTCTGTGATGTGTGGATTACTGGTCCCCTACGCGGGTGGAGCGCATCATTTTGCTATGGTTGCTTTCAAGATTCTTTCTTAGTTTTTGGTTTTCATTGTCTTTTGTGTAACATGGGTTTGTTCTAGTTTTGTTTTTTTTTTTTGGTTTTTTTTGAGCTTATCTTGTTTGGGGCTCACTGAACTTCTTGAATCTATAAATTTTTGTCTTTTACCAAATTTGAGGGGTTTTTAGTCATTATTTCTTCAAATGTTTTGACAGTCACAGTATCTTTGTCTTCTTCAGGGATCCAGTGATGGGGGTTTTGCCCCACAGGTCCTCGTGACTGTGTGTGCTTCAGTCCTTTTTCCGTCTGTTCTTCAGGCTGAATAATCCCTGCCGATCCGTCTTCGAGTTCACGGGCACTTTTCTCTGTCATCTCTGCTCCGCTGCTGAGCCTCCCCGATACTCCCCCCACCCCAGACATTCTGTTTTTCAGTTCTGAAATGTCCGTTTGGCTCTTCCTTATGGTTTCTCCTCCTCTGCTGACAATTTATTTTCATTTCAGAAGCACTCACATTTACTTCATAGAGGAAGGTTACAACGGTTGCTTCAAATCATCGATTTCTGTTGGTTTTATTTGACACTGCCTCATGTATTTGGTCTGCATTGGACCTCTTGGATTTTCTCTGGTCCTGATGCACTCTGCTGGACTCCCCCACCCTCACTGCCCAGTCCTGCGTCGGGCAGTCCTGTACTTGACAATGCCATGTCTGAGGTATGTCTTGGCTTCTCAGCTAGGCTATTAGATCTTTGTTGATTAGTTAGGACTAATGATTCATTTTAGACCGCCTCCTTCAACAGTGTCTTTGATCTTGCTGGACAATTTGAATTAAAGTGAAGGGAGTGGGCTCATTGACAGAAAAGTCACACGTCCAGCCCAGCCAGTGTGCTACTTTATTATTCTGTGATTATTATCTCAAATAACTCTCTTCATTGTAAGCACCTGTGGAATTTCAGGGAAGAGATGTGGTACACGTTCCATGTCGCCCTATATCTTCAGCCCAATTATAGTTGCAGGCAGCTCTCATAAGTATAATTCTGTACTTTGCAGAGACTCCATGGATACCCAGGCCAGTTGGAATTAACACATTAGAGTGTTGTCAATCACAGGAAGCTGAGACAAAGCATTTACTAACATGACTGATGTGCAAGGAATGGCCTGCCATTCATCTACCACGGTCACCTGCTTCATTAAGATACTGGCAGCATTTAGCAAGGCCAGAAAATTGACTGATTAGTTGGTTGGTCAAGTGAGTCATTCCTTCCTTCGGCAGACATTTTTTGATCATTTATTATGTGTCTGGCATAGCAGAGGATGCTGTTGTAGTGTGGTTGAAGCTTCTGGGCAGAGCCGTGGGCGCCCACCAAGTGACCACCTTGTTGGGGAGAAGCTGTGGAAAGGCAGGTGTCCACTCTTTGTGCTGAGGCAGAGAAGAGAGGATGAGACTCCAGCAGAACCGGTCCAGGAAGCCACCAGGGAGGGAGGGTCTCAGGACCCATGTTTGCTAAAACAGCATCAATAGGAGTTCAGTAACTCTTAAGTTCAGTTACTTTAGTTCAGCAGTGTCAGTAAGCCACAATGTGCCACATATTTTATCCAAAATTGCCACAGAGGTAGGTACAACTATTTTTGTTATTTCACAGATCAAGAAATTGAAGCACAGAGAGCCTGAAAGCTTGCCCTAAGTCCCCCGGCTAGTAAGTGGCTGATCGAGCTGGAAGCTCCAACTCTCAACCACGGCGTTCTCTCGCTGATTCCTCTGCTGGTGGTCAGAGAGCCAGGGACATGGATAATGGTGAACACATACCCACAGAGTTTCAGGTAAGCCATACTTTTTTCTAAAGTCAGAAAATACAAATATTGTGTCCAAAGTCAAACACCTTATTATTTTAATCCAGGTGAATCTAATCCATGTTAAATTGAATTTGGATAAATGAATTTGATATAAATAGAAAAGGACTTGGGGGAAGGTATAGCTTAAGTGGTAGAGCGCATGTTTAGCATGTATGAGGCCCTGGGTTCAACCCCCAGTACTTCCTCTAAAAATAAATAAACCTAATTACCCACCCCCAACCAAAAAAAAAAAAAAATCCTAAATGGAAAAGGATTAAAGATTAGAGAGGTATGATGGAAAATTCACAGGAAAATGTATTTAAGAGTCTAAGACCATCTGACATTAATATGTGGAGATTCTTATTAAAGGATCAGATGAAATTAATGAATTGTAATTATCATTGATTTTTAAAATTATGATAAAATACACATGACATAAAATTTACCTTGTTAACCATTTTTAGTACAAGATTCAGTGGTTTCAGGTTCAGTCACATCATTGTGTATCCAGTCACCAAAATTCTTTTCATCTAACAAAAGGGAAACTCTGTGCCCACTAAGCAGTAACTCCTCACTCTTTCCCCCCCGGCCCCTGGCAGCCACTGTTCTGCTCTCTGTCTCTGTGAATTTGACTGCTCTAGGCACCTCATTTGAGTGGAATCATAGCATATCTGTCTTTTTCAATTGGATTGCTGCAGGAAGATGGAGCATGAGCGCGTGGCCTTGGCCCTAGCCCCAGGCGGTCCCTGGGATGCAGCCTGTCGAGTCGGGGTCCTTGGCGTCGCACAGAAAAGAATTCAAGAGCGAGCCATAGCTGAGTGAAGGTAGATTTATCTCTCTATAGACAGAGTCCAGGCTGTCTCAAAAGGCAAGAACGAGAGGCACAAGGTGGCCCCGGAACATGCAGTCCTCGAGGAAAGAGAGACTGGCCGCCGGTCTGGGACTTGTTGGTTTTGATGGGCTCAGGAATTTCATGTGCTAATGAGTGGGAGGATTATTCCAACTGTACGTGGGCAGAGATTTCCAGGAATCGGGCCCCGCCTGCTTTCTGGCCTTTCAGGATCAGCCTGGAAACTGTCATGGCGCCTGTGGGTGTGCCATGAGGCTCAAGGTCCACTGGAAGTCACATCTTCCACCGTCTTGGTTCTAACCAGTGTACGTCCTATCTTCGGTTGCTGTGTCATCCCTTCAGTGGTGCTGCCCCTTCCCCTTCGCTCCTGTCTCAGGGTTCTGTCTCTTACCGTGATGTCCTCAGGTTTGTCCATATTGTAGCGGTGTCAGAATTTCCTTCCTTTTCAACGCTGAACAATAGTCCGTTGTATGTATACACAGCATTTGTTTAACCATTCATCTGTTGATGGACATTTGGGTTGCTTCCACCTTTTTTGGCTACGTGGATAGTGTTTGAATATAAGTGTGCGCTACTGTCAGTTCTTCTGGGCACATGCCCAGTTGTTGATTTTTTGGGGGGTGGGGCGAAGGTAATTAGGTATATTTATTTATTTATTTTTTAATGGAGGTACTGGGGATTGAACCACTGAGCTGTACCCTCCCTCACCAGTTGTTGATCATTTTTAACCAATATTCTCCAAATACTTGTGAATCTCTCAGAAGATAAGCTGTATGTTGTAATAAAGAAGAAGAATAGGTTATTTCTGCAAATTTTCTCAGGAAACAGAATCTCCCTTGGTTCACAAATTATATGAGCTAGCTTTCCATTTCCTTTTTTAACTTTTTTAAGAATTGAAGTATAGTAGTTGTACCGTATTGGCTTTCCATTTTCTCCTAGAAAAGTATAAGACTAGAAAGTAAGTGCCCTTCATTGAACCAACTGGTAGCTGTTACCGCGGGCCCGTAACTTTCGCCCCAGAGCACGTCAGGAGGCCATAAGCACCTTCCTGCTCTGGTGGGCGTCCCACCAGAGTGAAGACATTCAGCCGGAAGACATGCTGCCGCCTTGATTATCAATTCTTAGTTACACACAGGAGCACCATCCAGACCGCTGGTGGAGCACACCCCCTCAGGCCACAGGCCGGAAGCAGCGTGGCCACTGCCTGCCTTCGTTTGGGAATGAAGGGACCAGAAAAACCCTCTGCTATCCTGAAATTTCCATTTCTTTTCAATAAAAAGAATCAATTTGAAAGGAGAGACCACCTTCTTCTGCAGGTCTTAGGAGAGTAGGGGAATCTTTTTTTTCCCATTTCTTTCTTCAGGAAGAGGCTCGAGGTGATCACTGATCCTCGCACACGTTTATTTACCCTGTGAAGGAAAAGCCACGCTGGTCTAACAAGGTAACTCACAAGTCTAGGAATGTGAAGGAGAGGCTGGGCTGGGCTAGCAAGATAACTTACAAATCTAAGTATCGGAATACTGATCTGAGTTCTGCTGGACTAACTCTTGAATCTGAGTTAATTAGTGTTGGTTTGCTGTTCATGTTTTTTGCTAGCCAGCTGGATTTTCAAAGATATATATCTGGCTTTGGAATGTTGGTTTGCTGCCTCCCTGCCTCCACTTTTGTGGTAATGATGCTGCTAAAGCTGTTCCATGCCTATTGGCCAAATACCCCAAGCTTGTACTTTACCCTATAAAACCTCATGTGCACATCTTGGAGGCGCTCAGAGCTTCGGAGCAGAAGCCCCTCTGAGCCCGCTGGCGTGATACATCTGAGTGCTCCAACCCTCCGAGTGGTGCTTGTTTCTTGGCTGGCCTGTCGTTTCCGTAACAACCCTGGAAAGGGCAGCCCCCGAGAGCCTGGCTTGGCAGACCGAGCTGGCTTGACCTCTGTTTGTCCCTTTCCCAGGGGCTCTGAGGTAACAAACATCCCCGCACAACCAAGCTTCTTTAGAAGCACTGTGGTGGCCCCAGGGCCAGGTGCCTTGTGAGACAGTAAATGCTTGTTCATTGTGCAAAGCGCCTGGTTGTTTGGATCAGCAAATAGCAAGGATCTACTCGTGCTGGCAGACTCGGGAGAGCTAGGTTTGGGAGCCACCGTTGTGGGCTGGAGTGGTCGGGAGTGGGGAACTTAGGAACGTGGGGAGATGGAGACACATGGCAGGCAGGGAGAGGTGCTCTATCTTCAGAACGTATTTTGCCTTCTTCCTTTGATGGGCCAGAGCCGGTGTTACACAGCAAACAGCAGGCCTTTAGAGGGGCAGGAGGCACTGAGTGTGACAGACACAGCGTATACATCTTCCTTGGGAACGCCATGGAAGGTGGAGAGCTCCAGACCGCGTGTCTGCATGCTCAGGCCAGTCACGGTAGCTGTTCTCCTGCTCTCTGTACGTCCCCTGCTCGACCAGGGCCTGCCCCACCTACACCTGCTCACCTCACACCTTCCTACAGCTCGCCCCAGACCCCAGCTAGTGCCTGTTCTAATCAGAGGAGGGGGTGAGGGGCGTGCCCTTCTGCTGCTTTCCCTGGTAACAAATTGAGACGGCACGCAAGGGGGCAGGGCACAGCCATGCAAGGAATGCCACAGCAGTTAACAGCAAAATAGTGAAGGATTCAACCCCTAGAAGGCCTTGAGATGAAGAGATTTAACTTCTAGCAGACCTTGAGCTTCATTATACGCCCACTGTAATATTAACATGGTGAATGATATGCAGCCCCGAGGCTAGCCGCAAAAGGTCAAAGGGTGGGAAATGGCCAGCTTTCTGGGAATCCCAGCCCCTTCCCCAGGCTACTTAGACTGGTCCTTATTAGCATATGAAGCCACCAAGCCCATAAAAACCAGCAACATGGCAGCTCGTGGCCGCCCTTTTCACTCCCTCCCCTTCGGAGAGGGCCCACACTCTGTCTGTGGAGTGTGTACCTTCTTTCACCTTAACCTGAGCACCCAACTCCCACAGCGCTTTCCTTGCCTTTCTCTTGCCTCACACTCTGTGCAGTGTGTGTCTCTCTAAATAAATCTACCTTAACCCGACCATGGCTCACACTTGAATTCTTTCCTGCGTGAAGCCAAGGACCCACACTTGGAGGGGCGCGTCCCAGAGGCTCAAGCAGGACCTGGGACTCGGCCCTCCTCACACCCCACATCCGTCTTCCTGTATCAAAATGAGGCAACCAGACATCAGTTCCCCCTATGACTGCTCACTGCCCCCCACCCCCAGGAGCCAAGACTGCGGCCCTGTGCTGCCCGGCTCCCTGTGGGGAGTTGCTCCAGGACCGAGCTTCAGACTTGTCGGCTCCTCCATCCACTAAGCTATGGGTGTCCCAGTGGGCCCAGTGGACTCGCAGGTGTCCTTATAAGAGGGAGGCAGGAGTCTGGAATTGTTTCATTGTCCGGCTCTCTCCCCTCTTTGCTGCTCAGCCCTGTGAACTTGAGCTGCCTGGGGCTCCCTGGACCCCAGCTCTGTCCCCTCAGCTCAGAGAGACCACGGGGCTCCCACCGGTCCCCCCTCGCTGTGCCAGGCTCTGGGACTTTCTCAGGGCGGGGCTGTGGGTCACTGCAGGCATCCCTTTGTTTGCTTCCCGTCTCTCTGGGGTGGCTGCCCTGTGCTGCCCGTTACCCAGTGTCTGAAAGCCACTGGTTCGTGTATTTCGTCTGTTTTTCCCAGTTGTAAGTCTGGTCTTACTCCGTCTTGTCGGGAAGTAGACGTCTTCCTTTTCTTCCCACAAACCATTTTTAATTGAGTGGCTGAGCTGTAAGTTATTTAGGAAGCCACTGTTGTTTGTGATTGCTGAAAGGCTTTCATCCTATTGTTTGACTTTTGGGCTGAGATTTAGTTTTTTTTTGTTTGTTTGTTTGTTTTTTTTTTTGCATAAGCAAGTCTGTGAGACTGGCGTGCAGCCACACCCTTGCGGCTTGCATGCTGATTTCCTTACACACGACTGGCTCACGGGGAAGCAGCACCGGAAACCAGTCCCATGCTGCCACCATCCTCCGGAGAGATGGAACCAGCCTACACGCTGCCCACGTGTAACTCATTTGGATGCTGAGTCTTCCTCAAAATCACTTCTTCTCTTGCCTCTTTTATGTTATCTTCTTTGGTACGAACCTCCTCATGTTGGTGGGACCCTCCATCATTAAGAGTTCCAGAATTAAATAACACCTGACACTTTGAAAAGATTAATATTCAGACCATTCCATTAGTCTTGATTAATTTGGGCTCCTTCTGGATTTGGCACTCCCCAGACTCTGTTGCTTCTTGAAATTCTCCTCTTTAATTAACTCATTGCCACTCTTGGACCAAAATATTTATCTAGTTAAAAAAGAATACTAGTTTGCATTGATATTCCCTGTGTCAATCTTAGTGCTCACAGATACATTTTTTTAAGGTTTTCTTTTGGGGGGAGGGGGTTAGGTTTATTTATTTATTTTTAGAGGAGGTGCTGGGGATGGAACCCAGGACCCTGTGCGTGCTGAGCATGTGCTCTGCCACTTGAGCTCTACCCTCCCCGCTCAGAAATCATTTGAAACTCAGTTCTACTGTGGGTGGGGCCGCAGAAGTTTCTATCAACAGACAAAAAGTTACGCCCTGTCTGGTGAGGCATTGTTACCGGGCCAGGATTCCGCCTGGAACTCTGTTCCTTTGAGATGAGTTGTTCTTTCCAGGCTCCCGGGTCTGGGTGGGCCTGTTCCACCACCACCGAGACCTGCTCATTCAGTGGGAAGACACCAAGCTCAGACTCACGGCTGCACGTGCAGCGTCATCGTTCCTAGGTGGGAACTCGTGTATTTAGTATCATCTATACACAGGTCTCGCTTAAAGGGAGCGAATTCATGAGAGAAGGAATTTTGTTTGTTTTCAACCATGGAGCCTCCAGCCTCCAGATCTGGTGTAAAATTTACAGCTGGAAGAGTGGAAGTTGCTTCAGGAAATCTTGTTTTTCTTTTTTCACCCGTAGGATTATCTCTAGAGACAGACACACAGTATAGATAATTGGGTAGGAAGATCCAAGCACGTCTGGTCAGATCAGAGCCCCATTGGGCCTTTTGACTCGAATGCTAGGCTTCCACCATGAACCGATTGGCTGTTCATACCAGGTAACAGTGGCCCACGTGCCCAGTGTTGCTGTGAGTCGTTCCTTCTAAAATGCTTACCTACTCTGTGTTCAGTCGGTTCTCTGTTCATCGTACGCACGTATTGAAGGATGTTAAATCACGTGGTGATAGAAGTCTAAGAGCGCGCTCAGTCCTTCTGTAGGTGGGAAGGTTAGAGCCAGAGGCGGGGAGGGGCTGGTCTGAGGACACGGCTGCCATGACTGGAGCCAGAGCAGGACCTCGTTCAAGTACACTGATCACTCAGCCAGTGACTTTCCTCAATTAAATAAGAAATAGGAGTGCTGCTCTGCATGAACGTATGTGGGTGTGTGTGTGTGTGTGGACGGGCTGGGGAAGCAGGGAGAGGGAGGAGACATGTAGAAATTAGTCAAACAGTCTTTGTTATTTTTTTAGTACATTTAAAAAAAAATTGAAGTGTAGTCAGTTTACGGTATTGTATCAATTTCTGGTGCCCAGCATCATGTTTCAGTCATACGTATACATACATGTATTTGTTTTCATATTTTTTTCATTATAGGTTATTACAAGATATGGAATATAGTTAGTTCCCTGTGGTCTACAGTATAAACTTGCTGTTTATCTATTATGTATGTATATATTAGTATCTGCAAACCTCCAATCCCCAATTTATCCCATCCTTCCCCCTCACCGCCCCCGGTAACCATAAGTTTGTTTTCTGTGTCTGTGAGTCTGTTTCTGTTTTGTAAATAAGTTCATTTGTCTTTTTTACAATTTTAATTCCACATATAAGTGATCTCATATTGTATTTTTCTTTCTCTTTCTGGCTTACATCACTTAGAATGACCATCTCCAGGTCCATCCATGTTGCTACAAATGGCATTAAAACAGTCTTTGAAATATGAACTAGCGGAGTGAGACAGCATCATCGCCGTGGGTTTGGTTGATGGTCTAGACACCTGATTTCAAAATGAAACACACAAAAGAAAAACTCTGCACGTGTTCTTCAAAACCCTTGATAGTGAGGCCTAACCTCATAGTCATCACATTTCATTTCTGTGTGAAAATGTGTACTCAGAGCTGTGAAGGAATAAAAAAGTACACGTTTATAGCCCCTGAGCTCTCAGTAGGTGCTCTGGACCAAATGTCTGTGCCTCCCCAGACTCCTGTGTTGAAACCTGACCCCCGATGCAGTGGTCTTTGGAGGTTGGGCCTTCAGGGGGTGATTAGGTCGAGGATGCAGCCCTCGTGAAAGCTACAACAGGCCAAGACCAGGTCTGTCTGCGCCCAGAGCTTCATCTCCAGGGTGTGCACACAACAGGCGACCCACAGTTGCATGAGTGACCACGTGAGCGTTTGTCTTGGCCCCATCGCTCTTCAAGGGTGAAGCTCCTCCCCCTTCTGCCAAGCAAGGACATGGTGAGAAGATGGCTGTCTGACCAGGAGGCAAGTCCTCTGCAGACACCAGATCTGCCAGGTCTTGATGGGACTCCAGTCTCCAGGGCTGTGAGAAGTAAATGTCTGTCATGTAGCCACGCAGCCCCCTCATCCTGGTGTGCACACCACTCCTCCGTCTAAAATTCCTTCCTGCCCCCTTGTCGAAGCCCCAGGGTTTTCACCCACTGAAGTATCGCCCCGGTACTTTCTCTGACGTGCCCTCCAGTCCCTGAATTCACATCATGTCTACGAGGCTGTGAGGCTCTTGGGGGTGGAAGACGGTGCTTCGTGATGTCCTGGTCTCAGTTCCTCACGTGCCGTTTCGTCTGGGTCGTGAGTAGCGTTGTGTTTCTTTCCTGTTTTCCTTGATGCCTTGTGTTGTGCTGTGTACTGATTAGGACCTCGGTAAAAAGAAGGATAAGACGTTATTCATCTAGGAGAGCGTTTGCCCACTCATCCTGCTACAGAGACACTGCAGAGTCAGTGACATGGAACCCCACCCAGGGGACCCAGTTACCAAAATAGGGTGCCATTTAGCAGCTAATATACTACAGTGAGCATAAAATGAAGCTCAGAGTCTGCTGAGGTCAAGCCTCCTACCATCCTGGGCCTCGAGGCCCACGGGAGTGGGATCTCCCGCCGTCTTGGTGCTAACCAGTTTATGTCCTGTTCGCAATGGCTGTGTCATTCTTTTAATGGTTGTGCCCTGCTCAGAGAACGGGTCACCTGGTGCCCCAGGCTCTCCTGTGGGAGACAAGGAGAGGCGCAGAGAGGGGGGCCAGCTGCGGGCTGAGAACTGGGCAGCAGGACGTGCAGGCCTGCACGTGGCTTCACCCTTGAAGAGCGATGGGGCCGAGACGGACGCTCACGTGGTCACTCATGCAACGGTGGGTCGCCTGTTGTGTGCACACCCTGGAGATGAAGCTCTGGGCGCAGACAGACCCGGTCTTGGCCTGTTGTAGCTTTCGGGAAGGGGAAGGAGGCCGACCTGGATGAAGTAAGCACACACCTCAGTGTGAATTCCAGGCCTTGGAGGAGGGGTGGCTGCAGGGGTGGAGGCGAGAGGAATGGCTGAAGTAGCAGCTTCTGCCCAAGGCTCGTGGTGTGAACTGTGGCGGCGGCTGCTTTTGCCTGAGCGCCCCGCGGCGGCCCACGCCGGGGAGCGCTCACTCCGGGGCGCTGTGGAGCGTGTGTTTGTCGTAAATGCCCAGCGTTTGTGTGAGTGATGGATCCCAGGCTGAGAAAGGACCTTGGTGTCTTCGATCTGATACCCATCCTCCAGGCGGGATCTACCGCATCCCTAACGGTGTCACGTTCTCTGAGTACGGCCTCTCGGGACAAGGCCAGCAAGTTGGGATAGATACCTGGCTGTGCAAAGGCCATCTGAGAAGAGAGAAGGAACACGTGAGCCCAGATCAGGCCCGAGGGTGCCTGGGACAGTGGGGGAATGCACATTCAGAAAACGAACCGCTCTAAAGCGGGGGTGTCACTGCCTTTCAGGAACGCCAAGGGGAGGCCACGCAAGTGGATCAAGGGACACCTGGGGTCTAACAAACTCTCTGCTGCCCTGAAATTCCTACCCGGGTGTTTAATTGACATGATGTATTCAAACCGGTTCTACGCTGTGGGGTAGTTGTTTTCGATCCCACTAGATGCCAAGGTGGCATGACATACCTGAGGCCAAGAGCAGAAGCAGCACCGTCACCGCGGCCAAAATAAAGGTCAGTGCTTTTGTGACCAAAGCCTGCAGACGGACGTCGCAGAAGTCCCTCTGCTGCCACCTAGTGGTGGCGGCGTGAATACGACTGCCCAGAGGTACAGTCTGTGAACACCTAGTTTTGATCCACATCCGTCTTTCCAAAAGGAAGCCTGTAGTCCTCTCCTAATGCTCTGTCTTGACCAAAACTAACAATCATTTTTTACTTCAAGAATTCTTATGCATGTTTAAAACCAGCACCATAAGATATTAAATTACCACTTTCAAGAACCTAAAAGCTTTGTCAGCAATTCAGGGACTAGACAGAAGATGAATTTAACAGCAGTCTCTAAAAACGCTGCTGTATTTATCTAAAAAAATTATGCCTCTGGTTCTTGAGCACTTAAATTCCTTTATACCCCTGGGTATAGCCATCTGAAGGCTAGGGGCTGTGGAACTTGGTCCCCAGTTGGTTGTCTAGCTTTTTCTGGGTGGTGTCTGAAAGGATTTTAAAGAGTGATTGCAATTCTGATGTCTGTGTGATGTTTCCCGTTATGAGGGAGAATAAAGGGAAAGGACCGTGGCTGTGTCGTGTTAATCTCTGTCTGTTGTTCCAGTATGGCCGCGTCACAGTAGGTGCTGGTTACATGCTGATGAGTGTGGGAGGGGCCCTTGTCGGTGGTCCGAGGGGATCAGAACTTTCTGGTACTGTCTCTCCCTACCATTTTCTGGAGTGAAATGCTGCCTAGTTGGAAGCCCTGCCTCTCACAGGTGGACTGAGGTGGGCACAGAGGGTGGAGAAGGGGCACTGAGAGCCTGAGGTGGGCTGCCCAGCCTTTCCCCCCTTTCCTTCTGCTCCACAAAGTGACAGGTTCTGGAGGCCATGCAGGATGTGGGGCAGCAGCGGCTGACTGCAGGTCCTGGGGGCAAACAACTCAGATGGTGCTGCTGACGACAAGACGAGTGTGCCTGGGCCCCTGGGTCCTCACCTTAGGGTTTGGAAATGTGGGGCTCAGGCTGGGCCTCTGGGTCCTCACCTCAGGGTTTGGAAATGGCACTGATGTGCCACAAGGAAGGGCAAGAAATGCTGAAAGCTTCTGTACCCAGCCCTCAGGCTCTGACTGATGGTCCGTAAGTCCTTGCTGGCTGGACCCCTGGACCCTTGGGTCTGCTCTGTCCCTGCCTTTTCCGAGTCTCTCTGCAGAGTCTTTCTCATATGATCTCATTTAACTTGAGTTGGCCAGAGTCAGATTCCAGGCTTGTAACCAAGAGAACCCAAATCAACCCCACTTCAACCCTATGCAGTGCAGCTCCCGGAAGATTCCAGATCCCCGAGCCTGGCTGAGAACCCTCTCTCCTCGGTTGGTCTCAGCGGGCCGCGAACGGCTTTTATGGCCCTGATGCCCAGCACCATCTCTGCCTCGTGATTGGCGTGTGATACGTGCTTGTTACGTCCCTTCACTAAGAATAAACAGAGCAGTCGGGGAGGCGCAGTTTCCCAGGAATAGATACTTTCCACCATTTTTAATTAGAATCTTTAAACAATGTATACACTCTCTGCTGTAAGCAGCCCAACCTGAGCAGGGTTCAGCCCTTTCTCGATGACTTATGCAGCCCCCGCGGTTGCTCTGCGCTGGCGTGCAGTTCCGCCCTCAGCACCCCCTGAAGGGCTTTGTCCTCCGCTGGGTCTGCAGCCTCTCTCCTGTTGCTGCTGTATTAGCCCTTAGTTGTCAATGTTCCTTTGCTGTGTTATTTCACGTTTTTATGGAAAGCCTGGGTGGGTATCAGAGATGCAGAGATGTGGCCACGGCTGCTTTCTGTAGGAGAGCACCATCTGGGGAGGGGCCAGGCAGGTGACCAGGAACTCAGAATAGGCAGAGATGTTCCGCCGGGAGCACGTGTGCAGGGCTCGCCATCCAGACAGGCGGTCAGAGGAAGTTTCCTGAAGGTGAGCCTTGTATCCAGGGAAGGGCTTTCTGGACTTGGGTGGTGGTCGGTGTCCGGGGACGCCTCCCTTCCTCCTGGATTGGCTTCAGCTCTGGGGCTCTCCGGGTGCTGCTGTGTTCACGGAGTGCTCCTCCCTGCCCCCCCCCCTGAGTCCTGCTGTCATGGGTGGGCTGAGTGGAGCCCCATCTCCTTGACCGCAAGTCAAGGAGGGCGCCCTGAGAGTCCTCCCCCGTCTGGAACATTTGAATTGTCCCTGGGAGAAAGTCTCTTCCTGGAGGTCAGAGCAGCAAGATGACGCCCCTGTTTCTTGCCCTGAGAAGCTTCACGGCCGTGGGGGGAGCATGGGGCTACCAAAGGGAGGCACAGACAGTGGGGGAGGGCCGGGGACAGCCGGATGCTGGCTCTAATCAGCCCTGTCTTTCTTACAGCCTGCTGGTCGCGCCTTCCCTGGATCCCATGATGCATTCAAGTACTTCCCGATACAGTCTTAATTATTTAGTAAATAATTTATAAGCAAAAGAGCCCTGGCACATGCAGTGCCCTCATCTCTGAGACCCTCACTGGCCGGGGGTCACCGGGGACGGGAGGACCGAAAAGTGGGCCGCCTGCTGGAAGAATGTCTTCCCGTGCGCAGTGCTTGACGTTTGTGAGCAGGTGGGGCTGTCAGTCTCAGCTGTCAGAGCCACCTTGGAGGCTACAGTCACACGCAGGCTGGCTCCTTACAGACCATCAAGGTCAGACGCTTAGTTCCGAGCACCGGCCACCCAGGAGGAGCCCCCGCCTGCCTTTGCCTCTTCTGGGCCTTGTCACCACAGATCTCAGCCCGCCCTTGGCTTCAGGCGACCACATCGGCCTCGTCCGGGCCAGCGCTGCGTGCTGCTGACTCAGTCCTGGACCGCAGCCTGTTTCTCTGTGGTGCAGCCTTGGATTTTGTGCTTACTCGTTTGCTAGCAAATGACCACTCTCTGGAGTCTGGAGTTTTGACTTCTTATGTCCAAGCTGAAAACGTAAAGAGACTGTTGAGCCACGAGGGGGCCAGCCTGTGTGGGAACTTCTTAAGGACCAGCCAGACACTCAGTGACTGAAAGACCTGTAATCACTTGAGGCAACCATCCCGAACCTGAGGGACAGCTGAGGCCCAGCAGGCCCCAAGGGATGGTGATGAAACCTCTGAAAAGTGAGAAGCAGAAACAGCTAAGAGGAGAAGCGTCTGGAGCACATAAGGAGGGGGTGAGGAGGAGAGCCGGGGCTCTGGGAATCTCCTGGGGCCAAACCCTCGTGGGCTGTCATCCGCGTCCTTGAATGTCCCAAGGCTGGTGTGGTCCGGGGAAAATTAGACTTCCATCAGTCCTCATTAGGAGATTTTCCCAGGCGTCTGTGGACGAGCATCTGTGCCCAGAGTTGGGGCTCAGCCCTGAGTCCCAGTTGCTGACAAAATTCAACAAAAGCGTGGACTCTGATCCTCATGGTGGGAGCAAAGTCCAGTCCAGTTTTCAAGGCCAGCGTCGCCTCTGTCCTTGCACTTGGCTCTCCCATCCCACGCCTCTCAGAGGCACTGAGTGTGTCAGGAAACCGCAGGTCATCAGAGACACTTCCCTCCGAAAGCGCAGAGCTGAACAGGTCTTCAGCGGTCACGTTCGCCCAGGCAGAACGCCACGCCCACTCCCTTGTTCCTTTGCAGGCACTAGCCATCCTAAAACACAGAAGAGGTTTCTCCCCTTCTGGAGAGGTTTTCTGGAAAGGACCTTAATGGGCAAAGTGAGGCTAGCAGACGTTGACCTGCCCTCTGTCTCCCCCTGCACCCCCGGGCCGCCGGATGCTTACCCGGCTCTGGGTCGTTGCCTTAATTCTCTTCCTGCCGAGAGAGATTTGGAGGGGAGATAAGACAAGGTGTTCTGATGAAGTGGCTTTTAAATATAGAGCCAGGCTGGCCTTCTGGGAGGTGAGGGGAGCCGGAGGCTGGGAAGGCTGCATGGTCCCCTCTGGGGTGACGGCCGTCAGCGGGCTGGCCGGCGCCCAGGCCGGCGCAGCAGGGAGGGAAGTGAAACAGCCGGGAAGGGCTCGCGCGGATCCCGCCCTGAATGAACAAAGCGTGGGGCTGGGCTAAGTCCTAAAAAGTCGGGGGAAATGCCGGAGGATGAACGCCCCTTGAAAGAAGTCGGCAAGGCTGGTTGTAAAGTCTCCGCAGAAGCCCTGGCAGGGCTCACCGGGGGCTGGCGCCTGGGTCTGAGTCGGGGGACCCGCCTCATGCGGCCGCGACAGCAGGCAGCCCCCCGCTCCAGCCCTGCCAAACCCAGACGGGGTGGCTCTGAGGGGCAGGCGCCTCGCCACGTCCGCGGAGAAGGGGCAGTGCCCCCGGCCGGCCGGAGGAAGCCCACGGAACGCGTTCCTAGTGCAAGGAAGGGGTGTTTCACAGTTACTGTCCAAACACGCACGAGCTCGCCTCTTGCCTGTGTGCTTGCCGAGACTTTGCAGGGGAGCAGAAGGGCTGCAGGGAAGTGGGGCGCCCGAGGGCATTCGTGCCCCAGGCCTCGGGCGAGCCCCTGGGGCAGGCCACCAAGCCGCTGTGGTTGAGTCTGTATTGTTCTAGAATTTCACGCAGATGGAAGCACACCGTGTGTGCTCTGTCTGATTTGTTCCACTCAGCACTGTGAGTTTTGAGATTCAGCCATGTTTCTGCCTGTGTCAGTGCTTTAACCCCTTGTTACTGGTGAGCAGCATTTATTGCACAGGTGTCCCGATCACCTGTTGGTGGGCATTGGGGCTGTTTTCAGTTTGGGCTATTATTACCAGTGAAACTGCTGTGACATTCATGCGTATTTGTGCACTTATGTTCCTCTGTATGTACACTTTCACTTCTCTTGCGTAAACACCTAGGAGTTGAATGGTTGGCTTGTATGGTATGTGTGTGTTTAATCTTCCAAGAAAAAACTGTTTTCCAAAGTGGCTGCAGCACTTCACATTCTCACGGACAGCGGGCAGCGTTAGGAGGTCTGGTTGCGCCGTGTGGCTCACCAGCACACGGTGTGGTCGGCCTTAGACGTTATTCATTCTGGTGGGAGTGCGGCAGTCCCCGACGGTGACTCTGACGCACATCTGCCCGCCGGTGACTTTGGATGGTCAGTGTCTCGGCGCACGCTTGTTAGCAGTGGACCTCTGATGAAGTGTGCGTTCAAACCTTTAGGGTATGTTTTTACTGGTTCAGATGAATTCTTACTAAGTTGTAAGAGTCTTTGTTGGAATTTGTTGCATCTATGTTTTGTATGTTTTCTCACTATCTATGTCTTTTTGAAATTTCTTTTTTCATTTCCTTTTGAAGAGCAAAAATTTAATTTTGACAAAGTCAAATTTATTTGCTTTATCTTTTGTACTTTGTGCTTTTTGTTTCGTGTTTAAGAAATCTTGGCCAAAACCAAAGTCAGTAGGATTTTCTCTTCTGCTTTCTTCTACAAGTTTTAGTTTTAACTCTTACATTTAGGTGTTTGATCCATTTCTCTTATTTATTTTTTTTTTTTACTGAAGTCTAGTCAGTTTACAATGTTTGCATTTCTCTTAACTTTTGTCTATGGTGTTGGGTAAGGGTCCAGGTTGATTTTTTTTGCCCGTGGACACCTAATTGTTCTAGGACCATTTGTTAAGAGCATTCTTTCCCCCTTGAATTGCCGAGATACTGTTGTCAAAAATTAATTCACCGCATCTATGTTGGTCTGTTTCTAGTCTCTTCTGTTCATCGATTTCTGCATCTTTACACTAAAAACTACAGCATCTTACATATTGTAGATCCATAATACGTCTTGAAATCAGGTAGAGTTGGCCTTCTAACTGGGTTCTTCCTTTTCAGAGCTGTTTGGGCCATTCTGCCTCCTGTTCCCTTGGCCCATGCCAACCCCACCCTCTCGGAACTGCTGAAGGACTGTCTGACGTCTTGACGTTCATCGGTGCTGGCTCCTTACCGGTGTGCTCGTAGCCACCCAGGTGCAGAGCTTCCCCCACCTCCAGCTCCCTGCCCATATATCGCCTGGGTTCTCCTCTACCCTGGGAGGGTAGAGGGGACCTCAGGACAGACCTCAGGACAGAGCAGAGCGTGTGGGAGAAGAAATCTGCTCTTCCCGCATGGGGAGTTTCTGCCCGAAGGCTGCCGGCTGAGCCAACTTCCAAGTGGAAAAACGTGGTCAGATTCTGCCCAGAGTTCTCGAGGTCTGAGCACGTCAGACATAAAGACACGTTTGTTTGGGAACGGTGGTGAATAGCAGGGGAAAGGGTGGGAGATGTTCCCATGGCTTCTCTTTGAAATTCTTTCACCGCAGCATGACAGCGTTTGTACAAAGAGGGAGTTTGCTGGCAGGTTCTGAAGGAGCGAGGGAGACAAGGTTGTTTCCAGGCTGCCAACGCTCTTACGTGTATATGGCGTTTTTCTTCTGGATGACGAATGCTGTATGAATGCTAAACGGCCAGTCAATCCTTCTACCCCCACCCCCAACCGTGAAGTGAAGTCCCCGGATGAATGGTTTGAGGTGAATGCAGATGGCCTTCCACCTAAGACCACCCATCCCCAAAGCCAACAGCAAGTGACGGAGGAACTCCTGTTTTATGTGCAAATGTACAGTTAACGTAAATGTACACATTTACAAATTGTGCTTCAGGAGACAGCAGGGAGAATGTTTGAATTATATTCTTTATAGAAACGATAGAATTTTAGGGCAAGAGGGAAATGTTAAATCATTTGATGGGTTTTGTTTCATGGGTGAGGCCACTGACAGACAGATGAGTGACACCTGCAGCCCGGGGACAGAGCTACCTAGAACCCAGCTCTCCAGGCTCCCTGCTCAGGCGCCCTCCCCACTGGGGAGCACACACAGCAGCGCGCCCTAACTCCCCGCCTGCAGCACGCCTGCGGCGGGAAGCACACCAGTGCCACGCGGTTCCCACTGGACCCACCTCTTCTTCTCCCACTGGAGACCCAGGCAGCCCCGTGCTCAGCAGGGTCAGCACGGGCAGCGTGGGAAGGTGAGCGCGGACTTCGGAGTCTGCGGACTGAGTGCAGCCTGCGTTATTTCACTGATGGCTGGAAGCTTGGACAAAACTGCTCCCCTCTCTGAGCTGCAGTGTCCTCCTTTACAGAAGGGGGATAATGCTCAAACCTGCCCCACAGGTCTGAGTGGAGGGTTCACCGTGTCCGGTCCTGTACAACAGCACACTCCGGAAGTGCTCAGCCCTTGTCGGCTGCGATGGTGATGGCAACTGCGACGGTGATGGCGACGGTGATGGCAACAGTGACTCCTTTGTGCCATGCACTCAGGCCACATCCGAAACCCAGTGGGGGCTGCCATTCCTTCCTCCATTCTCCTAGTGTGTCTGGAGCATTGAAATTGGAGCCCTGCTGTGCCCCGCCCCCAGCTGAGGCTGAGCCCAGACACCCTGTCATCCATCTCAATCCTGGGCTGTGTTACGGGTTGGAGTCCCCACTTCCAGGACCTCAGAAAGTGACTGTATTTGGAAATGGGGTCCTTGCAACTGTAGTTAGTTATGATGAGGCTGGGACCACCTGGGCTCTCTCCCGGCCCAGCAGTGTCACCTTTGCCCAGCGCCTGCTGGCTTTCTGAGCTCCGCCGATCCTGTTACCAAGTAACCTGCTGTGTTTAATTGTGGGGGAAGGCCTGTGGTGGGAACCTGAGTCCAGCCCCGAGGCCCAGAGTGACCCCCACGGGAGCAGCTGTTTGACGGCTCATTTTACCAGAGGATGCCGCCCGCTGATGAAGACACCAGTGGACACTGTTCTCAACTGAAACTGAGACACACCCTGTGATCTCTTCATCTCTCTTCTGAAAATTATTGCCTTTCCCCTCCAGTACACACCCGCAAAATCAAAAACATAAAGTGATAAAAGCTGGAGGTCTCTGGTTGGAACTGTGCCCTTCTCTGTGGACGCTGTGTCCTGTAGAGCAGTTCCAGGCAGAGAAGGGGCTTCAGAGCAAGACAGACTTGGGTCTAAATGCATCTCTGCCCCCTAGTGCTCGTGAGACCCTGACCAAGCTCTGTCACGCCCCAGCACCAGTCTACTTGTCTATAAAACTAGGAGCAAGAGTAGTTACAATAATTACACACACACATCTAATTCTGTACATGAAAGCATAGCATACAAAGTATTTTAAAGTACGAAGTATAAATATGATCATGTGAATATAATTTATAGGTGCAATTATAAAATAAAATGTTATATGATTATATATAACTTTGTATATATGTAAATATCAATACAATAATTGCCTAGAGGAGTTATATTAGCTATGATCATTCCATTATTTATTTTTAAAATTTTATTTTTTTATTGAGGTCTAGCTGATTTACAATGTTAGTTTCAGGTGTGCAGCAGAGTGATTCAGCTATACATACACATACGTATGTATTTCCTTTCCAGATTCTTTTCCATTATATGTCATTAAAAGAAATTGAATTTAGTTCTCTGTGCTCTACAGTAGGTCCTTGTTGTTTATCTATTTTATATGCAGTAGTGTGTGTCTGTTAATCCCAAACACCTAATTTATCCCCCCCATTTGGTTATTAATGAAATCATACAGTATGTCAGAAGGTTGGCTTGTTCCGAGCTTAACAAATCAACCTGATAGAAACCAATAGCATTTGGGGAAAAAGAATGATCTGTGGGAAGGTTTGGGACATGCATATCAAGGACTGTCTCAGTGACGGTGACGTCCCCGAGGTAAGGACTACCTGGCATGGGAAAATCCGTGGGAGAGACCCTGGGCTGACGCCTCCTGGGCCTTCACAGCTGCTGCTTCTGACTTAGTGACACTTTTTAAAAAAACGTTTTAAATTGTGAATGATTTCACACCTCCCCAGGAGCACAGAAATCTAACAGGCACTTCCAAGGCCCTCTGATGGCTTAAAGGTATGTGAAGATTTCGCCATTTCTGCTTAGAAGCGAATCCTTCTAAGAAGCCTTACGGATCCCTTCCTTCTTGGACCCTCCCTCCCCGCCCAGTTCCAGGCGTCATCAGCATTCCGGCCCACGTCCTGGCCGCTTGGTATCCATAAACAATGACACGGGTTTTCGTTTGTTGGAAACCTTTAAATAGATGGTATAGACGGTGTATTCTAAGTATTCTTTTCAGATTACCGCTTTACCCCTCCTCAGCTTCTGGAAGCTGGTGGCCTCGCCCCTGTGTCGCAGAGGAGGCTGACCCGAGCACAGGCCCCCGAGGCCTCACCTTGCCCTCTGCTGCGGCTCTCGTCCGCTGGCCTTCCTGTTGGTGCTCCCGGCCTCTGCCCTCGTAGTTCGCCCCCCTGGTTCCTACCCTGGCCCTCGGCAGCACCCGTTCTCTGCTTTTAGACCGGCTGAAGATGACCTGCATCTCCCTTCAGCCGGTGGTCTGGGGCGTGGGTAGGTGACACACAGCTATCATGAGAAGATGAGGCGGGAGAAAGACGCGAGTGTGGGTGACTCGTAGTCCTCCACACGGAGCCCCTTGGGGTCCTCCTTGGGTCTTCATTGTGTGTCGCGAAGAAAAAGCTGCGGTTTCATAGAGCGAGCAGAAGCAGGTGCCGACTGCACGATTTACTGCGCTCATCTCACTCCGTGGGCTTTGAGGCTCCCACGCCCCTCCTCACCTTCCACTCCTGCACCTCACTTCGGGATTTCGTGCGGCTCCAGGGAAGGCTCCGCCTCCTTATCCCTGGTTTCTTGGAGGAATTAGAAATGGACCTCAGAGCCCACTGTTCATCCTTTATAATCACGTCATGATTTGAATGTCATTCTTCTGCAGTCTGAGTGTAGTCATTCTCAACTAATGCTTTTGGAGTCTTCTTAAAGTCTTTTTTTTTTTTTTTTAAACAACACTGCTGTAAATAGTATATGTAAATATCTGGACGCTATGCGGACAGTCCTAGTTAAGCATCTGAAGTCCAGAGTGAGCAAAACCAGGAAGAGAGCCCGGCGCAGAATTCTTAACCCTTTGTATTCCTGTTGGGGGAACTGCATGTTGCAGCAGTACAGGCGGCAACTCTGAGACAAGGAGGTGACCACACACTTACAGAAAAGGGCGCGGATGTTGGGGAGGGGCCTGGTACAACGAGGGTGAGAAAAGTTCAGGGTCAAGAAGAGTCTCCTGGTCTGGTCCTTGGTCCAGCTTTGAGAGAGCTGCAGTGTGTTCTTTCGGAACTCCAGCTCTGCCCAGTTTCTGTTTCCAGTTCTGTTCTTTCTGGGCTCTGGCACCTGATCCCTCTGCGCCCGGAGCAGAGCTCAGTCGGACTCCACCGAGGACCAGAAGCAGAAGCTATGATTCCACATCGGGCGAGGGACCTGCAGGACTTCTGCAGCTTCTCTGCTAACTGCTTTGTGTCGGTGGCTGCGTCGTTGTTCATCCACAGTAAACGGTATTCTTGTGACGCAGACACGGGGCTTTTACTCACTACACACACGTTTCCAAGGCTAACTTCACGCTTTTTCTAACCTCCCTCCTTTTTTTTTTCCTGCAAATTTTGGTGGCGTTACCACTCCATTTAGTCCGTCTTCCCACAGTGGTTTTCAGATTTTCAGCTAAAGAACTTTCAGTTTCTTCTTCTGCTTTGAGGCTCTCAACACAGCGTTCTCGGTGTTACGCACATCAGAATCGCTGAGTGCTTGGATCTCCCTCTCGGGCTGATTGCCCCTGGCTTCCTCTGTGGGGAGCCGGTGGCTTCCCGACAGCCACAGGCCCTGCCGGGATGGGACGCAGTTGCCCGGGCTCCTCTCCCTGTCCCCAGCGCTTGAATTTACACTTTCACCCGAAGGAAGGGCTCCTGGTTCCCACCACGTGATGTGATTATTTCTGAAAGCCCCGTGGGCTCCAAAGAGCTGTAATTAAGGAGCAAGGGATTCCTTCTGAGATAATTGAAAGGCGGTGGCAGAGACCTCGGAGTTAAATACTTTTTAGACCACATTTCTCTGCACATTTTCGTCTTTAAAATCTGTTCCTTGCCTGCAACTGCTTCATTTCTGGATGACCACGAGCAGTTTCAGTAAGTGGAAGCAATGGTTTGGATCTACCTGAGACCTCTGCACGGTTGATCAACCGGATGGTGCAACTTGGCACCTGCTCCGCGGTCTGACTCAGCGACTCCCACCTGCCCCTGGGGCTCCACGTGGCCACCAGGAGTCACCATTAGCAACGAAGCAGGATTTGGTCTGCTGAGTCCTGCAGGTTGGAGGCTTCCTCCCTTCTCCTCCTCCTGGTCCTGGGGCTGCTGTTGTGTGGCAAGTCACGGAGCCCCGTGGATGAAGCCATCAATGTGAGATCCAGGATGTCACCAGCTCCCTAGTTCTTTTTTTTCCTTTTTCAGTTTTATTAGGTAGAATTATTACAGTTTGACTGCACATACACATTATATTTCATGTAGATATTTATAGACAATATACTGCACATATTGTTTTTAGTTTACACATGTGTACTGATCATTGTTTCTAAGAACAGTTTAGAACTTTAGCTTTTTAAACTTACATAGTTATCAAAGGAATAAAGCCAACCACAAAGTAAGAATCAACAGAATGCAGTAATTCAATCATAAAGGACAGTCAAATGTGCTTGCACATTCTCAAGAAATCAATCATGTAAAACTTATAAATAATAAGGACTTCATTTGTGTCCTTATTTTTTCTTTTTAGATTCTGCATATGAGTGATGCCATATGGCATTTTTCTTTCTCTTTTTGGCCCACTTCACTTAGAATGATGATCTTCAGGTCCATCCATGTTGCTGCAAATGACATTATTTTATTCTTTTTTATGGCTGAATAGTACTCCATTGCATATATGTACCACATCTTTATCTAGTCATCTGTTGATGGACATTTGGGTTGTTCCCATGTCTTGGCTGTTGTACATAGACCCTAATTCTTGAGGTAATAAGGAATCTTGGCTTGAACTGCCGGAGTGTCCCCTCCAGGGGAAACTTGGCCACCTGCTCCTCAGGCTTCAGCGTCACTGGCTACACGTGTGGCTCCACCTGTGGCTCGTGGGTCATACTTCCCAAGACCACATGGAACTGCCAGCGCGGGTGTGGACTGGACAGGAGCCCACTGCCGTCACAAGCAGGCCATGTAACGTAAGGTTGCACCTGCAAGGCGCAGGCCTGGGGGCACAGCCAGCCTCGGAGGGTGGAGTCATGCCACAGAAAGGGCACGGCTAGCCTCAGAGGGGCGAGGCTGGAAATAAACCCTGAGAAGAGGGAAATAAATAAATAAATACATCCAAAGCCCCTTCCTTTCTGGCTCTCTCCCCAGAGGACGGGAGGAAACTTCTCTGTTCTCATGACTCTGTTCCCGCCTCTGTTAATCGCGCCCACCCACTGCCTTGTAAATACCTGGGTGTCTCCCGTTTCCCTGGGGCCCCGTGGACACACGCAGGGCAGTGGCGCCCTGCTCAGTGGGTGCCCTTCCTTGTCCTTCCTTTACCCCTGGGTTCTGATGATGCTTTGATGTCACTGACTTTCTGCTCTGGCCCCTCTCACGTCTCACAGCTCTGCCCCCCTGTCCAGTGCCCGGTGTCTGATTGGCCCTCGATAAATACAACTACGTGAAGGAGTTCTGGTATCCTTTCTCTCTCTCTTTTTGCCCCCGTTGTCACAACGAGGGTTGCTGGGTGAGGGGCAGGCTCTCACCCCTGATCAAGAAGTCCAGCTCTTCTAGCAGAATCGTGGCTGGTCAGAAAGGTTGGCAAGGACGGGTCCCACAAAGTAGTCTCATTTAGCAGCCCCTCCTTGGGGTGGGTCCCTCCACCGTGTGTCTTCTCAGACATTGGGTTGGAGGACGTTTGAGTAGCACCACCCAGGGTCACTCCCAGGACCGTCCCTGCATGCCAGTCCCAAGGTTCTAGACTTGAAGCCCTCATGGATATGATGGGCAGGCAGATTCATGACAGTGAAAGGAATATTTTCAAGGAGTCCTGCTCCTGACTCACGTGTTGCTAAGTGCTTATCTCTGGTTGATTCGACTTTCCTTCAGCCATAAAACACACAGGTGCAGGAGACAGAAGACGGATACCCAGCCACCCTTTGGACTTTTGGGTCCCACAGGTGGATGAGCCAGACTTTGATGGCATGCTAAGAACCTAGAAGTTTCTTGTAGCCAAATCTCTATGCAGATGTGTCTTGGCATCACCATGGAAACATCCCCACAACAGTCAAATAATGAGATGGTAATGGAAGAGATGGGATATAAGAAACTAAAACAGAACAGAAGTGCAGAAAAGGCAGTTGAAGGAGGAAGCAAGAGGAGGAATCAAAGAGAGGCGGAGTCAATTATGTTAAAATCTAAGATTAGGACTTGGAATCTGAGTGTTAACAGGTTTACAACCTATTTGAGGCCTGTTCCAGTGGACGACTGTGAAAATTAATAAAGGGAAAGCTCACTAAACTGACGTCTGGAGGCCAGAAAGGGCGCTCTCGTGCATGTGTCACTCCATGTCAACACAGATCCCACCAGGAAGAGACGGACCTTGCACCTCCTGCAGGAAGTGACCCTGCCTTACCACCCAGCAGGAAGCGGGACGATTTCGCCTCACCTGGCAACAGCTCAGCCAATGAAAAGCCACGATACTTCAAACTCCCAGTTTCCCCCAATGATCTTATTGTTTATAACAGCCCCTCCCAACTCCCTCGTCTCCTCTAGGAAAGAGTTCCCCTCCCAGGCTCTACCAGACTTGCATGTGGCCCACCATAGTTGCATGGCCCCGAGTTGATACTCTTTACTGCTCCCGTGTAAACCCGATACGCTGGTAAAAACAACTGGCTGTTTTATGGTTTTAGGTTAACACTACTATGATGCCCTAACAAGTAGAGTTTTTTGTTTTTTACAAATAGAATTTTGATTTATGAACTTCATCCTCCTCACCTGCTTCGGGCCTCAAATGGTCCAGGGGGCTCAGACAGTGAGGCCTGACCGGTTCGGCTGCTGCCCGTCCTGGTCCTCAGCCTGCTGGGTGGGCCGCTGGAATGCTGCGGGAAGGACAGAGCAATTTGGTGGGAGCAGCACAGCCCTCTCGTCAGAGTGGAGCCTGTGAACCTTGACATCACCTAAAGACAAGTGGTTTTTCCTCCTCAGATGCTTCCCCGAAATTATGGGCATCTCCTGTGGTTTCTTGTTTGAGAGTAAATGCTAACTAGTGCCCAGAGTCCCCATCACGCGCTGCATCTTAAACTGTGGGTCCTACTGAGTGGGAGGAGTGTCTGGGGTGGACTGGGGGCTCTGTTTGTGTGGTCCCTGTCCCTGCTGGCATAGCCGCCTTCTCAACGGACCAACATTCGCGAATTTCCTGAGAGTCTCCTTGAGTCTTGGGAGGCTGCGTCCCAGCTAGCTACCAGGCAGCTCCTTTGGTGGGGGCGGGTGTAGCTCAGGGGTAGAGCGCGTGCTTAGCATGCACAGGGTCCCGGTTCAGTCCCCAGCACCTCCGTTAAAAATAAATACGTAAGCAGATAAAATTTATATAAGAAAAGGCAGTTACTTTTTTCCTGGTGAAGATGATGAGGAATAAGGTTCCACAGAATCACTGTGACCCCTTGTGGGCCTGGCTGGGATTGCATCCCAGCCTTGGGCTGTTCTGAGTAATAGCCCGTCCGGTCCTGCCGTCCCGCCAGGGGGCCGCCTTTGCTTTCTCTTCTGCACCGGAAAGCCTCCCGGTTGCCTTCTCGACAGCATGCCCTGAAGGGCAAGCGTTCCGGAGTAGCAGTACGTGGAGGTGGCATGCCTGACTCCGTGTGGCAAGGCGACCCTGTTAATCTGCTTCTGGCTCGAGCTGAGTTTTCAAAACGATCTCCGCCCTGTAGACACAGGATGGGGCCGGCAGGAAGTGTGCTCGCGCGCCCTGGAGTTGGGGACGCTCCCTCCCAACGCTTTTCCACCTCCCTCGGTGACCTCCTCATCCTGAGGCAGTGGGCCTTAACGGTTCACCTGCAGCAAATACACTTTTCTCCCCCAGAGACAGGTTTCCATGGAAACCAAACCAAGAGGGAGCCCTCTGGAGAAGCGGGGTTTGTCAAGCAAAGTGTGGCGGAAACCACAAGAGAGGTGAGGGGAGAGGACACATTAGAGATGTGAACAGAAACACAGTCAAAGGCAGAGGAAGCTTGTTAAAATGTAAAATGTTTTAACAACGTTTCTATTTAATGGGAGTGAAAGACCCTAGAAGAATCAGAAGGCCATACGTAGAGCCCCTCCCGTGTGCGAGGCGTGCTGCAGGGCGCTGGGAGGGGTCGGGGTCAGATGTGACCCTGCCCGCGGGGGGGCTTGCAGCCTCGGTGCGCACAGGTGGTCACACCAAAGAAGAGCAAGGCATGAAGGCACCAAACGAACTGGGCCAGCATCAGTGGGCAGGAGGCACGAACGACTCTCACTTCAGGCCGCTCAGATCACTTTGGGGGCCAGTCTGTTCTCACTGGGCTGCTCTGTTGTACTAAAATCAGCAGTGAGGACAGAGCTGCTCCAGGGCGGCCCCGAGGAGCTCCGTCTGTAGCCCTGGTTCTCAGCCCCCTCAAAGGAGAAGTTTTAAAGTAAATACTGGAAACAGGAAGGCGTGGTTTTATAGTGCTGGTGGTGATCCCGGGGAGAGGCCTAGTTGGATGACTTGGGGGAGAGGACACCGGTTTACAACCTTGGCTGCCCGTGCGAGTCACCTGGGGTGTTGCAAAAAGCACTGGTGCCTGCCCCCTCCCCACCCCCACCCCGGAGGGCAGGAGGGCCTGTGCACTGGGAGTTACAAAGTCTCCCCAAATGACCCAAGTGCCCAGCCAAGTTTTAGAACCACTGAGAGGATCCTTTTCCCATCACTTTCCTCCTCCGGGTTCAGTGACACCCCCAGCGCGCACGCGCGCACACACACACACACACACACACTCACACACACCTGCCCTTGCTCTTATAATTCTCAGCTTTGTAGAAAATGGATTAAATATTAAACGGAGAGGGACAGATTTCAGAATACCAAGATTCAACTATCTATTTAATATGCTAATGAGGAGAGTGCCGTGGCCGGAGGCGTACCGTTGCAATGGCTGGTGGGAAAGACTTACCTTGAGGCTCTAACAGGTGCCTCTGGGCACCTGCGACATAATTTCCCTCCAGCCAGCTGTGATCCTGACTCTGAGCCAGTGTGAGTGAAGTGATGTGTCTGTGCCAAGGGTCATGAAATCATAGCAGGCTTTCCGGTGTCAGTTACACACACTGTCCCCCATGTCCCTGCTCTCCCCTTTCCCTGGGCCAGTGTCCCTGCGGCCCTCTTCTCCTGCATTCTGTTTGCACTCATGCTTTTCCTTCTGAATCTCCATTAAAAAAAAAGACAGGAGTTTAACAGAACGAGGAGAACTTGTTCCATTTTCTGACAGTCGTGAGCAAACTTGAGGCCATAAAGGAGAATTGTGTTTATTTTGTTTTCTGGTGGTCAGCATCGGCCATGACACGTCACATACTGCTGGTTTTCCATTGTTTGAGTGATGGATGGTTCGTTGCAGGGATGAGGAGTTACTTATTTGGTGTGATTTTAGAAATGTTAGGAAAATCCTGTTTTCCCCTGACAGTCAAGTTCCTGTTGAGGAAGATCAGCCTGGTGGTAGGCGGGGCGGAGTGCACCAGGGGCTCGTGGGCTGAGGGATTTATCGCAGGAAGATGGGGGAGGCACAAGGAGATCCTACGCTGGGGAAGTGGCGGGGGAAGAAGGAAGAGGTTGGTTGTTGGTTCACAAGACATTCTAGGGTAGATTTGATGGGATGACATTCTGAGTGCAGATTTGATGGGATGGGGCACTTCTTAGGATGATCACAGGATCTCAGACCTGCGTGGAGGGAAGAACAGTGGCTGATGTACAGGGTCAGGGAGAAGGAATTGGTGGTGGGTTCCATACATATCGAGCTTGAAGTTCCAACGAGAGTCCACGTGGAAATGCTCAGCAAGCAGTCGGAGCTGAAGAGAAGGTTTAGAACCAGACGCACAGATTGACTACCTCAGACGTGCGAGAGCACTAGTAATTGGCATGGCGCGGAAGAATGGATAAAAGGGAAAAAGAAAGTAATGCCAGAACTTTGGAAGAATTCCGACGTTCATGGTATCTGAACAGCAAAAGGTGCCAACGAAGAACCAGGCAGAGGGTGAGAATGAGAACCAGCATGTGACCCAAGCCAGGCAAGGAGAGCTTCTCAAGGTGCTGGTGGTTAATCCTGTGAGACGCTGCCGAGAGGTCATGTGTTCCAGGGCCTCCCACGAGAATCACCTGTTTCGCTGGGTCCCCACGTGCTCACCCCTTCCTTCTCTCCCTTTGGGTTTGAGGCACCTTTTCCCGCTTTCCCTCTGGATCTTGGTCCACAGCGTTTCCATCCTCTTGGTCCTTTTTCATCTTCTACTCTTTCCTCCGGTATCGATGCTCTTGCCGGGGTCCTGTTCTGAGCCCTCTTCTTTTTGGAAGCCACAGACTCTCCTGCACGAGGCCATAACCACTGTGACCAGCACCAGGTCAAGGAAGGGGACCTTGACAGCACCTTTCCCCGAACAGCCCCGCACTTCTCACGTGAGCAACCACTCTCTGATCTTTCTAGTCCTTCCCACGTACCTACTTTTCTTTATCGTTTTGTCAACCCTGCCTGTCTGCTTGACTTCTGCGTCTTTGAGATGATCATGTGGTTTTTATTCTTCGGTCTGCTAATGTGGCTATCACACTGATTGATCTTCAGATGTTGAAAAGTCCTCACGTCGCTGGAATAAATTCCAGTGGATCGTGGTGTACGATCCTTTTACTGTGTCATTGGAGTTGGTTTGTTAGTGTTTTGTTGAGGATTGCTCTATTTCAAAATATGTCTTTTGAGTCTATTTTAATTCCTAGGTGTCCCTTAGAGTTTTCTTTGGAAAAATCTCACCATAAGTGGTATTTTGTTCTTCACTGAGAAGCATAGAATGTCTGATTGTCATTTTTGTCCTGCTAGCAGCCACTGACAACCAGTGCCTAGATTCTTCACTTCATTAGAAACTGTGGAATGGTAACAGTCCTATTCATCATTTCTTCTTTATTTACTAGCTGGAATACTTCTACAAAGAGAAACTTGGGCTCATCTACTATTTGATTACCCAGTGGTAGAGTTTTCAAGGGAAAGGCAGGATCATAGCTTGAAATCTTCTCTGTATTTGCTGGTTTTCAACATAGAGTCAGGTCCCTAGCATCCTCTAACGGCAACTGATTATGGTTAGGGTGTTTTCTGTGGAGGGCAATTTAGAGACTCAGGGAGCAGATAATATTTGATGTGCTTTAACTCACCACAGCAGTTATCTTTATTAGCGCTCAAGTTGTTCTCTCTTTGGTCCGTGGGAGTCTTTCTAGTTGGTTCCTTCGTTCTTTGACCAACCCTCACGGTCTTTGATGGCTTTCTTGCTGAAAGATGCGATTTTCCAGTTCATGTACTAGATTAACAACAGGCAGTCCCCTCGACTCCTTTGAGCCTTCTTTTCTTTATCTGTAAAGGGGATAATAGTGTTGATCCCATTGTGTGATTGTGGCAATCAAAGCAATAGTGCATGTGAACTATTGTAGTATAAAATCTGTGTAAAAAATACAAGCTTTTATATTTTTAAAGCCAAAACTTTTGACACCTCCTTTTCTCTCTTTTCCCTGTTTATTCCATGGCCAAGTCCTGTTGATTTCACCTTTAAAATACACTTCAAATCCAGTCAGTTATTCACCTCCACAGCCACCATCTTGGATCCAAGTCATTGTCATTTTTCACGTGGACACAGTTCAGTAACCTCCTAATCCATCGACACGTGTTCAGTCTTACTCTCTCCAGTCCGTTCTCCACAGAGCAGACTGACGACTCACTGCTCAGATCTATTCAGTGAATAAAATGTAAGACCTTAGCTGATGATAGGGCTTTACACGACCCAGCCTTCCTCCCCGCACGCTCCTTCTCGCTCAGGATTGTGTGGTTTCAACTGCTTGGTAAAAGCAGTCTTTGTTTTGGAAAAACTCAGTCCTCCAACTCTTGTGTCTCCTTTACTGATCACACAGAATACTTCATTTCTGATACTTCTGGTCACCAACTGTGAGGGTTTTTCTCCACACTAAGCAACGCTTTGAGACACTAGCTGGGCGTCCTAGAACTTAACTCAGTGTTGACACTATCTACCTGGAGATAGCTTGAGGTCCCACAGGGTAAGGGGTCAGTCTTGCAAGTCCATCCCCTGCCTGCAGCCCCTTCCGAAGCCAGTCACAAGCCCATGTTATCGCTTGTGCTTCTGACCAACTGGCCATTGATCGGAGCTTCCGGTGACTCCCTCCTTGGGTTTCATTAATTTGCTACAGCAGCAAGTTAGTCTCATAGAACTCAGAGAAGCATTTTACTTACTAGATTACTGGTTTGTTATAAAATAATATCACTCAGAAACAGCCAGATGGAAGAGATGCACAGGGCAAGGTATGGAAAAGAGCGTGGAGAGTCCATGCTCTCTCTGAGGACACCATGCATTCGTCAGCCCGGAAGCTCTTCCAGTCTCATGTGGTACATTCCCTGCCCCAGCCCTGGAATCAGCCATGTCTCCAAGATCACGATCTGGAAACCAGCGACGCTCCCTGCTGCTGGTTAGGTCACCACTTCCAGGCCTTTTCAGTGGGCAGAACTAGGATATTCACAGATTAAAAGATATACCTCATGAGTTCCTGCTGTCACTTCCTTTTCAAATTCACGGCTCTAGGATGATTATCTCCTCTTTCGTACGTTTGTATCTGTTGGTTCCCAAACCAGGAATCCTGATTCCCAGGGACGTGTAGATGAGAGAATTAGCTATCACAAAGTTATTAATTTGATTTTTCCAAAGCACTTTCAGAATAATATCCCCAACACTTTTACCATTAGGATTATGGAAGAAAATTAAAATTAAAAAAGTTTTCGCATATGCTCTGCATCTTTTACAGTTATACTGCAATCTACATTGTCAGAGAATAGAGACGTTTTATACTCTCTCCCTCAGATCTCTCATTTGGCCTCCATTGTACGTTTAAATGTATATTTAATGCTCGGTGCGAGTGTTTAAGGTGTTGCCTCCCAAGGCATTCTGGTTGATTGTAGCTCTTTCTCTAACAGAGTCTAAGGGAGGGCTCATGAGAACAATATTCTTTTAGTTCTTGTGTAATGATGACAATTTGTCTGCTGCTTTTACACTTGAAAATAAATTGGCCTGTGCACAAAGGTTTTGGCTTGCATTCCCCTCCTTTGGGGACCTTAAATATGTTACTACATTTTCTTCTAAGAAAGAGTATTGTGGTCAGAAAATCTGATGGTGATCGATTTTTTTTCCCTTATGTGTGACTTGATATTTTAACCTGGATATGTAAATTAACTTCTATCTTCTTTAAAGTCTAATAATTTTACTAGAATCTCTCTCGATCTTAATCAGTCTGCATCAGTCTTCCCGGACATGTGAGGTGTCCTGTCAACATGTAGGGAGTTTCAGATCTCTTTCCATTTCAGGGAGGGCTTCCTGAATGACAGTTTTCAGTATTTGTTCTGCTTTCCTGCCTTGCTTTTTCTTCTGCAGGGACTCCTATTGTTTATTTTTTGCATGTTCTTTACCTGTCTTCTGCATTCCCCGCTTCCTGCCTAATCCAGTGTGCCTTTGTCTTCATTTCTGCATTTTAACTTTTTGATGTTCTGTGTTCATTAAGGCATTACCCATTATGTTTATTTGCTCTTGTGTTTTCCTCCTAATTTGTTTTCATTTCTGAAATGACTTTTCTCTATTTCTAATTCTTTGCCGAGTTTTATCACTTTCTTTCTGAGATTTCTACTCCAGTTGTGTATTTTCCTTTTATGTATATTACCATTTTTTGCTGTCTTTTTGCTCATGTTGAAATATTAGGTTATACTTTTCTTCTGTCTTCGTGGGATTCTGTCTCGGGGATGTGATTTTGCTTCTTTGTCTCTTTGACCTTGACCACTTTTAATTGATCATTTTTATGTGAAATTAGTTTTCCTGAACTTTTAGAATGAGATGGGCTTCAAGAGAGATTTCCTGACCCCACAGACCCCCCCTCTTCTATTGATTTTACATAATGTTAAAAAAATATGGCAAGTTGTGGGGAGGGTTTAGCTCAAGTGGCAGAGTGCATGCTTAGCATGCACGAGATCCTGGGTTCAGTCCCCAGTACCTCCTCTGTAAATAAATAAATAGACCTAATTACCTCCCCTGCCACAAAAATAAATAATTTAAAAAAGAAACGATGGCAAGTCACTCCTGATGTTTCCTGGTTCTGTTCCTCTTACCCATGCTGGTCTGTCTTTCTTTTTCCCTGTGTCTCTTGTCCTGTTTGGATTTTGTTTTCAGCTGTTTCTCCTCAGTGTGGGACATGACCTGGGGGCATTTAGTTACTTTGTTTTGAGAGTTCATAGACTATTTCAGCCTCTGCCACCTTCCTTAGGACCCCTGGACTCACCTGCTTCTGGGGTGGGCAGACCCCTGCCAGCCTCACCTCCTGTTCTCCAGTTTGGCTTGCTGAGCTTTTCAGGTGGCTGTGGATGGTTGCTTGCAGTTCTTGGGTCCCTCAGATGCCTGTCGTGTCCCTTGGTAGAGGTGCTGATGCTATGCAGATCTTGTAGCTGCCAGAGGTTTGCACCTGCTTGGGCTTCTGGACTCTGTGGAACATCTTGTCAGCCTGTTGTGTTGTAGGTGTTGTCTGTGGGTCTTGGTCTCACCATCCTAGTTTTGTAAATTATTTTTATGGAGGTGTTTTAGGAGGTAAACAAATACGCTGCCACCACTGCTGCCTTTTCCTCTCCCATTGCCGTTTCCCAAGGTCTTCCCCAGATTTTGGTACTTGACCATCTATTCCTTTTCCATGTATATTTTGAGTAAACACATTTCACCCTTTGCTTTTATTCTGAGAAACCCTTTACTCCTAGAACCACATCTTCAGCCCCAACCTCTCCCTGGAGCAGCAGCCCTTTACTTTCTCCTGCCTCTGAGCATCCTCACTTGGATGCCCCAGGAGCACCTCACACTTACATCCCTGTTACTGTCCTTCGCACATACTCTCACACCTGTTCCTCTTTTCTTGGCAAAAGTACTTCTTCAGGGAGAATTTATTTTTCGAACCAATTCAGTGTTGTTGGCAAGAGATTCCCTCATTGTCCCCAAGTATCTGGAATAGGATTTACTTATAATATTGGTCTAGAGACACAAATAAACTTTAGTAAAATAGAATTCTTTTAAGGAATTTGCTTATTTTGTTTTCCTTTCTTTTGACAATGTAATATTTAAAAGCTTTAGAACATAAATTTCTTATTATACAAACAATACAGGCCTATTATAAGAAATTTGGAAAAATACAGAAGTCTCACAATCCCCACCACCTAACGATAATCACTAGTACGTTTTGGATTTTCACCTTAAATTTTAAAAAGTTTTGATGCACATTACTTATAGTTGGTGGGCACTTCCCCCACGTCATTTGGTAATCCTGGAAAGCATGGTTTTAAAATGATAGTATAGTATTCTGTTATGCGGATGCGCCATAAGTTATTTTTATATTTTAATTGGCATTTAAGTTGTTTTCCAACCTTCCTACTACTATAAATAGCACTAAAATAAAGATAATTGTGTATGAATCGTCATGATCTCTGATTCTTTTCCTTTAGGATTAATCCCTAGAAGTGAAATTGTTGAGCCAAAGGATGTCCGTATTTTAAGGCTTTTGATACATGCTACTAAATTTTTCTCGAAGAACTGCATACCGATTTGCTAGTGTACCATCAGCACATAAAATTCAAAATTTCTTCATGCGGTTGTTAAGGAAAGTTAGTGCCAGTTTGAAAAACCACAGAGCACTTCACTGCATCCTGAATGTGGACTGTGTGTGTTCCCAGGGTGGTCAGTGCCCTCTCGCAGGCGCGGCAGCTGGCAGGCGGCATGTCAGCTTGCGTCACTTCCCAGCACGTGGTTGCCGTGAGTGGGAGCAGCTTCCTCCTCCCAGGCGTCCACCCTCGCTGCGCTTGAAGGACTTCAACTGCAGTGTCTGTCATCGTCAAAATGACTTGTTAAACAGCGTTTTCAGTGAGTGCACCTTTCACAGAGTCGGCTTTTATGTGGATGATTAACATGTTATTTTAAAATAAGATTATTTAAGATTCTGTTAAATAATGAATGGTCATCCCATTCTCCCTCACACCTGCTGGTAGTAAGAACAGCCATAATTCATTCTGTATTTGCTAAGCACTTTGCAAACAGTGCCTCATTATCACAGCCTCGGGAAGCCAGTGCTGTGTTTCTGTGTCTTCTGTAACCAAGCGAGCCTCAGACATCCGAGGCATGTTGGCCAAGGTCACGGAGGTCTCGGGTGTAAAGCCAGAACTGAAAGTCACCTTAAAGCTGACTGTAAAATCCACCTTTGGAATCATTAGGCTCTGGGGCTTTTCCCCACTCTGTGGTTCGCAACTCTGTTGCACATTAAGACCGTTGGAGAACTTTCAAAAAGTACCGAGGCCACGTCATATAATCCAGACAAATTGGGTCAGACTCCCTGGGGGTGGTGCCCAATCGTTCGGGTGTTACACAGGCTTCCTAGGTAATTGTGACGTGCAGCCAGGTTGAGAGCTGTTGCCAGTTACTAGTAACCAGCCTGGCTGAGGAAATAGTCTTGATTTGTCAAGGTCAAGTCCCCAGTGTTCCCTGCTATTCATATTCCAACCTGTGTTTTCTCCCAACTCAGTTGAGTGTTCTTATTACTTATCCTTCTCCGCCCGGCCACACACACACACACACACACACACACACACACATACACACACACACAGAGTCTAGTGCAGAATCTCTGTTTATAACAAGCAGTAGTAGGGATGCCAGACCCAATCTGGGATGCCTTCTCTGGGTGCCAAGGTCAAAGACAGAGCTGAAACATTAATCACCTGAAGGCTGCACTGGATCAAGCCAAGAGAGATGAATTGAAAGGCAGATCTTGGGAGAGCTTGAATCAACAGATTGGGAGAGAGCCTTCCAACCACAGAAACAGGACAGAAAAATAATCTGTGGATGAGGCATCCAGGGACAGCCCCAGATGGTCTGGAAGAGGGATTCTTGTAGACCACTGGCCGTAGTGGATATGAGAAGAAAGGGACCCGTCTGTGCAGAGGTCACAGCCGATTGGCTCACAGATGTGTTTTGTTTGCCTTTCAGTGACATTTCCAAGACACCTCTGCATTGCCTCCTGTCTTCCTGTGGCCCAGCCCACCTGCCAGCACCGTCACAGCCCTTCCTGTGTTTCCTAAGAAAGTGCTAAATACATCTGGCACTACTCCGGCTGTTAATAAATGTTTGCTGAGACCGTTAGCGGATAACAGAGAGAAATGAAGATATGAAACAGGAAACAGCTCAGAATGCTCCCCTGGCCCCGCCTCTCACCATATTTCGGAAATCCCCTTTCCCAGCCTGGGCCCTTTTTACTTCCTCCTTTGCCCTTTTCCAGTGGGAGTTGAAAGTCATTTAAAATTAGATCATCATCCACATCCCAGGGACTGACCTTTTCTGTTATTATAACCAGAACTTTGGTTCCCTTTTAATGGACCTCCCATTGTAGCCAGTACATGGGGTCTCACCGTTCATAACCAATAACCCTCCAAAGATTTATTTCCCTAAACAGAAGCCCCACTCCCAAGTTCCGGGAGCACCCTCACTCTCCCATCTGCACTAGGATGGAGAAAGTAAGTTGCCAAGGGCCCGGAAGACTGAGCCAGCTTCTAGAACGTGTGGTTTGGTTTCTGTGTGCTATGTGCCAAATAGCCTTGCTAAATTCAGCCACTGAGTCTGATAGTTTGTGAATGGTTCTGAATATTTTATGTACACGATCATTATTTTCAAATGAGAGTTTTATCTTTTTAAAATTAAAAAAAAAATTATTTATTTATTTATTTATACAGAAATGTTGTGCCTTGCGTATTTTTCTGGTCAGATTATAGAGACTAACACCACCAATGCAGAGCTGGAAGGAGTGACAGTTGGGGACGTCCTTGTCTGGTTCAGTCTGAAAGTCAGGGGAGAGTGTTTCAGTATTTCAGCTTTATGTATAACGTTGGTGCAGGCTTTTGGATCTTCCCTTTATTAGACTGAGGAAATCTCCTTCTTGTTCTAGTTCGCTAAGGTTTTTTTTTTTTTAAAAATAATGTTATTGTTATGAATGAGTATGAAGTTCATCAAATAGCTTTTCTGAATCTATTGAGATGATTATATGTGTGTCCTTTGTTCTGTTAACGTGGTGAATTGCGTTGATTGATTTTTGAATGTTAACTCAATCTTGCATTCCTGGGATAAACTGCACTTGCTGGATTTGATTTGTTTCTATTTAGGTTTTGAAGTTTTACATCTTAGGCTGACAGAAATTAGCCTATAATGTTACTTTCTTATAATGTATTTGACAGGTTATGATACCAGGGCCTCATAAAACCAGTTGGGATGTATTCCCTCATTCCCTGTTTTCTAAGGGTTTGCGTTAAGAGAGGTATGAATTCTCCCTTAAATGTGAGGAAGAATTTACCAGTGATGCCTTCTGGGACTAGAGTTTTCTTTGTGGAAAGGTTTTAAATTATGGATTCAATTACTTTTACGGATCTAGGGCTCCTTAAATTTTCTGTTTCTTGTGACAATTTCACTAAGTTGTGCTTTTTGAGGAATTTGTCCTTTTCGTGTACACTGCCCAATGTATTGGCATAAAATTCTTTATAATATCTTTTTATTACCTTTTTAATATATATTGAATCTTTTAAAAAGTTATTTAAAACAGACTTTGTAGGGGGCAGGTAATTCGGTTTATTTATTTATTTAAATGGAGGTAATGGGGACTGAACCCAGGACCTCCTGCAAGCAAATCACATGCTCTGCCACTGAGCTGTAACACACTCCCCGCCACATTGGATCTTGATATTGTCAGTTTATGTTCCCTTTCTTTGTTTTTCTTTTTCTTGGCAAGTCTCACTGGGGTGGGGTGGTTTCAATTTTATCAGTCTTTGCGAAGAACCAGCTTTTGACTTTGTGGATTTTCTCTCTTTTCAACTGCTTTCTAGTTCATTGCTTAGCTTCTTTTTCATTTTTAATTGTGGTAGAATTGAGATATAACTTCAGTTTCAGGGGTACGACATCATGATTTGCTATTTGAATTCATTGTGAAGTGATCACCACAGTGAGCCTAGTTAGCATCCGGCATCATGCATGGTTAAAAAAAGTATTTTTTCCTGTGACTTTTAAGATTTACAGTCTAAGCAACTGTGAAGCATGCAATACAGCATTATTACTGTAACCACCATGCTGTGCATTATAGTTCCACGCCTTATCCGTTTTATGACTGGAAGTTTGTACCTTCTGACTGCCTCTCCCCACTTCTCTCCCCACCTTCGCCTCTGGAAACCACCAGTCTGTTCTCTGTATCTGTGAGCTCTGGTTTTGTTTTTGTGTTTTAGATTCCACATATAAGTGAGATCATACAGTATTGGTTTTTCTCTATCTGACTTATTTCACTTAGCATAATGCCTTCAAAGTCCTTCCATGTTGTTGCAAATGGCAAGACTTCCTTCTTTTTCATGGCTGAGTAATATTGCACTGTGTGTGTGTGTGTCTGTGCGCACGCACGCAGACACACACACACATATATATAATACCACATCATCTTTTCTTCACTTATGCCTCTATCAGTGGACGTGTCGTAGGTTATTTTTTCGTAGCTTCTTGATGTGGATATTTTTGATGTTTCAGCCTTTCTTCTTTTCTAGTATGGGCTGTGGCAGGCACAGACAAGCCTTCAAGAAAAAGCCCCCCCCCCTGCGATCAGCCTCTGGCAGTCACCTCCCTCAGGTCTGCTCCAGTTTCAAGTCAAGGTGATGCTCTTCATGGGGAAATCTTCGGGCGTTGTCTGAACCAATCAGGGATAGCTGACCGCTGGTTCTTCTCAGGGCCACCCCCAGCCAGTGATGGAGACAAAACAGGGGACAAGGGCCCAGGCCGTGTCCACGCAACTCTTCTAAAGGACAACCTTTGCTCTGCAGCTCCTTTTGGGATGCAGAGACCTGAGGTCGAATCGGCTTTGTGGTCTGATGTAGGATAACATCCTGATCTGCAGGAAGGAATGCAGATGTTATTGAAACGTGGCATCCCTGGGAAGAAAGTCAGTGGCCTATAAAGGTGTGTGTGTGTAAATATGTCTATAGACTCAAAAGAAAACAAGAATAAAAGGAGACTGAAGGTGTTCATCCTTCAAAAAAGGTACGATCCCTTGGCCACTTTCTGGGTATCTTCTAATGACCTTACAAAAAACAAACCCACTGATTTCTAGTTTAATTCAGTACTTTGTGTGATTTCAGTCCTTTGAAATTTGTTGAGACTTGCTTTATGGTCTAGCGTATAGTCCATCTTGGTCAATGTTCCACACGCTCTTGAAAAGAATCCATAGTCTCTATTTGCTGGGTTTTGTGTGCTATGTAAGTCAATAAGTTAATTATGTTGTTTAAATCTACTGTGTTTTTGCTGACATTTCCACCTTCCTGATCTATCAGGTACTGAGACAGATGTGTTAAAATCTCCAGTTATTCAACACAAATACCTGCACGTGAATGTTTACAGCAGCTTTATTCATAATTGTCAAAACTTGGACGCAACCAAGATGTCTTTCAGTGGGCGAATGGGTAAGTAAACTGTGGTCCAGGCAGAGAATGGGTAGTCCTCAGTGCTAAATGTAAATGAGCTATGAAGCCATGAAAGACATGGGGGAAACTTAAATACGTTTTACTAAGTGAAAGAAGCCAATCTAAAATGGCTACATACAGTATGATTCCAACTACATGACACTCTGGGAAAGGCAAAAAACTCTGGAGCGGGAAGAAGATCAGTGATTGCCGGGCATTGGAGGGGAGGGAGGATGAAGGGGCAGAACACAGGGGGCCTGGGGGACGGTGGAACTGCTCTGTACGGTGCTTTGTAATGGGTACTTGTCACTACACGTTTGTCCAGACCATAGACTGTGCAGCACCGAGAGTGACCTCTGATGGAGGCAGTGGACTTTGGGGGGATGGTGACGCATCAGTGGCATTGTCAGTTGTAACAGGGTGTTCCCCTCCGGTGCGGAACGTTGACGATATGGGAGGCTTTGCTTGTGTGCAGCAGGAGGATATATGAGAAATCCCTTTACTTTGTTTCAGCTTTGCTATAAACCTAAAACTGCTCTAAGAAATAAAGTCTATTTTCAGACAGTCAGAGGAGGGAGAGTTGGCTGGGAAGGAGTTGAAAGGAGCTCTTGTGGGGCAGGTAATTTTTTTTTTTTTTTTGAGCTAGGTGTGTTTGCTCTGTAACTCCATTAAACTTATGAAAAGTAAATCTGCAGCTGGGATTGAGAGAGAACCCGTTTGCCTTTTTAGCTCTGTGGCTTGCTGTTTATATCTGCAGCTAAGTATTAGATGCATATACACGGTGTGTGATTTCTGCGTCGTCCTGTTGAACTGATCCTTTTATCGTTATGAAATATTCCTCCTCATCTAGTGATTGACACCTCTTGTCGTAAATGCTACTGCATCTAACATTAACATGAGCCTCTGCAGCTGCCCTTCAGTGAGGGTCCTCATGGCATGTTTTTCCCATCCTTTTACTTCCAGATTTGTAAGCAGCACGTAATCGCATCATGTTCACGTTATTCATTCGTGATCTGAGTACATTGTGATCATTAAATTTGCTCTGTATGATACCAGTTCTTTGACATGCGTTGAAGTATAGCATGTGATAAATGTTCATAAATGCTTCATGTGTGTTTGAATGTAATGTGCTGCCTATTTGGCAAACATATTTATTGTGCTGTTCTAGAATTCTGTATCTTTGTTTTTTTTCCCCTTAATTTACCAAATACTGACAGAAGAGTAAAATCTCCCGGGAGCTGCCACCCCTTATGTCTGCGGCCTCTGACCGTCCTCACTTGGGCACCCCGGGAGCCCCTTACATCCCTGTTATTGCGCCTCCTCGTGTCCTCACTCCCGTTTTCTTTCTCAAAAACACTTTTGTGGGGAGGATTTTTTTTTCTAATGAACTCAGTGTTGTTTGCAAGAGATTCTGCCAATGTTTTTATTTTCTAATTGATTATTTTATTTTTAAAATTTATTTATTTTTAAATTTTATAAAACGGACATACAGTCAGTTACAGTGTGTCAATTTCTGGTGTGCAGCACAATGTCCCAGCCATGCATGTACATACATATATTCATTTTCATATTCATTTTCATTAAAGGTAATTATGAGATATTGAATATAGTTCCCTGTGCTGTACAGAAGAAAATTTTTTTCTAAAATCTAGTTTTATATATAGCTCTGCTGGTGTTTTTTAAGCCAGATTTTTAACTGTTTTTCATTGGGAGGCTTTGTCCAGACAGCTAAACCATCACTTCAAGGCATTAGCATGTACCTCATTTTCTTGTGGGTTTTTTTTGTGTAAACTACTTATTTTATTAGAAATGTATCTATGGAGATTCCCTGAGGCCTGGATTGAACCTGAGGACTTGTCTTCCCCCCTCAGTCCTTTTGGAGGCCTATCAACCCATGGCTGCCTCGCGGTAAACTTTCTTTTTGAAGTTTTACAGATTCATAGGTAACAGGAACCCAAGTCCACGTAAAGTCCAACTTGTGGTTAATAATTCCCCGGGGAGCACTTTAACTTGACTCCTCCCCGCCCTAAAACTGAGATGGCCAGTTTCTTTGCTGCTCCCCTCTGCTCGGTGGGGCCCCCTGCAGGCAGAGGCCTCTGGAGTCCCCTCTTCTTGTATGAGTCCCACTTGCCTTCTGCCTTGGCTGCGCTCCAGGCTTTCCCTTCTGCCCCTGTACCTGGGGAAGTCATTAAAACACACAAGGAAGCCAGGTTTTGCCAGAATTTTCCAGGCCGGATGCTGGCTTTGGCACTTCCAGAGTTCCTGGTCTCTCTTCACTTTGGAGGTTGACATACTTTTACACAAGCTTAATATTCAAAACAGACTGTAAAAGGTTCCTCCTCCAGGATTTAAAGTGTTTTATCTGGTTGGGTCGCTCGCAGTGGCCATCCTGCTGCATTGCTGGAAAGAGGTTTTCCACAGTATATGGTTTTCTCTTATAAACTTTCTTCTTTGCGTATTTCTCTTAGCTGAGTGTGTTGCAGCTGTAAATATGTAATGATTAAATGCTTTTTTATCATTACTTGGGGATTTTTTTTTTTCCTGAACAGTTTAAAATTTCTACTTTCAAGTTACTGTCAACTCTCTTTCTCCCTCTTAACCAGGCAATTGAAACATGACCCTCTGAAAAGCTGGACAGCCAGCCTGGTTGTGAGCAGACAGCAGGACGGCGATGTGTCTCGGGTTCTTTGCCACCAGTTGAGAACATGGAGATCAGAGGTGACTTACTGTCTTATTTACACATAAAGCGTAGGGGAAAACCATTTCTACACTTAGCTGGAAATGCTCATAAGAGACATGGTCTCTCAACAAACAGTTGCGGATCTGGGGGTTAGAAATGAGCCCAGAAGGGCTACAGAAAGGCTATTTCAGCCAGTTAACAAAATCCAAGGAAAAAACTTGCGTTCGAGTTGGGGAAGGTTGCGTCTCTCCAGATCTGCAGAGCATTAGGTGGGATCGGGCTCAGGAACCGGCTCAGGAAGACACGCGTACACCCGTGTACACACATGCACGCGCACGCTTGCGTACCCGCACGGACACACGCACTGCAAACACACACGCGTGACTCAGCACTTAACACAGGTTGGGGAGTTCTGGCAAGTGAGTCGTTGGATTTTGTTTTTCACTCCAGCCCTTCCTCTTAGATCTGGAGGTAACACATGTTCATCAGAAAACATTGGAAAGTCCAGAAAAATCATCCACAATGCTACTTCCTAGTAACAAACAGTGGCGACAGTTGGCACATTTTTTTCTTTGCACGTGTTAAATACAGATCAGCTTGGACAAGCAGTTACACTCAGTCCTGCTTTTCTCTCCCACTTAACACATCTGTATTCTGTATATCCCCGTGTTTCTAAATAGTATTTTCATCATGACAAAACATTCTTTCATGTGGGTGGTTCACAATTTCCCCAATGCTCTCTCATTAGACATCGAAGTTGTTACAGTTTTTCCAATAATAAAATGAGTCACTGCGGTCAGCTCTCCCTGTGTCCTCTGTCTTGGTTGCCTTCAGTTTCGGGTGTCAGTGAAGTCCCTGAAAGGCTTGAGTTCAGTCCTCAGTCTGTTGTGACCCTGACACTCTCCATGGGGTTTCCCACCTCCAGCTTCTACCCTCATCCTGGTCACAGCGAGCTTTCCAAAGTGTTTCTCCCAACCACGTGTGGTGTGTGTTCCCCTCGGGGGCGGGGGGTTCTAGTAAATAAAAAAAATTCCCATCTCACGATATTTCGTGTGCTATTTAACCCCACCCCACCCCAGCCCCGGCGTGTATTCACGATTCATTAGTGCCAGTTGGCGCCTTGTGAAGGTGCTGGATTATTCTAGATCTGCAGTGTAGGTGTGCAGTGAAATGTGGCTGGTTCAAAGTGAGATATAATGTAAGGGTAAAAAGCACGCTGAATTTCAAAGACTTAGTCTGAAAAAAAGAATGTGAATTACATACTTTATGGATAATATTACTGATATTGAGTACATGTTTAAAACGATACTGTTTTGGATACATTGGGTTAAATGAAATATTTTAGTGTGGCTACTAGAAAACGTAAAATTACATGTGTGGCTTGTGTTTGTGGCTTTTACAGTATTTCTGTCTGAGGCCAGTTTAGAGCGTAGTGTTGGAGTCTGGGGCCCCTCACCAGCCCTCCCTCCCTGGACTCACAGAACGCCCTGCTCTCTGCTCAGGCCTCCGGGGACGGGGAATCTGGGCAAGGGAAAGACAGCAGCAGGCCTCTTGCTGTCCCACCCTCTCCCAGCATCCAGCCCACGATGGAGCGCAGATGACAGCACGTGGAGACAGAGGAGGAGCCGTGGATGGGAGGGTGAGCCCGGTGGGCTGGGTACGCTGCTTTATGGACTGTGGGGTCCATTCTGTGTTCGCCTGGCTGAGTGACAGCTCCTCCCAGGTGGGCAGGCGGACTGGAGGGTTGGCCAGATGCTCTGTGGTCTGGGGCTCTGACTGCAGCTTTGAGCTGTTTCTTTTTATTCCTTCTCCACCTGACTTCAGTCAGTCCTTCTGCAGAAGCCCCAGGCTCCCCTGTGCCCGTTTGCAGGGATTCGGCGCTGGGACTCCGCAGACCTTCTTGTCACTTCAGCCGCCAGGCAGACGGAAGCAGTGCTCGGCTGAGCTCCCGGCCCTGAGTGCTTGGGGGGAGCGGCGGGATGGGCACTCTGGGTTCAGGGGGGCCCGAGGCAACCGAGGCTGTTTCTCTGCATTCTGCAGTTTTCTAGGCCTGCGCGGACACTCAGCCTCCTGCATACCTCAAGGACGTGGGCAGGAAGAGCCGACTTACCGGGTGGTGGCCGGCACGCGGTCCTGAGCCCGCAGCGCAGGGCGTCTGTGCTCCGGCCTCTGCTGGGACCTGGCTCAGGGATGGCGCAGGGCCCTGGGCTGGGAGCCAGTCCCTGGGGGTGGCTGCACGGCGCCCCGGTTTCTGCACTGCGAGGTCTGGGACTTCGAGGGCAGCTGAGGTTACCTGCTGCCCTAACCCACTTAGAAAACCGGTCAAGCTCCCATTCAACCAACGTGCTTCCTGATCTCAGTGTTCTCGCGGGGCACCTCTGCCTGCACAGAGAGGCATCCTTCCTGCCGTGTTCGTTTAGTCTCTTCCTCCGCTGCGCCCTCCCTCCAGGCCCGCGGAGTCTTGCCTACGGCGTGGTGCCGCTTGAGTCTCCTCCAGGTGCGGCTGGAAGGGGCCGGGCAGATGCCCCTCTGGCAGGAGAACTTCCTGTCTGCCTGATTCCTAGGACCTGGAGTCCAGGAGAAGAGTCGGATGTTGGGAATTTCCCACTCGCGCGTATTTCCCACTCACAAACTCCCGAGTGTCCCTTTCCTGTGGACTAGGCGCCAGGCCTAGCCCCTGAGAACGCAGGTGAATCAGGTATAAACCCATCCTTGTGGACTTCTACAGCCTATGAAAAGTGGAGTGCCGCCAAGATCTGCACACAGGGGAGCTGGGAACTCAGGTGGCTTAGAGCAAACGGGAGCGAGAGAAGGAACTGTGGGTGTTCTGCGGAGGTGAAATTTGAGCTGGCGTGAAGGCTGGGAGTAACTTGACTCTAGACCAGAGTTTATCATACTTGGCTGTGCTGACGTCTTGGACCAGACAGTTCTCTCTTGTGGGGACCGCCCTGCACATTGTAGGATGTTTAACAGCCTCCCAGGCTTCTACCCCCGAGGAGCCAGCAGGACCCCATCCGCTGGGACAACCACAAATGTCTCTAGACAAGGCCCAATGTCTCCTATAGAGGGAAAAAACCATCCTGGTTGAGAACCACTGTCATAAAGGAATAACCAAAAGAATATTCCAGAAAGAATTAAAAATGTGAGCAAACGATAGGCCCTGCGTGAACATTTTGCCTGGAGTGAAGGAGACCTTAAGCCCCACAGAGTGGGGGTTTGGTGTGTGTGTACCTGTTTTGTTTCATGATGGACCCCAAACACATGGAAGAGGGTGTGGCATACAGTCAAAACTCACTAGTTTTGTTGTGTGGAAAGAGTCTAAGATCCTTTTATAGAAGAGAGAGCACTGGGTTGCAGAGTATTGGTTTTATTCTGTAAGTAACAGGGAGACATTTGAATGTTCTGGAGTAAGAGATCGAGGCAACCCAATCTAGATATCAAGAATATTAGTCCAATAGTCATATGTCAGGGAAATTGGAGAAAAGGATGACCCCTGGGATAAAGAAACTACCAAAAGGCTGCTGCAGGAGTCCAGGTGACAGATGCTAGGGGCTGAGCCACAGCTAGCATGTGGAGAGAGTCAAGAAGTTGTATAGGACCGCAAAGATTTGACTGGATAGGAACGGCCTGGGGAAAGGATGGCAACGTATAAAAGCAGGGGACCCAAGAGAACAAAGAGGGAATGTGGGAAATGATTTAATTATTTACATTTTACATTAAAAGAAGAATCAACACAAATCCTTCTCAAACTCTTCCAAAAAGTTGAAGGGAAGGAAATACTTCCAAACTCACTTTTTGAGGCCAGCATTACTGGATATTAAAGTCAGTCAAGGCCACTACAGGAAAAGAAAATTACAAGCCAATATTCCTTACACACATAGGTGCAAAAATCCTCAACAAAATACTAGCAAGTCAAATTCAACAGCACATTAAACATACACCATGATTAACTGGGATTTATCCCTGAGATGCAAGGATGGTTCAATATATACAAGTTGATAAGGGTGATACGCCACATTAACAGAATAAAGAACAAAAATCTTGTGATCATCTCAATAGATGCATAAAAAGCATCTAAAGCATCTGACAAACTCAAAAAAAAAAAAAAAAACCTCTCAAAAATTAGGTAGAGAAGAAATGTACATTAAAAAGTTCGTATATGAAAAGCCCACAACGGTGTACTCAACGATGTAAAGCTGAAAACTGTTCCTCTAAGGTCAGGAATAAGACACGGAGGCCCACTTTTGCCCCTTGTATTTAATATAGTACTAAGAGTCCTAGCCAGAGCAATTAGGCGGGAAAAAGAAAGAAAAGGTGTCCAGATCAGAAAGGAAGAAATAAAATTGTCTGTTTGCAGATGACATGATCGTATATATGCAAAATTCTAAAAGCTTCACCAAAAAGCTGTTAGAACTAATACACAAATCCACTAAAGTTACAGAATGCAAAATCAGCATACAAAAATAACTTTCATTTCTTTTTTTTTTTTTTTAACATTTTTTATTGATTTATAATCATTTTACAATGTTGTGTCAAATTCCAGTGTGGAGCACAATTTTTCAGTTATACATGAACATACATATATTCATTGTCACATTTTTTTCTCTGTGAGCTACCATAAGATCTTGTGTATATTTCCCTGTGCTATACAGTATAATCGTGTTTATCTATTCTACAGTTTTGAAATTCCATCTATCCCTTCCCACCCTCCGCCCCCCTTGGCAACCACAACTTTGTATTCTATGTCTATGAGTCTGTTTCTGTTTTGTATTTATGCTTTGTTTGTTTGTTTTTGTTTTTTTTTTTTAGAGCGATCTCATATGGCATTTTTCTTTCTCTTTCTGGCTTACTTCCCTTAGAATGACTTTCTCCAGGAGCATCCATGTTGCTGCAAATGGCATTATGTTGTCGTTTTTCATGGCTGAGTAGTAAAAATAACTTTCATTTCTATACACTAACAACAAACTAAACTCTGAAAGAGAAATTAAAAAATCAATCTCATTTACAATAGCAGCAAAGCAATAAAATACTTAGGGATAAATTTAACCAAGAAGGTGAAAGACCGGTACACTGGAAACGGTAAGACATTGATGGAGGAAACTGAGGAAAACACACAATTAGATGAAAAGCTAGTCTGTGTTCTTGGTTTAGAAGATAAAGATTCTTAAAATATCCATTCTTCTCAAAGCAATCTACAAATTCAGCACAGTCTCTATCAAAATTCCAAAAGCATTTTTTCACAAAATAGAAAAAACCATCCTGAAGTGCTTGTGGAACGACAAAAGGCCTTGCGTGGCCAAAACAATTTTGAGAAAGAAGAGCAAAACTAGAGGCGTCGCACTTCCTGATTTCAACGTATACGGCAGACCTCTCTGGTGCTAGCGTCAAAAGGGGTACACAGACCAATGGAACAGACTAGAGAGCCCAGAAAAAACTCCACTCAGTATGATTAAAATCTTTGACAAAGGCACTAAGAGCACGCAGCAGGTCGAAGAGAGCGTCTTCAACACGTGGTGCTGGGAGGCTGGACGCCCACGTGCAGGAGAATGAAACTGGACCCCTATTTTGCACCACTCCTAAAACTTCACTTGAAATGGATTAAAACTTACATGTAAATCCTGAAACTATACAACTTCTAGAAGGAAAGAAAAGCATTGGGGAAAATCTCCTTGACGTTGGTCTTGGCAACGAGTTTCTGGACATGACACCGAAAGAACAGGCAATAAAAGCAAAGCTAAGCACGTGGAACAACACCAAACTAAAACTACTGCGCGGCGACGGAAAGGGGAGGAGGCTCCGAAAAGTCCCCCAGAGAACCTTCCAGGGCGAAAGTGTGCTAGCAGTCGGTTCAGGTCAGCACCCGCTGGAGCATCACTTCGGGTACAGAGAAGAGCAACCTCCGGTTCCTCAAATTCAGGCCTCTCCTTCCTTCCGGCCCATTTCCTTCTCCCGCTGCCCCGGGGAGCCTTCACTTCCCCAGCTCTGTGCCTGGGCTCAGGTGGCTCCCCTCCTGAAAGTCCTCCCTCCCCCGTCCCTGCCTCCCAGGTGTTCCCCATCCTCAGATTTAAATGCCATCCTCTCTGGGAAACTGACCCTGGTCACCCTGTGGGTACGCACCGTTCTCCTCTCAACTCCAGCAACGCCTACTGTCTAACGTGCTCTTGAAAATGAGCACATTCTGTCTCGTGAGTCAGCCTGGTTTTCAGATGGGCGTTCAGCTTCCTGGAAGGGGTGATGCCTCTGGCTTCCGTGCGGCCCTTGGGTCCTAGCAGGCTGCCTGGCACAAAGTAGATCTCCGGACATAGCTGTTGGTTGACTGATTGCAGCATACTAATTTTTTTTAAGTTGATGCTTTTTATTTTTTATTGAATTATAGTCGATTTATAATATTATGTACAGCAGGGTAATTAATTTATACACACACATATGTATTCTTTTTCATTAAAGGTTATTACAAGATACTGCATATAGTTCCCTGTGCTGTACAGAAGAAATTTGTTTTTTTTAATATATTTTTATATATAGTGGCTAAGATTTGCAAATCTCAATTCCCAAATTTATCCCTTCCCATCCCCTTGCCCCTGGCAACCATAGGTTTTTATTTTTTATTGGTGAGAAAACTCTCGATCTTATTCTCTTAGTGAGTTTCCAGTACACAGCACAGTGTTGTTATCTGTAGTCGCCACACTGCATTAGACGCTGAGAACTTAATTCATCTTGTAACTGGAAGTTTGTCCCCTTAGACCAGCAGCACCCCATTTCCCCCACCCCCAGCTCCCAATAGCCACCATTCTACTCTGTTTTTATGAATCGTTTTTTTTTTTTTAATTTGATCCCACATGTAAGTGAGGTCATACAGTGCTTGTCCTTCTGTGTCTGGCTTATTTCACTTTGCAACATGTCCTCCAGGTTTATCCATGTTGTCACAAATGGCAGGATTTTCTCTTTTTTTAGCTGAATAATATTCCGTCGTGTGTGTGTGTGAGTGTGTGTATACATCGTGTGTATATGTGTATATCATATTTTCTCTATCTGTTCATCCATTGATGGACAGTTGGGTTGTTTCCATTATCTTGGCTACTGTGGATGATGCTGCAGTGAACATGGGATGCAGTTATCTCTTCAAGATACTAATTTCATTTCCTTCAGTTAAATACCCAGGAGGGGAATTGCTGGATCCTATGGCAGTTCTATTTTTAATTTCTTGAAGACCCTCCCTACCGTTTTCCTTAGTGTCTGTACTAATTCACATCCCCACCAGCAGTGCACAAGGTCCCCTCTTCTCCGCATCCGTGTTTGGAAGATGGACTAGTGCAGGGGAGCAGAAGAGCTTTCAGCAGAGTGAGGAAACGTCAGCGAGTGTGTGTGGAGGCTGGGAGGCTGGGAGGCTGGACAGGCGTCAAGGCTGAAGCTGTGAACCAACAGCCAGAACCCCCACCATCGTCTGTCAGAGCCCCTCCCCCCCTCCCCCTCCCTCACCGCTCCCGGCCCCTCACCTGGAGCCCCCAGACCAAGCCTGCTCTCTCAGAGCTTCACAACGCCCACAAGTCCCCGTGAGCAGCGGCTGGTCCCGGTCTGGTGTCTGGGGAGTGGTTGAGACTTCACTGATTCTATTTTTTTCATCAGGAAATAACCATTATGCAATCCCTAGAGACAGCAGCCTGGTTTCTTTCCATAGTTGATACCATCTCTGCATTGATGTAGTCAGATCTGTCTCTTCCTCCTCTTTCTCTCCTAGGGAGAGCGTGCCGGGGCGGGGGGTGGGGGGGGTTAAGTCAGCCCTGCGGGAATGACTAGGTTTGCAGACGACTGTGCTGCCAGCGGGACCAGCTTATCACATACCAGCTGCATCTGTGAAGGCCGCCCTGGGAATCCTCTGGCTTCTCCCTGCTTGAATGAATACTTGGAAAGAGGAGGACAGTTATACTGTCGTGGGAAGGGAGCGCTGTGGAGTCCCAGTGTCAGTGGTTGGCTTTGTGTTAAGCCCTGGAGAGGAGTTATGAAGCACAGCATTACGCAGGTCAGGAGGAGAGGAGGGGACGTCTGGGGGAGGGAGAAGGCTATGAAATTAACTTGGAAGCTTTTGGGGGGGTCGGGGACACCACTGACTTCTTTGAGGAGCTGATGAAAACTTTGGATTCTTACCCCAGACAGACTCACATAAGCACACAATACAAGTTCCAGAAGCATCCTTGTGGGGCACCGGGTCTCCCGGAAGTCCACCCATGACTCCAGGGTGGGTCCAAGGAGGCCAGGTGAGGCCCTCTGGGCCGTGACAGGCTCAGAGAACACTGGGAACACCAGCTCCTTCGGAGCCGATGGCTGAGACAGGAGAAGAGGGCGGACAGCTCGGCAGGGAGGCTGGGTGGAGGTCCAGGGAACGTTGCTGTCTTCCGTGGTGGGTGCCGGGCTGTCAGACGTCCGAGCAGGAAGCACACCATAGACCAGGGATCCCGAGCCTTGGACAGATCACCTTTCTGGGCTTTAAGGGCATCACCTGTAAGTGAGGATGTCCTCAGGGTCAGCGTGAGAACAAAGTGAGATAACATTAAGAGAAGGTGTTTTGTAAACCTTCCAGGTAAGGAAAGATGAAATGGAGGTTTAGGGAGCTTAAGCGGATTATAACGTGCAGGGTACATTCACTCACAGCCCTCAGCGATGGAGCAGGGAGCACCTGGTGTGGTTTGAGACTATTAGTCAGGGCAAGAGAATGAGAGGATTCATGGGCACATTACAAAGTAAACCGGGTGGAACGAACTTATCAGTTTTGAAATGAGGGGTAATACTCTTAAAAGATGATTACCATTTAGTCAGAATGGAAAGGTCTTGAGTGAGATCAGGAAGAAGATGAGGAATATTCATCCTGAAAGCCCCTGAATTTTTCCAGAGGTCTTTCTTCCAAAACCAGATGGTCCATGAATTAGATTCTTGGTGAATTATAAGAATATTAAATTTTATAACCAAGTCAAATTGATGTCTTAGGCCTGGAACCAATGCACTATTGAATCTACTGGGAACAGCTTACATTATCTTAACTATTGATTCATGAAAAAGGTTTTGGCAAATGATCTCAAACCAGGAACCAAGCCAGAAACAGCATTTGTCAGACCAGATGGGTTGACTCACCCTTTGGACTGAAAAATTCACCTGTCTTTTTGTGAAGACTGCCTAGTGGTCTATTAAATTGGTTATGTCATACATCAGTGCACGGGCCTTGATCATCCAGTGTACATCAGCTTCGGGGACACCGTGGTTTGGTTCTAAATGGTATCTATGAAGCTGGTCTTTTGGAGAAACTTAATAAAAAACTTAATAAAAACCCATTTGGACATCCAGAGTTCAGCTATTTGGAAGAAGAGGAGGGAAATTGGCCCGTAACCACCGTGGGAGAAAAAAAGAGGTTGTTAGAGGTTGAGAATTTACTACCTGCAAGTGAGGCATCGACTCCACAGGATGGAAAATAAAAGATCACGCCTCGTGGCAGAGCACGTGCTTGGCGCGCGCGAGGTCCTGGGCCAACCCCGGTGCTTCTGCTGAGGGAAAAACAAAAATAAAAGTCAACACAAACCCAACTTGAATACTCGCTCCTCCAAAGAGCTTTTCCTGATTTCACTAAACTGAAAGTAACCCCTGCTGCTTTCAGCTTTTCTGACACTGTGTTTGGTTCCTCTCGTAAAGTATGAAGCACTGTACACAATGTCTGGCCTCCGGCACTAGACCAAGAACCAGCTGAGGGTGGGGCCCGGGCTCATCTGTCCCGCCTCCACAGAGCACCGGCTCAGAGCCCTGCACACAGGGGACCCGCGGGCATACCTGTGGGCCGAAGGGCTGGAGCCTGTCTTCTTGTTTGGGTTCAGTTTTATTTTAGGGCCGGGAAAATGCAAAGCATCCTGGAATATATTAGTCATGACTGTTGCCAAGAGAAGAAATCCGTCTCCTATTTGAAGAGCTGCCTGGCGATGGACTGTGGTTTGAGGCGTGAAAACAATCACACAGAACTTCACGACTTGCAGTGGGCTTTACCGCCTCGTGTCCTGTGGGCTTGTGAGGTGACTGTGAGGTGAGAGGTGTCGCCAGGTCATGATGGAGGAGCCAGGGCTGAGGAGAAGTGTGTCTTGAACACGACAGCCAGTGCGTGTGGGACTGGTCCTCGAGTCTCGTGACTCCAGCTGGCACAGCCCCCCCCTTGCCCTGCTGTCCTCTAGTCCTCGTTGTGAGGACAGTGATGAATCCGCACTGCACTTTAAGGAGGCGGCCCCCGAAACGCCAGAAGTTCCAGGTGAGTATTCATCCTGGGCGAGAAGAAGTGAAGACCAGCGAACTCAGCTTTCCGTCCGAGAAGCTGGGGTAAAGGGCTAGTTTAACAGTGGCGGAGTTTGAGCAGACAGTGACTGAGGCGTTTCGTGAATTAAACGGACAGGACTCTTGCCTGTGAGCTGTGGGCTGGTCCGGCCGCGGGGGCCGTGCCCGATTCCGCTCACCTCCGAGACTGTGACGGCCGCAGGAGGGCAGCGAAGAGCCCAGGCTCCCGGCCTGGGGAGGCTGGGCTCAGCCCCCTTGCTGCTCCCGGCTGCGCGGCTTTGAGAAAACACTGTCTGCGCCTCCATTTCCTTATCTGTAAACGAAACGGCCGTCGTCATCACGTCCCGGAGGCTGCGCACTGACGACCCCGGCTCTGAAAAGCAGGCGTTACACCGTCGTCATCACCATCATTATTAGCATTTGTGAATTTTTACGCCTTCTTAATTTTACAGACAAAGAAGTAGGTTCAGGGAGGTTAAAAGCCAGAGGCTGCGGAGGAGATGAACCATGGCCCATCACTCACTAACCCATGTGCCGTGGTTCCAGTGTGGCACCCAGCGCGGGAGGGGAGAGCCCAGCCCAGCAGAGTCCACGTGTGGGACGGGTAAGAAAATGTGTTTGGAGTGCCAAGAGGATATTAATGAGTTCCCTTCTCATTTCTTTTAACAAACGTTTGTGAATGGATTAAATATATCCAGGTATCTGCATTTCTTCAAATCACGTTTGAATTGTAGACCCTCTGTTTAATGATGGAGAGCGATCAACCATGTTCCTGTTTCTGCTCGGCCTTTTTCCGTCGAGACATTCCTGGGGAAAGCAGCCACCAGCACGTGAGGCGGAGCCCAGGGCCACCTTCCCCCCGGGAGCAGCAGGTCCCGCCGGCTGGGAAGGGCCCTGAGAGGCAGCGAAGAGCCTTTGAAGTCCTGCTCTTGCAAACACAGACCTATAAATGACCGCGTGTATCATAAGCACAGTCGTGAGCTGCCTTGAAGCTGGGGTCTGCCTCCCTTTTAATGTTGATTGGGGACTTAGAGAAATTCCTCAAGGCAAAACAGACCTGGGGGAAAAAAAAACACTGGGCAAGAATTATCCGTGGATCCGGAAAGGCTCAAAACTGTATTTCACACAGATGGTTTCATCAGACTTTCTCACCCTTCCTGATGGTCATCTTGCAGCAGTGTCCTGGAAGGATGCTAGTACTAAGAGACCAGAGAACATGCCAGAGGCATGAGGACTTTGAGGACCTGGAAGGGGGCAGAAGCACAAGGTGGACAGACCAAGACTCCGCCCAGGTTTAGAATCTTGGTTCTGCCTCTTGTTGGCTGTGTGACCTCCAGCAATGCCTGTGCGCTCTCCAAACCCTGGCAGAGATCGCAGTGGTCTTCCTCAGATCACCCCCTCTCCCCCGGGCACACCACAGAAGCTAGCAGCGCCCCTGGGGTGCGCTCTTGCCCGTGGGATGTACACAGAAGGAGTGTGCGCCATGTCTAGGCTGGCCACGGGCTCCCCCCTCCTTCCCTGCCTGCCGGCGGGAAGACAGCTCTGCGCGCTTGGAAGAGGGCAGACCACGGGGAGAAGGGCCGGCACGCCAGACGTGGTCTGTGGACGTGACTGTTACGTGAACAGGGAATAAACTGGTATCATGCCGAGCCACTGCTGAGTCAGAGCCGGTCTGTTCCTACAGCTAGTGTTTCCTTTCCTAACACAGATTTGTTTTCTTTGTCGGTACCAGGGGGTCGCAGTGGTCCTGGTCTCAGGTGTTACAGAGTCAAAGGCAATCATGAATAGGAAGTCACTGCAGGAAGCCTGAGAGCCCGAACCGTCAGCTCTATTAATCAGCCTCGTCGCAGAGCTCACGGCACTTGCCGAGATGCACGGTTTTCCTGTGCCTGTCGACACCGGGCCAGGCTCCCCCAGCAGAAGGAGTCCTGGAACCACAGGTCCCCACCGTGAGCCCTGCCGTGACCCCCCCGGCCCCTCCTTCTCCCCAGTAATGCAGCAGAGGAGGCTGGGAGGTCAGTGGGCGGGGGGTAGTGGAGATTCTTGAAGGAGACTGGGGGGAAATCCCTTCTGCACCGGCTTCACGGAGAGGCGCTCGCTGCCTGAGGGAGAGCGTGAGGAGCCCTGAGTCTCTCCGAGGGTCAGGCCAGCGCCTTTTCTTGGGAGGGTCTGGCCTCACGTCGCATGAGCTGATGGCTGCACTGTCAGGCCGCACTTCTTGAGTGTGGCTTTCTTTTTTATTTAGTTTTTACCCGCACCCGAGCATTTAAAAAAATTGAGCTGTACTTAACATACCATAAAATTCCCTCTTTTAAAGTGTACAATTCAACAGTTTTAACATAATCACCAAGTTGTGCAGCCGTCACTGCTGCCTAATTCTGGAACATTTTCATCACCTCCAAAAGAAACCCACACCCATCAGCAGTCACTCTCCCACGGTCCCCTCCCCCAGACGACAAGCATTTTGCTTATTCCAGACTTCGTGTAAGTGGAATATAGATACGTGTCCTTTTGTGCCTGGCTTCTTTTACTCAGCATAACATTTTCAGGTTCATCCATGTTGCAGCAGGGATCAGAACTTCCTTTTTAATGGCTAAATAATAGTCCATTGTAAAGCCAAACCACATTTGTTTATCCATTCATCAGTTGACGGACATGTGGGTTATTTCCACTTTCTGGCCTTTATGAATAATGCTGCTGTGAATATTTGGGTACAAGTTATTGTGTGGGTATGTTTTCAGTCCTCATGGGTGTATACTTAGGCTGAGAACTGCTGTTTACCTCCATGTCTAACTTGTTGAAGAATTGCCGTACAAGTTCCCAAAGGGGAAACATGGTTTCCATTCCCACCGGCAATGGATAAGGGTTCCAACGTCCCCACATCCCCACTGACACTTGTTATTAGTCCGTCTCTTTGACTATAGCCATCCCGGTAGGCGTGAAGTGGCATCTCACTGTGACTCTGACTTGCATTTCCCTAGTGGTTAGGGAAGCTGAGCAGCTCTACATGTGCCCACTGGCCGTCTGTCTGTCTTCTTTAGAGAAATGTACGTTCAGATCCTTTGCCTATTAAAATGGTTACTTGTCTTTTATTACTGATTGGTAAGAGTTCTTTACATATTCTGGATACTAGACTCTTAACGTAAAAGATCTGCAAATATTTTTCCCATTCTGTGGGCTGTCTTCTCACTTTCTTGATGGTGTCCTTTGAAACACAAAAGCGTTTAATTTTCATGATGTTGGATTCATCTATTTTTTCTTGTGTTGTTTGTGCCTTTGGTGTCATGTCTAATCCAGGGTCACAAAGATTCACTCCTGTTTTCTTCTGAGAGCGTCACAGTTTCAGCACTTACGCTTAAGTCTCTGATTCAGTTCAAGTCAGCCTCATATGTGGTGAGAGGTACAGGTCCACTTTCATTCTTTTGCACGTGGAATTACAGGTGTCCCAGCACCATTTGCTGGAAAGACTATTTTCCCCCATTGGATGTCTTGGAGCCCTTGTTAAAAATCAATTAGCTATAAAAAGTGATTTTATTTCTGGACTCCCAATATATGTCTATCCTTACGCCAGTGCACACTATCTTGATTAGTTTTTTCCTTTTTTTTTTTGGTCGTGAGTTTTGAAGTTGGGAAGTCTGTCTTCCCACTTTAATCTTTTTCAAGATTGTGTTGGCGGCCTTGGGTCCCTTGCATTTCTGTATGGATTTAGGCTCTACTTGTCAGTTTATGCCAGCAAGTCAGCTGGGGCTTTCAAAAAGATTGTGTGGAATCTGTAGACCAGGCTGGGGAGTGTTGCCATCTTAACATTGCTTAGTCTGCCAGTGTTACTCTTAAAAAGCAAAACAAACCACAGACCTCAATAGTTACTCAACTCACATAGCCAACAATGATTAGGCTTTTCTGCAGTAATTCCTATTACCACCAGCTACCTGTAAAAATGGACCGCTTTGCCCTTGTAAATGCATTCTCTTCTTTTAACAGGCAAGCTGTGTATTTCCTTTTTAGACCCTAATGACTCCGTTTTAGCAAAGTTACTACATCCCCCACCGCCCCGCCCCATTTCTGCTAGACCTCCAGGAGGCGCCTGTCATCGGATTGCCAAAGCCATGAAAGGGTGCTTTTGGGGATTCACTTATTTTTATTTCATTTTATTTTATTTTTCACTTTTATCACCTTCATTTTAGAGACGAGGAAACTGAGGCACAGAGAAGTTAAGTGACTAGCCCGGGGCCGCACAGCTGTCAGGCGGCCAAGTCAGGATCTGAACTCAGTTCTCTCTGGAGTATTATGGGAATCTGAAGCCTGCCGCAACTCCTGGTTTGGAGTTGGTCTCCTTCCCCGGGTCATGGGGGCTGGAGGGCGGCCTTCTGTCCCTGGCTTTGTAGGACATCGGCATCTGAGTTGTCAGCGCTCGGAAGGCAGAAGCTCTTGAACAGTTTGTCAGTTGTCATTAGCGTTTGTCACACTCAAAGAAGATGGGATTGCCCAACGGTGGCAGAAGGGAATTTGGAATGAAAATAGCTGCTCAGTGAATGCCATCTCTCAACTTGGCCGGAGGTGGGCTAAGCTGCCACCAACGTAGGAGGACGATGGTGAATAAATAGGGCGCGCCGGGTGGATGCAGGAAGCCAGCTTTATTCTTCTCTGTAACTGCCCCTAAGTTGTTTTGGCGGTGTCCCACTCTTTCCCTGGCCTGGGCTGAAAATCAGGGCAGGTCCCTGACTCTTCCGGTTTTGGAGGATTCATTGAAATCTCCCCGCCCTGTGGGGCAGCAGAGCAGTGCTGTTTCTATACAGGTGGAGAGAACGTCTTCTCCCCCTTAACTGTAGCAGCTCTGCCCAGCCCCGGAGTCTCCCTGAATCATTCCTGAACAATCCTTGGGTCCTTTTATCCCTAACCTGACTCCAGGCGGACTGAAGTGCTCGGAGGGGAAAGGCTGCCCCCTCCACTATTTCCCTTCGCTTTGATCACCTCGGCCTCAGCCCCAGGTCGCCAGACAGAAGCTGGATGAACGCCAGCCCCCCTGAAGCAAAGGAGTGTGTGTGTGTGTGTGTGTGTGTGTGTGTGTGTGTGTGTGGTGGGGGGACCATCTCAGCAGCAGCAGCTGGGCACCTGGAGCAGGAGTTCCTGATGGCTGAAAACAGTGCCTACCCCGAGGGGCGTTAGGAGGATTAACCAAGTAATGCAAATAAAAACACATTAGAATCATGCAAAATAAACATAAAATAACGCCCCTCCCCAGTCTCTGGTACAAAGCAGACGTTCCCCCGGAGTGTTAAAGTAACAAAGTGACAGGATCCCCTTTGGGGTTAAAGGCACATTTTCCAAACACCCTTTGCAACCCCAGCGGCATTCCCCCAGGCCTGTGAATCCAGGGAGGCCTCCTGGACTAACCCCCACCCCACCCCCGCCCCCCATGGACTTACGTGGTTCCAGCAAGCATGGGACGCAGTCCAAACCCCGAGCCAGAATGCCTTGCCGCCTCCCCTGCGCCCACTTGGGGATGAGGGTTTGGGCAGCTGGTGCCGGACCCTGGGGTGCGATGCCTCCTCCCTGCTTTCTGCCTCAGAGGGGGCTGGAGGGGCAGAGGCTGTCCCCGCCTACCCTCCTCCTGCCCACAGGGCCCGACATCTCAGTACAGTCACTCCCTTTGGCTTTGGCCAAAAATAGAAGCTGCTTTCATCCACCCCTGAGCAAGGCCTTTCCCCTGACTCCTCCTCCCTAGAAATCCCTGCCGCTCTTTGGGAGCCGACCCCCCCCCCCCCCGAGCCCTCCATCCCATGCCCCTCCCGCTTCCAGGGCCGCTTCCTAGGCCAGCGGGAGCGGCCGCGTCCTCCTTCCCGTCGCTTCTGTTTGGGCACACGGTGTGTCCAGGCATCCTGACAGAGCTGTCCCCTTTCCAGTCTGGCCAGACTCGTCACTGCGCTCCGCCGGCCACCTGGGCCCCCGCACGGCCTAGACCCCGGAGCAGCAGGTGGGCCCGTCGCAGACCCCCCGCGGGCGGAGGAGCAGGAATCTGCGTTAGTAAGTGGGTTAGGCGGGTGGCAGCGAGGGCAGGGCTCCGAGAAGTTGTGAGCCAGGAACCCAGCCATGTGAATTCTCAGATCTCCTTTTGGCTCCGTTTCAATCAGGAGTTATTGGTTGGATGTCTGGTGTGTTTGTGGAAGTGTGATGGATGATTCCAGACGGCAGGAGGCAGAGGGAGAAGGAGGGCTGTGTGAACCAGGCCCTGAGCACATAGGTGCCACACAGGACCGCCCCCCCAACTCCGAGAGCTCACTGTGGGGGGGGGGGGATGGGGGGTCAGGCGCCAGAAGCACAAATACATGACATTGTGACACGTGTGATAGTGAGAGGCGTTCAAGGTAGAGAAGTGAAGGGAAGGATTCCTTCTGGCAAGTCTTCAGGGAGGTCTGAGCCAAGTTCAAGACTGACCTGGGTTTACTGTGCGGATGAGAACGTAGCCCCACGTCCTGTGTGAGGAAACAGGGTCTTCAAGCTGGCAGGGTGGGAGCAGAGGGGACGTGAGTCAAGAAGGAGCCCCGGGGGCTGGGTGCCCCCTCACCTCCTTCAGAGCCACCTTAAACAGCATTCCAAGCAGGGACAGCGAGCTCGCCGCGTGGATGCCACGCTCTCTCCTTCTGCTCTTGTATGTTAACTTGAGCAGCTTCTGGGGGTTGTGGGACTTTGGGGAAAAGGGATTGACTGGGACAGAACCAAGAATAGACAGGCCTGTAAAGGGCGTTGGATGCCATGCTAATGGGCTTAAACTTGATCCTCTGGGCTGGAATTTGCAAGCTGATGCCATGAGATGAATTTTTTTTAATCCTAGAAACTTGCTTTGTTAAATTTATAAGAAGTTTTAAAAGTCGGTATCTTCCTAGTATCTCTTGGTAGACTGGGAAGACGTGACATCACTGCACTCATGATTCTGTAGTGAGCAGTTGTGGGATTACTCTGCTACCTTTAAACCAGGCATGGGCTCTCTGTTGGCCTCAGTCCCCACCATTCCCTCATGCCTCCCAGGAACCTTACAGGGCTCTGCAGCACTTCAGCATGCCCCCTAGAGGCAACTGGAGCCACTGGTTTTAAGGTAGGGGAGTTGAATGCAGGATTTGGAGTAATAAGATTGGTAGGTGATTGGATGTGAGAGGAAGGTATCGGAAGCAGGGAGACATGCCAGTCAGCATTAGAGAGGAGGGGATAGGTCCCAGTAACAACAGGAATACATGTAGGGGAGCAAAACTTGATACCCCAAAACGTGTCTCTTTGGCATGAGGATTAATTTGCACTGATTATTTTTGAGGCTTAAAAGACTCCAGAAGAACCTCTGACCTTCCCCTAACTGCTTAAAGAATGTAGATGGAGGCCCTGTTCCAGGAAGGGAGCATCACCATGGATACTTAGAGTACGAACTAGATGTGTCCACAGGGAGGAGCCCAGTAGAGTCTGTACGTTAAATTTCCTCTCTGTGTCCTGCTGTCTCTGCCTGGCCCGCAAGCATTTGTTTACCAGGTGTTTGCTTTTCCATCTCCATGTCAGTTGCCTCCCTCCCCTTTGAGTTCTCAAACCACTACCTACAACATCCTCTTTTGTCTTTGGCTGAAGATGGTATTTAAGGTGAGAGTTCTGGCCATTTAGGTGAGTTACTCAGTTTTCCTGGGTCTCTCCCATGTACACGTGGTTATTAAACTGTTGTTTGATTTTTCTCTTTTGATTTGTTAATCTCTCATGTCAGTTTAATTCTTGGACCAGCCAGGAGAACTTTGATGGGGAGAGGGAAATGTCTTCCTGACAGCACGCTCCCCCCATGCACACACTTGCAGACAGGCGTGTGCGCGCGCACACACACACACACACACACACTTAAAATATGGCAGTATGGCTCCCTCTTCTTCAATACTTGGAGTCCTTACATTTCTTAAGATTACTTTACCTGTCTACATTTAGTTAAATTTCATTTAAAGATTACTTCTGAGTTGTAGAGGGAAGCACAAGTCTGTTTTCCCAGGGACCGCTTCTCCCTTCTGTCCCCCCTCCCCCTCAGAGGTGGGCGGGGTGTGGCCTGGGGAGGACAGCATGTCCTGGACCATTGATTTTTCTGACCTCAGAGGCCCTGCAGGACTCAGCCTCATGCTCTCCCAGCCTGTCTAGGGCTCAGTCCCCACAGAACCACGCCACAGTCTCCCTATGCATGGCCAACTAAAGTGCCATGAGGGGGGAAATAAGAGAATTGTAGGTGAAGGGTTGGGGGGGATAAAAGAAAGACGAGGTACGCTGGCTGACCCCAGAGCCATGTGTGGTCCGCTGCAAATCCCTTTCCAAGTTACAAGCCCGGCTTGTGGAGGAGAGAAGGGAGGGAAGCCGCGAACTGCGCGCCTGTCCCCGTTTCCCCTGCACTGCTGGGTGACACACCCCGAGTGGCGCTGGTCTCTGTTCCTGCCACAGGAGGCAAGGAGGACGCTGTGGTGCCGGCTGAGTGCTGAGCAGATGGAAAGCAAGTGGTATAATATCCCTGGCGAGTGACCTCGCCAGCCCTGGCCTCTGCCGCCTCAGCCCATTTCACCCTCGGGGGCCGTGTGGTCTATGACTTAACCATCTCTTCCGCTTCTGCGTCTCAACTTCGCACTTGGAGGTAAAATCATGTTCCCGTGGCTGTGTCCCGGTTACAAATGCCAGCAGAGAGGGGAGTGAAGGTCTGAAATTCCCTGCTGGGTGTTCGCTCTCCCTGGCTCAGAGCACGCGAGGCTGCTGGCAGTCAGCTTTCGTGCACCAGCCGTGGTGTGCTGGGTGGGTGGGCGGGCGGGCGGGGACTGGGACAGAGGCTCGCTTATTCATTCAACAAACATTCCGTCCTGGTGTGGCTTCTCAGGGAAGCAGATCCCAGTCAAGGAACTGAGAGCAAGATCTTTCTTGGGGAGCTGAAGTGAAGAAGTCAGACAGAGAAAGACGGCTGCCAGTAAAGAGTACATTGTCAGGTCAGCTGCCACTGGGGGGCTTAGTCACGCTGGGAAACTTTGGGATTCAGTGCAGGTGAATCAGAGTTGTCCCACCCGAGAGGGCAGGGGGCTGAGGTACTTGTAACCAACCCCATCGATCACTGATTGAGAACTGCTCCCAGAGCAGGAATTCCCTGGGACTGCTGCCCTGCTGCTGGGGTAGGCAGAGCAGGCTTCGGGGACCAGGGACAGTGCTCAGGCGAAGGGACACAGGTGCTGGTGGCTGGAAGCGGGACCCGCCTGGACTGAAGTGGTAAGGACAAGCGCTCTGGGGGGCGGGGCAATGCCGGCAGCTGCCCCCTGTTCTTTGAGGGCTTCCTGCGCTGCAGGCACGGTCACACAATGGTCACTGAGATGGGTTTTGTCTCTGCTTTCACAGAGCTTGCCGCTCAGCGGAGGAGCAAGCAAGCAACCAGGCAGCACTTCAAATATTTCGTGATGGTAGAAAAGAGCCGTGTGTCCGGGCAGGTCTCCTGGAGAAGGTGACATCTCACTAGACCCGCATTAGGACTAGAAATTGTGAGTGTGCGTGACGACACCTCTGGGTGACTCCCGCCTGCCCCCAGCCTGCTCAGTCCCTCCCTGCCTTCTGGCCCTCTTGCCTGGGGCTTCCGACCTCCCCACTGTGCCCACCCTGAATTTTTGGCCCAGAGAATCCAGGGCTGGAATGAGTTGATGGTCTTAGCCCACCAAGTTTTGGGGTCAGTGTCATGCAGAAGTAAGTAACTCCTGCAGCCGGAGGCCAGGCGTATGTAGCTGAGCCCCTTAGAGGACGAGCTAACACCACGTATGAAAGGCCCGAAGTTTGGGCTGCAGACCATAAGCGCCGTTTGGCAGGTCACAGCAAAGGAGACTGGACCGCTGTCTGGAGTTTTCAGGGAAAACTTCTTAGAGTTCAGGCTTGAATCAGCCTTGAAAGATCGTGACCTCCCCGAAGTCACTTCTTCTTCCAAACAGAACAAAGCTCCTTTGACAAACCTCTCCTCCCCCGTCCTCGTCTGCCTGGTGTTGATGCTTCAGGCCAGTTGGGCTGTGATTGGATGAAACCGTGGTTGGTTCAGAGCCAAGGAGGCACACGCGCCCAGGACTTCGTGGAAAGGAAAGCTTCCTGTGATTTGCTTGGAGGACGCCTGCAGACACTCAGAGTGGAATGAGACTTCTACTGAAGAGCGGGAGCCCGGGGCTGTGGAGGGGTGTGGGCGCCGGGTGGAAGCCTCCCCCGGGACGCGGACTTGGGGGACGGAAGGGAGCCGGGGGGACCCGCGACCCCGGATGACGACGTTTGCTGTGCCTGCAGGAGCCTTGCCGGGACCTAGTCCCAGCCTCTGAGTCTTCAGTGCTCTTTGTCATTCAGATGAGTTTTAACTGGATTTTCTGGGACTTGCAACAGAAGGAGTCCTGACCGATCTCAGTGGGCAGGGTTTGTCACCTGTCAAAGAGGTGAAGCACTTCAGGCAAAGGGACGGGTGTCTCCCTTGTGGGGCAAAGCCTGTCTGATAACAAGGGAGAGAAGGCCCCGCATCCAGAATGGCGTTTGGTGTAACGTTTCCCAAAGTTGCACTTTCCTTTGGTGGGTCAGTGAGCAGGGAGGAGCCCACCGGCGCCAGCACTGTGCTGGGCGTGGGGGTCAGACGCCGAGCAAGAGTGGGGGCCCCGCCTCCGGGGAACCTGCATCCCAGCGGGAGGTGCAGACAGCGTGCTGGTCATAAGGTGATGACTGAGGCCCAGGGGGACGGAAGACGCTGGAAGCTGTCACAGGGCCTCGTCTAGGTTGGGAAGAGGGGTAAAGGAAGGCTTCCCTTCTTCCCTGAGAACGTGACATTTAAGCAGGGTCTGAAGGGTAAGCAAAGATTTAACTAGCCGGTGGGGGAGGGGCTGGGGGATATTCCAGGCAGAGAGAATAGGACATATTTAGCTATGAGGCTTCTAAGGGCCTTAAAGTGTCAAAGTGCATCGTGAGCCCGGAGAGGGGCCGAGGTGGGCGGTCCCCAAACGTGTGGATGTGGAGTCCAGTTTATTCGAGACGCATCTTGCAGGACTTGGACAAAAGAGGCGTGTCTTCAGGAACGAACAGAAGTTTCTGGGGGCAGAGGGGGCCTGGTGCTGGTTCAGGTAAAGGCCTACGTGTGAGAGTAGAGGGTGGTAACAGACAGCTGATGGATGGACAGACGGGTGTTGGACAGATGGATAGATACGAGGTAAGTCGATGAGACGACGGGTTGTGGACGGACGGTGGATGGTGGAGGGAGAGAGGGATACAAGACAAGGCCCCCAGGGCCAGGGGAGGGAGGGCTTCCACATCAGGATAAAGAGTTCGCTGGTGTCTGAGCGCAGATTCATGGCTGAGGTTTATGTGAGGGGCTTGGGGGCAGAAAGGAAGTTGCAGTGATCCGGGCGTGAAATTCTAGGTTAACGTGCAAACCAAGGTGGGAGAGAAAGGCAGAAATTTAAGAGACAGAGCAGAGGAGGAGCAGGCAGTTGCTAATGAGAGCGATCGGGAGTGAAAAGAAGGTGAGGAAGCAGAGGTCAGAGGCCAGGTTTCAGGAGGCAGAGGATCTCTAGAAAGAAATGCAAAACCTCCTCTCCGCCGACGACTAGGTCTCCGCGCAGCGGCAGGACCGCTGCAAGTCACCAGGTTCCCAAACATTTGCCGAGTCCCTAGCGGTGCTGGTAAGCCTGGGAAGAGAACTCAAGAGCGATGGTAAATCGAAGCTCCGAGATTTTCGGTGGGTTTTGATCACCCGTGTCAGCGTTGCCGCGACCGCCGAGAGCTGCCTCTGTTCTTGTTCACAGTGGTGGCGGGAGGAACGTCACTGCCCTCAAACCCGAGCAGCCACTTTTCATTAGGAGGAGAGAGAAATAGAAGTTTCCTTTCAGGTCAGGATGTTAGCAAGATGAACAAGAGGAGACATTTAAGAGAAAAGTCACTCAGCAGCACCCCACCGATCACTCTCTCCTGTTTCATCTCGCCTGACCCGACACCCCGAAACATCAGGGTAAGAAATGCAGGCGCAGGCAGCGTTCGGGGCCCAGGCCTCCTCCCGGGGCGGCACCGGGACTAGTACAGCCGCACACGAGTGAGGGGGGTTCATCCCTTCCCACCTGTTGCTTCTTTGGGGAGTCGGGGCCCCGGGTTGCGAGCATGATGAGGCTCTGCCTGCAGCTCTGGCAGCTGAGGGGCTGGGGTGTCACAGCGGGGTGCCCGTTGCAGTGGCTGCAGATTCCCGAACATCTCAGAAACCCGTGACAGGGCTGGTCCCTGTGCGAATCCCCATGGGTCACCCGGGCCGGGAGGCGGACCCGCCAGCCGTGCACGCCGGGACGGTCCTGTCTCACTGGCTTCCTTACTGTTGGTGGTGGGCTTTCTGCAGATGAACACGGGGGTGCCATCTACCCTCAACATCCCTTCATGCTCCTGGCGTCTGAAGTACACGTTAACACCACGAGGGAATTATTTGTGTCTAATTTAAAGTGAAGTGTGGATCGTAGATGATTCCAAACAAGTTTTTCAACTACATGAATGTCCAGGAGTGATGTTTCAAAATTCTGAGGGGTGCTCTTCCCCGTGGGGGATTGACAGTGTAGGATACTCCGCACCCATAAATGCCAGGTGCCCCCCGTAAAAGGCCCCCACCGATTTCCATCACACTCTGGCTATGGGGCGGAGTGACCTCTTTGAGAACCTGTCACCACTGACCTGTGTTTACTGACATGGAAAAAAGCCTACCATGTGTATTTCAGCACAGTGCCGGCTAAGGGGACCCGCACAGGATCAGTGTCTGTAGTAAGATTCCACGTGTGGAAAAGGAGTAACCTAAAGGCCCCATTTGCATGTTCTAATGTCAGGTTCTCTGAATTGACTGAGTTTTTAGTAATGATACATAATCAGAAAAATAAAATGATTTCCATTGGGCAGTCAAATAACAGACAAAGGCAATGTTAACTCCCGCACCACTAGTTTTTGGGGCTGGAGAGTTCCGCATTGCCCTGTGTGCTGTGGGATGTTCAGACGCGGCCTGGCCTTGGCCCATCAGGTGCTGGGAGCCCACCGCCACAGACGCAGATGGGAACCGAGGGCCTCTCCAGGTGCTGCCAACTGACCCTGGGGGAGGCGAAACCTGCCCCGGCTGAGGACCACGGTCGCAGAGGACTCAAGACCCAGGCTCTCGAGACTCATTGCCCGGGTTCTAATCCAGCTGTGCCGTCTGTCCTGTTAAGTAACTGAATAACAGTGTCAGGTTCCTTGCTGGTAAAATAGATGATGGCACCTCATGGGGTTGCTTGAGGATTAAATTTAAAAATGTACATTTCAAGGACCAGCACAGTTCCTGGAATATAGTAAAATGCACAAGAATGTGAGCTTTGATTATCAAGAGAAGAAAGCCTACTTCTAGGGTGGTGGTTGGGGGGATGTTAGAAATGGATAAACGCATCTGGTATAGGAAGGAGCTGGACCCCACAGGCCACTGTCCCCAAGGACTGGTCTCTTCCCACAGGGTCCCTGAAGCCCCTCTCTGGGCTGGTTCTTTCCAGGGATCTGGATAAAGTCGCACCAGGTCCCAGTCCTTTTCTGGTGCCTGGAGAACAGTCTCATTCCATAATCAAGACGCTGTCTGATGTGTAAAACTCCAGGCTGCGCTCGGAGGTGATGTTTGCCCCTCCCCAGCCCGCGCAGTGGAGGGGGCCTGGGAGTGTCTCCCTTCCTCACCTTGTGCCGGGGAGGGAGCGTCGAGGCTCCGCCTCCGGGAGGAGGGACCAAGACTTCCACCAATCGCGGCTCGCCCTGCCCCCAAGTCCTCCTGAGAAGATGCTCAGAGCCGTTCTTTTGGGAGCGGGGTTGCTTTGGTCAGTTTCTCAGGGACCCTCCCTCCCCACTACTGTCCACCCCTGCTGTGGATCCCAGGACACAAGAGACACCCCTACCCCTGCTCCGTATCGTGGGGGGAGCTTGTCCTCCACTCCTGTCCCTGCCGTGCGGGCAGCGGTGCACAGGTGTCCCTCCATCACCTAACCCTAGGGGTGCCCCGGTAGCCCGGCAACCTGGCTCCAGGTGAAGGGAGCAGCCTGCCGCTTCAGGCCGTGGGGCCGAGAGGGTGAGGGGTGCGGGGTGCAGGGGCGCTGCGGGACCCATCATTTCTTCTCGGAGGAGTCGCTGCCTTCAGCTGTTCTCACCTCGGTCCCTCCCACGGGGCCAGCGGATGCTGCAGGGACCGAGAGGTGTGGCTGTCGGGGTCGTGGTCTGGGAGCCTCGGACCAGAGAGAAAGGGTTTGTGGGTGCCCTGAGGCCTCCCTTCCTGGTCCCCTGTATTTACAGATGGCTTCTCTGTGGTCCAGAGGCTCCCGGCCACATTCTCTAACCTTTTCTCAATGAGGCAAGACGAGATAATGTCCTCGGGGAAGCCTGTGGTTTTTCTCCAGAAACTCAGCTGCCTGGGCCCAGCTCCATCTGATAAATCAGGATACAGAATCTGTCTGCCCTGAGAAGCAAAGGTACCGCCGGGTGGAAAGGGAGGGTGCTGTGCAGACAGACGATTAGCTCAGACTTGGAACCTGTCTGAGGCACCAGCAGTTCTCAGAGCACCACCCACTGGAAGCCCCTGGGGCAGGACCACCTTCATCGCCTCATTTGCTCCCAAAGTCATCTCTGTATCTCAATTCAGAATACTTAATCTGGGTAAGAATTCTGAGTCATCAACAAAGAGCTAAATTACACCTATGGTCTTTTTTTTTCCTTAACTGAAGTATAGTTGATTCACAATATTGTGTTAGTTTCAGGTGTGCAGCACAGTGATTCAGTTATGCATATACGTATATATTCTTTTTCATTATAGGTCATTACAAGGTATTGAATAGAGTTCCCTGTGCTGTGCAGTAGGACCTTGTTGTTTATCTATTTTATAGTAGTTTGTATCTGCTAATCCCAAACTCTTAACTTATCCCCCCCCCCCCACCTTCCCCTTTGGTAACCGTAAGTTTGTTTTCTGTATCTTACGCCTATGGCCTTATATAACAAGGTGGAAAACCATGAAAGAAAATGGAGACATTTACATTAAAAATGCTGAGAACAGGGTATTTGGGACCTTCCTCTCTTGTCGCCACTTTGTGCCTTTTAATCTCTTCTCAGATAATAGTTTTCTTCCTTCCTTCCTTCCTTCCTTCCTCCCTCTCTCCCTCCCTCCCTCTCTTTTTCTTTCTTTCCTCTCTCTCTCTCTTTTCTTCCTTCCTTCCTCTCTCTCTCTCTTTCTCTCTTGGGGGTACTGAGCACTGAACGCAGGAATGTGGCCGTGCTAAGCATACGCTCTACCACTGAGCTAACCCTCCCCCTCAGATAATAGTTTTTGATTTTGACTGTGGGATGCTAAAATTAAACAAAAAATTGAACGTCTTGATCCAGGTGCCACCATTTGGATTATAGCTGTCATTTCTTTTCCATGGAGAAAAATAATTAGTCTCCTGTTAATGGACCCTGTTTGTGCTCAGATAACAGTTCCAGAGACAAGAGGGCGTCTCCATGTGTTCTGTCATATTTTATCTGCATCGTAATTTTGAGATCACTTCAAATCTCCATGTAACCATCACCACCCTCGGTGAAAGGAAGTTGTCAAGAGGTTAACAAGGCCTTCAGAATCCATTTAGCTTAAACAATGCATTACCGAAGGGCCAGCCTTCCACCGCGAAAGCCGGCTGCATGAGACACTTGGACTGAGTGGCCCCAGGGAAACTGCGCTTCACTGAAGCTGCGTTTTGCTTGCCATAGGATTTATCATAAACAGGTAGGGAATTCCCTGAAATGAGGCTTGTTCCGGACATAGGCAGTCTGCTTTCAGCTTCTGTGTGAAGATAAGGATGTTCATCAGATCAGCGAGTCCTCTGTGCGGATGGTTCCCTCCCACAACTGTCTGAGTGTATTTCAGACCCGAGCAGCTTGACAATGAAGCAGTCTTCCCCGACATTCCAAACTGCATTGTCCTGGAAACCCCCAGGTCCTGGAGCCAAAACCACAATGACCTTCACAGGGATAAACAGAAACATTCTCCCCAGGCCCCTGGGCCTCCCAGGCAGGGCCCACGGGTCCCCTCAGGGGGCTTGTCCTCTTCTCGTCCTCTCAGGGTGTGGAGTTGCGGTGATGTTCAGCTTTTTTGTATCTCAGGGTCTCACCCTTTCTCTCAGCAACAGGCTTGCACTGGGAAGACCCAGGTTTGAGTTCTGGTTCTGCCTCGTCCGGTGTGACTGTTGGCAGAGTCACAGTGTATCAGTGAAGCTGTACTTAAACATGCAAACCCACTTTTACACGTATGTGACTGTATCACGTACCAGAAAGAACATGAAAACACTTTCTCATTAGGATTAGGACCTTGCATCCAAGGTCATTCAATACCAGCTAAAGTTGCAAGAAGCAGTAACTTTTCTCTCTGAACTCTGGGTGTCCCTCTTAACCTGATTTCACAAAAAATGAAAGTACTGGGAAAGGACAGGGGAGGTTGGGTCCTTGGGGTGATGTGCGCAGAACCTCACGTCTGACCCTGCCTGCGACTGGCTTCCAGGTCCAGTCGCCCAGCCTGAGGGTAAGGTCAGCTCTGTTACCCCCAGGCACATTCATTCCCAGGCAGGAGGTGAGTGATGCTCGGCCTGGGGGCCGCCCTGAGCTGGGCAGCCTTTGCCCTGAGGAGGGTCGCCCCGCCCACCCTGCGTGGGCTGCTCACCAGTTTCCAGGGGGACTTACCCGCCCCGCGTCCTCTCATCTCAGCCAAACAAGTGGGCGGCCTCGCGGCCCGCCACCACGGGCCCTGGGTGACTGGGCCGTCCGCACTGGTCACAGGGCAGGCGGGGACAGCGGTGGCGTGTGCGGTGCCCGCCCCCTTTCTGGAGTCAGGAATGGTTCCGCTCCCGGAGGGGACACTTCTCAAGTTCATCCTTTACAGTAAGTCTTGGTCGAGCCTGGAAGGTTGCTCTGAGTAATGACTGCCTCCTCCTCCCTGAGCCCCACGATGGAGCAGTGATCCTCTTGCCCAGGACGTCATGCTCAGTGCACGTGGCTCTTGGTCTGGAGAAGACCAGCTGCTTTCTAAAGGGCAACAGGATGACCCCTGTGAGGATGGCCCACCGCAAACACATCACAGGACCTGAGCCTCTGGAACGCTAGTGACATTCCAGGCGGGCTGTGAAAATTCGCAGTAAATTTGAGAAAACATTCTTGGCTGAGGGACGAGGTGGAAGCTGTTTTGATAGGGAAATCGCTGCTAAAGGCCTGTTTGTCCCGGGGCTGCCCGCATCCTTGGTGTTTTAAGCTCTCTTGAATTGGGTCCCCGCTGCCATGCGTCACCCCCGCCCCCATGCGTCACCCCCGCCCCACTCGTGTGTCCTGGGTCATGAAGGAGCACTAGGGGAGCACGCTGTCAACGCCCCCAGTCACCTCTCCCTGCAGAGCGGCTCGGAGCTGCGCCTTCAGTGCCGAGAGTTCCGCTGGTCAAGACGTTAACCATCCCAGGGACCCCAAACTGGGCAGAACAGGAAGCAGCCACCCCGCAGGTCTGCAGTCAATACACCTGTATTTTTAGCCCAGGCGGCCTGGCTGAAAGCTCTGTGTCTGATGCTGATCCCGGATTCTGCCTCCCTCCTACTGCCCAGCAGCCGCGTGACCCCGGGACGTGCCTCGTCGCCCTCACCTACAAAGCAAGGGGCCGGTGGTTCTGCCCCTGCACAGAACAGTTCGCAAGAATCATCCGGGCAGCCTGTGGAAGGCAAGGACCACTGGGGCAACTCTCCGAAATTCTGGTTCTAATATCTCCCCACGGCTGTGGATGCCGATGGTCTGTGGACTCCAGGTGGGACTCCAGGTGGGACTCCAGGTGGGACTCCAGGTGGGAAAATGCTGGACCAGATAGAAGCCTTCTGGCCTCAGGTGTCTCTGATGGGCTCCAGCTCTGATACTAAATTCGTTCTCTCTGGTTGGCTTTAGCGGTCCATTTATTTTTATAGACATAACATCTTTTTAATTATCAGGGAGTTCACACTCTTTTCTTCACAATTACCTTTGGAAACATTTAAGAGAGTAACAGTTATAAGGAGAGCTTCTTTGGGCCAAGGGCTAAGTGTACAAAGGAAACAGATGAGGAGGTGGCTGTGTATCCATTTTTCTCCGCAAGACGTTCTGGGAGGAGCTGCAGGTAGTCATAACCCTCCTACCTGCATCTTTCCTTTCTTCCCCATCCTTCCTCCCTCCTCTCTTGTCTCTCTCAGGTGAACCAGTGCTTTTGGGGGGGCTCCCTGGATCACAGCTGCTGCCAAATGTAGAAGCAAATAGGAACTGTGGGTTTAGGGCCCCCCAATTGCTGATCTGAAACTTGGCCGGGCTGATGGACGTGTCCGAGGTCACTGTGGAGCCCCCGTTACCTTGTCGGGAATTTTTACCAGTAAATTACAGCATCATTAAATACTGTCAGGAGTTTTACCAGAACAGGAGGTGCCCTCAGCAGTTTCTCCCTCGCTCTGACAGCATCAAACCTTGGATCTAGAGTTGAGGAAAACCAAAATCATCTGGGCAGTGGGGAAAAGTTGCGGATTCAGCTTTAATCACAATGAAGCGGAATTCCCAGATAAGCACCTGCATCTTCTAGTTCAAGTGCTCCCAAAGCAGTTGCCCTTCCAGTGACTGTGCAGACTCCTCCTGTCATTCACGCATTCAGGGTGCCTGGTGCTGGGGAGGCAGGGGGTCCTGCCCGCAAATGCCACTTCGGCCAGTGCAGTGGACGGAGGGACCATGCGCTGTGGTCTGGGAAGTGGGGGAGCCTTCCTGCGGATGTGACAAGCTCTGAGATGTGAAGACAAGGAGGAGGGAACCAAATAAAGAGAGGCTGGAAGGGTGTCCTGGGTGGAGGGAGCAGCATGCGCAAAGCCACATGGTGGGGAGGAACCCATGGCAATGAGCTAAAATAGCTTGCACAGGGAGATAGCGAACTGTATCCCTCCTCAGACAAAGGAGGAGGGCACCATCAGGACCCGTCTGCCTCCCTCGGGAACCCAGGGATGTTCTCAGAGGGGTCTTCCGAACCGTGCCGCCTGGCACACAGTCTAATCCGACGCGTGTTGTTGAACTTTGCCACAGGAAAGTTAAGGCACATGCTGTCTCATTAAGACATTTCTATTACATTTTCCTTTGACTGGTACTTCTAAATAATAAACCGAATGTTGCTTAGTTTAATTTTCAAGTTGATGAAGCTTCCTTTCCTGTTGCTAAATTAAGCCACTTAAAGTGATTTTTGATTAATCTGGGATAGGGAGCTTTTGTCTTTTTTAATTGAAAACATTTTGAACCAGTAGAAGACTGCACTAAATTACCCAGGAAATAGCGGCCTGGAGCCAAGGAAATCCTTTTTCTTTTAAAAATCTCAGCTTTCAGAGAATTAATTCCAAACTGTTGCAACAGTCTGACTGAAAAGGGTTATTGAACTCTCAGCCGGCTAATGATGACTTATCTCTGCTAATTAAAATAAAAACCCTACTGGCTTCTTCAAATCGACGCGCGTAATTCCAACAATGACCATAATCTATATTTGCACAGATTTCTCTTATTTACTCTTTCCCACAGCCTATAATTGGTGGATGGTGGGGAGTTGATCTCTGAGAGTAAGATAAGACTAGCCCTCCTTTTATAGGTATAACGAGTCAGAGCTGAACTGCAGAGCACTTTGGAAGGGAAGCCTGAGCTTGGGTGTTAACTAAGGAAAGAATGTCTTACAATAATCAAGACAAGAATGAAATCCCAAGTTCATCCCAAGTTCGCCGCGGCCTGGGAGCTGGCTCCCTCGCGATGAGCCCCTGCTCGCTTCTGCAGACTCATTTTCTGTGACTTCTCTCCGCACTCCGCCCAGCCATGCTCTCTGCCCCTGGAACACTCAAAGCTGGTTTCCTGCCTCAGGGCCTTTGCACTTGCGCTTCTCTCTGCCTGGAATGCTCTTCTCTCTGCCTGGAATGCTCTTCCTCTGTCATTCTTGCAGTTCACTCCCTCACCACCCCCTTTAGGCCTCTGCTCAAATGTGCTTTGTCAAAGAGGCCGTCTCTGCCCGAGCTATCCAAACAAGCCTCCCTGACTGTCCTCTTCTCTCTCCTGCTTAATTTTTTTCTATAACACTTATCGTGAACTGACATATTTTATGTATGTATGTCCATATATTGGTAGGCTTTTTGGTAATGGACTTCACTTTTTAGAGCAATCTAAGGTTCACTACAAAATCACATGGAGCGTAGAGGGAGTTCTCATTTCCCCCGGCCCCTCACGTACATAGTCTCCTCCGTGGCCAACATCTGGTTCGTTTGTTATAATCCGTGAGCCTGCACTGGCCCATGACCATCTCCCACAGCCCATGCTTTACAGCCCTGAATAGTATTGAGTCTTACCCACGATCCATTTGCAGCAAGGGCATGTGGTACCCACCTAAAATCCACATTTCCTTGTCTTAAGATGCAGGGTAAGATGTAACAAAATACAATTAAGCAAATTTATTCCAAAATAAAGTATTTCACTTGAATAGACTCAGAGTTAGATACTTTAAAAAGTACATAAATGCTATAAAATGTCTCTTACAGAATTCTTATCCAGTGAGACCATGACCTGCGTCGGGCGGTCAAGGAAAATCTGCAGGGACTCACGAGAGCGACCACACTCTAATCTAATTTAAACATACGTAAACATTCATTCAGTAATCTTTCGATGTAAGGCCAAGATCGTTTCTCTCTGCATGGTCTGCTGATTGGAGTTCCTCATTACCTTTCTTGAATAAACCCTGCCCATAATGCATTTTTAGCAACCTTTAAGTGGAGCTAGAACTTAAAGCAGTTTCAAAACCACCTGCGTGCAGAAGGCGTCTAGATTTGTCAGATTAGAGTTCCTCTAATTAGCCTTTTGTGTGTGTGTGTATACAGTTCTGTAAATTGTAACACATGTATAGATTCACCGTAATCAGCGTACACAGCAGTTCTACCTTCCAACACGTCCCAGCCTGCTGACCCTTCAGGGTGTGACTCCATCCCCTGCCCCATGGCCCCTGACAACTGATCTGATCAGCGGCACTATGGTTTGTCTTCAAGAACGTTTCATAACAGAATCGCAGACTGTGCCAACGTTGCAGCCTGGCTTCTTTCCCTCAGCGGATTCAGGCATGCTGTTGCCCGTGTCATAAGCAGGGCACTCCTTCGTAGTGCCGGGCAATGCTCCGTAGTGTGGCTGTGCCGCAGCTTGTTTATGCCGTCACTCGCTGAAGGGCGTTTGGGTCGTTTCCAGCCTGGGCTGCTATGAACAGGGCTGCTGTAAGCGTTTGTGTGTAGGTTTCTGTGTGAACATCAGCTTTCGTCTCTCTGGGGAGATACACTGGAGCGGGGCTGCTGGGCCACACATTACATACATGCTTAACTTTGTAAGAAACTCGCAAAGCAGCTTCCTGAGTCTGTTTCCCTCAGTGACACATCAGAGTTCCGCTGTGCCCATGCTCACCAGCACTGGGCATTGTCAGTCTTCTTAATTTTAGTTGTTCTAGTAGGAGTGTGGTGCGGTCTCCTCGTGGCCTACATTTGGGTTTCCCCAGTGGTTCCTGGTGCTGCCCATCTTTTCACCTGATCATTTATCACCCTTATAGCTTCTCTGGTGAAGTGTCTGTCTATGTCTTTCACCTATTTTAGTTTATTGGGTTGTTTCTCTTTTATGCTTGAATTTTGAGAACTCTTTATATATCATATGTACAATTGACATGAACAGGTTTGGGAATAAGCTGAACAAATTCTTGGTAAGCGTACATGTCAACTGGTGAGGGCAGAGGTGTGTCCATGGGTCATGGTGACCTACTAACCTGTGTGTCACAGGGACCTATTAATCCATGTGTCACCGCTGGATACTAGCTGCAAAGAGTCAGCTTGTCCATGGGAAGAGTAAACGGAGGGTTGGGTAATCCGACAAGTTAGGTAACTGAAGGTCGTTTAAGACAGCGTCTATTGAAAGATCTACATAAAAGAGACAAGAAGGAGATAAGAATGTTCAGTTTCCATGATTGCATTTAAATGTACAATTAAAGGTATCTTGAGCACATACACAATATATTTTATACTCACCACAATATTTCTACTGAAGAAGGATTTAAAGAGAAACGAGCACTACCATGTTTTTGAAGAATATTTAATGATACTGGGAGACCTTAATTACAATGTAAGCAAAAAGAACTGGTGATACAAAGTGTTACGTGCTATGTGATCCCAAATCTGGTTTTAAAAACCCATATATTTAGTTATAGGAAAAGATGAAAAATATATCAAAATGTTTGTAATAATTATCTTTGGCTCTTAGGATTATGGTTGGCTTTCATTTTCTTTTATTTTTTCACATTTTTATATTTTGACAAGGACCCTGTGTTATTTTTACAATCAGAAGAAATATGATTTTGTAAATGAAGAGGAATTCTTTACTGACTTTATTTGCCTCATTTAAATGTCAGGCGACAATACTCCCACTGTTTCCTTGGGTTGAAATAAACACCATTACAGGGTTTGGGCCTTCGCTACCGATTTCCTGCGCTTTTAAGGAATCAAGCAAACTGCAGTAGATTCTGCCATTTCATAAATTACATTAATGGTTATGACAGCCATAATTATGAAGCCTTTATAAAGCAATTTATTTGATAGCTGTCTATTAAATTTAATAATAATCATAGCTATAATGTAATAATATGAGTATGTAGAGTTAGTAATACTTATTTCATCACTGTAAAGACTTTAAGGCACTACAGGTAGAGCTCAGGGCTGATTTCACATTTAGCCCCTTCACAACCACTCAACGCTTCATTTTAGCTGAAGGAATGAGCCCTGGTGTGGAGTGTCCACCCAGAAACCATCAAAGACAGTTATTTTACTCTGTCTTCATTTCCTTGCAAGGGCTACAGTTTGCTGACAGTTGTCAGAGTTACGCATAAAATTCCCAGGTCAATAGCAGGGGCTTTTAAAAATAAGCTTCAGAACATCATGCGACTTTTCATCTCTATATGAAGGGGAAGGTGCTATACCCTTACAGGTCAGAGCCTGGAGAACGGGCTGTCCTGTGTGTTTCAGGCTAGAGGCAACTTTCTTTTACAAAAGGTGCAGAACCAGCGTGACTCAGCACAGGAAACAGAGCCCAGGGTTAGCGCCAAAGGGACAGATCAAATACGAAGTCAGATTTGTTCTTCCTTGTTACAGTTTCCTCCGGGTTTCAGCCCCGCCAGCCCTGCTGGAGGCCCCGGGGAGGTGACAGGCCTCTGAGTCAGACAGCATCTGCTGTTACTGGAGAACACGGGCGGGCGGGAAACGTCACCTAAGGGAGCTCATTAACCCCATCCGCGCGTGGAGCCGTCTTCGCGTCCAGCACGGCCCGTCCAGCCCTGCAACCTGGGAGAACCCAGGTGTTTTCTGTTCTAAGACAGGTCTCTGCAGCTCCCTGCCCCGGGAGGAAACTTACTGAGCACGCAGGCACACACACACTCACACGCACACATGCACAAGCACACACGCGCGCGCGCGCGCGCGCGCACACACGCATGCGCACATGCAGTAATAAAACAAGCGAGCTGAGCCACGTTGGCCACGCGGACGTCGCGGGCCTGTGGGGTTAGGCTCCGGGGCCAGGTTGGTCCTGGAGCCGCCCTGCTGGTCGTACAGGGATATGGTTCCGCCCCGATCACATTCTAGGGAGGGGTTGCTTTTCACATTCTTCTTTTTTTCTGTAGAAAAGGTAGCAGTTACACATCGTTAAAAATCACATTTGGGCTCACATTTAATGCATTGTCTTTCTCAAAAAGAATAAAATTGTTACCAAACACAAGTTCGTGTGTCTGACACACCATGAGGCCCAAGAAACTGAAACATTGGAGTTTGGAGCAGAGAAATCCTTACTTGCAGGGCGGGGCAAGGAGGACAGGGGCTCATGCCCCCAGAACCCAGAACTCCCCAGAGGGTTTCATCAAAGAATACTTAAAGGCCGGGGGGGGGGGGGTGTCGTAGGGCACGTGACCAGCTCATGCACTATCCCCTGATTGGTTGATGTTGGGGTAACAGGGGGTCAACACTATCAACCCCTGGGTGCCAGTGGGTCTGGGGGCCACGTGTTCATGATTATCAAGTAGTTCATTTCTTCCCTTTGTAGCATCTGAAAAACTCTGCATGAGATACTATTACCTGGGTGCTTCAGAGAGGAGCTGCAGCAGAGGACATGGGGAGGGCTCTGTCCCAGGAAGGCCCCAGAGGGTCCTGCTTGGTTACAAAATGACACAGACATCAGTACTGTCTGGGGGAATTCCAGAATGTTCGGTGCCTCTGAGCCACTGCCAGTGCTGCAGGGTTTTGTGTCTCGTTGAAATGATACACTCGTTAGGGGGTGAACCCAACTCGGGGAGGGTGTCTTCAGAAAGACAGGGGGCCCATTTTTAGAAGAGGGAGTTGGGAAAACTTCATTTCTGAGCCGTTTGTGGGCAGGCGAATGAATGTGTGACTTCAGTGTTTCTGACGGTCCAGGGAGGGCACCTTGGGGTGGGGGGACCACTGAATGAGCCCCAAGGAAAAGTGAGTTGAAAGCTTTCTGCCACATCGAGGAAGTGGGGGGCTCCTGTGGCCACCCCTGGAAGGGCCTTGTCTCCCTTGGGCGACACAGGCATAAGGGAGCTTCCTTTGGCGTTTTAATGATGCATAACTGTCTCCTGAGGATCAGGAGGGATTTCTGTCTGTGGAAGATGCTAAAAATATACTTTTGGGAAGAAAGGAGAAAGGGATGAAAGGAAGGAGAGAACAAGGGATAATTCAAAGCAGCAGGAAGATTCCTCTTGGTCAGCCCGGGAGAGCAGAGGGGTGGAACAGCTCTGTGGCCCGGGACTTCACAGCCACATGCCCGGCTCTTCCCCCCTAATGGTGTCGCCTTGAGTACATGACTTAACTCTTCTAAGCCTCAGTTTCTTCTATAAAATGAGTCTTCCTCCACAGGAATTTGGTGACAATCAACACACAAAAACGAGCACCTGCCACTTTGCAGTGATGCCCAAGGCAGGTGCCAGGCAGCGCCTCCTACAGCACCCTGTGCTGCGATTCATCCAGTTCTCACAACATCCGGTCAGGGTCCTGCCCCGGCAAGTGGACGGGGCTGAGGTGCACACTCGGCGAAGCCAGTCCACGGCAGGACTTGGCTTTGAACCTGTGGGAGGCTGGCTCCCTGGTCTATGCAGGGTCCCTCCCTTCTCAGCGTCTTATTTTGCAACAGCCCGTCTTTTGACCAGTTCACAGGTGAGATGCTAATTCTGACCATTTTAACGATGTCACAGCACGTTGAAAAGATGTGTGCTTGAGTCAGTCCAGGCTCTGGGCAATTTGGGGATTCTCGGTGGATTTGACTTCTGCGGATAATCGAGCTGTGTCCATACTTCATAATCCAAGCTCCGAGAGTATAAAACCTAAACCCACCAGTGTCGCCAAAGTTCCGAGTGTGCGTTAGTAAAACAGTGAAACAGGTTTCATACAAAAAGCGGCAGCTTTCCAAGAACAAATACCTTTACTAGCGGGGGAAGTTGGCCTTTTGGGTCACTTAACTTAGCTCTTCAAGGAAGAGCAACTATATAAAATGGACCTTACGTTGGTTGTGATGCTGAGCAGCTGGGAGATAGTTCGTTTTACACCAATGTTTAAAAATAACCCCATACAGTGAGAACCGATGAAGCCCTGGAGGGAAGAAACCTCAGGGAGTGTCTGGTTTCCTCTGGGCTTGAAACAGACTGGCGTATCTCATCGGGTCGGCAGGATCTCTAGCATTTGGACATCACATCTCTCCTGGGAGGCAGAGCGGTTCGCTGGAAACATCTTGGCAATCTCAGATTCCTCCAGGTGCCAGCCTGAGAATTGTTTCCTTACACTGAGGATTTTCTTCCAACTGGGCAGAGATGAGAGACGTCTGGACTTGTTTGGGAACATGACCCCATCTGTAGATATTTTTAGACCTAACCCCTGCCTTTCAGTAGCCCTCCAGGGATCCCGTTGATTTAATTTTTGTAAGTTTTAGGATGTTAAAATGGGAAAGCCAGATCTGGAATTTACTTTTTATATCTGGTGTCTGCTAACTCAGGTTAACCTGGATTCTGATAAGCAGAATTAAAAGTGATTAACCATTCTCAGAAGGGCATTTGTTTACTAGATCCACTGGTCCGAGGGTCTTATCACACAGAGATCCATCGTTCTCTGACTCACACACACACTCACTTAGGAGACTGTTCTTGCTGGTGCCTTTCAGCCCTAATTAAACAGTTTATTAGGGAGAATTTCTCTGGAATCAGTGTTGAGCTCAGAAGTGACCTCAATGTGAATCACACCTCACTGTTGACATAGCAATGCAGATTATCGAGATGAATGGAGAGGAGCCAGCCACCCTCTTTATTTGTCTCAGAGCTGATCAGCCCTGATATTTCTCATGTGGAGAGATTTATTGGTAATTGTTGCAGCAGACACGCCCATCTTGAAGGAAGCAAAAATGTTCAGGCATTGAGGTGCTTCAGTAGCAGAGGGAACTTGGGCGTGTCATTAACTCAGGTACTGAATTAGATGGAAGTAAGGCAAAGCACTGACAAGCATGTAGAAAACAGTAATCAGCGTGTGTTGATTTTCTTCACCCGAGTGTACATTTTCTTTCCGCCAGCCACTTCCGGGGTGATTTACACTGTATATTTTCAGGTTTCACGTTGGGGAAAAGTGTGTTGTGGGTGGCGGGGCAGGGATTAGCAAATCTTAACAAAGTGCACTTGGGCTCATTTTTTTTTTTAACCTGATAAGTCTAGTGCACATGTACCCTCCCCACACCATTCATACCAACTGCTTTCAAAATAAATTTTATTTTGATTTCTCCAATCAGTCCAAAGATTTGAAAAAGTCAATGGTAAAACTTTGAGTTAGGAGAGTTTTTTTTTTTTTATTTTAACGTTGATATCAGATCGATGAGCAGATAATGGAGATGCATTTGTTAACGGAGATGAAAAGCTAACTGTCTGCTGCGGTCATTTATCAGGTGTCTGGCTGAGAATGAAGACGTAGACTGCTCCATCTCCAGGCTCATTTCCACAGCAGACCTGCAGAGACCCAGCCAGGATTCTTGGCCTCTTCTCTAAACATTCAATTAATAGAAGTCTATTAACAGTCTCTTATTTGACACTAATGGCCTTGGTGCGTAATTTCTGCAGGTCACAATGAATGATTTGTGACTAATGGTGGTTGTGTTGGAAAAGAAAGGGCAGCATGAAATGTTTCAGAACAATTAGTAAGAGAAGTTTCTTGGCTCCCAGTTTGAGAATGAAAAACAATTTCTTAATCTCTTTCTCTGTCTCCCTCTCCCTCTTTGTGACCTAAAAAAGTTAATGGTCAGAGAGTAGAGACACAGACCACAAAGACTCCTCGAAAGTCTTCCCCTGGAGCAGTTTATCTTTTGCCAGATTGGTGGAAAGTGTGTTCTTTGCACCATCAACTAAACCTGACAAACAGAAACAGGGACCAGAGGTCGAGCCAGTGTTTGTGTATTTCAGGGCCGAAGTGCTTACCTGGCTGGATGCTCACCTGCTTTTGAGGCAAGAAGCTGCTTGCTGGGAGAAGTGACCAAGTTGACTGTCCTCTCTTGAAGCCTGTGCAAGAATTTGTTGGAGAGGCAATGGGTGATTCCACTTGATCGGAGAAGCCTCTTTTACACTGGGTGTTGCAGAGACCCAACTGGGGTGTTCTTTCCCCACGATCTGATGGTTTCATAGCCTTTCCTCCACTTACAGACCTCGTCAGAAGGACTGGCTACTTCCAGTCTGCACAACCATGAGAAGGCCTTGCTGTCATCGTGGGAGACTGGTCTGAGTGTCGGGAGAGCAGAATTCTGGTCTCAGGCCCGCGGCTGACTCACTGTGACCTGGGGCCAGCCCCTGCCTGGAGGAAGAGGGGTTGGGGGGTCCACAGCCTGTGGCTCCTGCGAGTGCTCTGAGCTGCCGGCATTCCTACCTTGTCATTAAAGTCCCCTGAACTGACCCCCTCCCGGCTTCCCAACTTTATCCCCGTTCCTTGCTCTGCCAGCTGGGCACGTCGCACCCCTCTCTGTCCCTGCACCTCTGTGCCACCCCTCTCGGAGCCAGGGTGTCTCCTCTTCCTTTCTGGACCTTGCTGGACTCTGCCCCTGCGGCAGCGCACCGAGACCCAGCCCCACCTCGACTTCCAGCAGAGCTGCCAGGGACTGTTTCATGTATTTATAACCCAAATCCAGGTTTTACGCCGACAAAAAGATTCAAGGCCAAAAATCAGTCTGAAATTTGCTGACTGCAATGATCACGGAGGAGCACGGGCTGCCGGCTGTCTCCCCGGGACTCTCTCCAAGGCCGGAAGAGAGTTGATGGTTCCGGGAATTGAGAGCAAAGACTGTGAGCCACTCCCGGGGAGACAGGACCAGAGCGGCCAGGGCCGTGGGGCCCCAGAGCGGGAGAGCAGGGATGCGGGGGGCGGGCCGTGGGCACGTTTTCCAGGTACTCCCCGCCCCTTTTCGTCTCCAGCACCACCCACCAGTCACGCCCCGCCCCTTCTCTTCTCCAGCACCACCCACACTTTTATGGGGGATGAGCCGCAGCTCAGAGCCGGACAGAGGTGGGAGATGAGAGCAGGAAGCTGCAGAGCCTGTGGGTCGAGTAGTGTAGGAGTGACGGCAGCTGGAGGTCAGGAGCCTCCGGAGCGTTGCTTTGTCCTCCTCACTGGCTGCCGCCCTGTCCGCGGGCAGCTCTTGGGAGACAGAAGTGCCCTCCCAGCTGGGGAGGGGTTGTTGAACCCATATTGTAAAAACAGATCCTTCCCCTACCTCCACCCACTCATTCCTAAATTTAGGAAGAGGCACAAAAGCTAGGGCCTTGGCCTTTTTTTTTTTTTTAAATCAGCTTTATTAACGTACAATTTACATCAAATAAAATTTACTGACGCTTTGACAAATGGGGACATTCGTGTAAATGCCAGTACAATCAAGATCTGGAATACATTCATCTGTTCGAAACATTCGTCACTGACCCTGTACCGAATCCTCCCCCGCCTCCGGTCCCCCTCGCACCCAGCCCCGGAAGTTAGATCTGCTCTCTGTAGTCTTGCCTTTCCTGTAATTCTACAACGTACATAAATAGAATCAGGAGGTATGGCTTCCTTCAGGTCTGGCTTCTTTCGCTGACATCAATGCTTTTGCGGCTCCTCCGGGTCCTCGAGGATGGCGGTAGTTTGTTCTTTTTACTGCTGAGGGATCTTGCACTGTATGGACGGACCAGAATTTGACCAGCCATTCAGTTGATGGGCTTTGGAGTTGTTTACAAATCTTGACTCTTACAAAGCTGTTATAAGCACTTAGGTACAACGTTTTCCGTTTTGGGGGTAAATACCTAGGAGCCAGAAATCTGGGTCATATGAAAAATATAGGTTTAACTTCATTTAAAAAAACTGCCAAAGGGCTTCCTACGGTGACTGTACCATTGTGCAGTGTCAGCAGCCACGTCTGCAAGTTCCAGTTCTCCACATTCTAGTCAACACTTGGTGTGGTCAGGGTTTGTGTTTTAAACGTTAGATATTCTAATAGCATGTGTTAATATCTCTGTGGCATTAATTTGCATTTCTCTTGTGCCTAGTGATCTAACGTTATGAATCTTTTTCGTGTTTTTGTCATTGTATATTTTGTTTGGGGAAGGCACTCCTCAAATATTTTCCCCATTTTTTAACTGTATTGTTTGTGTTATTATTGAGTTGCAAGAATTCTTTATATATGCTGAATACTAGTACTTTATTACATATATGTTCTCTCAGTCTTTTTATTTTCTTTACAGTGTCTTTCAAGGATTCAAAGTTTTTTATTTTAAGTCCAATTTATCATTTTTTCTTTTATGTTTGTGTCTTTTTGGGGTCATGTCTAAGAATTTTCTACCTAACTCAAGATTGCAAAGATTTTCTTCTGGAAATTTTATAGTTTTAGTTTTTACAGTTAGGTGTATGTCCCATTTGGGGTTGATTTTTTTTTTTTTTACATGGTATAAGGTGTCAAGGTTTGTGTTTTTCCATATGGATATCTAGTTGTTCCAGCACCATTTGTTGGAAAGACTATCCTCTCCCTTGAAATACCTTGGCAGCTTTGCCAAAAAGCAGTTGACCATATGTGTGTGGTCTATTTTTAGACCCTTTATTCTGTTCCACTGATCCATATGTCTACCCTCACACAATTACCACAATGTCTTGATTATTGTAGCTTTGTACTAAGTCTTAAAATTAGGCAGTGTAAGTTTCCCAACTTTGTTCTTTCTCAAAATCGTTTTGTCTAGTCTAGATTTTTTATTTTTCATATATATTTTAGAAATAGATTGCTAATTTCTACTAAAAATTTTTGCTGGACTTTTGATTAGAGTTATATTGAATTCATATATTGATTTGGGGAGAGTTAATGTCATAATAACATTGGAATCTCCTTATGGGTGATCATGGTGTACCTCTCCATTGAAATTATATCTTAAATTCCTCTCTGCAATGTTTTATAGTTTCCAGTGTTCCAAATTTTCAACAACTTTTGTCAGATTTATCCCTAAATATTTCATGATTTTAGATGTTACTATAACTGCTTTGACTTTTTTTTTTTTAATTTCTAATTTATAGTTGCTACAAGATAGCAATGCAGGCAAATAACCATGAAGGTGCTGCTTTCAATGCCTGAAATGACTGAAGGAACACACCACATAAGGTCTGAAGATGCCTTCTCGACGGGGGTGAGACTGACCCCAAGGAGGGAGAAAAACTTTACTACTTTAGTGTTTTATATATACACATTTACACACTGGTATATAAAAAGGTGTCAGTGTGACAGTGGTATTACAATTTCATGGGCATGAAACAATTATTTTAAAACGTTTTTAAAAGGGCTCCTTAGGGGGACAATAATGAAGAAAGTAATTGAGAAGCCCGGGCTTGGAATATTGTTCCTAGCTCCTGGGATGTGTGACACTAGAACATCCAAGTATCGCGCTGAGTATTTTGGCACCTAATCTCTACATTTCTTCTGTATCGATCAGATTCTAGCAGAGAAAATTGGTCTTACTGACTTTTAACTCAAGATGTACGATTTCAAGCAAGGTTGACTGATACAAACTGTAAACAGATTTGAAATGTTGACCAGCAAGAACTGCAGCGTGGCGAGTGCTGGGTTTTGCTGTGCTCCTTTACGGGGCGTCGCTCTGGGTTCGGCTTGCAGCGGAGCCCCTGCAGGGGGACTGCGGGCTCCCTCGCAGGTCTGCTTCTCTGCTTCTCCGCGGGGCCCGGAGCGGCCCGGCTGCGCACCGGGGGCCCTTCTAACAGCTCTGTCCAGCTCCCCGTCTTACGCGCGCTCTGTATTCGGCCTCTCCTGATTCCCAGCCCCGCAGGGACTCCAGGAGTCGCTGGGCCCGCTGCTCTCCCACACACGCGCAGGTCCCTGTGCCATCCAGGACTCGAGGGACGGGGACGCCTCTGCTCTCCAGCGCTCCCGCCCCAGGCGGCCGCCTCCTGTGCAGCCGTCGGTGCAGCCGGTTCTCGCCGCCTCCTCCCCGCGGACTCCGGTCTCGTCTCCGCGCAGCGACACTGCTGGGCTTCCCGGGTGCCCTCCCCGCACTCTCGCCTGCAAACGGCCTGCAGGCCGAGAGCTGGTACCGCGGCAGGATTCACATCACCGCTTCCTTCTCTCTAGGGCTCAGTCTTGCGCCGCCTGTTGCCCAGTGTTTGAAAACACTTGTTTAATATATTCGTTTTCCAGTTTTCTGATTGTTTATGGTAGGAGGTCAACGACAAGCTTTGACAGAACCAAGGAAATACAAGTTCAGAGGAACAAATGATGAGATAATTAAAGAATGCAAATACCATAAAGTCACACAGTAAACCAGAGCAAAACATTTGAATAAGCTTATACATACCTTCAAGCAGCTGGGAAAGGATATTCAAACCATGAAGGTGGAATAATGAAAACCAACTGCAGTTACTGAGGTTTTAAAATAAAATATTTGACTGCTTCCAGAAATATTGCAGACTAGATATTCTGGAAAACATCCCATGGAAAAACATCTTGATGCTGGGTACATTTTTAAACGTTTTAAAATACCATGTGGAATCCCTGAGCTCGGAAGTCTAGCTTACACTCCCCCTCCCGCAGCAAATGCAGAGTTGAATCAAGTGTCATCAGTGAAGGTGGAAATAAGGCTGCCCCCGTTAGGATGTAGCTCTGTGAGGCAGGGACTTCTGACTGTCTGATTTCTTTCTTTCTTTCTTTCTTTTTTTTTTAATTTTTATTGAAGTATAGTCAGTTACAATTTCTGGTGTACAGCATAATGTCTCAGTCATGCATATATATACATATATTAACTTTCATATTGTTTTTCATGTTATCAGATGTTGAATATAGTTCCCTGTGCTATACAGAAGAAATCTGGTTTTTTAAAATCTATTTTTATATATAGTGGCTAACATTTGCAAATCTCAAACCCCCAAATTTATCCCTTCCCACCCCATTTCCCCCGGTAACCATAAAATTGTTTACTATGTCTGTGAGTCTGTTTCTGTTTTGTAGATGAGTTCATTAGTGTCCTCTTTTTTCTTTTCTTTATTTTTTTAATAGATTCCACATAGGAGTGGTATCATATGGTATTTTTCTTTCTCTTTCTGGCTTACTTCACTTAGAATCATGATCTCCAGGACCATGGCATTATTTTATTCTTTTTTCATGGCTGAGTAGTACTCCCGTATATAAATGTACTGTATCTTCTTTATCCAGTCATCTGATGGAGCACAAGCCTTGAGACAAAGCCTGGGACAGAATGAGTGCTGAGTAAATGTATGTCGAACAAGTGAGTGAGTGAACGAGGGAATGTTCTAGGGCAAACGGTGATCCCAAGAACTTAGAACTCTGAGTACTCATAGCTTGTCCTGGGGGGAGTGGGGGAGACCCAGGGCACAGGCGAGGTAGGAGGACCACTGGACCTCTCCCTGTGAAGCTAGGGGTCTCAGAGTGCCACATATTTAGTGAAAGGGTTAGCTTAAAAAATCCACTTGCCCAAGATGAGGGAATCACTCAGGAAACACGTTTGTCTCCAGCATGATGTCAGGAGGGAAATACTCCAGCAGTGATGCCCTGAGACTTCCCCAACACTGGCCTTGCTTCGCTTGGCTCAGCTGTTGAATTTATACTCCCTGATGGCCCGAGAAACATTACTTTAGAATTAAATTAAAATAGTTCCAAGTGTAGCAACCTCGGGTACCCAGTGAAATCAAATACAATTTTTTTTAGTGGAAATCATCCCAGATTCAGGCCCTCAGATCTTCTAAAGATTAAATTCAGCCAAATAAGCTCTCACAATTTAAAAATATATAAATATATCAAAACCACGAGGAAGCAGGCTTCCCTAAATGAGAGTCAGAGGGGACAACCCCAAAGAGATTTATACCCCAAAGACTTCAAACACTGGGATTATCTGAAACAAATTATGGAACAACTATAAATAATCTATTTAAAAGTAAAAGATTATCCTAGAAGAAAACACAGGCAGAGCACCCCTTGACGTAAATCAGAGCAATGTTTTTTTTTTGGATCTGTCTCCTCAGGCAAAGTAAACAAAAGCAAAAACAAGCAAATGGGACCTAATCAAACTTAAAAGCTTTTGCCCACAAAGGAAACCATCAACAAAATGAAAAGACAACCTACTGAATGGGAGAAAATATTAGCGAACGATATGACTGACAGGAGTTAATATACAAAATATATAAACAGCTCATGCAACTCAATATGAAAAAAAAAACAACCCAACTGAAAAATGAGCAGAAGACTTTAAAAGACATTTTCCCAAAGATGATGTACAGGTGGCCAACAGGCACACAATCTGGAAGCAGCGTCCCAGTTTCTTATGAAGCTGAACATACATACCCCAGTCACCCAGCGATTCCACCCCTGGGGATTTATCCAAAAGAAAGGAGTGAGTCCATGAAGCAGGGCTCCCCTAGGCCCCAGTGACCCTGTCAGGACCGAGAGGGCCCCCGGGAGGACTCCGTCTGGCTCAGGGCAAGGGTTTGGGGGTTTACGAGGGGAAGTCGGTGCCCACATCTTTGGGAAAGGGGTCTTGTGTCTTTTAAGCGTCTGTGGAGATGTTACTTAAGGATTCGATTTCCCTTTTTGTTCGTCTGTAAATTACATCTTCATCATCCTGTAGAGCTGAATTGATTCCTAAACACAATCATGGGCTACCAGAAGTCAGAAAGGAGGAGCAGCGTCACCTAGGGACGCGGGCGTTTGCCTTCTGTTTTACAATGATCCTGATACATGGAGAGAGAGACACAGAGAGACATAAAGGAGGAGGAGGGGGCGGGAGCAGGGGAGGGAGTAGAGGGAAGAGACAGAGAGAGAGAGGTGATCTGCCTCCCAAATGTGTGACTCGGTACTCACCGCAAACCTTGCTATCAGCCCCACCTTAACGCAGCTGGGCCGCAAGGCTTTCTGGAGCCCTGGTTCTATGATCCCAAAGTCTAAGCCACTAGGTGTCCCGCTCCGGGCTCTTCACAGAAAAGCCACCCCCTGAAAGCCAGCTCACCTAAGAATCGCTTCCGCAGGGGCCACTTGTCAACTGTCCCAACAAATCCGTGTTTCTTTCACCTGCTTATTATGAGGGTCCCAGCCACAGGTTACAGAAGCCTTTGCAGGAGAGGCCCCGGGAGACGGAGGGAGAGGACCCCCCCCCTCCCCAGCCCGGGAGGCAGGGCTCCTGGGATTGGGCCTCAGCCTCCCTCCTCTGTCCTCCTTCTCAAATAACAGTCACCAGGTCAGAGATGCAGGCTGGGTTGGCCGGGTGATTCTGGCCTGGGGGCAGGGAAGGGGAATCCCCATGAGCACCCCACATGTCTCACTGGAGCAAATGAGGCCAGTAAGATCAATGACAAATCAGGAGAGCCTAATTTTTCTTAAAAATAAATCATTTAAAAATCTTTTCCCCAATTTATCCCCAAATTGGGGATAAACTGACTTGGAGTTTTGTAAATATTCACTACTATATATAAAATAGATAAACAACAAGTTTCTTCTGTCTTGCAAAGAAGGTGACATTCAGTGCCTTGCAGCAACCTATAATGAAAAAGAATACGGGGGAGGGTGTAGCTCAGGGGCAGAGCACGCGCTTAGCACACACGAGGTCCTGGGTTCAATCCCCAGTCCCTCCATTAAAAAAACAAAAAAGAAAAGAAAAATATGAAAATGAATATATATGTATGTATATGTATGCCTGAGACATTAGGCTGTGCACCAGAAATGGACACACTGTAAACTGAGTATACTTCAATTAAAAAAAAAGAGAAAATTCCAGAAAAAAATCTTTTTCCTGTTCACGAAGCTCTGCTTTTCCCTCAGAGAACAACCGTCTGCTTTCGCCTCACCTGACGGCGTGTTTTCAGGCACAGCAAATATTGTGACTAAGGCAGGCGTCCCAGTTCCTCTCCGGAGGTTATTTCTGGAATCCGTCTCGGGCCTCCGCGCAGACAGCGCGCGTCTCCCTGAGCGGCTCTGCCTCTTTGGCTCCTCTCGGCCTGTCCTTTCCTTCTCTGAAAGGGAGGACAAGTCGCCAGCCCACTGCGCCCAGTTCTGCGCATTTAGGAAGGTCCACTGCGTTTCCCTTCGGAGGGCTGACCTGGGGCGGAGGGAGGCGGAGGGCCGTGAGGAGCCCCAGGGGAACAGCAAGAGCGGATGGAGCTGAACGGCCACGACCTCCAGCCTCAGTGACCTGGGGTTCGTCTTGGGGCCGGCGCCGGCCCAGGGCGAAACCACCGAGCGGCTAATTCCCTCTTCAGAGTCTCACTGCCCCTCCCCTTCCACGAGTGTGGCCTTCCTCGCTTTATTTATTCCTGAAAGGATGTTACATATCTACTGTTTACGTGTTGCTAGGAGTTTTTACTTTATTTTTTTAAGTGAAGTGTCGATTTACAATGCTGTGTTCGTTTCTGGTGTCCAGTACAGTGGCTCAGCTATACATGTATATATACATATATACATCTCTTCTTTTTCAGATTCTTTTCTGTTATAGGTCATTACAAGATAATGGGCTGTACAGTAGGACCTTGTTTATTTTATATATTAGTGTACATCCATTAATCTCAAATTCATAATTTATCTGTCCCCCACTCCCCCCTTTGGTAACCATGCGTTTGTTTTCTGTGTCTGTGAGTCTCTTTCTATTTTTTGAATAAGTTCATTGGTGTCTTTTTTAGATTCCACGTGTACGTGGCATCATATGGCATTTGTCTTTCTCTGACTTACTTCACTTAGTATGATCATCTCTAGGTCCATCCATGTTGCTGCAGATGACATTATTTCATTCCTTTTTATGGCGGAGTAACATTCTGTTGCATATATAGACCACCTCTTCTTTATCCAGTCACCTGTTGATGGACATTTAGGCTGTTTCCGTGTCTTGGCTGTTGTAAATAGTGCTGCTATGAACATTGGGGTGCAGGTGTCTTTTTGAATTAAGTTTCCTCTGGATCTATGCCCAGGAGTGGGATTGCTGGATCATAGGGAGAGTCTATTTTTAGTTTTTTAAGGAAACTCCATACTGTTTTCCATAGTGGCTGCACCAAACTACATCCCCACCAACAGTGTAGGAAGGTTCCCTGTCCTCCACACCCAAGGAGGAGCTGGCTTTTGCCTTGAGGGGTACATAGCGTCTCTGTGGGCACAGGAACCAGGTTGATCCTGACTGGCAGATAGAGGAACAGTCTCTAAGTGTCAGCTAGGAGAAGGGGCGCTCTTGGGCCACCGCTTGCCCACTGCCCGCCCGCCCCCTCCCCCGTCCCCCCCCCCCCCCAGGGCAACACCAGTGATCGATTGTGGTGCCTCTTCCTGGCCTGAGTGTCGCCTCAGAATCCATATGCGTCTCAGCCAACAAACACAAAGATGTGGGTGTTTTGTGGCAGCCACAGAGGTGCCCACTCAGCTCTGCCTTCAGGAGAGGGTTCTGCGGGGAGCGCAGCTGACTGACACCCCCGCGGCTGCACCTTCAGGTGCTTCCAGGCGCTCACACCCGCTGCACCCCCTCCAGCTGCTCCTGGCCAGTGACTCCGCGTGGCAGGGAGACTGGAACGGGCTTCCCTCGCCCTCGGGGGCTTCTCTTCTGGGCAGCGCTGGCCCTCAGACTCCTGGTCAGTCTGGCTGGGACCCTCAGGGCTGGGAGGTCTGAGGCTCTTCCTCCCACGCCTCTCTCCCTCCCTCTTCCAGGTGTCGGACGGGCACTGTGATCAGAGGCCTCCCCACCTACTTCTGCTCCCCCCCACCTTCCAGTAGTTCTCCCCCAAACCTCCCAGACCCCTGATCCCATCTTGGTGTCGGCTTCCGGGAGGACGTGAACCAGCGCGTGTCCTTTCCTGGTTGACCGAGTTGCACTGAAGCTGAACCCTTTCTTGTCCCTTCTGCTCTTGAAAATGGGAACCCAGGGGCAATTTGGGGGCCGGGGTGTGGGTAGGGCCACGGGGTAGCAGTACCTGCCGGACGTGTTCCACCTGCAGGAGTCGGGGGACCAGGGATTCAGGTGGTAACGACCTGGACAGGGGTACAGGTGACACTGTGACATTCACCTGAACTGACGGCCCTTGTCACCTGTGTCTGTCCTGTTAGCCAGGAGGACAACGATAAACAGAGGGGTTCAGAGGAAAGAGCCCTGACGACGAGTTCAGCTATGAGCTAACCAACCAGGCACCTGGGGAAGGACCGACCTCAGCTTCCGCCACCCGTGAACAGACACATGGGACGACCGGACCTTGACATCCCCCTCTCGTCTCACGTGCTCCCCAACCTTTTAAAATTTGGGGTAAAAATACACATAACACAAAATTCACCATCTTAACCTTCCTGAACATACGGTTCAGAACTGTGATGTGCGTCCACACTGTGCGCTGCCGCCAGCAGCAGCATCTCCAGAGGGCTTTTCCTCTTGCAAAACTGAAACTCTATCCCCTTTAAACACGGACTCCCGCCCCCCTCCCCAGTGCCTGGAAACCACCATCCTCCTTTCTGTCTCTGGGAATCTGGCTACTCTAGGGACCTCGTATGAATAGAATCATACAGTATCTGTCCTTTTGTGTCTGTCACCATGCTTAGAATAATATCTTCTAGGCTGATCCGTGTTGTGGCTGGCGTCAGAATTCTTTTTTTTTTTTTTTTTAACTGCAGGGTAATGTGTTTATTCATCTGCACTAATAAGAGAAATAAGAATAATGTCATGAATTTTAAAACATTTCTTATAAAATATTTAAGACGTATAAAATGTATCAAGGTACAGAGAATAATACAAGAAACATCTGTGTACCCACTGCCTACCTCGCTGGGAAAGAAAGCATTAAATACCCTTTCTTTCCTTCTTCTTCTTCTTTTTTTTTTAGAATTCCCTTCCTTTTTAAGGCTGAGTAGTACTCCATTGTCTGTGTAGACCACATTTTATCGACTCACCCATCCGCGGACGCTTGGGTGGCTTCCACCTTGGCTGTTGGGAACAACGCTGCAGTGAGTGTGGGTGTATCATGGCTATTTGAGCCCCTGCTTTCAGTTCTTGGGGGTATGTACTGTGATACTGTGATTTATAATAAGAAATATGTATTTGGTCTCCGTCCCAGGTCTTGGCACAGAATTCCTGACATTCTTGAAATTTCCAAAGTGCTCAGAGTGGCAAGGGTGTCTTTTGTTACGTTAATGAAGTGACTCTCAGAAAGCCCCTCAGATGAGGAACCAGCAGGATGGGGGCTGGCGGACCTGGAGTTGGCACTTTTAGTCCTGCTCCCCTCACCTCTGGGGCTGAGAGAGGGCTGGAGGTTGAGATCAATCACTAATCAGTCGTTCCTATGTAACAAGGTCTGCGTAAAACCCCACCATACTGTATTCTGCTTTGTTTTCATATAAAAGTGATGTTTTAAATGACACTCCCGTTTGAGGGTCACTGTCTTGTGCAGAGTCCAGGAAGGTCCCTGTCCCACAGCGCTGGTCCCAGGGCGTCCCCCGTGGCTGTGGGGCACAGTGTGATGAGCACACAGACTGGGTCACCTTCAGGATCCCCCCCCCCGGCTCTTACGTCTTCAAGCAACGCCCTCCCAAGGGATCTCCATGTTACACCACGAAGACCTGAGAGAAGGACTCTTGGAACCAAAAGGAATGTCCCCGGAGGTGGGAGCTGCGGGCGTCCCTGTGTCTGCGAGGGAGCCTCTCCAGCACTGCAGTGTCACAGAGGCACGGCCCCTGGTGGCTCAGGCACAGGAGGAGCGTTCTGTCAGGAGATGCCAAGGCCTCCCTGGGCCCACTTCCCAGCTCTCGGGGGTCCTAGCAGGTGATCCTGGCTCTGACTCATCCGTTTGGTACCATCCCCGAGACCTGGCCGGCCCTGTTCCCTGGATTCCACTGAGAACCAGGGCGGAGTCTCGGTGTGGGCTGCCGGTTGGGGTTCACCTTGTCTGACTGTGGATTCTCCTTCGGGGGTGTGCGCGGGTGGAGTGGCAGCTGGCCCAGAGCCCCTTCCTGCTTCTGCAGCAGCCGTGCTGGGGAAACACCCCCAGCAGGTGCTGGAACTACGCGGGAGGCGACTCGAGGTTTTAGCCAAGGAAACGGGAGCGAGAACGCTGGAGAGCCTCCTGGGCCAATCCAGCCAGCGCCCAGCCGCCGCGTCCCGGCGGGCGAGCCTCCGCCAGAGGTGGCCGGGGGCCTTTGCCCTTCACTGCTTTGCTCCCCTGACAGCCTGTGGTCCAGGTGAGACGAGCAGGTGTCCGTGGGACAGGAAGGGAGGGGGAGGCGGGGAGGGGACATCTCCCTGGGAGAGAATGGTGCTCCAGTGGGTAAAGGTCACGTTAACACGACCTCCCTGGAGGGGGAGGAGTGGAGCTGCGGGTTAAAATCACGCTGACATGAATCCCACGCTGCGTTACTTTCACACCCACCAGGACGTGCGGGAGAGTGCCATGGTCCACATGCCTACAGTTCATGCACCTGAGGATTCTCACTCCGGAGCGGTCCCGCCCCAATCCTCTTTGAGGAAGCGAAGGATCTATTCCCCACAGCTGTCATCAGCCGATGTCTTCCAGCTGCCAGCTCTTCTGGAAAGGCCGCAGCTAAAGAGAGCTGCTTGGCCCAAGGGCACGGCGCTTCCTGAGGCCACCAACGGCATACTCAACATGATGCAGAAGCTAACTTGCAAGAGGTGGAGAAAAGGGGACGGATCAGAAATGGCTGTGGGCTCAGACCGCAGTGCTAGCATGTGAGCGGGGTGGTGTGAGCCCCAGGCCCTGGGCGGGACCACGAGCACCAGGAGAGCAGCAAGACCAAGGCTGACCACCCCAGGCCCCTGGTCTGAGACCGTTCCCCAGCGAAGCCAGGGAGGGCGCTGGACCAGGCAGGCCATCCTCCCCCAGGGCCACGATGACAGGGGAGATGTGGAATGCGTGTGGGACCCTGGGGAGAGGCAGGGGCAGGAACACCCTGAATTAACCAAGCTAAACCCAAGTTGGCAGAAAAACCTCGAACTGACAGAGAAGCCGCTTACCTACCTACACAAATCACTGATTTGCTCTCACACACCTGTCACTATGACCCCCATACCTGCTACCGGTGTTTGCAGTTCGAAAGGCCCCTCACTGCTTTTCGCTGCGAGGGTCCAGGCAGGCCAGGGCCTGCCTGCCAAGCCGGGACCCGAGGCCGGCAGGGGCCCGCCAGGGTGGGGGCCCGCGTCCTCCCAGGGTGGAAGTCAAGTCGGGCTCACTGCTGGGAATCTGCCCCAGCACAGGAAGCAAACCGATACCATTCTATCTGCCCGGGGCGGGACGCCAGCCAGGGAGGGGCCCTGCTCAAACCTCCCTCCCGGAGAACCTTCTGCAGAGAGCGTGGCTGACCTGGTCCAGGGTGGGTGCCCAGAGGGTCCCAGAGCCAGGCCGCCCTGCCCTCAAGGGAGGCCCCATCAGGGCAGCTCTGACTTAGCAACTTCCTACCGGCTAGGCTGGGACTCTTGGGCCTGAGTCGTGAGGTTCTCCCTGCCTGCACCCCCTCGCCGCCTGCCTCCCCAGGTGTCACACCTGTGTCGCAGGATGAAGGCCCTCCCCTCCTGTTCCTGCTCCCTCCCCTTCTTCACAAGTGTTTCCTCCAGCAAATCTCTCTCATGCTTTCTCTGGTCTTGGGGACCTCAGCTGACTCAGGGAGGAGGAGGAAATTCTCTGGGAAGAGCTCTGCAGGGAAGTAAGAAATACCGAGAGCATCTTGGCCCAGAACAGCCTTGCCAGAGAGACGCAGGGGTGCTGAGTGCAGCATGGCGTCCTTTATTTGACTCCATCCCAGCCAAGCTCCCTGGAATTCCTGTCTGGGTCCTGGGTTCAGAGCATATGAACAAAACTTTCCGTGACACTTTGTGACACTTTGGGGGGCCCTTTACCAGAGTGTAACCGCATGGGGGAGCCAGTCCCCCAGTTTTGGCCTTGAGCCCAGCTTGGGTCCCCTGAGCTGTCCATGCGTTCCCAGGGGAGACCCCCACCCGGCCTGCAGTGGCAGGAGGTGGAAACGCTGGAGCCGGTGGCCGACATCGCAGTCAACTGCACACTCGTTAGTGCTGGGCTTGAGGGGGCTCCTCCGATGACCAGGCGCGAGGGGGAGAAGGCAGGGGGAGGCCCTGAGAGGGCGTGAGCCCGGAGCTGAAGAGCTGGTTTCGGGACCGGAAGGGTGTGGGGATGGACGGAGGCAGCGGGTCAGCGGGTCCTTCGTCCTGGCTCAGACGCCCCGATCAGAGAGCAGGACTTCATAGATGACCAACAGCGAACTTTTTCTGCAGAGCACAGGGAACTATATTCGATATCTTGTGGTAACTTACAGTGGAAAAGAATGTGAGAAACAATACATGTCTGTATGTGTATGACTGAAATATTATGCTGGACACCAGAAGTTGACACAACATTGTAAATCGACTACACTTCAATAACAAAAAAAAATTTCATAGACGAAGTAATGAGGCTTTCGTGTGAAAAGTCGGCACATCCGCATCCACCTTTTCACCCCCCGGGAAGCGTTTGCTCTTTGAGCTCTGCTCCCAACACTACGCCCGGCCTCCCTCTGGCCTTGGCTGAGCACTGGCTCATCCGAGCCCCTCTCGAAGTCTGTTTCGCATCCCTGTGGCCGAACCAACGTCTCCGAGATGCTGCCAGTCTTTTTACGGACGTCCAGCCAGGGCTTCCTCCAGGTGGGCTCCCGGCCCTGGTGCGGGGAGATGGCCAGCCTCTGGCACCTGCCTGGTGGTCCTGGGGCAGAGCCCAAAGCCCGGGATAGGCCTGTGGGAGGGAGGTCGGGCGGCTCTGCTTTGAATTTCATGTCACTCTGCACACGCTGAATCACCCTGGACCAGTGAGAGGTGGCCGGAAAGACGCTGCCGCTGGGAGAGTGGAGCAGATGAGGGGTCTGAGGTGCGTCCTGAGCCGCAGTCACGAGGGTCACCTGTCTCACGAGGGACGGGGACGTGTGCAAAGGGCGGGAAAGGTGGCGGCCTCCTCCTTTACCCATGGGGCTGGGGTGGGGGTGGGGGTGCGGAAGAACACCTGGGTTTCAGATGTCACCCTCGGTGAAGGAAACCCGGCTTTTCCACACCCTTCTGATTTGTTCTGTATTTAATAGTGCAGCCTCCCCTTAAGATGATTCTGCTGTTGATCAGACTTGAATCTAAATGGGTTCTTGCCACTCCAGGATAAAGTTTCAGCCCTTGGCAGGGCATTTAAGGGCCTCCACGGTCGGGCCAGACCACAAAAGCATCGTGTCCTGGGAACAGCCCCGGCCTGGGACGTGAGCCCCGAGGCTGTAACGATCTGGTTCATTCCCAGGACAAGCCTGTCCTGCTCTGCTAGCCAGCCGTCGCCTCCTGCTGGCACAGTCTCCCGACTCCTCCTATCCCGGCTTCCCAGACTCCAGTCCCGTCGTGGTCTTTCCAATCTGCAAACCTTTGATGGCACTTGGCAAACAGAGGTGAAACAGTAGGGACTCACACCTACAAACCTGAACTTAAATTCCAGAGTCTTCCTCCTCCTGACTTGGCCATCCCTCTGTGACCGGCTGTGTAGACCTTACAAGACACAAACCTCTTTGACCCTCTGTTTCTTCTTCTGTAGCAGCGGTCTCGGGTGCGCTGGAGCAGCAGATGCTGTGTGAGTGCTGGGCTCACAGGCCCCCCTCAAGGCTGACCCCACGGCCTCTGCTCCCACCCCTCTGATGCTGCCGCTGCCTTAGGGGCCATCGGATCCCCGTGGCCGCACTATGTGTAACTGCGTTGCCATGCTTGTGCCCTGGCTCCCTGGCTGAGCCGATGGCAGATTTTTCACTCGATCTTTGGCTGGAGGGTCTCTGATGTCCCACAGGTCGTGCTGGGCACCTTTTTTCCCACCAGGACACCTCGTCTCCTGCTTCCCCTTCTTTGTAAAGTTGCCCCAGATACTTTTCAGAGACAGGCAGAGTGAAAATAAACAGTGTTTCTCCACATTGTGAGGCGCTACCAGGCGCCAAGTAAGTATCTGTGGAGGTCTGAGCTCGGGCGTTTTAGATGAAGGTGTGAAATGCCTTCCTGAGATTCTTATTATTTTATTTCTGAGCTTAACCATATTTCAGGCATGACCAGAGAGGAAAGACGGAACTTTCACAACAGCAGTCCTGGGAAATAATGGCTCACGGCCTGGAAGGATCGGCCCCGGGCCTCCTTGAAAAGCCGCCAGCCCCCCGGGCTCGGGGCTTTGTGTGTGTGTGTGTGCGCGCGCACGCACGCATCCTGTGGTTACCAGTGGGGTGTGAGAGGCAGGGGCTGCTCTGACAGCCCCCTTCAAAGCGAGCGGGGCCGTCAGGCACTAAGTGACCGCCGCGCGAGGACTCTCACGTAAGTCAACGGGGGAGGCAGGCTCAGGTTACAAACACTGCGTGACGCGCAGTTCCAGGCACACCTCCCTCCCCGCCAGTCGCCAGTCCGGCTGCCCTCCTCACCCCCAGCCTGGGGGCCCTGAGGCTGGCCCGGCCAACGGGTTGTGTGACCCACTCTTTCAGAGGGAGTGCTAGCAAACAAAGCATTTCAGATTCATGAAAACGGCCAACCCCTGTCGGCACAGGAGCCCCCTCCGGGCCCTTCCTCCATCCTTCCTCAGGCCCCACGGAGCCCCACGCTTCTCTGTCACCTCTGGGAACCCCACTGACGCGTGATGGCCCAGGAATAAGGCCCTGGCAGCATTTGTGGGCCTCGCTTCCCGGCTGCCATCCAGGGGGTTAGGGTTAGGGTTAGGGTCACCTTCTGGGTTCGTCACCTCCACTCCCGGGCCAGACTCTCCCCCGTTCCACTGAAGTGGCGTCCATATGCAACGTCGTGTTAGTCTCGGGTGCACAGCATAGTGACTCACTTATACATCGTAGATGCTCGTTTTCAGATTCTTTTCCATCACAGGTTATTACAGGGCCTTGAGCAGCGTTCCCAGACTCTCCAGTAGGGTCCCTGTTTACCCACCTTACATACAGCAGTGTGTGTCTGTCAGCCCCGAACCAGCATGAGCTCCCGACCTCTGCTTCTGGGCCCCCCGGGCCCCCACACGCTTCCGTAACACTGAATGAATGAACGAGCCACTCAGTTCACACGCTGCTCATCACAGCAGCCCTCAGAGCTACTGCTCCAGCGAACAGCCCAGACCCGGAAAGGCAGAGGGACCCGCCCTGACACTCAGCTGCTTTCTTTGCCAACTTGTAATTCCACTGAGGAGGAATCACCCTGCTTTGCACAGACTTCACGCCGATTCTGGACACCTGTCCTAGAGTCTCACCGCTGTGATGGAGACCGAAGTCCCAGGGAAAGAGACGGTGCTCAGAACGACCAGGGCAAGTTCCCCCACGCCCCACCGTCTCCTGCCCTTCACCTCCCTGTTCTAACTTACTGGAGAAAGTCATCCTCTTGGCTTCTTGCCTCTGACCAATGAGGCCCTGGTAAGAGCCAAACTGTACCCCTGATGGTGCCCATAGCAACAGGCTTTAGTGCTTGCTGTTAACCACTGCTACAGAAACCTCCATTCGTACCCGAACATTACTTTTTAAAACACATTTAAATAGAATCTGATGGGGATTTTACACACAGCTATAAAGTGGTTCCACCACAGTGAATCGTGAATATCTAGACACGCTTTATGTTTATGATTATGGTCCTTAATCTCCCCCATCATCATCAGCCTAACGATGTGATGAATGGCATCCGGGTCTGTGTGACTGTTCATATGCTCAAGATGGAAAGACGTTTAGGGGAAATGATACCATCTGAAGAATCTTCGCGGATAAAGACCCGAAGGGTGAACTGGTGTGTTAAGGGTGACCTGAGCGTTAAGTCTGTGAGCGGCTGGCCTGCTTCCCGCTTGGGCTACGGTGTGGAAAGCTGCTGCCATATTTGCATCTGCAGATAAAAGGGACGGAGGCCTTTCTGTCAAGCGACGTGTCTGCATCGTCCCTGCTTCCGCAGTGGGACCTCTGTCCGCCCCGCCCGGACACCCTCACCTGGTGCACCGCAGTTTAAAACGTGCCAGTCAGAGACCGCTCGTGGGTGAACGTCTGGTGGCAGCTGAGATGGACAGACCGCCCAGCGGAGAGAGACGTCCAGGCTCTCCGACACGTCAGTCCCTGGACAACCCCGTGGTTGTCACCTCTGCTGAGCTGGCCCCTGGGAGATGCAGCGACGTGGAGAGCAAGTGGCCAAGGGGCGGAGTTCATGTTGTGTGAGCCAGAGTCTGAGCTCCCGTCCGTCCACTGCATCGGGGGTGTCCTCCAAGCCCTGGAGTCCTTCTCATGTACACGTGGGATCGTCAGTAAAATTCTCAGTAACGGACAATGAACGTAGTTTAGGGAAAAGCCAGAAGCACCGTGTGAGGTCGAGAGCCTGCCGCCGAGTTCGCCGGATTCCTGTCGGAGCTCTGATCAGTTCCTCTCCCGCTGACACGCGCACTTGCCCGAAAGCCTAGTCTAACCCACCAGGAGGGTAATCCTCCCGCTGGGCTTCGTGGAAGCTCAAGCGTGTGCCCCGTCTGACAGCGGAGCAAAGGCGGGCCTCCCTCTGCCTGGACTCGTCTTTGGGGGCCCTGGGGGAAAGCGGGGAGACCCTTCCCTCCGAGCTTGAGATGAGCACGTGGACGACAGCCGGCTTCCTGGGCTGGGGGATCGCCGTGGCAACGCACCCCTGCTCCAGCCCTTCTCGGCCCAAAGCCTCCAAACCAGGACGTTTGGCAGAAGTCTTTCATTACAAAGAGACAGTCTCGCCTTCTCTCTCCAGTCCTGCACCGAGCCACACCGCCCCCAAGCTCGCAAGCATGCATCCAGGCAACCATGCCCACACACCCGCCCAGGGACCTTAAAGGAGGGACTCCTTCCAGGCCTCTGTGCCCCAGAACAGACATCTTTATCCCAAGGGGCCTCCTCTGATGAGGGAGGAGAATTGACAGAGTCATTATTTGTCAACACGGGAGCCATTTCAAAAGCAAAACAGGAAAGTGACTTCTTCCCCAAATGATGGCCCTGGATGTGCTGGAGCCTCCATCTCCCTAGTCCCACCGGCAGCGAAGCCTGGACGCCAGCCGGTGCTCAGGCAGCGCTTACCCCCGTCCTCCACTCAGGGCTGCCAGGAGGAGGAACTGCTCTCGGTCTTTCAAATGGAGGGCATTTAATTGAGGGAATGGGTTACACAGGAATGAAAGGGCTGGGAAGCTAGCTGGCGACAGGTCAGCCCCAGAGAAAGTCCTTCCAGCCCTGGGGCTGGGAGATGCACTGAGGCAGAGATGGGGAGGCGGGCGCGGACTCGGGCACAGGCAGGCGGGTCCAGGCCAGCGCATCCCCCGGGGGCATCTGTGTGTTCCTCATCTGGAGCAATGGTCCATCTCTCTGGCCAGAGCCCAGAGCGACCAATGAGTCATAAGGGCTCATAAGGGGGTCAGAGCACGCTCCATCGGCTACTCGCGGCCTCTGCGGCATCGCTCCCTTAAACACCCTCTTCCTTAGCAGTCCCTCCTTGTCTCCGTCCCTCCTACCCGTCCCACGCTCTCCTCTCCCGCTTTCAGGACGCAGACCGCCAAGTGGCCCCCAGGCCCCCTCTGGCGGAGCCGCGCCGGCACGGAGAGCTAGCTTCCGCACAGGCAGGCGGCCTGGCTTTACGGAGCCCGGTCGGCCCCTAAGCTCTAGGGAACGCCAGGGAGTGCGGCCGGGTCTGCTCCGCTGAGGACGAGGCTGAGCCGCGGCCCGTGGGCTTGTCTGAGGTCACCCGACACGTTAGCGGGAGGTGCACGTTGAACCCCGAGCGCCCGCGTCACGGCTGGTGACAAAGCCCCATCGCACCACGTGGCTCGTCGCGGCTCTAAAAGGAGCCTCCCGGAGGTTTGCTGAGAGAAGCTGGGTGCCTGGAGCCGTGTGTGCCCCTTGCTGGGCGGCGGGCCACCAGCCGCCTGGGTCAGGGGAGAAGGTCTCCGGGAGGAGGGTTGGGAGGCAGCCTTCTACCTTGACGGCCCAAGGTCAGAGCAAGACACGGCAGTTACTGCCCCTACTGCAGCCGGACCCACCAGGAGCAGAGAAAAAGCTCCTTCTCAATCGTGTGTCTGCTCATAGCCTTTGCTGAATGTCTTGGTGTAAATATTCTCCTCGTGGCCTATTTCAAGCTACTGACGTGAGGCCACTGGACACAGGACTGAGAAGCGACGCGCTGTCAGCTCCAGCCCAGCACGGCCCCAGCCTCGCCCCCTTCTCCAGGCAAGGACTGTCACCTCGCACTGAGGGTGAATCTTCCATCCAGAATTCATCACGTGAGATGCCCATCCTGAAGGAGTAAGGCCTCCGATTCCCCGGGGTGGGGTGGGTGTAGTGGGCTTGGATGGTGACTTTGTTCAGTTGTGCCTGCAAATAAACGCAGGCCTATGCTTCCAGCTCCTGCTCCACGGCTCAGGGGCTCAGGGCCGGGCGCTGCCTCGTGCTTGTCCTCGCTTTGTTACTTATCAGCTCTGCGACCACCTATTTCTATGGGCTTGGTTTCCCCGTCTAACTAGTACTAAGTACAGATCTCATGGGTGGTTATGAGGGTTAAATTATTTAGAAGATACAAAGCACCTGAAAGAAAACAGTGCCTGGTACCAGGGAGCTCCGAATAAACGTCACGCGTCACTAGGACTGTGTGTTGGTGGACGGAGGTGTCCCTGTTAACACACAGAGGTCGGAGAAGCCCGTCCTTAGGTCATTCTCAGGTGTAGCGCGGACCAGGGGAACACATAGAGAACAACATTCTCATTTCTGGAAAAGGGTCTCAGGGACCTTTAGTCCAAGCGCCCACCCGATGAGGAAATCCCTTCTGCTGCAGCCGTTTCTGCCTGGAACACGCCCCCAAAATGGGAGTTTACTTCCTAACGTTACTTCCTGAACTGTTAGCCCCGTCCCCAATTCGGAATCAGAACCAGCCTCTCAGCAGCACACAGCTCGCTGGTTCCAGTTGATCCTGCTGAAACCACATGAAAATTGACCCCTCTTCTGCGGAGAAATAAGTTGGCATTCTTGAATTACCAGCATCAGTAGCCCACTCTGTAAACCAACTCTAAACTGCAAGGGACATTAGGCTATGAGAGCTGACCCCTGGCTCTCTGAGGATCTCAATACCAGAAGCGCCTGGCTGGTCCCTCGGACCCTGGGGCCAGGTGCAGCCTCCCCCAGCTCACCACCAGGACTTGCACGGGGAGGGCTAGGTGGCCAGCTCAGCTTGGATGCCACCTTTTGGCTGGGGGAGCAGAGGGCACCCTGATAACAGTCCCACGGGGACTGCACATGGTGAGAATGAAGTGGGTCGCAGAAGACAAAAACCAACACACCAAAAACTCTAACCAAAGAGTAAGGTGATCGAAGGCTGACGTCTTCTAAAGCAGCCCGTCAGACGTCCGCAGATGCTGCCCTGACTCACATCAGGTGTCCCTTGCACTAAAAATCCCGATGTTTCCCACCCTTCAGGGGCAGTAGGGAGCATTATTGGTGAGCTTGGCTTAGGCACTGAACTGAGCTCACATCCTTGGGTCCCCGTTTATGACCTGCGTGATTTGGGAATACTCACTTAGCTTCTGAGGTCAGTTTCCTCAGCTGTCAAGTGGGTGCATGAGAGCAAAGACCTCAGAGATGCTGGAAAAATGAAAGAACATGTCAGAGTGGTGTTTGGTGCTCAGTCATAGGCAGGGTTACCATCATTCTAGTTTGGCACAAGTGTGCTTTTGCAAACATAGTAAAAGGTACTTTTTTTGGCCTTTTTGGGGGGGTAATTAGGTTTGTTTATTTACTTACTTATTTTTAATGGCGGTACTGGGGATTGAACCCAGGTCCTCGTGCATGCTAAGCAGATACTCTACCACTGAGCTACACCCTCCCTGCTAGGAGTCACTTCTTTCAAAAAAGCAGCATCGTAAGTTATTAGCTGAATGTTACTTAATTGTATTATGTCGCCGTAGGGTCACCACGGAGTCATCTGGGAAGAACGTGAACAGCGAGACGCGGCCTGGCACTTTCCTGACTGTGTTCTAATCGCTGCTGCGTGTCCTTTGACCCTCATTTTCCCTTCCAGGTCTAAGAAGTAAAAAGTGGTTACTCACCCAAAGTTATTTCATCTGGGTTATGGGTTAATATGTACGTATGCATTTATTTTCAAACACTTTTTAAAAATTGAAGCATAGTTGGCTTACAGGTTGTGTTAGTTTCTGGTGTGCAGCACAGTGTTCAGTTACACATACATGTATTCTTTTTCATATTCTTTCCCATTATTGCTTATTACAGGATATTGAATATTTCCCCCTGTGCTGTACAGTAAGTCCTTGTTGTTTATCTATTTTATATACAGTAGTGTGTATGTGTTAATCCCAAATGCCTACTTTATCCCTCCCCTTTCCCCTTTGGTAACCATAGGTTTGTTTTCTATGTCTGTGAGTCTGTTTCTGTTTTGTAAGTAAGTTTATTTGTGTCATATTTTAGATTACACATGTAAGTGATAATGTACAATATTTGTCTTTTTCGGTCTGATTTCACTTAGTATGATAATCTCTAGGTCCATCCATGTTGTTGCAAGTGACATTATTTTATTCTTTTTCACAGCTGAGGAGTATTCCATTGTATAAATATAACCACAGCTTCTTTATTCGATCATCTGTTGATGGACATTTAGGTCATTTCCATGTCTTGGCTGGTCAATACATATTTAAATGACTAAACAATAATAAAAACTTAAAATCAAACACATGAGTATCTTAGCAACAGAAGGATCCTTTGGGAAAATGGGTCACCAGGATCCTGTAGGCTTCAGTGAGCAGGACAGACGTGAGGCTCTGTCCTCGTGGCACTTACATCCTCCCAGGCGGGCAGGACACCGCGACCCCACGCTGTCCACGTGACACCGCGAAAATGTGCACGTGTACATTTCACCTGCTGCTTCCCTGTTCTAGACTCTCAGCCTCGCTCATCTCTGTTCCCAATGCCTGTAGTGTACACGGGGTTCCAGAGCATTTAATGGATTAACAAGTAAACAAATGAGGGGATGAGTGAACAGACCCAGGCATTCGTAATATTCCTTGCCTCCAACTTACAGTGTTAGATTTTCTAAAACAAAATTTTCCTCTGCAGATGAACCATTAATGATGGTGGTGAAGGATCGAGGAACACACTCCTGGCTGATTTCCTTCTGAAAGGAAGGCAGAGAATGAGGAACTGTGCTCCAGGGCTGTTTCCCTGTGACGCATGGGGGGCACTTGGTGGAGACGTGGCCGGGGGCACAGCTGGGCCCAACTAAGCTGCCAGGAACCCGGGAGCCACAGCCGGCCACTCCCCCCAGACACCTTAGCCTGAGAAATGCAGCACTTCTCTGGGATTCATTCCTCCCTTGCCCTCCTCAGGGAAAGAGACGGTGACGAGGGCTCTGATGGGCCCATCACTGTGCTTTCAGAGGTTCCCCCCAGTGACCTCTCCTCCACACTGCAGAGCAAGTCCCAGGAGCAACACGGACCAGGGAGTCATCCAGGGAAGCCAGGCAGGGTTCCCGCACAGGCCTCGGACAAAGGAGCCGCTTCCACAGGGCAGGTCTCGGTCACTGAAGCAGGAGGAATCTGAACCTGGCCTGCATCTCCATCCGTCCAGTTCTGTGAACATCACTGCACCTGCTGTGTCCCCAGCACCTGGCGTGGGTGGCAGTGATCACAGCAGTGGGAGTCCCAGCAGTGGGGGTGGTCTGGGGGCACGGTCAGCCCCCTCCCTCGGCCATCTGCTAACCTACCTCTGCTGCGTGCTAAGTTGTCACCTAGATGGTGTGTCGTCAATGTATGCATCCTATTTCAGCATCCTTGATTCAGCATCCTCCAGCAACCCTGAAGCTTGGATTTGGGCTGTGTTTGCAGAGGACACTGCAGACAGCAAGGATTCTGTTCTGTACCAGCTAGAGGCGGTGTGTGTGGGGGGTGTCAGGGCTTAATTCCATGAGTGCCCATTGGGCTCCTGTCCTCTTTCGACCCCCTGAGGAGATGCCCTGGCAGGAGCCTGCCAATGTCACCCGTGTCTGTCCCCAGCCCTGCCCGGCCCAGCAGCCTCAGGCTCTCAAACACTCTTGTGCCTCCGCCGGCCCTCCGTCCTCCTCCCACACCCTGCGTCCTGCTGGATGCGGTCCCCGGTCATCTCTTACTCTCCACCCTTTTCCTTGCTGACCTCCTTCACTCTCACACCTTCAGCAACTACAGCCTGATAATTCCTCAGGTGTCTGTACCCCTTCTCCGCCCAGCTCTGGAGTCCGCCGCCTGGGGGGCCACCTGCACCCGGGACGCAGCCCCGCGCCGTCATGACGCTCCCACAAACGTTGTTTGCTCCCTAAACCTCCAGAGTGTGCTCCCCTGAGACGGGACGAGGGCCCCCCAGCACCTTCTCCTCGGGCCCCCCGCAGCCAAGGTCGCCCGCCCTGCTGACAGCCTGAACATTTCCCTTCGTATTTCCTTCTTCGTCTCGGCCATCGCTGCCCTGAGGCCCTCTTCCTGTTCTGCGCAGAGGACGGATGACTTCCTGTAATAGCCTCTCTGTGCTGCACCTAAGCACCCTTGTCCCCGTCCACTTTCCAGCCTCCGCCAGAGCGACTTCTTAACAAAGTTAATCATCCGATCGCCCCGCTCGCGGCCCCCGCGGCCCCCTGCCCCGCAGGGCGGTGAGAGTCCCACGCTCAGGGCAGCTGCGCGCAGGGCGCGTTAACCCGCACGGCCCACGAGGCACAGACGGTGTTCACCCCCATTTTAGAGCTGAACGAGCTGAGGCCGAGAGGCCACTTGCTCGTGTACTAAGGGGTGAGGCCGGAACTCAAGCCTCTGTGAGTCCCCGGAGCAGAGGGGCCCTTTTGTTCTCGAATAAAACCTCGCGCGGAACCCCGCAGCCGGACATGGAAGCCGCGAAAGTGCAGTTCTCGCGATGGAACGGGGGCGGGGGGACAGGGAGGGGGTGGACACAGGACCTGAAGCCACACCCGCTCAGCCTCTGCCCCCCCGCCTCCCCCGCCAGCGGCCCCGAGGCTCCCTCCTGGGGCACCGGGCGCTGCGGGGCCTGGGGGCTGACGGCCGGCTCAGCCGGCACTCCGGCTCAAAGCAGACCCCGGGGCTGCGCTCCCGGCCGTGCTCAGCGCAGCGGGCCGGGTGAGGGCGAGAGTCCGGGCTTGTGGGCGAGGAAGGCGTGAGCCCAGTAGGCAGGGCGGTGCTGAGAGGAACCAGGGTGCCAGGGAGGTGGGGTCCCAGGGTGGGGACAGAGCTGCGGGTCAGAGGGCTCAGGATGTGACGTGAGGTGTGCCCCCTGCGGCCCAGACGGGCGGGATCTGCAGGCTGAGCGGCCTCGGCTCAGGGTCGTCCCTGCTCCCCGTCCCCCGCCCCCTGCTCCTGCTCCGGCTCCGGCTCTGCACCCATCCCTCCGCCTGGCCCTCCGTCCCGCCCCCGCCCCCCCCCCCCCCCCGGCCAGGGCCCACATGCGCCTCCAGACACAGCTTCTGTGCCCCTGCCCTCCGAGCCAGGGCCCTTCCTGACTCACCTTGCCTCCCTCGGTGCTTCCCGGCCACTCCGCCTTTGCAGTGGCACCTAGCATTGCCCGGATGTCCTGATCTCTGTCCCTGGTCCCCAGACCAATCTCATCAGAAGGCACTCGGGGTCCGAAGGCATCAAATCTTTCAGCTCCCAGGTGATCCTGTGTGCAACCAAGGTGAGAACATCTGAGCATGAATGGAGAGTCCAGGGCAGGGAGCGCCACCTCCATCTCCACCTCCTGGGGGGCCTGACCCTGACAGGTGCTTGATGAGGGAGTGCGTGAGCCAGAGAGCCTTGGAGAGCAGAGCAGAAGCTGCCTGGGCAGGGCCTGTACCCCACCCTCCCCCTTCTCTCTGAGGATGCCCTGCACACAGGCCCAGTTTTCCTCTCCCCCTCCTTCCAATCAAGCTGGCTCTCCCAGGCTTGCTCGCTGAGGTCAGCAGAAACCACAGACTCTTTCAGAGTCCTGACTGGCCTTTGATGTCGTCCAGTTTCCTTTTCATCAGCGGCGTGAGCCCATGGGGACTAGTCGGGGGGTGGTGCAGTCACTGGCCACCCTTCACCCAGCCACAGCGTTCACTGCCTGCTATACCAGCTCCCAGGGGTCAGGCCAGCCGAGCTGCCCGCAGGGTCCAGGAGGAGGTCCTGCCAGAGCCACAGGACATGCCCACTGAGCATCCAGTGAGATGGTGCCTCTGGGTGCCCGATACCAGGCTTGTCCCCACGCTAGGAGCCCCTTTCCATGTCTCATAATCCACGAGCCCAATAGGAGGCAGTGGGGCCGGCGGGGACACAAAGGTCCCCCACCTGGTGCAGGAACAAGAGGTGCTGAGTCACCCCAGCAGGGGCCCCAGTGAGACAGGACCAGGCATGAAACACGAGCCCATCTCTACCAAAGTTGCTTCCTCTGTAGCAGAGTCTTTATCCCATGCTTGCTTTGGTATGGATGGTGGCCCCCTGGCCACCACTCCAACTTAAAGAATGACCTCAAAGAAGGCCATTTTGGGGTGACTGCCATGTGCCTGGGTCCCCGCCACTGAAGCAGGGTCTCCCCACTGTTTCCCACATCCCCAGCACATGCTCTGGTTGTACAAGCCTCTTGAACTGTAGTGTCCGACTGGCCATGCAGCCGTCGTCCCCTACGGCCCCCTGCCCACGGTGGAAAGCACCCCAGGCTTCTGAGATTAGCCCTGGTTGGGGGAATTATCTCGCCCTTTCCCTCCCTGAGGACGAAGCCCCGGAGGCAGGTGCCCCAGGCCACAGCGCGACTGCACCAGACACTCCCTCTGACTCAGTGAAGCCAGCACAGCGAGCTCCTGGGCTGAGCGTGCGACCGCCTCTTTATGGAGACAAGCAGCCATCTCCACGAACACGAGATGGAGTAATTAACGCAGGCTTTCATAAACATCTAGGAAACATTCCCCAGGAAAACCTGTTCTAAAGTCTCCTCAATCTAATTGAACGCCTTCCTGGTCGTCTGTCTGCTGTGTCGCAAAGGGACGGCTGCACTTGATTCTATCACCCTAAAACTAGCCACTTATGAGACGCGTGTCCAGGTACCAGAAGTGCCAGGGGCCCGGCTCCCGGCCGCTGAGCCGGGACCCAGAGGTTACGGCTGAAATGGGAAACGTTTGAGGGAAGTGGCAGGGTTTCCACAGCGGGAGGGGCGCTGTTAATACAGGGCATGCGTGTCCCCTCGTGGAGGACGGCCACACACGGCTGGTGCTACAGGGCTCCGAGAGGCCAGGAGGAACATCTGGGAAGTGATGCCCTCCCTCCTCTGAGAGCCGGCCTGCCACACCAAGGTCCCCGTCACGCCGGGGCCTGGGATTCCCGCTGGGATTCCACCCTGGGGACCATCTGTTGATTTTAGAGCCCGGCTGGCTTCCTCCTCCCTCCTCACTGATGCGCCCGAGGTCAGGGAACATCCGTGAAAACCTTACTCACCTGGCAGCTGGCTTCCGGGAGCCTCCGGGGCTGGGTGGCGGCTGGCCTGGTGTTTCCAGAACGCTTGCTGAGAAGGCAGGCTGAGAAATGGAAACTACCACGTTGACCCTTTGAGAAGGGACATTTCACCTGTACCCAGTGCTTGGGGTTTTTTAATGATGCAGAGCGGGTTCCAGTGAGGAGGGTGCACGGATGAGAGACGGTGACAGCCGGGAGGGAACTGGGGGGGCTGCCCCCGCATTCTGATTCGCACAGGCTTTATGTCTTCAAACACTTTCACGTCTGGCTCCACTGGCTCCCAGGAGCGATAAGACCATTACACAGATGTGGGTACAGAGGCTCAGAGACACCTCGTGAACTGTACACGCTGAGACCCTTGAGACGTAAATCCGGGTTTTCTGACTCCGAATCCAGTGTCTAACAGAGCTGGACAAATCTTCCGAGAGCAAAGGAAAACCCAGCACTCACTGAAGACCTACTGTGTGTCTAGGGCATTGTTTTCCTATTAAACCCTCACCCAGGCCAGCCCGGTAGGTATGACTGCCTGTTTCACGGAAGAGGAAGCAAAGTCAGCATTAAATAATTTGACCGGCTAGAAAGTGGCAGGAGTCGGGGTTAAAACCCAGCTCTGCCTGCCTTTAAAGCCAATTTTCTCTCCTCGCTGTTAATCTAGTCCTTTAAAATTACATACGAGGAAACAGAGACCCAAGGGGTTAAACGCGACCTGCAGGATGCACAGCGGGTCGGGGCAGAGCTGAGCCTCGACGCTCACCCGTGGCCCCATGAGGCTCTGGGACCGTGTTATTGTCTCACTGTCGCTGCCCTGAAATCTAACAAGACCACAATGAAGGACCCAGTGAGTTCTTTACAAGCAGCGCTAACATTTAGCAGAACTGAGTGATGAAAGAGGCCAGGGCTTCAAAATGCCCCAAAGAATGGCATCAAAGCTCGCGGCCAGGGGCGGATCCGGGTCAGTCCTATATATAGATATAATTGTCTGCCAGCATTTTCAACTAGCTTGTCTGAGCTGCCTCGTAAACTCTTTAAAGTCCTGTTTCTCCACGGGTACCGGGCTCTGTGTGGGGAAATCTGTGGATGTCAAATGGCTAACCCTATTGATTATCTCATTGTCTGAAGTGGCCGACTGTGACTCTGTTCAAACAAATAAAGGGACCATAACCCAAGGCAGCCACCTGAATTGTGGGCACACAGTCCACGTGGTGGCTGCGGAGGCATGGAGCCCCGGACGGCCCCAGAGAAAGACAGACGTGGAGGCTCCCCCGGCAGTCCTCCCAGCGGTGACAAAATGAGCCGCAGGCGGAGGAGGGCATTTGGACATATGGTCACTATCCAGGGAGAAGCAGAAGAGATGCTGACGTCAAGACAAAACGGGGGCTGTGACCCTCGCGGTGACTCTGCTTCCTGTTCCAGGCTAGTTGGCAGGGATGCTGGTAGGAGGAACACTTACTCACTGTCAAGACTTACTGGTCTCCACTCTCCACAGTTACCTGAGACTCTGAAGAGATGGGAGGGTCTTACAAGTGGAAGAGGGTATTTCTCAAGGACACTGGTTGGGGCTCAGATGCTCTGCGTGAAGTTCTGCCAGTATCTCTTTGCTGTTGTAAATTTTCATGAAGGCGAATTAGGATGGGGCGGGGTGGTGGGGAGAAAGTGGATCTGACCCACACACCAAGAATAAAGCAGCCCGCCCCTCCCAGGGGTCGGAGTAAAGCCAGTGAGGGGACAATGGGACAGGGTCTCAGAGCCGGCAGGAAGGAAGTGACGGGGCATCAGGTGGGGACGCGGGACGTAATACCTGAGGTCTGACTACCCGACTGTCTTGCCATGGGGCTGGGTTCGCGGCTGTCTAAGAGGCCCTTCGGGTCTTGTGGAACCTTTCCCAAGCTATTTCCCCAGTGTCCGGCTGGGGATGAAATCGGGAAGAGAATAAAACCCACCCATTAGGATATGCTGACCTCAGAAATCCCCGCTCAGCTGACACACCGGTTACCACACTGAGTGTGCTGACACTGTTCAGGGCTCTCCAGAAAGTCCTGGAGAGGTGCCTAAATTAATCAAATGATTGACAGCCTTCCATAAGAGGGAACAAAAATGTGGCCTCTTTCTCTCCAGAATGGTAAGGCTGAGAAGGAAAATCACAAAGTTGTACCAGGTTCATCCAAAGCAAAGACAGGGAGGTGCTGCTTCAGTGCAGCAAGAGGAAAACCTGGAATGGTTCCTAGAGGGGGAGCCCGGAACATTGGCAGTGTCGGGGGCCCCTTCTCACGGGTTAGTCATTAAGGGCAGCTGTGCCTTCTCAGGACCTTCCCTGGTGACACTACTGTCAACAGACAGGCTTTGAATGGACTGTTGAGAGGGGCGTGCATCTCACCCATTTCAGCGTTTTGTTTTAACGTGATTTGGGGAGTTAAGGGCATTTTGCAAGAATGCTGCGGACAAAGTAAGCTGGGATGTTTGCCAGTGAACTCCAAACTAATCAAACCCTGAAAGTCACATGTGAGGTTTTTTTTAAAAAAAAATAGCCAACAGTACACAGAAAGCAGCAACCATCTGAGATCTGTGCTTCCTCGGAGCCACTGGGGACAATGAGCCGCATCTAAGAAGGGAAAGCAAGGACGACCGGCTGTGGCTGGTCATAGCTGGGGGTCATGCAAGTCCCTGGCGCCATCCGTAATGCAGAAAAAGTCTTACGCAGTTTAGGAAATACGAGGCGACCAGCGTTATCCACTGGCTGCCCGGATGACTTGATCGGTAATTGATCAGGCTCTGCTTTGTTACAGCTTTTCTTCTGTCTCAAATAATTGACTCCCAACCCACGAGACAAGAATCACTGGCAGGGCTTCAAACCCCTTTGCCCAGCACACGTCACCCGTGGAGTTGGTAACGTTCATCACACATTATACGGACTGCTGTTTTTCATATCAGCACTGATGGGGTTAATGAGATACAGGTGTAACAGAAAACGTCACTGAAGTTTACTGGCCCTTTTTGTCATCTTCAGTAAACGTGGGTGCTGAGTACAGATACTGTTATAAGTTTATGTCTTTCGTGGGGAGGGTATAGCTTCGTGGTAGAGTGCATGCTTAGGATGCATGAGATCCTGGGTTCAATCCCCAGGACCTCCATTAAAAAATAGAGAAAAATTTTAAAATATTAAAAAAAAAAGTTTATGTCTTTCAGACTGCGGTTTAAAAACAGTATCTATTATCCCTGTTCTTTGATTATAAAAAATAATGAATTCTTATCTTCCATTTATTGACCAGCTGTGACGTGTCTGGCTGTATGTGAAGCCCTTCACGTAAAATATCTCATTTAATCCTCATGACAACTTAACAAGTTAGTGCAACCCTTGTTTTATAGATGAAGAAACTGAGGCTTGAAGAGTTCCAGGAACTTACCGACGGCCCCACAGGTAACAAGAGGCAGACACAGGCCTGGCCTTTGTGAGCAGGCCCACCGATACTTGAATTAAAGTGAAAGGAAGTGTCTCTCATACCCTTTCTGTTCAGACGAAAGGGCGACAATATCTGAGGTTTTGTCCTCCAGTCATTTTTTCCTTGTTTTTTTTTCACTGAAGTGGTTTTATGCAGAACATTTTACTTTATATTTTCATAAGGCATCTTTATATATCAATTTTTTCTATAGTATCATGCACTGTCCGTTGTATGATTGAATTATGTTTTATTTGACCGTATTTCCCTATTTTTGGCCATTTAGATGGTTTCTAACATTCATTATTAAATAACATTATGTGGCAGATTGTGACACCTGCCCGCCCACTTAGTATTTGCCTCTTGTCAAGATACACAGTTCACTTCTCCAGTCCTCAAATCTGTTTTGGCTGTGTGACTTGACTTCTAGGGGGATGTTAGTAAGCAGAGACTGGAGGTGTGCTTGCACAATGGGTACGGCTTCTGGGCTGTTCTTAGGAACCCTACAATGGCCACCACCTGAAGAAGCCAGGCCAGCCTGCTGGATGATGGGATATGTGGCCCAGTCGCCCTGTCACCCTAGCCAACAACTTCCCAACTGCCAGACCTGTAAGTGAGGTTATCTCAGATCATCCAGGGGCCAGCCTAACCTGCCAGCTGACCACAGACATGTGGCAGAGCCCAGCAGGACTCAGACAAGCTGACCTGGATGAAAAGGATCACTCAGCTGACCTACAGAATTGTGAGCCTATTAAACGGCTGCTGTAAGACTTGGGGTGGTTTGTTACACAGCAAAGCCTACTGATACATGTTGCAATGACTAATCTCTCACACACGAGCTTATGAGTAGAAGTTACAACATGAAGTGAGGATGGAGTGAGGATGGAGTGAGGCCTAGGAATGGGATAGGGTTTAGAGATGAAGTAAGGAGAAGGGGGCTCAGGAATGGGACAGAGTCATAAATGGAATGAGCATTTAGGACAGAGACGGGAGGATCAAGAGTAAGTGAGGACATCTGTATGCATTCACTCGGTAACTTTCAAAATCTGAATGTTTCCTAGATTACTATGTTGCACCAAAATGTTGTCTACCAGAGAGTGCGTATTGCACCCTGTACTCACTAACAACACGTATTATTCTTTTTCCTCTTTGCTGGTATGTTAAGTAAAACTCACATCTTCATGCTTGGATCTTGCACTCTGCGGTTATGGGTGGAGCTGAATTTGTTTTCACAGTCACTCCATTTTTCTTTTCCCTATTCATGTCCTTGGTCCATTTTACACTGGACGTTCCTCTAACTCTTACTAATCTTCAAACTTTTTGTCACAGATGTTGCAAATATTTTCCTAGATAACAGTTTGCCTTTTGATTATTTTTACAAGTCTTTTAAAAATTTCAACTTGATCGAGATACAATTTACGTAAATAAAATGAAGCCATTTAAAGTGTGAAGTTTGATGAGTCTTGACAAATGTCTATACCTGTGTAACCACCATCACAACCAAAATTTGGAACATTTTCATCACTCCTAAAATTCTTCCATGCTCGTTTCCAGCCTTTCTACCCTGGCCCCGGGGAACCCTTGTCTACATTTTCTAACATTATAGATTAAAATTGTCTAGGCTTTTTGATATGCAAAGTGTATTTTAAGTTTCTTATTATTCAAATCTAACAACCTTTTCCTTTAAATGGGTTAGTTTACAAGGCCTTTCCCACACCCAAGGTTATATAAATACTCACCTGTACTTGCTAGTACTTATTTTTGCATTTAACCTCTGGTTCACGTGGGATTTAGTTTAACGTATAAGATGAAGCATCTATCCTTATTATTTCCAAAGAGTTTATCAATTAGCTAATATTATCTTCTTCTGCTGATTTAAAATGCCATTTAATATTTTGTCATATATTGAATACTGGCAGACTTACCCACAGACACTCGGATCTGTTCCTGCTATCTGTTTTGATCCTAAATTGTTGCAGACTTTCATCATCGCAATGGTTTTATAGTCCTTTTGGGTCACTGGCAGCGTTAAGCACTCTGTCCTCCCAATCACTGCTTGTAATTCTCTCCAATTTTTTTCTTGGCACTTCGTGCCCAGTTTTTCCTCCCCAATGAATGTTAAAATCACTTTATCAGGTTCTTAAAAAAAAAAAAAAAACGCCTGGGCATCATGGTCTTAAATGATTATTTACACTTTTGTTGTGATTTACATTTTCACTTCTTCACGTCTCACTTGTCTGAAGAGGTTGTATGCGTCCTAAGGAGAAGAGTCACATCTCATTTTACGTCTCTGGGTCTCCACGATGCCCGATGTACAGGAGATGCCCAGTGTGTGCTGTTACAGCAGCCACTCCCCACTCCCCAGAAATCCGTATCGCCAGAGCTTTTTAAAAATGTGTTTTTAAACTACCTATCAAAGGAGGAAGATACAGCGGGTAGTGCACAGCGGGTTCTAAGATGTATTTTCAAAAAAACTCAAGTGAAACGGTTTAAAAGGGAAACAGTCACCAACACTGAAAGTAAGTTAATAGATCACATGTGAAATTAATGCCAGAAAACCTATCCAGAGTCTTCTTGGTGCTTCACTTTTATCGTCATGCTGGAAGTTACTAAATGTAAGTTAAGCCATTACTCGGACTTTGCATTATTTTGCATTTTGTGTGCATGTGTGTTTGTAAGATTCACTTTTGTTACAGGAATGTCTCCGTATACGAGTTTTGAAAGTACAGTACTTTAAGAAAGGTGAGCTAAGTCTAGTCATAGTCCTGACTTTCGGACCTCGGCTGTGTCCGCTTGCAGAGACGCCTACGGTATCACGGCTGGAAGCTCCTCGAGAGCCGGTTCCTCCATGTAACTGGCAAGGAAGCTGAGACCCTGCACGGTGAGGTCTGTTTGTAGAACGAGCGGACGCAGAACTGGGGCTGGAGCCAACTCCGCTCATCCCAGCCGAGTGACCCTTCCATCACACTGGGCTGCAATACTGCAAACTCCTTGATGTTTTCTTGAAACCAAATTAATTTAAAGTTATTGTTTTAGAAGCATGCCTTGTAAAATTCTGGCCCTTGTTCTGGAGGGAGAGAGTCAACAAAGTCAGACAAACTACTAACAAAGGCCGGAAACCTCGAAAAAGATGAATTTTTGCTGAAAGATAAACTTGCTCTTTAAAAGGAGCAACAACACTTTCAAAAGGACACGGCAGCCCAATAAAGCTGCTGAAGATGGCGGACATAAAAAGTGAGAGGAGCGAGAAGGGAAGTGTGGCGCCGGGCGCCACAGGGGAGCGACTTCCAACCAGCAAACAGTCTAACTGATGGCAGATCCGTCAGGCCCCGGAGAAGGTGGACCGAGGGGGAGGGAGGCAGCCAGAGTCGTGTGGGGGACGACTGATGTGGAGGGAGAGTGGCTCATGCTTAGAACGACTGTGTATCTCACAGGATGTCAGCTGCGAGATCGGCACAGGGGGACCCAGAGGCTCCTGGATCCCGCAGGAAGCAGCTTTATGATGTAGCAGGTAAATAATCTACCACGAGGAGAAGGACCCCTGGCTGGGGGCAGTGCAGCCAGACGGGGGGGGGGGGGGGGAGAGCAGGGTGCTCGGCAGGCGCACCTGCAGAGGCAGGGCCCTGCCAGCCCCTGTTTCCCCTGCCCCGCGGTGCAGGGCTGAGCTGGGGCCAGGGCTGATCTCAGCCATGGTCCCCACGAGCCGTGTGCAGAGAGCAGTGAGGGGCTGGACCAGATCACGGCCCCGCCAGGCCAGTCCCGGCTCTGCCGCTGAGGTCTCCAGCACATTCCTCAGGACACTCAGCCCCGTTCGCAGGAGGCCTGGCGGGAGAGCACACGTCACTTTGCTGGTCAGACATCCTTTCATTTGCCCGTCCGCCTGTCTACTCATCCAGCAGATGCTGGCTGAGTCTCCTAGCTTGGTTTTCTACAGTAGAAAGAGGCGGTGGGCTCCACAGAGGTGATCTGATTTTTACAGGTGTCAAAGGCTCACCTTGCAGGGCCAACCCTGGACGGAATGATGGGACAAGAAGCGGATTTCCGCTCCTTCCCTCTGCTGTGCCCCCCCCCCCCAATCCCTGCCTCCCATCTGCTTCCACATGGGACGCAAAGGAGCAGAGCTGATGGGGCTTAATTTCAGCCTCCACTTGGACTGGGGCGGCCTCATCCTTTGATCCCTTCCGTGCCTTCCTGTCCCTCCTTGACATCTTCCCCGTCACAGGTCGTGTTCAAAACTGGACATTGTATATTAATGAGTCTGACAAACGTCCAGAACAGCCTCACTTCCAAGGTACTGTGTCATACATTTCTTCCAATGTTTTGGGGATTCAGCTGGTTGCTGGACAGCAAGGCCTGATGAAAACCCAGTGCAGCTGTGGGAACACACTCGTGAAGGGACCGGTCATGGGCCCCAGGGCCCTGAAGACCTAGACGCACACCTTCCTCTGAATGCGAGTCTCCGTCCTCGCTGGCGCACCCACGGCGGCGCCACCACCGCAGGACAGGGTACCTGACTTTGGGCTAGAAGTCGCTGGCCGCTGGCCCTGGGGCTTGGCTCCCACCCCTGCCACTCACTCACTGGGACTGCTCTTCTGGGCTTGGGGGCCTGTGAGCAAAATGAGAAAACATGTAATTCTGTCCCGTTCCTCTGAAGGTAAACATTCTTTTTCTTGGGTTCTTTTTTGGAGAAAGCAAAGCAAAATTAAAGGGAAAGACAGTCCTAAGCAGCAACACCTGAGGCTACACTGTAGGCCTGAAAAATGCAAACACAGAAATGAGTGCAGGCATCTCTGCGATGCTGTGTGGTTTTGAGTAAGTTACTTCACTTCTCTGGACCTATTGCTGCTCGGAAGATTCAACAGTGCGATTGTCAGGAATAGCTCTGTGTGCGCGCATGCGTGTGTGTGTGAGTGTGCATGTGAGAGTGTGTGTGTGTGTGTGCTCCTTGATTTATAAGGTTTCAGAGCCCACTTACCCCACAATGTGAAGCGCCCTCCAGGCGCTAAGCGATGCTCTTATGCCCTGCTGTGGGCATAAGCAGGAGAGGGGGCTGTGGTACTGCATTCAAGGAAGCTAAGGCTGCTATTATTTTTTGTTTTGTCAGAAAGCTCAAGGCAAAGACAGAGTTCTGCCGTTTAACGCAAACTCCACGGGCTGAACGGCAGCGCGCCCCAGGCTTTGCCCGTGGGGAGACAGCACCCTTTGGAAAACGCCCAGGCTTGTTTTCCTCTCTCTGTCTTCCAGCACGAGGGGAGGGGAGGTAGCTGGGTTCCGTTCCCAGCAGTCACCAAAAATGAGGTGCAGAAAACAACCTTACAGTTACTGGAGGGGGAGGGGGGTGGAAAGGGATAAACTGGAAGTTCGAGACTGCAGAGACTCCCTACTATGTATAAAACAGATAAGCAAGTTTCTCCTGTAGAGCGCAGGGAACTATATTCAATATCTTGTAGTAACCCATAACGAAAAAGAATGTGAAAAATAATATACGTGTGTATGTGTGTGACTGAAACATGATGCTGTGCACCAGCAATTGACACAACACTGTAAACTGACCCCACTTCAATTAAAAAAAAAAATAAAGACAACAAAAATGAGGCAAATGAGAGAGCATTCCAAAAAGGATACTCCCACTTTCCAGGGAGAAACGTTACTTGAGACACAACACCGCGCTTGCCAGTGACTACCTGCTCTCCATCTTAATTCACGCAGCACGGGCGGCAGGAATGGGGCCAGGGCACGTGTAAGCGGGAGGGAGCCGAGACGTCAGACTCTGCAGATGGGGGATCCCACACCGAGCCAAGTCCCTACCAGCGCCAGCGGGCAGGACAGTGGGATGGGAAATGCACGTCTTGCCAAGAAGCCCAATGTGTTTACAGATATAACTTCGTTCTTCACAGCCCAGCATGTTTTCAGCTTAGGACGGGGGTGAGGAGGGGGCGCAGGACAGGCCGGGGAGCTTTTCGAACCTCACATGCTCTCTCCCGTCACAGGGATCCCCGTGCCCTCCTGTTTGAGAAGCGTTGTGCTTTTTACGGGCATGTCCCCAGAGACGGCCCGGGGCACTTCCATGCTATTAGTGGGTCAGAGCACAGAAAATGAAATTCCACTGTTTCCCTGCCAATCAAACTCCCCCTCAGGCCAGAACCCCCGCCCAGGTGATGGAGTCTCAGCGCCAACTCACCGGGCTCTTTACGAATTTGATCTTTTTCATTTAATTAAAAGAAATCATTTAAGCTTCCAGGCAGCATGAAGTCCCCCCCGGTAGCCACGGGAGACAGCAGGTCATAGATAATTGATATCCACCGACAGTCCCCAAACTTCACCTGGATCTGTAATTCCAACGCCCCCTCCAAACACGCTCTTTCCGCAGCTGCTAGTAATGTAGCCGCCTCGCCTGGTTTGGCCCCCTCAGCCCGGCCCCAGCCCATCTCCCCATGGAAGCGCTAAGTACTCAAAAGGCCCGCGGGCAGACGCTGCTTCCCACAGCACAGAGCAGCTGCGCGGCTGTACACGTGTGCCCCACGTCAGTACCGCTGACACCCCAAACCCAAGCCTGAAATTAGTGCACGGGGCACACGACCAACAGATGGGTTTTACAAACAGGTTTCTGCTTCATAAACAGACTCACTATGAGATTCGTCAGGCCAACAGGTAATAATTTCTCCAGGTTCTCAGACTCTTTTAAGAAGTTAAAGAACATCTCTGATCCTTTCCCCAGAAAACTGTATTCACATATATATATATATACACACACACAAAATGTCACTTCCCACGGGGTGGGCGTCACAGAGCTGCCTGCAGACACAGCGCAATGTATCAGGCCTAATGTGAGGGGTAAGCAGATGTGACTTTTTCTCCTATTAGCTGACAACCTGTAAGAAAGAAGAGTAGACGACAGAAGACTGTGTGAAGGGCTGCAATTAAAGGGCGCCAGCAAAACGTACACATAATTTAATGACATGAATTTTATCAGGAAGCGTGGACAGATCTGTCTGGGTTACCTGAAAGACTCCCGTCGCGGTGGTTCAGTGGTAGAATTCTCGCCTCCCACACAGACTACCATCTACACCCCTATAAAGCCTACCATCTGTTACTAGCATCTGAGACCTCCTGGGAGCCTCTGCACAACCACACAAGAGGGCAGAGCAGGGACCACTTGTTTCTGACAAGAACAGGGTTGTCAAGAATGACATCGCAGAGAGGGAGACATTTAAATGGAGCCCGGAGTGTAATTTGGAAAGAACTTCAATAGGTGAAAAGACGTAATGTTAACGTGTCATGAATCACGGCCAAAGGAAGGCGCGATTTTCTATGCTCTGACCCACTAATTCTCCCTCTCTGGAACTGACAGTCATCGGCAGTTTATCAAAACCCAGAAGCATGTCAGACACTTAGGTGATCAGTCTATTTGAAAGCCATTTTCTCCTGCCTTTCTTCATATTTTCAGAATTTTATTCAAAGAAATGTGTTCCCTCCACAAAAGAGGTCCTCACAAACTCCGTCTGAAATGTTTTGTTGGTGCTCTGGGCCTGGGGCATGGAGGGCGTCTCCCCACACAGGGCAGGAGACTGAGATGAAGAGCCAGGTCGGCGTAAACACACACGTGGAAACTGCCAAACCGGAGCGCAGCCTGGGGAGGGAGGCTGTGATGTAAAAGGTGTCACTGCAGTTTCAGGAGGAGATGGCTCCTCGGTCGGGAGGGCAACAGAGGGACAGTCCACTTTGCACAAGCCAATGCCAGGCACGTTCAGCCTTTGCAGTGCTTGGCAGCTGAGCAGCCTTGCAGAAGCCATTTCTTGGATAAGTGAAACCGACACCCGAAAGGAGTCCCCGGAGTAAAAGCCCTTCCGTCCCTGTAGCAGTGGGGACCAGGCTGGTCGGGCATCGGGCTCTTTTTTTTTCCTTTTTTAAGTCAGCATTTTATTGAGAATCTTTAGACCAGGTGTTTTAAAAAGTTAGACCTGTTTTGAATTAGAATTGTTTTTATTTCAAATAAAATCTAATCTCTAAGCCTGTGAAGGGGGGAGTCGCCCTGGTGAGCGCAGAGCAGCCGGCAGAACTGGGGCGGGCCCAGCAGCAGCCCCCCGGGGGGCTGGGGGGGGTTGGGGGCTTGTGGGAACTGCAGCATCTTAGACCCCGCCCAGACCTGCTGGGCCAGAATCCACACTTTCACCAGATCCCAGGTGACTGACAAGTTTGAGGAGCTCCGCTCTGAGGCGCCCCCGCCTTGTGCAGTGTTTGCCAAGGCAAACAACGGCCCAGAGGTTGAGGCTGTTCTCACTTAGAGACGGACATAAACTACAGGCGGCGTTACTTTCTCTGGCAGCTTATGAAGCAGGGAGAGACCCGTGGTCGATCACCGCCTGCCAAAGATGCAGGGAAGTCACCGAACGCCCTGCAGGCCCCACTGACCTTCCCAGGAGCCACAGCGCCTTGTCTCTGACACTCAAGCTCTGCTGCTGGTCTGTCCTTGGGGGTCCCACCCTCCTCCATTTCAGAGGCAGCAATCTCCCACTTACCCTCCCCCAGCCCAGCGGGCAACCGCGGCGGTCCCTATAAATACACTGGCACCCCCATCACCAGTGTATTTTCTGGGCCATCCTGGGGACGTAGTTAGAAGGTGGGTGAGCACGTTCACAAACAGCCCCGTCTCCCCGTGTTTGTAGGCCTCTTTTCAACATACCTAAGAATTCTGGCATCCTCACGTCATTTCACGCAAGCTACCTGCATTTCAGTCACCCAAACAGTGCAAACAGAATCATCTCCAGCTAGTCAAGACTTAAAAATCTCGGACAAGTGTACCCTATATTGATAAATTTCACCCCAAACCACTGCAGAGGAATTGTGGCCCTGACGTCCCCAGAACTAAAATTGTTCTAGGCAGCCCTCCAAGGTCCTGCTTGATTTATGTAACAGAAACAAACCAAAGGCAAACAAGCAAACAAATAAGCCAACAAAACTTCTTGGCTGGTGACCGGAGGCCACTGGACTGACACCGAGGGCCCAGGTCACTGTTTGGAGTCATGGCCTCTCACCCACCCCAGGGGCAGTTCAGAGACGCAGAACGAGGGACGCGGCACCTGTGAAGCAGGACGCTGCCCAGCAGCACAAGTGCACAAGACCCGTCTTCCCTCTGGGCGTCACGAAGGTCACTGCCCTGTCCTTGGACCCTGGCTCTAAGCTAATGTGACTGCGGGGGGCCTGGGGCTGTCTCTGTGGCTTACCAGAAGGAGGGGGCCTTGTGACGTTTACCTGATAAAAGGTTTCTCATCAAACTGTGTCCCCTGGGAAGCCATCTGGGCTTGTGCCCTAGTTCCTGAGCCGCGCCTTCGGCACAGGCATGCTTGGGAATCCCCGCACTGTGCGGCGAGGGTTACTACAGAGGGAAGAGCTGGGTGGGAGCCTGGGGAAATGCCCCTCCCGACTGCAGCGGCCGGTCAAGGGCAGTACCTCCCCCCAGGGAAGCTTCAAAGGAGGCCGCCCCTTGAGGGACGCAGGAGACACCCCCGACTCACCCCAGCCTGCGGGAAAGACTGGTGTGGGGACCACGTAAAACCAACCAGATGGAGACGCTAACCCAGGTGCCCTGCCGGGAACAGACAACTTACTGGAGCAAATCAGTATGAATTCTAGAACCTGGCATGCAGCTGGTGGCCCAGGCAACACGCCTTCCTCCTTTACCACAAGCGGAGGATACCAAACACATTTTTATTTCACCTGGCAAGGATGGCAACACACTTTCGCAGCCTTGCTCAGGGTGTCATCCGTTCTAGGCCTCTGTGTCGGGTTTAGTCTGCAGAACACGTCACCGCGGATGCACTGCCCTGAACGCGTAACGCTGGCGGGACTAGATACCTCGGTGTGATACGTGTGCCCCGGCACATGGGCGCTAAGCCCCTTAGAAACGTTCCCGGCTGGTGGTTTAGTCGCATTTCCAGGGTGTGACACAGCAGTTTGGGGCACGATAAGTACCCTCTTTGAAATTACACACAAGCTCTGTGCCTGGCACCCCCGTCAGTAACAAAGAGACGCACAGCCTGATGCGTGTCTTTGTGTTACAGAGACAACCTGTTTCAAATTGGGTTGTACTGATCCAGGCTGTTCACCAGCTAACCACAAGGTAGCCAGTTTTGAGGGGGCCCACAGCAAGAGAAGCCCCTCCCAGCTGGCTCAGGCTGCAGCCCACGCAGCCTCGTCACTTGGGACTCATGACCTGATCCCTCAACATGTCTGTGACAGCACGAGGTGCCGTGTGGGGCCCGTAGCAAGACCCTGCCAGAGGAAAGCAGCCCCAGTCCCCAGCGTTTGGGATAAATCCCTGTCTGTCTCTTTGAGGAACAGGTCATTCAGTTTCTCCGAACCTGTTTCCAGACAGTAAATCAGGGCAAGTATGGTATCTTGCGGATGTTGTAAGGAGTCAGTGGAGTCATACGAACTACTGTTTATTGAACACCACGGGCCAAGCACTGCGAGAGGCCCGGATGCAGCAGCGGCAAAGGAAGAACAGAGGTCGAAGAGGCCTCAGTCAAGAGCGGAGCCCACAGGCGTCCCAGACGCACGGTCAACAGTAGCTGCCACTGCTCACTGCCGAGAGCCACTGGTTGCCAACAAAGGCCTTCTCTGAACAGGCAGAAAACCACCGTACATTTCCTGAGGAGAGCAAAGAAGTGAAGGAGCGCTGTCGGGACACACAATCTGTCGTCACTCGGACACATCGTGGCCCCTAGTGACTCACGGCAAAATGAATGTATGGTCCACTTGGGCAGGTAACTTTTAATCTGATGAAACAGGGGACACAGCAAGGCCTTTGTTGTGGGACTAACCTGTAATTTGCATCCATGGCTTTCCTTCTCTTATGTAATTAGGATTTAGGGCATCAAAACCAAGACATATGATCTGAGTGTATTTGGGAGAACAATGGCCCAGGGAGACAAGGAATTGGGGTTGTTCCAGTGAAACCACGATCTGTGGCCACCGCAGAAGCAGCCTTCACTTCAGACTCATCGTAAGGAACCTGGCCTGCCAAATCCGTCTGTAGTTTCACTCCCCTAGCATAAAGTTTCTACCTTTTATGTCTTGCCAGTGTTATTAAGGCTCCTTATAATTAGCTGTGTACTTGACTAAACTCATGTGGGAATTTCAGTGGCAAACACACAGGATTCCGGTCGTGTGGAGCCTTGTCAGTGGGGAGACAGACAGAAGCGATCACACTGATTTAATTACAGATGATACGACAGAGGAGCGCAGGAAGCTGTAAGACTACAACAGGGAACAGTTTGGGTGGGGGTCATAGAAGATGCATCAGTCAGGGCTCTTATTGGCACGTAGCAGTGACTAATTCTGGATGATCTAAGTGGGAAAAAAATGTGCTGAAAGGCCGCTGGGTGCTCACCGGATTGCGGGATGGACTGCAGAACCCGGCTCAGAGCCTCCGCAGCCAGAAGGGACAGTACAATCTTACCACAAAATGGGCTGGTGAGGACACCGCAGCCCCGGGGAGCACGACTGCTGCCCCCTAGACCTGGTGCTGGCTCCCCAGATCACCCTCCTGACTCAGAAACTTGGCTCTCTCTTCAGGGTACCTGCTTCTTTGCATCACTAGCTCCTGATCCAACACCTGGGAGGAATCACTGGACTGGTAAAGCCTCAGCCACTTACCTGCCCCCTCGCTGCAGAGAGACTACGGATGCAGAGTTCTGTGTTCTTAACAGAAATACTTCCCCTTAAGCCATAAGCTCCTCAGTGTTCTTAAACCTCGCAAGAGAAGTTGCTCCATACATTTACTTTGAAGGTAACTAGGATGAATAAAACAACTGCCACACAGAAAAACAAATGTGATAATTATCAATTATTTTCTGAAGTAGGAACAGCACAAAGATGTTACCACCATGCTCTCGTTGGACAGTGTTTTGGGAGTCTCCCAAGTAACAAAACTGCACAAAAAGAAGCAATAAGTGGTATAAAAGTTGGAAAGGAGGAAGCCAAATCATTATGGTAAGATTTATGCTTTCATTTTAAAAAAACCCTAAATTTATTTAAAAGTAAACAAGGAAAAAAATAGCAAAAGATATCATGTGGTGGTCAATTACTAATTTAAGAAGCAAAATCACTAGTTTTCACATACAAATAACAACCAGTCAGATAATATAATGGAAGAAAATTTCCTATTTATAACTGCAACCAAAATGGTAACACATATAGGGCTTAACTTTTAAAAATGTGCATATTTTTACAGAAATAAAATAGTAAACCTCTACTATGGTACATAGAAAAACTAAACACAAATAGGAAAGAGGTACTGCGTTCTTGGATGGAAAGCTTTGCAAAGATGGCAGATATTCTTAATCCATAAAATCAATGTGATCCCTGCAAAGACACCAACAGGACTCATTTTTTATAATCTGGGCCTGTGGTTCTCAGCTATGAGTAGTTTTGTCTCCAAGAGGGACAACTGAGACTCTCATGACTGGGGGAGGGGGAGTGCTGGCTTCCAGTGGGAGGAGCCTTGGGATGCTGTTGTAAACATCCTGCAAGGCAGGACAGCCCCCACTGCAAAATGTTAACAGCACCGAGACTGAGAAACCCTGACATGGAAGAACTGATCCTCAAGTCCGTGGGTGGCAGTGGGGAGGAGGAAGGGGTCACGCAAGACTCTTCAGGATAATTCAGGGGGAAAAGCATGAGTAATGTTAAGGAACCAGCCTATTTGCATGTCTAAAATCATTCTGTGGCACCTACAGTGGCTGAGACAGCAGGGCTCTCGTCCTCGGCGGTACTGACACTTGGGCCAGCAGCTCTTTGCCGTGGGGTGCTGTCCTGTGCACCTTAGGGTGTTGACCACCATGCCATAGATTCCAGGAGCACCCCCTCCCCTCAGCTGTGACAATCCAGAATGTCTCCAGACTTTGTTAACTGTCCCCTGGGGGAAAAACTGCCCCTGATTAATTACCAATGAAATAGACATATTAATGGAACTGAATAGAGGATCTATAAATAGACATAAATACATGGTGAATTTGATGCTATAAAATCAATGTTTCAAATCAGCTGGGAAGGGACAGATTAGGCAAGAAAAAGCAAAAGCAATTCAGTCAGCAAAAGGCAGTCTTTCAATATGTGCTGCTGAACAGCTGGACACTTGTAAGTCAAAAAAATGAACACTCACCTAATCTCATGTCTTATACGAAAGTTAACTAGATTTCTGGTTTCTGCCACAACAAGTAAAAAGCTGGAGAGTCACCACTTCCACACTTACAACAAGAAAAGTCTGAGCAAACTGAAAAACCCACAACTCTTCTTAGATCTTTTAGAGAGCTAACATCACAGGGCAGACTGCTGCCCCAAACTGGAGAGACAGGTGAGTAATCGCAGCCGAGCACAGAGAGCCACAGCCTGCTGGAAGCCACGGGAGCGAGTGACCAATGGGCAGGAAACTTAACTGGTGGCTGACTAGCTGTTCAAGGCTGAGTGGAAACTAGCGTGAGGTCCAAGACGCCCGGCCCATCCTTGGTGGGGGAAGAAGGTGCCCACACATTTATGAGTTTTACCTCTAGGAGCCCCACCAGGCTCTCAGGGTGAAATCAGAGAAAAATCTCCACCTGCTTCCAACAGGGGGAGGGGAAAAGTAACTATTTTAAAATATGCCCAGAGAGATCTTTTCTAATCAAAAAAGCCCTTCCCTCAAAGGAAACTACTTTACCAGAGACTTAGCAAATGTGAGGGAAGGGGAGCCGCCAACTCCAGCCCCCTCTCGCCTTCCTGTCTCTCCTGGGTGGGCTGGGGGAAGGGAAGGCTGAGAAGCACTCGTGAAGGTCACAGCCCATGGGCAGCATCTCCCCAAGAGACTGAGTCTTGATCACAGGATCCACCACACATTCCCGCCAAGCTGGCAGGCTCCTGTAACACTCAGGTATACGGGGTCCCAGCTGGAAGAACGATAGGGCTGAGATTCTTTTAAAGAAGGAGTCTCCAGGGAAGCCCCAAGACGACTAATGATGCAAACACAAGGACACTGGAGGGAACTGAAGACTGACGGCTGCAGCAGCAAACACACAACAACTCCCCGCCAGATAAACATAAAACCCCACATCACAGGCCCCTTTGCCTCAGTTCCTCGTGCTAGTAAATCATGTCTGGCTTTCAAAATAAAATTATAAGGTATGCTAAGAATGTTTTTAAGTCTAAGACACAAAGGATCAGAATCAGACTCAGATATGTTGCTGATTTTTGTAATGATCAGACCAGGAATTTAAAGTAGCTAATAATTAATATGCTAAAGGCATAAATGGAACAGATGGTTAATGTAAACACAGAGAAATGAACTCTAGGAAAGAATCAAAAGGAAATGCTAGAAGTAAAAGCAGTAACAGAAATGAAAAGCACCTTTGCTGGGCTCGCTAGTACACTGGACATGGGAAAGAATCAGTAAGCCTTAGGCTATGTCAACAACAATTTCCCATACTAAAATGCAGAGAGAAAAAAGAATAACTCACAAGGAAAAGAACATAATATCCAAGAGTCGTGGGACAATCACAAAGGGTGTTTGGAGACACACGATGAGAGTAACAAGAGGAGAAGAAAACGAGGAATGGACAGAAGAAATATTTGAAGCAACAAGGCAGAGGGTTTTCGAAAGTTAATGACAGAAACCAAACTATAGATCCAAAGGCAGAGAACACAAATCAGGATAAATACTGAAAAGATCTACACCCAGGTATAGCATATTCAAACTGCAGAAAGCCACGGACAAAGAGAAAACCTTGAAAGAACCCGAGGTGGGGGCAACATCTTACCTGTAAAACTTACTTCTCTTCAGTCTTTTTCCGTAGACGGCATGACTGACGATGTACAAGATCCAAAAGCAACAGACAGAAGAACCCCCCCGACACGAATAAGCAGTTGCCGCCAGGCCGCGGGACACGGGGTCACATCCAGACACCGACGGCTTTCTTCACGCCAGCAATGAACAGGTGCGCTCGGAAATTTAGACCAGAACACCGTGTACATCAGCACTCCCCAAACTGAAATCCTTAGCTCTAAACCTAACAATATACGTATAAGATCTGTATGAGGGAAACTACAAAACTCTGGTGAACAATATTAAAGTAGAAATAAATAAATGGAGAGATATTCCATGTTTGTGGACAGAAAGGCTCAATATAGTCAAGATGCCAGTTCCTCCCAACTTAATCTTAGATTCAGTGCAATCCCGGGGCAATCCCACCAGGTTAATCTGCGGACGTGAACAAACCGATCCTGAAGTTTACATGAAAAGACAGAAGACCCAAGATAGCCAGCCCAGCACTGAAGGAGAAGAACCACGCTGGAGGAGTGACACGCCCTGAATCCACACTTACTGTAAAGCTGCGGTCATCAGGATAACGTGCTGTTGGTGAAAGAATAAACAAATAGATCAACAGAATGGAACAGAGAGCCCAGAAATAGACTCACATAAATACAGTCACCTGATCTTTGACAAAGGAGCAAAGGCGAGATAATGGCGCAAAGATATTTTTTTTTCAACAAATGATGCTGGAACAACTGGATTCCACATGCAAAAAAAAAATCTAGACACAGACCTTACACCCTTCACAAAAATTAACTCAGAATGGATCCTATGCCTAAATGTCAAACGTTAAACTCTAAAACTCCTAGAAGACAACATATGTGGAAACCTAGGTGACCGTGGTTATGACCACGACTTTTAGAAGCAACACCAAGGTGTGACCCATGGAAGAAAGAGCTGGTAAGCTGGACTTCGTTAAAATTAAAAACAGTCTGCTCCGCAAAAGACAATGTGGAGAGAGCGAGAAGATGGGCCACAGATGGGAGAGAACGTTTGCAAAAGACACATCTGCCAGAACTGTTACCCAAAAGATACAAAGAACTCCTAAACCTCAACAGTGAGTAAGCAAACAAAAACTGGGCCAAAGATCTTAACAGATACCTCATCAAAGAAAACATGCAGATGGCAAATAAGCACATAGAAACATTCCAAAGATGATACGTCAACAGGGAAATGCAAAGCAGGACAGCAGTGCACTGCGACCACACACCTGCCAGAATGACAGGGGCCTGGAGCACTGGCGACGCCAGCTTCCAGTGAGGATGCAGGGCCGCAGGGGCTCCGACGTGCTGCTGGTGCAGGGGCAAATGGAGCAGGCGCTGTGGACGACGTTTGACAGCTTCTTACAAAGCTAAACATAATGCTACCTGTACGACCCAGAAACCGCATTTGTTACGTTTACCAAAAGGGGTTAAAAACGTATGTCCACACAGATACCTGCAAGAGGGTGTTCACAGCATCTTTATTCATAATCGCCAAAATTTGGAAGCAAATAAGATGTCCTTTAGGAGATGAATGGATAAATAAATTGTGGTACATCTAGGCAATGGAATATTATTCAGCACTAAAAAGAAATGAGCTGTAAAACCATGAAAAGACATGGAGGAGCTTTAAATGAATATTGTTCAGTGAAGAAGCCAATCTGAAAAGGCTACATATTGTGTGATTCCCAACTCTATGAGATTCTAGAAAAGGCAAAACTGTGGAGGCAGTGAAAAGATTGGTGGTTGCCAGAAGCTGGAGGGTGGTGGGGAGAAGGGATGGATAGATGGAGCGCTGAGGATTTAGAGGGCAGTGAAAATGCTCTGAGTGATACCACGATGCCAGACACATGACACTGTACATTTGTGCAAGTCCCCAGAATGTCAACACCAAGACTGAACTGTAATATAACCATGGACAATGGGTGATTACGACGTGCCAGTGTGGGTTCGTCCGCTGTGACAAGTGCACTGCTCCAGTGGGGGACGTCTGCTGATGATGGGGGAGGCTGTGCATGTGTGGGGACAGAGGGTGTATGGCAACCCCCTGTACAGTCCTCTCAATTTTGCTGTGAACCTAAAACTGCTCTAAAAAAAGTCTTAAAAAAAGAACACATTGCCATTTATATTATCACCATATAAAAATGAAACTGGCGTAATTCCAATAAACTATTTACAGAATCTGTATGAAGAAAACGACAAATCTCTGGTGAAAGACATTAAAGAAGGTCCAGATGAATGGGGAGCTACCCCATGTCTCCGGACAGAAGGACTCAATGTTGTTAAGACGTCAGTTCTTCCCAGCTTGGTCTGCAAATTCAACCCAATCACAATCAAAATCCCAGGAAGTTCTTTTGGGGATGTTGAAAAAATGATTCCAAAGTTTATATGGAGGTAAAAGACCCAGAATAGCCAACAAAATACTGAACCAGAAGAATAGTAGGGGCCCAACGCTGCCGACTTTACACTTGCTGTAAGGCTTTGGCACCGAGGAGAGCACGGTGTTGGAGAAAGAACAGACAAGCTGAGCCCGGAAACAGAGTCACAGATAGTCAGCCAGCCTGTGGCAAGTCAATGGAGAAATACTGGTCTTCTTAACAGTGATGCTGGGGGAACGGGACTCCATGTGCAGGAAAATGGAGACACCACCTGCATTAAAATCCTCCCAAAGTTTCAATTAGTGGTGGTAGCGGCTTTCCCGAGAGCAATTTTAGAAGGAGGAAGTGGGGAGTGTGCGTAGGACACCAGAAGTTGTTTTGCTATATTTGGGTGGAGGTGTGGGTGGGACAGCTGGGAAGAGAATGTTTTTGGAAAAGAGAAGAAATGCTGCAACAGGAGACTGAGGTCGCTGAGGAAAAGCTTTCACCCCACCCTCCTGCGCTGCACCTTGCCTCACCCCTGTCTTCTGATGACATCTTTCATGCACCTTAATTCCAGAAAGCCTCGCCCTGGAAAGCTCTCCCTGGTGCCCTGTTCACCTGGGCGAGCAGGTAAGGGACAACTCAGCACCCACCGCCCCGGAGTCCCGGGGTTGCATCATCTCAGTCTGACAGCTGCTGGCTGGGACGCGCTGGGGCTCCCCGCCGGCGTCCTGGCCGAGCGTAAACAAGCACGCCTGGCCGGTTCCGAGCAGCCTTGCCGGCTTCCCGGGGCCCGCCGCTGTCCTGCTGGGACTTCACCGTCTGCTCTTGGAGCAGGCTCTGCCCACGGGCTCCCCAGCTCTGTGCCACAAGCGGGTCCTTGGCATTCGGATTAATAATTTCACCCAGGTGCTCCCCTTCTCTCCGAGAAGTGGTCCCACATGTGGGACTGACGGACCAGCAGGTCCAGTAGAATAAGGCAGCGCATAAAGTGTCTGTTTATCCACCCACCGGCCGCCTTTGCCTCCAGAAACAGCAGGTGCACAGAGATATCGCCTGCTGACATTCTGATTCTTTAGTCCTGAGGTCATGAATAGTCACATATGCTGACAGGCCACCCCCTCCCCTGCCATTGGTCAATCATCTGTTACCGACTGAATTCTCACCTGGAGCCGCCTCTCAGCCCCTGGCGGGCAAACCGCGGTTCTAAACGTAATTAGACGCGCACTGTTCCGGCTGGTAGCTCTCCAGGCAAGGCTGGCCTTTGGAATTCAGATTCCTCGCACAGGCAGCCTTCTGGCTTGACACCCCCGCCGTGCATTTCCGAGTCCAGCGCTCTGAGACTGGATCAGGAGTCTGTCCAGGCCACAGAAAACGACCGAAAGCGGTTTTTCCATGTAGTGCTCGTGCGTCAGAAATTGACCCCAATTCATTATGTATTTGCTTTTTCGGATCACAGGGCCGAAGCAGAGCTGGTGGTTCTCCTCTCCTTTTAAAAAAGTTCCCCTGGAAGCTGTTAGCTGCTGTGACGGACGGGGGGTGGGGGAGGGGGGCTCGCTGAAGCGTGAGGCTGCGGGTCCCTTTCGTCCTCGCCTGGATTTCCCCAAGCAGCTTGGGAGCCCAAGGAACTAAGTTTTCTCGAAAGACTGCATTTCCCACAGAGAGGCCAACCTTAACCATTGCACGTCGAGACTTTGTGGCCCTGGCCCTGCACATGTTTCCCCAGATCCACGTCCTGGGCTAGTCAAGGCTGGGCCTTCTAATGGCAGGAGGGTTCAGAGTCTGGGGACGCCCTTATATCCCAGTTTTTTCAAGCCCAAGATGAGGCCAGATGATTTGGCAAGTTTTGCGTTCCTACCACTGTGAGAAGCCCCTAATAAAGACATCAGAATAAAATGGCATTTCACTAGGGTGCGGCCCTCAGACTCAGGTGCTTGGGGGCCCCCTCTGGCCTTCACGGGGCCAGGGCTCCCGGGAGTGCAGGGGAAAGTCCCACCTGAGCACGGGCTCCCCTTTCAAGTGACCATTCCCAAGGGGTGACCAAGGGGTGGTTGTTTGCAAGAGTGGGGGCTGGACAATTGACACACATCCAGACGAGGCTGGTGGTCCTCCAGGTATGGAAGGGGGTGGGCTGCCCAGGGGGCTGGGGTCCCTCTGTCAGGGGCAGGATAAAGGGCACCATTTAGCAGCAGGAGGCCTTTGTACCAGTGGCTCCGCACGCCCCCCAGGGATGAATGTGGACCACCTCCTGTGCCTACAGCCCCCTTTGCTGTCTCGCCACGCCAAACCGAGTCTCACCCTGCCCTGCCTCCAGAGTGAGATGCCTTCTTTACATCCCTGTAGGTCTCCACCAAGAAGGACCAGTCCCTTGCTGGTGCCTAACTCTGGGCTGCCCGCCTTGTTCTGTTACCTTCTGACTGCAAGTCTCTTCCCCAAGAAACGGCCCTGGAGACACAACAGTACTGGGCTGCTGAACGGAGAAGTAGCCCCCGACGCGGCCTGTGGGTGGGCTTTCTGTAGTAACCACGTCCTCCAGTTTCTGTATTTGATGCTTTGGTATCTTGGGATGACCCAGGAGGGACAGCCCCTCCCGGGGTTAGCCGTGGCCGAGAGGCAGTAAGAGACCCCCCCGCAAGGGCGACTTTCCTGCGCAAACCCACCCACCCAGAGCTCGCAGCCCCGCCTCCTTTCTCAGGGCGCACACTTCAGACTTCGTCCGCCTGCCCGCCTCACCCAGGGCTGGGTGCCACTCACCCGGGGGCCACCCCGGTGCCCCAGAGTCCACCGAAATGACTCCAACTAGCCAACCCTAAGCCTGCGCAGCCTGCCTCCTGGGTTTCTTCCCACAGAAACCACCAGAGGCTCTCTCAGTTTTTCCCCGGCCTCTGCCTCAGGACGGACCCTGGCGCTCCCCCACCCCCACCCCACCCCGCCGCCGCCGGGGCGCCTCTTTTCGCGTGTGCCCTGCGTCTTGGGAGCAGCGAGCACAAGCTGTCTTTTCAATCTTGTCATCCGCTGACCTGTTGACCATGTCCCCACCAACTGATAACAAAACCTACATTTTAAAACAGTCTCTGCCTTCCGTTAGGAAGGAAGTGGGCAGCCCTGGAGATGGTAAGTTCGGGGCTGATCCCGGAGCCGCCTGGCATGGGTGTGGGGAAGGGGCGTGCCCCCCCCCCCCCCGCCCAGGAGCACAGCGGCCCCGCTCCCAGGAGCTTCCCTGAAGGACTCTTCTCTCCGTCCCCCAGGAGGGAGGGCACGGAGGGCAGCCGCGAGCAGGTCGGGCACTGGGTCCAAGCTCGGGCCCACTCCTCCACGAATCGGCTGTGAGACCTTGGACAATTTACTTAACTCTGTTTCCTTATCTGTAAAATGCGGCTAAAACTCCACCCACGTCATGTCAGAATAAAAGAGATGACGGGCGTGCAGCTCCCGAGCCGTGTCCAGCCACAGGCACACCCGGCGAGCGCAGGCTGGGAGCCCCCGGCTGTGAGCCGCTGGCCCTGCGCTGGTGGCCCGGGGGTGTCACCGCCAGCGAGCCCTAACTTCAGAGCCTTTGGGAAATAAGGAACTTCAGTATTACACCCAGGCATGTAAAAACGTGCTGTCGCCTGGACCAGTTTGGGGACGCAGCTCACTGGAGACGGTCCCCTGGCTGGGAGAGATTTCACTGTGCCTGCCCCATCCTCCGACGGCCAAAGCTTTCTCAGCAGCAGTGGTTCTCAAAGTGTGGTCCCCAGACCAGCAGAATGAGCATCACCTGAGAACTTGTTGGAAATGCACACTCTTGGGCCCCACCCGCTGAACGAGGAGCTTGGGTTTGGGGCCCAGCAGCCTGCACGCTAAGAACCCCTGCAGGTGATTCCGGTGCACCCTCAGCGTGAGGACCACTGCTGTACGGACGTCAAGCCGCCCAGCTACCGCTGGAGCCAGCCGGGGCCCCAGACGGCTTCCCCAAGGGGCTGGGGATTTCCAGAACTCAGAACAAATAGAGACAAAGTAGCCACTCTGAAACCTGCTATCCCCAGGCCCATACAATTTGTGTGCGTACTCCCACTTCTAAGAACCAAGACGAACCCGCTTCCCGGTTCTGGACCCGTGCCCCGGGCAGCCGCACCTGCTCCACTTACCCCCTTGCTCCCTGACTGGCATCCTCCCTCTGGACAGCCTTTCCCAGCGGCGTGTGAACATGCTCAAGTTTCCAGCAGCAGAGTTAGCGGTTCTTCCCTGAGCAGGCTCTCCGATGGCACCTGCTGCATTTAGAGAGGATGTCTGACTACAGGAAACACAGGCTCTTCGACCTGGATATCGTGGTGAATTTTATATCAACTTGACTGGGTCACAGGCTGCCCAGATATTTGGTTAAATGTTATTTTGGGGTGTGTCCACCTGGGTGCATCTGGAAGAGATGAACATTTGAATCAGCGGACAGAATAAACCAGATTGTCCTCCCCAGTGTGGGTGGGCCTCACCCAATCCGTTGAAGGTCTGAATAGAACAAAAAGGCAGAGGAATGGAGACTCCCTCTCTGCCTGGCTGCTTGAGCTGGGTCATCAGCCTTCTCTTGCCCTTGGGCTGGAACTTACATCACCAGCTCTCCTGGCTCTCCAGCTGTAGACTGCAGAGGGTGGAACCTCTCAGCTTTTATCATCACAGGAACCAGTTCCTTACGACAAATCTCTCATAAATAAGGACATAGATACTTTTCTGTTTCTCTGGAGAACCCTGACTAGTACACCACTCCCACGCAGACATCTCTTCCTCCTGGACACCTTATGTGATAGACATTTCCAGGCTTCCTGGGCTCTTCCCTGGGGATGGGGACACAAAGGCCTCCTCCCGTTCCTGGACCCTGAACTTACCCTGGTGGTTCCACCCCCACTGCCCACCCAGCACCCTTGGTCCCTCTCAGGGACTCACACCAGCACGCACTCTCCTGTTTCTCCTCTGGTTCTTCTTTGTCCTCTCAGTCCAGGAAAATGTACCCATGCTTAGGAGGGAAGGAGCCACTGGGGAGGGACCAGCTCTGGCTGGTGAGGTTGGCTTCCAAATCTATCAGGAGTCTTAGGCTCCTGAAGTTCAAAGGCAAGCATTTCCTTCTTGGCATTTGTTTCCCAGTGTTTTAACTCCTCTCTGAAAAATCAGCTAGCTGATTGGGTAGGAGGATACACAGGGAGGAAAGGAAGCACCAGTTAATATTTCCAAGTGTCTTTCTCACCCCACTGTTTCAGTAAAATCAAAACTGGTCTTCTTAGATCGACGTCAGCATTAACTAATGGAAACTGTGGTCAGAGGCACGGTGTGACAGGATGTGTGGGAGAGACGGTGACAGCTTGGCCAGCACAGCGACAGGTCTCTCCTGTTGCAGCCCAAGTGAAGCTGGTGCAGCAGACACAGCTACAGACCTCATAATCTACAAGACTGTTGGTTGTCCCCAGTACCCGAGCTCCTTTTCCTCTGTAGTGGTAGCATTTTCACTGGGTACATGGCAACCCAGAACAAAGACTATGTTTTCCAGCTACCCTTGCAGCTAGATAAGCCTTGTTGGTTCCAGCCAATGGACTGTGAGCATATGTGTTGTGTGGTACTCTGTAGGAATGTTCCTTAGAGTCAATGTGAGTGGGCACTTGGCCTCTTCTCTACTCTCCACTTTGCTGGCTGGAATGTGGATGTGATGGCTGGAGCAAGAGCAGCTTTCTGAACCATGAGATAGAAACCATGTATTAATGATAATGGAGAAGTAGGAGAGAAGGAGGCTGAGTCCCTAGTGATCTGGAAGCTATCACCTCACACCGGGCCTGCCTGCATTTTCCTGAGGGGGCACCAAACTTCTGTTTTGTTTAAGGTCCCACTACTTCGAATTTTCTGTTCTTTGTAGCTGAACTGAATCCTAACTAACACACAATTTGGTACCAGGAGTAGGATTCTAGAGGTGGTTTATTGAAAGTTGTGTGGCAGAGGTGGTGAAGATTCAATATGGCAGCCTGGAAAGCGGTAACTCCTATTATTTCAATTGCAACATAGTTGGCGAAACCGCCAACTATGAGCAATGCTGTTCAAGCCATATTGTGGCCTGCCTTCTCTGAGAGTCTGATAGTTTGTTCATCAGCCATTTGTAGCATTTTCTTTTAAAAATATTGCATTAAAATATTATTTATCTTGATTGCTGAGGGGTATTTTTTGTTTTGTTTTTTCTTTTTTCTTTTTTTTGGTGCCCTTTAAAATTTGGACTTGAGGGAAGTGCTTCACTTACGTCTCTCAAGTCCCGGGCTGCCGTGAGGCTACACCGCACCCATCCAAGGGCGTGTCAGTAGTAGAGATTTAGAACAGTTCTCTGTGTTGGTAACTCGTGCCGCTTTCAACCAAGTCCTACGAGAGAGAAATTAACTCTGGTTACAGCTAGCTTATCTCCAAGCAGAGATGACGGGGATGACTTTGCAAAGTGAGACTCTTTGCCTGTGCTCTGCAATCTAAATTCACTGAGAGTCAGTCATTCAGTCCCTCCGAGCAGAAAACATCAACTGCTTCTGCAGCCCAAACTTACAGGCTTCTAAGCAGTGACTTCAAAGTGCCAGCCTCTGACCACAAGATTTTTTTAAGCAACTTCCTCTCAGTTTCCTCTGGTGGACAACAGCAGCGTCCCCAGCAGCAAAGCCAAATCAAGGTTTTTGTCTTCCCACGTACGCCTCTGGCATCAGATGGCCTCCAGGAAGCCACCATCGTGTCAGAAGAGAAGTAGATGGCAGAGCACAAAGGCACTTAATTCAGTCCTTGGGTTTAAAACTTTGTCTAGACAGATAGTCATTTGTGGTTATTTGCTCAAGAAACTGACTAAAGCCAAATAGACAGAAAGCTTACTTATTTTTTTTTTTTTGCATTTTAAAATTGTATTATTTAATTATTTTTATTTTGTTGGGGGGAGGTAATTAGGTTTATTTATTTTTAGAGGAGGTACCGGGGATTGAACACAGGAGCTTGTGCATGCTAAGCATGCACTCTATCACTTGAGCTACACCCTCTCTCCCAAAATCTTTTACTTTTGAGGAGATCAAATTACTAAGAAGTCATCGAGCTGGCCTGAAATAGCCCAAATTGCTCAATCCTTGAGCAGCTCTCAGAGCCCCACCTGGCCCGGCCGGGAGTGTTGGGAGTATTCTCCAACGCCCCCTTCCAAGGCCGCCACGCAACACAGCCCAGCAAGGACGTGCCGCCCCGCAGAGGGCAGATCCAGGCACGGAGCACAGTGAGCGCGTGGTTAGACCGCGGAGCAGCACTAGGGTCAATGGGGAAACAATGCTTCTCCATCCTGCTCGGGGCATCTCCTTGGAAACATAACAGACCCAACACGATGTGCAAACTGGTGATTTCATAATGCAAGATCAGGAGCCTCCAGACTCCCTCACCTAAGATCGTTAGCTCCAATAGTAACTTCAGAGACCCCCCACACACAGGCATTCTGGACAAAACAGAAGTTTGGTGCTTCCAGATCACTAGGGACTCAGCCTCCTTCTCTGCTACTTCTCCATTATCATTAATACATGGTTTCTATCTCATGGTTCAGAAAGCTGCTCTTGCTCCAGCCATCACATCCACATTCCAGCCAGCAAGGTGAAGAGTGGAGAAGAGGCAAAGTGTACACTCACAATGAGTTTCCATTTTCTCTACAGAAGAACCGAAGTTAACTAATAAAATAATCTAGATAAAACTAGGAATGTTTCATGAGCCATGTCAGCATTGTATGGCATTCAGACATCAGCCGAACATCCACGTCAACTGCAAAGCTACTTAAGACTTTGAAACAGTCTCTAAAATATACCAAAGTGGATTTTTATTCATAACACACAGTGCACTGGCTAAAATCCTCTTTTCCCCTTTCTTTCTCTTACACTAGACGGAGCAGCAGCCCCCCAAATCCATCTTCCTGTGCCGTTTCTCTCTCAGTCTCTCCCCACCTCCTTCTTTCTCCCCACCCACTTCTGTTCCTTTTCTGGATTTATTCTTTTCCTTTGGTACAAAGATTCTGCTCTTTGAAATACAAGTAAATCGTTTCACATTCCTTTCAATTCTCTGTCCCACGTTGATCAACGTAACAAAGTCACAGCCCCAAAGCTCCCCACACAAGGAGAAAGCATTCTTCTCTCAGAAAAAAGCAAGACTCCTCTGTGAATACTCATGTGCTCACATTTTTTCCCCGTCACACTCTGCTTACAGCTGGTCAATTTGAGAACCCTTAGGTCCCCTGGAATAGTTTCGTCCACTTTACCTTAAGAAATATCGCACTGAAAGTAAAATGTTGTGACTTTAAGCCATCACTTGTTATCAAGATGATCATGAATGTGAATCTCTGGCTAAAAGGTGCTTATCCAGGTAAGCTAAAACACGGTTACCTTATCATCACCAAAATAAAATCACAAAATTTAAATATTCTCATAAAGATCTTCTGAATGACACAGAATATACCTTCACCCCTCCAGGGGCCTGGGACACCTAATGAAGAAATGCTGGTATAATTCATTTCACATATTTTGAAAGTTCTATCACATTTTCAAGAGCTATAAAAAAAATGTTCTCAGGAATTTCAAGTACCAGCTGCTTTTCCTATAGACAGAATTAATGATAGTGACAGTGTTTGTTGTTGAGTTAAATGAGAAAATGTGTGGAAATTGCACAGCTTGTACAAGCATGAAGATTTTATATCATGTGAATTCACAAGTTTGTGGCTGATTCAAAGTGACAAAATTTTTTAATATTGGAAATCAGTACTTACAAGATACACTTTAAAATAACAACAAAAAGTATCACACCAACAATTTCTGGCCAGTAGACCAGCTATTTTGCTGTCTAATAAATTTACTAACATAATAGGGTTTATTGATACTGCTTCTCTGTGAAACAGAAGTATTCTGGGAACAGATGCAGAAAAGATAAATAAATATGTGGGTCTGGCAGAAGAGTTTAAACAAATGTGGAATTAGAGGACATCAAAGCAAAGCCAGTAATTATCTCTGGGACTGTGTGATTCCACATATGCCAATTAAGCAACCCAAGATGCGTCAGATCCATTAACTATCACTGGTCAATTCAGAAGGCACCAATTCTGGATGCCTGCCAACCTAATTGGATATTTTTGTCTCTCCAAGACATAATTACAATGTGCTTATCTTGTGTTATATACACACTGAGACCAGGTTCATCGGAAAATATACTGAGCAGTATCCTGGGACTCACTCTAGTTGGAGAACGTGTTCCTCTATAAAAATGAGGTATAGTCAACATTCCACATCCGCAGGTCCCGCATCTGTAGATGTGACCAAACATGGACTGAAAATATTTTTTTAAAATTCCAGTAAGTTCCAAAAAGCGAAACTCGAATTTGCTGCACATTAGCAGCTAGTTATTTACACAGCACTTGTGACATCATTTAATAGAAGGTACTTGGCATCCTGGGGAGGTCCTGGAACCAATCTTCCATGGATGCCGAGGGACGACTGCGCATTCAGGTACAGAAATGGCATCCCTGATCATGGTCCAAATACACAAAGGCAGGCATGCTGACGTGGAACTAACTGGCCCGGCAGCAAAGCTAATCATTTTAGAACACGTCTCTGGACTGTTTCTTGCAAGTTTTACTCTTTAATGTCTAGACAGGTGTAACATGAAGTCAAACCCTAGGTGGCAAAGGAGTGGTGCACTGCATGTACCAGGGAGATGGAAGGCAAGTGTCTGGTGCAGGTAAAATGGGAGGCTGCACGTATCACGTGGCAGAAGCGGTGGAATCTTCCAGGTGGTCTAACCTACTGAACTTTCTTGAAAGTTATCCACTGGGTTCTGCGGGAGGCCGATATACTCACAACACAATGACCAAGGCAGGAGGAACCTGAGACCTTCACTCCCTTTGCTGGATCAGGGATTCTCTCGAAGCAGAGGACATGGGCCCTTCATGCACTTTCCCCCAACGGGAACATCTCATAAAACCACAGTACAGCATCACAATAGTGTAAGATGTTGTCACTGACACAGTCAGACACAGAGCATCTCCATCACCACAGGGATCCCTCATGTTGCCCTTTACAGCCACACCCACTTCCCTTTCATCCCTGCCCCCTCCTTAATCCCTAGTACTAATCTGCTCTCCATTCTGTGATTTTGTCATTTCTAGAATGCTATAAAAACGGAATCATTCATGTAGTTTGGGGGGATTCATTTTTTTCATTCAGTATAATTATCTGTAGATTCATCCAGAATGTTGTGTGTTAGCAATGGTCCACTCCTTTTTACTGCTGTGTGGTATTCCACGGTGTGGATGGACCACAGTTTTTTGAACAATCCACCCTTTAAAAGACATCTGAATTGTTTTTAGTTTGAGCTATTCCAAATAAATTCGTATAAACATTCACGTACAGATTTTTGTGTGAACATAAGTTTTCATTTCTCTGGGATAAATGCCCAGGAGTATAACTGTTGGGTCACATGGTAATTGCATGTTTAGTTTGTTTGTGTGTGTGTATGTGTTTTAAAGAAACTGTCTTCCAGAATGGCTGTACCATTTTATATTCCCACCAGTGATGACTGAGTGATCCAGTTTCTCCTCATCTTCACCAGCATTTGGTGTTGTCACTGTTTTTTATTTCAGACATTCTGATGGGTGTGTAGTAATATCTCATTTTGGCTTTAATTTGCATTTCCCTAACGGCTGATGATGTTGAACATCTTTTCATGTGTTTATTTGCCATCTGTGTATCTTCTTCAGTAAGATGTCTCTTCATGTCTTCTGACCATTGTCTATTTGGATTGTTTGGTTTTGGCTGCTGAGTTTTGAGATTTATTTACTTATTCCAGATTCTGGTCCTTTGTCAGTTATGTGGTTTGCAAATATGTTCTCCAAGTCTGCAGCTTGCCTTTTCATCTTCATAATAGGGTCTTCTGGAGAGCAAAAGTTTTTAATTTTGATGAAGTCCAATTTGTTTTTCCTCTTCTTTTGGTGCCAAACCTCAGAACTCCTTCCCTGTTCTGAGGTCCTAGACCCTAGATCTGCAGATTCTTTTCCTATAAATGTTTCTAAAAGTTTTACAGTTTTACTTTTTACATTTAAGTTCATGATACATGTGGGGTTAATTTTTTTATAAGATGTGAGAGTTAGTCACTTTGTTTCCTTGAAAATTTCCCAGACTTCCTTGCAAGCCTAGCAATGGGTCAGAATCAATTTGGAGGGGAGGAGTTTATCCAAAATTTACTTGTATTATAATAGAAGACTCCTCTACAATATCCATTTAGACTATCTAATTCACCAAACTCCATATTTATTTTAATTCCTAAAATAAGTAAGTCAGGCTCTGTCACTACCGAACATCAGATTGCCAGTGTGGCTTTCGCTCCCCCGCATCTCACACGCGGCCTGCGAGCGCCTGAGGATGGGGCGGGGGGGGGGGGGCTTTTGTCTCTGGTGGAGACCAGGGCTGGGGCTCTCCCTTGATTTTCTGCTTTCAGATCAGAAGTCCCTTTTGCTCTTTATGTGGCTCTGCTTACATGCTTGTCTGCATTACAATTTTAAAATTAAACTAATTCTCGTAAGACACGATGACTTGAAAAGATTTCTACAAGAAAAAAAAAGCGCATTCTCCGGACTGAAGGTATTACTAACACTGCAAGCACGGATGAACAGCGAGACTGCGGCAAACAGGCCCCTCTGCGCCCGGCGTGCGCCCTTAACCAGCCCCGCCAAGAGTGAACATAGTGATGACCCAGTCTAATCGGACAAGGGCTTGCCCAAAAGTCTTCAGAATCACCAAGGCAACTTTCTGAAACATGGATTTACTATGATTATCAGTGAGACCTGCCCTAAACGTGTCTTGTTCCGTAGCGTATTAGCCGTAATTGTGCACGTAGGTGTGCGGGAAGGAGGCCTTCAACTGCACGAAACAGAAACCCACCCATGGTGACCCAAGACAGAAGGAGGTTGCTTTCCTCTTGTAGCAAGAGTCCTGAGGCAGGCAGGCGGGCAGCCCGTCAGCCGCGTGAGGGAGTCATCACGAGCCCCGGTGCCTTCCGTCTTCTCCCTCCGCCTTCCTCACCGAGTGGCCTTTGTCTCCAAGACAGCAGACACACGTCTCTGCCAGGCACCCTGCTGCACTGCAGGCCTCACGAGGGGCACAGAGAATACGATGGTGGGGAAGGTATGATTCCAGGTTTCAAGCAGCTTTCTGCCCAGCACATTTCCTTAATGATTCCCCGTTTTTTTTTTTTTCATCTTCCTTCTCAGAGGAATTCAAAGCCAGAGTCTCTGAGGGTGTATGTCCCAGGCTACACAGGAGGAACTCTCTATTGCCTTCATTTGAAGAGTCATTTTCAACCACCTGGCCATTCCCTGCTACAGAAATCACTAGTCACAGCTGTCAGTTTGTCACTGTTAATGAGATAATGTTAGTTTCATCATTCTTAATTTACCATAAAACTTAGTGTCAGCTCTCCTGTCAGCAAAAACAATTCAGCGATGGGAAAATATTAACATTAAGAGCATACTGTCCCTTAGTAACATTACATGTGGTTGACCTCTGAATTTCTTTAAGGATGTGATACACGCTCTCGTCACTACAGGGCTGTCACCTTGCTGAGATGTTTCACGGTGGTGTTTTCCTGGCACTGGTGACTCCACAGTGATGCTGAAGTGTCTTTTCCCAAGGGTGGAGCTGCCACCGGGGATCCCAAGGTGATTCCCTCTAGAGAAGAGGGAAAAATACAAACACCATTTCTGCAGAACTCCCTGGACTGTGCTGTGTGTGTGGATAAATGTGAATGTTAAACACAAACAGCCAAAAGCACATGTGCACACGCAAAGGCGAGGGCTATGAATGACAGCCCACGTTTCCAAATGGCCAAGAAATGTACATTTCTTTAATTTCTTGAACAGTTTAATTTCTGTTTGGCTAATCAGCCACGAAGACATGTCAGCCTCCGTCTTCACGAGCACCTGCCACCCCTACAGCGGCCGGAGCGCGGCTGCAGCACCCCACACGGTGGCGAAGCGTGGGAGTTACAGGGAACCCCCCCCCCCTTTGCCATCTGCCCACATAAGTCGCCATGGAGACCACCCACCACCCCAGGACAACAGCTCCTTTAGGGCTGGCAGCTCTCCACCTTTCTGAGTCATGGCGGGGACACTGACATCTTCCCAAGGCTGCGCGTCTCCCGAGATGCCCTCCTCCCAGCCTTCTCCTCTAGGGTCTCACCACCTCCCCGCACAGGTTTCCTTCCTCTCTGCCCACTTGCCTCCTAGGCCCCGGGCAGATCCTCTTCCTGACTGGGGATGGGGAAATTCCGCGTTCTCCACGGTTTCTGGCAGGACGTTCTGTCCATGCCCCACATCCCTTCACCTGCTCAGGCTTAGAGTTAGAAACTAAACTAAAAAAGACTCACAGTGATTTCTGCGTTTGATCCAGACACAACTCTCCCCTCAGACAATTAACCGAGTATCAATGAGCCGAGTATCTGATTGAAAGTAGTAGAAAGGAAAGAGAGAAATGTGGAGAGGGGAAAGGTCAAAGGTCAACATGTCAAAAATATTTTCCTGCCGTAGATTCTCTGTGTGCGGATAAATACATACATCTACACACATTGGAGGTACATACGTACACAGTCTGCGTGCAAATGTCCTAGCTAGTGTTCATATTTACTGTAACAGAAGAAAAATTTAAATTATGCACTGTATTTCTGTTACTACGTTCAATTCAATGTTTTCGACTCTCACTTTGTCTTTGGAAATGGAGAAAATAAAACATACTAAAGAAGTCTAAGTCTTGCTTTTCCCCTCCAAAAAAGTCCTAACTGAACTGAGGTTTAGGTTCTAAGTGTAAGGATACATACAAAAAATAAACAGGAAATTACAACAATTCAACATGTACAGAAGTGCGTGCGGATGTAACTCAAACAACATATGGTCATGTTGAGCGGAGACACTCGCGGTAATTAACATTTGTAAATTGCTTTCCATTTTACTTGCATGTGTAAGTTAATCTGATACTTGCAATAGCCCTGAAAAGTATGTTGTGATTACCAGCTCTGTTCTACAGATGAGGGGGGAAATAGGACACTGAGATGAGGCACTTTCTCCAAATTCACACAGTCAGTCGGTGGGAACCAGGGTAGGGGTGGTTCATGCGGAAAGTCTGCCCAAGCTACAGATTCCAAAGGGAGGCGAAAGACAAAGAAGATACAAACGTATACTATGTGAGGATGTATTTTGTACAATGGAATGTCTCGTGTAACTATCTCGATTGGTACGCTAAGCTGTGTAGTGATCCTGTGGCTCTAAATCCAGCTTACTCGGGATCTCTGGGGGTGCATCCCAGGGACTGGTCTTCTTAAAGCTCCCCAGTTGCCCTCTCATCGGCAGCCAGGGGTGAGAACCACTAGTCTTTGTGGCTGTTTTGTACACAAGCGAGGCTGTACTGCGTGGCAGAGGGAGAGGCGAGCCTATCAGAGCAGAGGGAAGGTGGAGCTTGAAGAGGTCAGGCATTCAGAGCTGCGGAGGGGCAGGTGGGGAACCACCTCCATAAACCATGTTTTGGACAACGGTGCGAGTTCAGAAAGCACCATTAACGCAGGACGTGATGAAAGATCAGTCCCTTTACTTTCTATCAGTATTTTCAGATATGCCTGAATTTACAATAAACTTACTCAAAAAATTTTAAACACTTTAATTGGTTTCCCAGCCCTTTGGAGTCTCTGTTCCCCCAAAAGGATAAAAGCTGCAGAGCATTTTACAGTTTTTGAGATGACCAGAATATGAAAACGAATATATGTATGTTTATGCATGACTGGGACGTGATGCTGTCCACCAGAAACTGACACATTGTAACTGACTATACTTCAATTTAAAAAGCAAATAAATGAAATAAAATAATAAGCTATTTACTTGCCATGGAAATTTACAAAATGGAAGCAAAAAAAAGTGGTTCTGGAAGTTTCTTAACCCAAATATTACATGGCTCATGCTAGGTACCATTAAATTGATCTCCCAAGCAGGTGTATAGAATTACACTCACATCAACATTGTATAAGAGATTACAGTTCTCCATATTCTTACCACACTTAGGTGGTCACTCTGACCATCTCAGCTTGTAACTGCAGGGCTCACCACGGCAGGGGAACAAGCCCGTGGAGAATGAGTGTCTGCTCGTCCCTGCTCTGACCTGAATGACACACGCACTTGCAGGACGTGCATGATGTCATATACTCCCACAAGAACCCCATCAGTAAGACGCATTATTATCCTCATTTTGCAAATCAGAAAATTGAAGCTTAGAAAGGTTAGTTGATTTGTCCAAGGTCACGGAGCAAGTTAGTAAAGGAGGCTGGATTCAGACCACCGTCTTCAGGACGACAAAGCCCGTACTGACCACCACTGCGCTCACCAATCCCACACCCCGACCCCGTGTTCGCGACGGCCAGGCCTTTTATTGATTCTGGAAACAACCCTGCTGGATGGACAGCGTGCCCTCCTTTCAGAGCGGATGGCACAGAGGTCTCTTTGACTCCCAAATCCCACGTGAGAGCACTCAGTCAGCCCTTTTTCTGCTGTTTTGATCACAGCGTGTGGATTCTTTGGACTTCCCTCAGCTAGATTAGGTTTATGCATGATACTCTGGGCCACACCTGCATTTCACTGGGGCCAGAATGATGCTTACAGCTCTAGTGAGATCTTCTTAGATGATCTCTGGGCTCAACTGCACAAGCGCCTTCATATCAGAAGATGTGACGTCCTTGTACCTTGAAGCCCCTCCCCCAATTATCTATTGTACCTCCGTCTCCCTCCGACAGCACGTGACGTTTTCCTGGTTTTGCCTCATGAACTCGGCATTCACCACCCGGGAGGTCTTTGTGTCAACTGCAAACTGGAAGATTGAAACACATGCAATGAAAAGTCAAAAGGGACGATGGTCCTTGAGGAAGAAACTCTCAGGAGTAAGGTTCCCAGCTGTGTGGTTCCTCTGGGTCCAAATTAAAAACTCCACGAAGCCATCCCCCGGAGTTCAGCGGCACAGCGGGTTCGGGAAGTCTGGAGACCCGCCTGGCTGATGTCACAGTGGCTGGTGAGCCCACCTGCTTGCTTTTCACGTAACTTAAACGACTGCATTCCCAGGCAGAGCGCCTCCGTGACCCTGTGGGCCTGGCAGGAGCCGTGGGTGAAGCGGAGGGAGAGTCCTGCGGTCTCTAAGAGACCATGTGAACAGCAAACAAGCAGTGCACGCTGGGCAGCTGGCCCACGAGGCAAGCGGTCCACGCAGCGTGGATGTTAGGATTATGCAGAAAACCTGCATACCAGTGGTTTAACTATACAGTGTTTCGTGTGCTTGTCTGTTTTGTCTCCGGAATAAAAGCGGTTCAAAGGTCAGCAGAACGTGGCTGTAATGGTGGTTCCGTGACGTCACCAGTGACCCGGCGATTTGGAGCTTCTCTGCGCCCTGCTGGTGGCATCGGTCCAGCAGAGGACGGCTGCTGTGACTGCAGCACGTGTCCCAGGCTGCAGAAGGAGCGCAGCGGGGCAGACCCCCGCGCAGTCTCGTTAACCACCCACCCACGGGGAGACTGGAATGCAGCTTCTCAGCTGGTGCACGGCTGTCTTCCAAAGGTGCCGGTGCTGAGGAGCAAAGGAGAGACGGTGTGAGGTGGTACGTACGCTGGCCGCGGCCCCGCGACGACTCCGGTAACCGCACGCGCTCACAGGCGACTCCCGGGGGCCCATCAGCCGAGGCTGAGGGGATGCTCATTTCACTGTGTGTCTGCCCTCCAGGGGGCAGTCCAGGCCTGCCCCCTCCGCCCCCCGCCGGTCGCTACTACAGTGACGTCACCACCGCCCCCAACAGCCCGGCCAGCGGGCAGAGGTCCCTAGACACAGAGGCGGGCTCCAGGCTGCAGACGCGTCACCGCCACCGGCCGCCCGGCTCTGCCCTGGCATCTCACACAGCCGTGAACTTAATCCCATAGCCCAGCATGCGGTTCTCTTCCAACTCGAGAGCCTTCTGCTCACTGACACCCCTCCTCTCGGCTGTGCCCTTTACTGGGGGCACCCTGACCACTGAGCAAACGTAGCCGGCCTTGGGCTTGGTGTGGGGTCTGCAGAGATGAAGAGCACTCCTCTTCTGGAGAGTTCAGGGACCAGCAGGGGCACACGTAAACCGCCGTGATGCAGGAGTGCAGCCGCAGAGGTGGGAAGGAGGCCCAGGGATGGCGCGGCGGCCCTTGCTGTCGGGCCACGCGGCTGGACGGTGGAGCACCGCAGGCGGGGCAGCTGGTAAACAACAGACAACTATTTCTCCCGGCTCTGGAGGCTGGAAGCCAAGATCAAGGCGCTGGCAGAGCTGGTGTCTGCTGAGAGCCTGCTTCCTGGACCACAGACAGGTGTCTTCTCCCGGTGTCCTCAGTGGCAGGGCGGTAAGGAATCTCTCGGGGGCTCTTTTATTAGGACACTAATCCCACCAGGAGGGCTCCACCCTCAGGACCCTATCACCTCCTAAAGGCCCCCTTCCCCAGTCCATCACCTTGGGGATTAGAATCCAATCTGTGAGTTTTGGGGGAAACAAGCATTCAGAGCATTGCAGTGGTGGACCCCAAGCTTTAGAACACAGAGCACCTGGGCGTCATAGAAACGCAGGTCCCCAGGTGTTGTCACGCGGGCCCCAGTGTCACAGCTTCTGAGTCTAGATCTACCACCAGGTCTCCAGCTCTGTCCTAGGAATCTACTGGCTCTTTCCCACAAAAACCCCAGGTGACGCCCACCCAGCAGTGGGCCCCACTGTGAAAACTGCTCTACAGGGTGGGGTGAGATGGACATGCTGGAGGAAGGAGGCTTCCAGGCAAAGCGCTGTGAACTAATCGGGCACCCGAGGTGGAGGGGGCAGCGTGGGCACAGAAGCCCGGGAGGTCTGGTTTGTCAGAGAAAATCTGCCCTGGGGACTGGAGCACGAGGCTGGGGCGGGGGCCTCCGGGGTCGAGGCCAGACTGTATTCACAGCACTTCACACGACAAGGGTTAAGCAGTTCTCCTTCTGAGCGACAAGTCTATGAGTCGGGGACCCAGGCGCCTCCGCGTTTCCCAGGGAAGGGCTGGCTAAAAGGACGGCGGGCGCTTGCACTGGTCCTGACTGACCACAGACGCGTCCTGGCTCCTGTGCCCGGCTGCCTGCCCGGCGCCTCGGCCCTTCGCGCCCCTGAGACTTGGCGTGTTCATTGTGCGACTCAGGCTTAGCCACCCTTCAGTTTCTGTTTCCATTTCTGACTCTCGATAATTTAACATCTAACAACTTTCTGTTTTGTCCTGGCCACCCCTGGCAGACCAGATCAGCTGCTTCTGGACAGAGACAAAGGCCGTCCTCGCCGTGGAGCCAAGAGGAGGCAGGGGCTCCACAGCTGGGTCAACAACTCTCCTCCAGCTCACTGCTAAACCCGGGTGGGCCAGTGTCCCCCCCAGCCGGGTGCACACTTCCTAGGAGACTGAAGGCTTTCCATCTTCAGGCAAGGAGAGTCACAGGGGCAGTGACGTCTGTAGAAACTCTTCGCTAACACTGATCTGCTTGAATTGAGCCTCTGTTCAGAATATACCTTTCCCTCATCCGTCCGTCTTGTTTCAGCTCTTTGCTGCAGGAGGGTGCATGAAACAACGGGATGAATTAAAGTTAATGATAAACCGAGGCCCTGAAGCTCACCAGGCTTTCTGTCCTTCCCTGTCTGGTACAGACTTCTGCAAGAAAAAGGGCATGTTGGCCCGGAGGGCCTCGTAACTCAGAATACCCAAAGCAGCAGCAGCTCGTGGTGCTGATCCTTTAAAATGTAACTTTTGCAAGTATTGGATTTCCCAAAACACAATAAATCAAGCACACAAACAAAAGTTTCACCCGATACCTTTCAGACAGGGAGGGCACGCTTTGTTCAATAAAGTAATGAAAACTGGTTTTATCCAATAATATGAAATACTTACTTAAATTAGAGTCAATCCAGATCTTATTTCACCACAGAAAGTATTTAACACTGCCTATCTCCTACTAATAAGAAATAAACATTTAAACGTATGATGAAAAATTTTAGATGCAAACTTAAAAATAGGTGGATGAGTACACAGATTTTCAAAATTCTTTCACGAGGCTCACCAACCAATGTTTGAAGACACTGCGGGAGGACACTTGCCAGCAAGGATCAAAGTTGTTTTTATATTTGTAATATATTTTATAATATAAATAAATTATATTTTTAATTTATTATATAATATAATACATATTTCAATGCATGTTAAGTTCCTGCTCTGGGCCAGGCGGGGTGGGCTTTCTTTGAAATAGGTGGGTCTCTCTGTGCCCAAGAAAACGCTGGTCTCTTGGCGGTGGGTCACCTGTCTCAGAGCTCTGCTGTCCTCCCACGCGGAGGCACAGTGCGTCAGCCTCCAGGGCCAGAACGGTGACACGCCCAGGAAGCCACCGTGAGACGGCAGCTCGCACCCAGTCACACACTTGGGGCCCTGTGTTCTCTGGTGTCCAAGTGCGTGAAGAAATGGCAACTCAAGATGGGTGGCTCCAGACTGTCTCCAGCGGGGGCGGGTTCCCCTGGGAGGGTACCAGTGACCCAGACAGCCAGGCCACGCAAGCAGGACGCACACAAAGTCCACCAGTGAGGGATATACACACTCACTGGGGGCGGCGCTCAGACGTGTCCCTCCCAGGGTCAGGAGTCATCCGGGAGATCTGTGTGGGGCGTCACCCAGGGAGCCTCGGCGGAGGCAGTGGGCTGAGCCCGACCTTGAGTGACGGACAGAACGTGGATCCCAGAGAGATCCAGGGAAGGCGCCCAGGTGCAGTCAGCCAGGCAGGTGTTTATGGAAACACGGGTCTGTGCCCAGCTCTGCTCAGACTCCGGGGAGCTGGGGGGAAGTGCATACAAATTTGATGAGGGATCCAGGTGCAAACTTGGGGAAAATCCAAGTCTCTCAGCCAGGTGGTCTGTGATTAAGGTGGTGTCCGTGGTGCAGGGAGCACCCCAGGAACTCAAAATGGGAGGTCCCACAGCGGGTCAGACTGGTGAGGGGTCAGGGGGCCTGGCACAGGGTCCAGGACTGGGTGGGACCAGGAGAGGTGAGGAGGACGTGGGAAGAGGCTGGGGCCTCCTGGGTGGAGAGACCGGGCCTGGGCATGGGGAGAGCTGACCCAGGTGGGCTGCACGGGGGTGGGGGGATTAAATATCGGGCCCGCCTGGCTGCTAAGACGCGTTTCATCGGTCTGCAGACATGCACGGAGCCTGTTTACCGGAACTGCGGCATCCCAGCCCGGAAGACAGCTCAGCCTTGACCCTCGCAGACCCTGAACAAGAAGGGGCCTGTAAGCCGGGCTGGAAGATGAGGGTCATATCGTCCGGAAGGTGGTCAGCAGGAAGTACGCCAGGCGGTCTAGCCCGGGCTGGGGCAGATGCAGAGGACACAGGTCTCAGGGTAGACTGGCGGGGTTGAGGAGGGGTTGAAGGTCTGTGATGTCAGACCAAGCGCGTCTCCAGAGCCAAGGGGACCAACCGCTCCTTGTTTCCAGTGCTTTGTGCCTTGGGGACCAGGAAGCCATCGTACGCTCTTCCCTGGGGAAGAGACTTATTCCCAGTTAGGCTGCAGGAGGAACCACATGAGGCAGCTTGCAGGATGGGCTGGCACAGCGGGGGAGCGGTTCCCGGGAGCCAGTTGGGGAGATGCTGGGAGAACTTCAGAAGAGCAGAGCACATCCTGCATTACTGGGGTCTGGGCCCACAGCAGGACAGGTGCACCCAGGCCCTGGACTTAAGAAAAGATCCACATGGCGGCTCCACAGACAGCTTCATTGTCACCACCGACGTGCTTCCGCGGGAGAGCTTTGGACACCCCTGGGGGGGACATATATATAAATTACACACACACACACACACACACACACACACATATAAAAACCATGCAGGAGACGAGGTTATCATGGAAAGTACAGTTACATCTCCCACGTTCGTGTCAAGCTCTACCAGTTTCACTCTCTTTCTATTCTGTTCTTGTTCTCTTTAAACATTTTTAATGTTCTTGCATGAGTGTGATTATTATATTCAAAGTATTTGCAATGAGCCCACCCGAACTACAACCACAGCTCCTAGGATGTCACCCCAGCCGGGTCTGCACCCAACAGCACAGAGAGGAAATGCAGAAGTGGGGTCGGCCTTAAGCTGCCCATGAACGGACGATAACCCGGAGCACATGGTCACATTCCAGTCAGGCCCTTAGGAAGCGCGTGAGTTTTTACGTAGCTGGGATGTGCGTGCGTAAGTCGTCTCCACACAACCCGGTCCAGCACAGGCAGGGCTCTGGGGGCAGCGGTGGACCCCGTGCCCTGAGAGACTTCTTTCTGCTGGACTTGGTAACAGTCTGTCCCCGCTGGTCTGAGCTGGAGCCAGGAACACTGAAGCTGCAGGTTGCATTTGTGGGATTCATGGAGAACTGCCCATGCCACCAGCTGTGCCCCGCCTGGCCAGCCCGGACCAGGGCAGGCAGGTGGCACCAGTGGTGTTCTCTCTGGGAAAACCAGCTGCGCGCTCAGCCTCTAGGGAGGCGGGGCAGGGTCCATTCTACCTGCAGACACCTCGTCGGTAATGCCTTCAGGTCCCCTCCTGGGGCCATGCGCCAACTATAAGGTGCAGCCCCATTTAGACTTTAGGAAGGCACCAAGAGCCACTGGGTTGATCAAAGGCTTGGACACGGCCGGAGCAGAGATCTCCTTCCCATCTTTATGGAAGATCATCGGTTCTTGATGCAGAAAAGTGTTTAAGGTCAAGGGAGAGTTGGTGTGAATCATTGTAACCAGAGGCTCAGGGAAGCAGGTGGGGCACGACCCCAGCCGTCTCCCCCAGTGAACACAAGCACACAAGCAACAGTTTCTACAAACGAGGGTCCTGAGCACCAGATGTTGAACGGCAAAGCGTACTAGTGACATCCGAAGTATCCACGGCGACCGAAGCAGCTCTCCTGCCCTCTACCGCAAGCTCCCGCGTGACAAGCTCGTCACTGTACCCCCTCTTTTCCTTTGAGATGTTTAGCGTGTGTGTGAGCTCACTTGTGGCGGCTCCCGTCTACCTACAGGGAAGAGAAGATGTCAAATCACTGCTGAGCCAGACGGTCTGGCTTTATCTTCATTTTTGCTAAAAATGAGAAGCAGCCTGTTCTGCGTTGCCAGGCACAGCAGGTGTATCCCTTCGCGTAAGCCGTGGTCACTCTTTCTTTCAAGAGCCCCCAAGCTGCTGCAGTGAAAGCTAGGGATGCTCTCAGGCTGTCGTTGATGGCTTTATTCTAAGAAGGCAGCAGCCATAGTGGAGGTGTGTTATTTTTACCAGTTTTACTGGCACCTGTAATTCTTTCAACAACATTTCCCATTCTGCCGCCAAAGTCGATGCCCGGCCTTGATCTACTTTGTAAAGATACATCTTCCTGGACTCAAACCTGAGGGGTCGGGGAAGAGTAGGACGTGCAGAAGGGACAAATAAAGGGTGAAAGCATGAAATCTAAAAAAAGATTAGTCCATGGAAATCATCAGCACGTCGTCTTGGTTGTTACTCAGACGCCTTCCAGATTATTGGATGCTCATGTTGGAAATCAAAACATCAACAAAAATATTTATAGCCAGTAAGTCCAAAGATTAATATTCTTAGCGTATTTGAAAAAATATTTGGTTGCACTGATAGTCCACAATTTTTGACCTATGAAATTGTTAATTACACACGATTCAGTTTAATCCTAAGACCTTAATGGATAAGTGGGCCCAGATTCTTAGCAGAAACTACTACTTAAAACATATGAAAAATGTGTGGCCTTACTAATAATTAAATAAATGCAAGTACGAAGCAAGAGCAATCCATTTTCAGCTCATAAGTGGCAGGGGTGTTTAGAGAGGCCGACTGTCCAGTGCTAGTGATAGGGGAACAAGAACAGAGCTGGAGGGAATCAAGATGCACAACCTTTTTGGAAAGCAAATTGGCAGTCAGGGAACAAAAGTGGGTTATTTTAATTGAAATACAGTTGGTCTACAATGTTGTGTTACTTTCTGGTGTACAGCACAGTGATTCAGTTATACGTGTATGTATATATATATATATTTCTTTTCATGTTCTTTTTCATTATAGGCCATTACAAGGTAATGAATATAGTTCCCTGTGCTCTAAAGTAGGACCTCTTGTTCTTCTATTTTATACATAGCCGTTAGTCTCTGCAAATCCCGAACTCCCATTTATCCCTTCCCACCTCCTTTCCCCCAAGTAACTGTAAGTTTGTTTCCTATGTCTGTGAGTCTGTTTCTGTTTTGTAAATAAGTTTATTTGTGTCTTTTTTTAGATTCCACATATAAGTGATACCATACGGTATTTTTCTTTCTCTGTCTGGCTTACTTCACTTAGTATGACAATCTTTAGGTCGAAACCATATTGCTGCAAATGGCATTATTTTGTTCTTTTTGTGGCTGAGTAGTATTCCATTATGTATACATATACCACATCTTCTTTATCCAGTCATCTGTTGATGGACATTTAGGTTGCTTCCATGTCTTGGCTATTGTAAATTGTGCTGCTATGAACATTGGGGTACATGTAGCTTTTTGAATTAGAGTTTCTTCCAAATATATGCCCAGGAGTGGGATTGCTGGATCATAGGGTAAACCTATTTCTATTCTCTGTACTGTTTTCCATAGTGGCTGCATCAAACTGCATTCCCACCAACAGTGTAGGAGGGTTCCCTTTTCTCCACACCCTCTCCAGCATTTATTGTTTGCAGACGTTTTAATGATGGCCATTCTAACCGGGGTGAGGTGATACCTCACTGTATCTTTGATTTGCATTTCTCTGATAATTAGTGATGCTGAGCATTTTTTCATGTGCCTATTGGCCATTTGTATGTCTTCACTGGAGAAATGTTTGCTTAGGTCTTCTGCTCATTTTTTGACTGTATTGTTTGTTTTTGTGTTATTAAGTTGCATGAGCTGTTTGTATATTTCATATGTTATATGAAAATTCAAAGCATATAGTTCAATAGAGATCATGGTCCAGACTCTGTAGAATACGTCTAGAAAAAGAAGAAAAGAATGTATGAAAGAATTTTTAAATTAAAAAAAAATTGAACAGGGATTATCTGGGTTTTGGAATTAGGAGGGACTTTCCTACGTACGTTCAACTTCTGTGTCGTCTTCAAGCTTAACCGTAACGGGCATGCGTTGCTTTTGTCACTGAGAAAAGTTAAACTGTATTTTCTAAAATACAACACCCCTGGTGTTGGCCTCCAGACAGAGCAGGTGATTGTTTTTGTCCCTGGCTCTCAGGCAGGATGGAAGGGCAGCTGGGACTCAGGGACAGAAACCAGACAAGGAGCTAGGGCCCCTGGCTTCAGGGTCCTGAATCTGCACTTAATTCTCTGCACCCCTGGCCAGCGTGGACCATGGAGCAGAGGGGACAGCGTTCAGGGAGGCCACGGCTTCACTGTGGAGACCACAAGGAAACTCTCCTCACTCCTTCTCAGATGCTGCTCCACTCTGGTCCTCTGAGACACCTTGGTTCCCTCTCCTGCTGGTGGTGGTATGAAATAATTTGGCTGAAATCTTCTGTCAGCTCCTGTCCCTTTTTATGGGTTGAGTTGAGTCCCTCCCAAAATTCAATATGTTGAAGTCGTAACCCCCAGTCCTTCAGAGTGTGACTTTATTGGGAAACTGGGTCACTGTCGATGTAATTAGTTCAAATGAGGTCATTAGGGTGAGCCCTACCCCAGCACAACTGGTGTCCTGATAAAGTGGAGATCTGGACGCAGAGACAGGCAGACTGTGGGCACATCCTCCGCAGGGAGAATACAGTGTGCAGATTGAAAGTACACGGCCACAAGCCAAGAAGCTTCCAGAAGCCAGGAGAGGGCCCTGGAACAGCTCTTTCCCAGCCCCTCCAGAGGCAGCCTGGCCCTGCTGACACCTCGACTTCACACTTCTGGCCTCCAGACTGGGAGGCACTACGTTTCTGTGGTTTGAGGGCCCCGACCGTGGTCCTCTGTCACCCAGCCCCGGGGACGGAACAAGCCCCCTTTTACCGACTCCATGTCCTACTCCCCTCCTTTCCTCCCCTCCAATGACAAAAATGAAAGGCTTCTGGATCAGATGAGTGTCCTGCATGGTCCAGTGGGCAGAGCAGTGCGCAAGGCCCACCCCCAGGCGCTGAGCATCTGTGACCCAGTGAAGCCACTCAGTGAGCCATTCCGGGTCCGACCACGGCTGCTTTCAGTCACATGGTGGGGAGTGAGGGGGCGTCCTGTGTAAACTTCCACCTGTTGCCCAGGTGCCTCTTCAGGGTAAGAATCTCATCTCCTTGGGTGGGTGTGTATCTTGTGTGCCTTTGAAACGACAGAAGAAAACACTGAGGGGACGGCACTGAGAACACACCTAAATTCCGGTATTTGTTAAATAAAATTATTAAGTTTGTCTGGATGCAAAAAAAAAAAAAAAAGGCCCAGACATGGCCTAACAAAGGAGAAGTTCCCTCCGTCTCGTGTGGAAGTCCCGGCCGGCCTGGGGCCTTGCCAGTGAGGCGCTTCTGTGCTGTGCGCTGGGTCTTCGGGTGAGTCCAGAAGTGCCCTGCAGAGGGGATCCCGGGCTCCCGTGACAGCCCCCGCCCTCCACGCCCTCCGAAGGCCGGGGTCGGGGGGCAGACGGCGCAACTGCGGCGTGAAGATGAAGAAAGGGAGGGTCTCCAGGGGAGGCAGTCGGCACGGAAGCCCCCGCGGTGATTCGCGGATGTAGCAGTGGAACAGCGTCCCTCTGTCTACGTGAAAGCAAGCTTGTATTTCAATATCGTTCCAAAAACATTTAAATTATAAGCTGTAGGAAACACAGTTGATCAACCCACTTTCTAGTTAATTTTTTTAAATTAAACACTTGGGCGGGGGTTGGGGGAACAAATTAGGTTCTATTTTCAGAATCAGAATCTTAGAGATGTTTGTTACTTGGGAATGAAAGTCGGCTTCTTCTGAACGTCCACCACCGCGCCTCGTCCGCTGCCTCGTCTCCACCGCCACAGTTCTGTTCTGATGGGGTGTGTGTACACATTACAGTGTCTGTGAATATCAGACAAAAGCATTTTTAGTCTCTCACAAGTTTGCAATTGCTTTCTTCAGTGGATCTTGATTAACTTTATACTCTCCTCTTGCAGGGGAGCAAAATTCACCACCTCAAAATGTGTCTTCAGCGTAAGGATTAATCTAGGCTGATTGTTTCTAAGAAACAGAAGACTCAGGAAGTCCTTCTTTTTGCCTCCCCCTTAGCTGCTAAGGAATTCGGCTAAAGGGCCTGCTTCTGGAATAGACCAGAGACGTCTGCAAAGAGCATGGGCCAGGTGAGCAGGGGGACACCCAGGCAGGCCGAGACATCAGTCTGCGCTGTGTCCTGCTGTCTCTGCAAGACCCACAAACATTGTCCCCCGAACATCTGCCTTCCCGTCTTCCTGGGAATTGCCGCCCTCCCCTCTGACGTCCCAAACCACCCCAACGTCCTCTTTGGCTTCAGCTGAAGGTGGTGTTTCAGGGGACGTTCTGGGCATTTTGCTGAGTTTCTCAGTCTCCCTGGATCACTCCCACGTGTTATTTAACTTTTATTTGACTTTCTCCTGCTAATCTGTCTCATGTCAACTCTTGGACCAGCCAGAGAGTCCAGAAGGGAAGAGGAAACCTTCCTCCTGCCCACACTCTTCACGCTGCTTCCTCATGTCCTGGTTTCAATCAATAATTCACCACCATGTCTTTCTCTTCACCTCCAGCATGGACCACGGTGCCGGCACAGCGCGGGCATTCGATAAATATTTGATGAGTGAGTGAATCCACATCAATGGTTCTTCATATTTGGAATAAGGGCTCCTCGGGGAGCGTGATGAAACCGGTGGATTCTCTCCTCGGGTAACTGAACCCACACACCATTTTGTGTGACGGCTTCCAGGCTCATAAAACCTATCCTCTGACCTCGGGGTTCTTTAAACCCCAGATATCACATTAAAGTGTGAGCATCTTTGAAAACACTGAAAGCTGTTTGTTACAGGCACCTGGTGTAGGAAGGGAAGGTGGTCTCTGATCCTAAATTTATGACCTGGCAATCTAAGACACTCTCTCACTACCGATCCCAGAGGCACCGTCTACAATGAAGAAAGACTGTTGGAACTGGTACCCAAAGGGCCCTCAAAACTAATTTAGCACAAACCACCCTCAGGGAGGCCATCTTGAGGTCTCCTGCACAGAAACGCTTTGCCTTGGGTTGAGCACAGCCGAGTCCTGGCGGGAGGTGGGAGAGAAGGGTGGGGAGCCCCCCTCCAGGCCCTGCAGCGCCTCTCCAGGGACACTCAGGGAGGCCGCTCCAGCCCAGGCTGTCCTTTGCGGCATTGTCCCCTTGTTATGTAAATGAGCCTTTTAACCCCCCAGCCAGTCGATCTGGACGTTTGTTGTTTGTTTTCTCCCACATGGGGGGATATTTGAAATTTCTGACTGATCTTCTTTAGGGGAAGTGCTGAAAAGTAGGTCATGCTTCTTTCCCTAAATAGAGTTCAGGCAGCCGGCGGGCTCCCACGCAAACTTTGGTTTCTGTCTTCTGAAGGCGGAACCCGGGCTTTCTGGGAGTAGTGGTCAGGCTGTGGTCCTCGCAGGGGTCTGTCCACCTTGGCACTCCTAACACCTTGGGCGGAATAATTCTCGGTAGCGGGCTGTCCTGTGCCCTGTAGGAGTTTTAGGAGGATCCCTGGCCTCTCCCCACCAGATGGGTAGCACCCCCACTCACCTCCCTCCACCCCCTGGTACTGACAATCAAAAATGTCCCAGACATTGGCAAATGCCCCCCGAGGGCAAAATCACCCGCGTTGAGCACCACTGGTCTACACCAACGCTTGGTCCTCTGAGCCTGGGCATGGTAGAGGAGAGCAGCACCGGACTGCAGAAGTCCTGGGGCAGAGCCGCCTGCTGGAGATTTACCAGGGACAGACCGCCAGAGTGACTCGCTCCTCCCCAGACCCACATGCACACTGCCACACCTGGCTCGGGGTCCTTGCCGAGACTACAAAAGGGAGAAGAGAAAGCCGGGTGGTTGAGGCAGTGGTTGGAGCTTGACGCCCTGGGCACTAATCCACCTGTGACCTGGTTCTACAAGCTCCCAGCTGCCCCTCAGGTGAGCTTCTAGGGGAGAGGAGAGCCTCCTGGGCTGCTTGGCAGGGACCACAGAGGCGGAAAGGACTTTGACTCCAGAAGACACGTAACACACAAAGGGCGTAGCCGCCGTGGGAAAGGCGGGTCCCACTGCACCCGGGAGGAGAACACAGGTGTCACCTGAGGGGGACCAGCGCGTTTCACTGTCAGGCGCAGCTCTGCCGAGACCCAGCTCCCCCAGCACCTCCCAGTGGCCCACTGCTGGGGGAGGGGGGCCCACATCCCACTCATCACTCCCACTCCATCCCTGGTCTCACGCTCCCCTCCCGGCTCCCTCCCAGCACACGAGCTTGCCTGGAGAATTCAGGAAGTTAAAAACACCCGATGCACTGCCTTCCCGCAGACTCTGTGGGAAAAGGCCCCCCCACCTGCCCCTCTGTCGGGTCCAGGACGGCCTCACGCAACCCAGCTCAGCCCCGGGGACGGGCTCCATGGTTCCGACCGGCCACTGCGCACAAAGCCAGCCAACCACCAAGGTTAAACCCCAACCCACAGAGACAAAGGTATCGATACGTTTTAAATCGCTCCGTCGGTTCAGCGCCACAGGAGCTCTCAGGCCAGCCACAGCCCCGACAAAGGGGCTTCTCTCTTTCCCCCCGCCACCCGGACCCTCCAACTCCCCTTCCTACCCCCTACCCTCCCGCCCAATCCCACTCTTCTCCACTGTTGTCTTGTCCACACCCTCACTCTCCAGTCCTTCCCTCCAGGAGCTCTCATGACACTGCGTTCGTGGCACAACCACATCTGTGTGGCCGGCGGTGTCCTGCTGTAAACGCCACGCTCTACTGGTGAAGACTGACCCCCAAAGCCCTTAGGTGTATCCTGGTTTTCTCAATAAATGCTTGTGAAAAAGATGTGCTGAAAGAAAAACTGATTTTGTTTTTCCAAATAACCGGTTCACATTGTGGATGCTCTTCATTTCTGATTGACCTTTTATTGGCAACTGGCCCCATCACTTAAAGCATCTCTGCGTCAGACCTTCAAGTGAACGGCAAGCTCTGGACAAGCACTTAGGTGTGCTGGAGTGGACTCTTCAAAATCACGCACAATACTGAAAGACCAGGAGCAGCCAGGGTGTCAAGGTGAAAAGCAAGTAAGCTGAACCTGTCCTCATACAGCGCAGCAAGTGCCGTGAGCCACACAGTCTCAAAGAACACAATCTAACAGCAAATTTCCAAAATTCTAAATTATGGCCCCATTAAGTAAAGAGAAATTAGTTAAAATTACAGTGATGTTCATACTTTAGGGGAGAAGTGGTGTTACGAGTGGACTTTCATTTCCCTCCTTGGGAATCCTGAAGGATCCCAGACGCTGCCCTGTGAACTGGCCCCTGCGGCCGCCCCCGCCCGCCATTCTCTCCCCAGCACCAGCTCTCTTCCTTCCTGGCGTTTACCACCCTTGGGAATCCTACCGTCTGCCTCCTTGTTTGTCCTCCCCACCAGCGTGTGAGCCCCCGGGACGGCGGAGTCCACACGTGTTTGGTCACCACTGTATACCCAGCACAGGGCCCGGCACAGGTAGGAGGGCTCAATAAAAAATATGTGAGAAGAAAAACAAAAAGGCATCTGTGGAATGGGAGAAAATATTTGCAAATGACGCAAATGACATCATTTAATTTCCAGGATATGGAGCCAGCTCAGCTAACTGACTGGGGATGTTAAATCTGAGGTGGGCGGGGATCTGCCGCACTTGGTGATTTCAGAAATTCCACTCCCATCATTGGTGCTTCACAAAATCATTCATTAACATAACAAGACACCCACACCCCTCTTACCATTTAGGAAATTCCAAGGGTTTTAGGTGCTCTGTGCCAGGAATGGACAAAAATCAAAATACGTATTTCTTACTATAAATCCCAATATCACAGAAAAGTACCCAACTCGTATGGCTGTTTGGAGGCTTAACTGAGATGATGCGCTAAGATGCTCCACGAGGCACCTGGCACGCCATCACGTGTTCCAGCGCGGTGCTGGTCTCCCGGTGCCTCTGCTCTGCAGCCTCCGGGGCGGACACAGGAAGTGTGTGCTCACACGGAAGCGCAGCGTCCAGCTGGATTTCTGAAATGGCATTTTCAATCAATGCTTGATAAAACAGTACTTTCATGAACTGGCTGTGACTTAGAAATGCACACCACAAAGTCACTGCAGGAAGAAAAAGTTTTAAATCTGCAAGAGAAGTCGAACATCAGGAAAGAGCCGAGCAGGAAACTAGTACCGAGGGCGGCTTCCTTCCCTGCAGCTGCCTCTCCCCGGGGCCATCTTCCTCTCTCAGAGCCGAGATGGTGGAGTCACTCTGCATCCTTCCTCCCCTGCCGCCCACCCCATCCTGGCAGGGAGGCGGGGCCCGCGTCCCGCCGCCGGGGAGCCTGGGCGGCACAGGCAGCGCTCTCATACTGCCGTCGTACTCCTTCTGGGATCGGGATTTACCCTGAAGATTATCAGAGGGAAGGACAGCCTCCGGGTCCTTGTGACAGCAGCTGTCATTTCCACGCTGGAAACAGAGGCTGGGTCCCCAGTGCAGCTGGGCTGATGGTGTCCACTCGGCCTCGCTGGGACACCTTCCTGGGACACAGGCAGGGAGCGTGGGACACCTGCCCTCTGTGCTGAGCAGGGGCCCCTGGGCTGGCTGCAGGGACGTGAGTGTGGCCCTGTTGAGTCACCGTTTCCACCGTGTCCAGCCCTAAAAATGACGGGGGAGCATTCCTGGGCTCAGGGAGGGGAGACAAACGCCAGGAAGGGGAGAAAAGAATGAATAAAGGGAGGCCCAGCCTTTCTGTGCCTTCACAGCCCCTAGGCCAGCAGGTCCTCGGACACTTTCCCTGCCCACCGACCTGTCCAGAAAGAGGGGGTGGGCTGCCTGTGGCCACAAGCCAGGAGACCCTGAAACTGTCCTGCCCCAACCTCTGCGTCTACTGTCAAAATCCCGCAAGGGGCTGAGGCCCAGGTTTAACGTCCAGGCCAAGGGGCTGCACGCACCAGCCCATGGACTCCATGTCTGCTGCCCTCTCTACACCCGGGGTTTTCATCTCTGCGGAGGGGTGAAAACAGTCCTCCCCCGGTGGTTTGTGAGGTGAGGAGGCTGAGGGGGAGTGGAGTCGATTCTGCAAAGCACGTGGGGTCTCCTGGCAGCTGGCAGACGGAGCTCAGGCCGCGTGGCCCTCAGGCGACGTCTCCGTGGCTCAGGCCCCCGGAACAAACACACAGACTGGGAACTTACAAACAACAGAAGCATATTTCTCGCAGCTCAGGGGTCACCCTTCTGAAAACGTAATCACGGGGAGGAACTTTCCTTTTGCTTTACAATAAATTGTGGATTTAAAGGAGACAGCATGCTGGGCTTTCGTTTTAAACGGAGCCTCTCTGGGCGGTGGGGGGGGGGGCACAGTATCCTTGGCTCTATTTGGTTTCTGGTCGAGGCCAAGGGCATCAGAGCGGTGTAATCCCCGTCAGCCTGGCAGATACAGGTCCCTCCATCCGTCCTCAGGCCCTGGGGAGGAGGGGAAGCTGGAGGCTCAGGGGACAGCGGGTGCTCCCAGCGGCGCCCGGCTGCTGGGACCCTGGCCCTCAGCCCAGGGCCGCCCGGACGGAGGTGGGGAAATCAGGGTCCCGAGCAGGGAGGGCCAGGGAAGGGGCGGACGGCAGGACATGGCTCTGAACGTCGCGCAGCTCCCGGCACGGGGTCTGGGCTCTGCCCCCACCTCTCACCCTCTGATGCCTTTGGGCAAGACGTGCGCCTGCACTGGCCTCATCTGTGGATAACACCACCTGTTCTGTCCACCGTGCAGGACAACGACCGTCGCTATTAAGGGCTTGGCCATCTGCAATGTATTTTGCAAACAGAAAGGGGATACTCCTACGGTTAAATTAGAGTTTTTCCCTCCTTCCCTCCATTTTACCGTGTTTCCTCCACTATCTATATGGGTTTTTTCAGTCACGACCACAACCTTTATCGAATGTAGGAAGCAACACTCCGTGTATCTGGGATGCTGCTCAGAGAACATCCCTCGGTGTCTTCTCGAACCTACGCTCCCTCCTGCTCACCAGTCCTTTCTTTGTCGCCTTGGCGGCGACTCCGAGGACGGGGGGCTTTGAAAGGAGGGCAGGGGGCCGGGCAAGGGGAGTAGCCCCCCGGAGTGCTGCCCGGGATGACCCCCAGCCCCGTCCACGTCCCTCACCATCACCCGCCACCTGGGGCCTCACACCAGGCCAGAGAAATGAGAGCCCTGGTGTGCGACGAAAGGGCTGCCGTAACAAACGGCATGGACGGGGCGGCTAAACCGCAGGCACATCTTCCCTCACAGTCTGCAGGCTGGAGGCCCACAGTCAAGGCGTCGGCGGGGCGGGCTTCTCCTGAGGCCCCTCCCGCTGGCTTGCAGACACCGTCTTCCCCGTGTCTCCACGTGCCCTTCCCTGTGTCCTAACCTCATCCTTGCGTGAGCTCGCCAGTCCTGCTGGACCAGGGCCCACCCCCTTTTTGTAGCCGCCGCCTCCCAACACAGCGCACTCGGAGGCACTGGGAGCCAGGGCGCCAGCTGACGCACCTGGGGGGGGGGGGCTGCACAACTCAGTCTGCGGCAGACATCCGCGAGGTGGCAGCCCTGTGACGGGCCGCGCTGCGTGCAGGGCTAGGGGCCCGTGGACGCTGCACTTCGCTCATCTTCAAACAAGCCGTTGGAAGGAAGAAATCAGGGCAGCACATAGACTTGGGACACGCAGTCACTGACTGGGAGTCAGGGCTCTGGAGAGCCTCCCAGCCTCTCCTGCCGACAAACCGGTTTGTCCTGCCGCCCTCTTCCTACCATTATGACCCCAGGAACAGAAGCCAGACGTGTTTAGTCACCAAATGATAAAATACTGCGCTGCTGCTCTTTGAAGATATGACATCCGTCCCTGAGATCTTTATCTTTGCCGCAAACGCACTGAGGGCGAGTCTTCTCGCCAATGGGAGGCAGGACCCTCGGGGTAGGCCCGAGGGGAGCGGGGCTGGCGGGGGACCAGGAACGGAGGAGGAGTCTATTCCTGGCCGTCGCAGGAAGCCGGGGAGAGGCCGACAGGTCCCTGCCAGGCTGCGGGAGCTCCAGGGAGCCACGCTGGACAGAGGAAACGGACACAGACTCACGGGGACTCCCCGGGCCGGGCCCTGGGTGGGCAGGGGGACCAGGGAGAGGGGCTCCTCAAGGCCAGAGAGGCAAGTCCTGCGCTCAGGAGCGGGGGCTCCGAGGGCCGGGTGGGGCAGGGAGACGTGCCGTGGAGGCGGGAACAGGCGCTGGGAACAAGTGAGGGTCACACCCAGGCAGCAGCACCCACTTCGATCTCAGGGGCTCGCCTGGTCCGGAAGAGGGTGAAGAGAGGGGTCAGGCTCAGGACTGAGCTCCCCGGGGTGGGCCAAGCAGGCTGCTCTGCGGCTATGGGGTCGGGACTGAAAGTGATCTGGACAAACAGGGCCATCTATACGCTTTTGACTCCTTTCCCTGTTTCTTCTTAAGAGTCCAGTCTTATCCCAGCCAAAGAGAAAAGGAAAGCGCCCTCATTTCCGTTCAGGGCTGGCCGAGGTTGCTGCGGTGAGGGATCCGTCCTCCTCTGGCGGCTCCAAGAGGCGGGGCTGGCGACATGGATCAACTCCTGAGCCAAGAGCATCAGTGGAGTGAGACGCCAGAATCCAGGAGCAGACGTCAGAGCCTGAGAGTCTCCGGGCCACAAACACCCACCTGCTGCCCAAAGGCATCACTTTCCCTGCTGTTTCCAATGAGACCAGTCAGAAGCTCCTGCAAATGAGCCAAAGAGCAGCTGCTCCCAGAGGAGCTGGGTCCGCCCGGCAGCCATTCACAGCCCGGGATCCTGGGGTTGTCCCGGGGGGCAGTGCGTGGGCAGAAAGGGAGAAGATGGCGCAAGGCTGGAGCTCGCCTGGACCGCAGCCCCGTGGGCCCTGGGGGCCAGACAGCAGCGGAAGCGCCGTGCGCCAGGAGGCGGAGGTGGGCCGGGGACAGAAGGCTCACCTTGCCTCGCTGGGGAAGGGCCCCATTTCCAGCGGGAAACCCTGTCATTCTTCTCCACTGACTCAGGAGAGGGTCCCCCAGAGAATGGTCTTCAATTAAAAGTGAGCCCTGGGCAATATGGTTTCAAGACCCCAGGACAGCCAAGACCCAGCACCCCAACAGGCACCTCAGAAGTCCTCCTGGAGCCTGCAGTTGGGCTGCCGGATAGCATACAGGATGCCCAGTTCAATGCGGATTTCAGACACCCAAGGAGTAATTTTCTAGTATTAGCATATCCCGTACAATATGTGGGACGTGCTCATGCTGTAAAAGTTCTCTATGTATCTGAAACTCAGATTTAACTGGGCACCCTCTGTGTCGTAGCCCCGGCCTACAGGGTCACCAGCAGTTGTCATTGTTAAGATGTAAGAGTTGGATGGAGGTGGACAGGCTGTCCCTGCAAGCTGCCAGCAGTGTGACACACAGATGGTTAGCTGGGCTGACCCAGGCGGCTTCAGCCCTTTCTAGGGGTATCCGTGCTCTTGGCTGCCATGTACAGGCATCTGATTCAACCAGTTCGACCGGAAGAGCATTTATGGTGCCCTGTCACCGGGAATCCAGACAAGGCGTGGTCAGTGGTGTGAGCCGTCAAGAACCTCCCGTTTGCCCGCCCTGTCATCCTCTGGGCTGACTCCACTGTGGGCTGGGAGCAAGACGGCGGCAGCGAGCCCAGTGTCGCCCCAGACACAGCCAGGCCACAGCACCGGCCTGACTTCTGAGCTGCGGTGGAAGACAGGACAAAGGTAAAGGGCTGTCCAGGATCCGGGACACCCACGTCTTGTGGCCAGTGAAGAGCATGAAGAGAAGGGCAGAACTGAGTGGGAGGGTCACCATGTCAGCTGGAGGAAGCTGGCTGACGTGTGTCAATGTATGAAGCATGTCGATAAAAGGGAGCGGAACGACGACATGGAAAAAATTGGAACTGACTGATGACCGGAGGAAGGAGCAGGGTACTGATGGGGCCGTCTGACTGCATCCCCACGCCGTGTCCTACAACGTCACGTGGCTCCCGAGCAACGGGCTGAGACCTTCAGTCGGCTTCATCCCACCTTTGGGAAATTAACCTGTTGCTGAGAAATGCACCAAGCGCGAACCCAGCAGCAGCTTCCTCTGTGGTTTACGGAGGAAAACACCGCGGTCGATTTACGGAAACGCTTTCCTCCTGGATCATCTCAGCAAACGAGACCCCACGTGCACTTGACCTTCATTCTCTCTTTTATCTGTTTTATACGTCACTTCTAGAAGCAGAGGACTGTTTATCCAGGAACAAAACTAGGTGAACAGTGTAGACGCTTTTCAAATGTCATTTAAAAGCAACTCTCTGAGAAATACTGCCAAAGGGTCCGCACGTTGCCAGTGAGAGAAAATACACGCTGGCGGTCATGCCCCAGCTTTCTCCTGACTTCTCTAAAAATAAAAAACACAAGGAAGACCATGTCAAAGTTTTGGAAGATCAAATCCCATATCAAATTGATCAGATCTGATTTCCAATTGTCTGTGAAATATGAGGGCAGTTAACACAGGTCATAAAGATCTTAAAACTCCTGGCCTTTCATTGTCATTTCTACTAAGTGAATGTCCCGCCAAGCAGCTCACCTGCAGCCTAGAGCATGCACCATAAAAGGAGAACACTGTCGTATCTTCAGGCCCCCTTTCTCCACCAAACCACTCAGAAACCAGCATTTACCAAGATACGCTATTTATCAAATCTTGTCCAGAAATCTTGAAAATGCATTCATCTCAAGGTACTTCTGAGGGTGCTTCCGATCTAAAATTGGTAGCGGTGGAGAGGGGTGTTAAGTCAGAAGGCTGGCTTAGCTAAGCGGACCTGGGTTCCGGTCTTAGTTCTGGCCACACTGCCACTGTGACCTCGGGCAAGATGACACTTCTGGGCCTCAGGGTGCCAGTAAGGACGGCATTCAGCTGCCAGGAACTGAAAACCTACCCACCGTGGTGCCTCTAAAAAGCACGAACTTCCTCAGAAATGTAATGCCCGGGGCTGATGCAGCAACCCGGCCTGCCCTTCACTCTCTGCCCCCTGCAGGCTGTCACATTCGTCTCTCGTTTGCCATCTTCCGGTGGTGAGACGGCTGCTGCACCTCCAGGATCACACAAAGACGGAGGGGAAGCGGGAGGCAGAAACTCAGCTTCCCCAGAGACCCTGAGGTGACGTCTGTGTGTGTCACGAGACCCCAGCCTCATCTTCCCCGCGTGCAAGGGGCTGGGGGTGTAAGGCGTTTCCCTGACACGCTGCGGCCCCAGTAAGATGGGGGTTCAGATGACAAGGGGGAGAGGGAAACAGAGTTTGGCTGGCAAACAGCAGGGCTGGCCCCGCTGGCCCCGTTCCGCTGGTCACCCGCGCGTGCCCTCGACTAGTGTGCGCGGAGCGCCTCCCCTCTCCAGGCGGACTTTGAGGCGCTGGGATACAGCTCGGTTTGGACACAACCCGGCAGAACAATAAATACCAACTGCCTCGGGCCACCAGCCCTATAAAGTGGTTCTGTAAAAACCGAGAGCTGATACAAAACAGAGACTTCCCTTCCTGATCCAGTGGTCTGAGCACGAGGAGGCAGTGGGTCTAATCATGGCCTGAACTGTAACTTGTCTTCCTCTCCTCTCCCTCCTCTTCAGAGCGCCCCAGCTCTCCTCCGGCCCACCAGGAAGGGGAGCCCCTCCTGGAGGAGAGAAGGCCAGCTCAGGAGTCCAGATCCTCTGGTGACCCATGAGGCACACCTGCCTCCTCCTACCTGGGCCCCAGGGGCAGCAGCTCATCAGACACCCCTCCAGGCAGTCCACTTCCATATCCCCTCTAAATAAGAACTCAGCTGAGCACCCTGAGCCCTGCACCTGCTGCTGCCGCCCAGAGGGAACTGTGTCGGCCTCTGGGAGCCAGCAGGGAAGTCACATCAGATGCACCCAAGCCTTTACTCTCGCTGACCCACGGCTCTGACTTTACTGCTGGGAACCAAGCTTAGGAAAGTTATTCAAACTGTAGAAAACTTTTATCCACTAAGATGCTCACGGTGGCATCTGGCATAACAGCCCAGCAGGGGAAGCATCTACACACTCAGCAGTGAGGGAGCACGGTGCACACGCTCCACGAAACATGAGCCACTAACTGCCATGGTTATAAGGACCGAAGCGCATCAAGAAGAATGCTTACATGACTGCGTCAGTGAAAACTGCAAGAGACAAACTTACAGCCAAATTATCATTACAATTTTAAGTCTACATACAAGGAAAAATACTTTAAAAACAGTAATGGGGGTAAGGATTATGCAAATACGGGTGGTCAGATTTTAAGCGACCTGTTTCTCTTAGTCTTCAAATTTTTATGCATGTTTACATGACTTTTTAATGGAGAAATAAATTCATAATTTGAAAAAGTGCAGGGAAATTCAAGGCTTTGTGAACTACTTTACCTTCTCTAGAGTGACATATAAATTCTAGGAAAAACAATAACCCAATAAGTAGGTCTTTTCACGTGTACGGTTTAGAAGAAGGACGGCAGGAAGAGAGAAACAGAAAGGCAATGCTTTTTCTGAATTTTCCCAGACTTGATAGGACTTGCGTTTTTAAACCTATTCTTAGCAGTTGAACAGAAATGAAGGAAGCTCTTCTCCCTCTACTTAAATTCCAAAATTCCACAACCCATCTTCCTGCGGCGAACAGAGGATTAGGCAACAGTCGGGACTTGCGGGCCACCACGGATGTACCAAATCACCTCAACAAGCCAAGCAGAAGATTCCCTTTTAGCCCAACTGCAACTTTATTTTTCAATACAGAACAAGTTTAACCTGTTTTTCCCTTCTCCCTCTTCACTAAAGTTGCCTCAGCGAAGCTGGCCAGTGCACTCGCAAGCCACGTTATTTCCACACTTGACCAGCCTGCCCCAACCCGTCCCAGGAGGCACACAGGAGAGGAGAGCTCTTGTCCCACCCGTGGGTGCAAACTTGAGCAGCCTCAAACGGGGACGCGGGCCTGAGTGTCCCAAGTCTTCCCTCCATTCTTCTCCCAAGGCGAGCTGCGGAGGGGTGGCTCCCGGGGCACGCGGCCCTGGTGAGTCCTGACCTGTGGTTACTTGTTGAGTGTTTCCAGAGCCCTGCCTGCTTCACAGATCTGTGCTTAGCCTCCCATTGTTGGGGACACAAGAACGTCAAGCCGCTGCCTTCAAGGAGCTCACAGTCTCGTCGGAAAGGCAGACGCCCACAAGACACAGCCCGCACACGAGTCACAAAGGGCCACGGAGGAAAGCTGTGGGCTGAGGAGCCGGGCGTGGGCTGGGGAGGGTCAATCTCACAGTTTCAGGTTCAAACACAGGAGACAGATCGTGGGCGGGGCCAATTTTCAACACCTTTCTGGAGGCTGTGTCTAGGGTGTTCATGAATTCTTCACATCTTAGCATCCGGAGCAGTGGTTCTGGAGTTTGGGAGAGGGTGGTGAAGAGGGCTGGACTCTGAGAATCAGATGAGCGCATGGGGCCCGCCCCAGGAAACGTGATCACCCTCTAGGCGCTAACATCTGCACGTAATTCGGAAGATTCATGGGCTGCATCCTCCCAGAGCCAGCCACGGGCTTCCAGGACAACAGGGTCAGATTGTAATCATTAATACTGAGCATTTCCTGCATGTTAGGACCTGAATTCATTCTGTACCTATATTCTTTCCTTCAATCCTCACAACAAAAATAAGACACATGAAGCATTGTTTCAACAGTACACACGAAAAAGCTGAGGCTCGGAGCAGTTACTCGCCCAGATTAGAAGGTGGATTCAAACCAAGCCAAGCAGCAAAGTCTGAGCTCTTTCAAATAACTGGCTGAGGTAGGCAGCCACCATCACCCGCCTCCACCACCACCACCACCACGGGCTCGCCGATGAGGAAACAGGGGTCTTGGGGGGTTAAGTAACTGGCCCCGGGCCACGCGGACCCCGGACTGAGAGCTCTTGCCAAAGAAGCAGGACAGAAGGTGACAGAAGGTAAAAGCTTTGAAACCCCAAGTGAGGCACACTTGTGGGGAAGGTTCTTAAAGCAAAAAACTTAACATCTGGCCATCGGGCTTGCCCCTGGAGCGGTGGTTCCTCACGGGCCGGGGGCAGGGGGAAGGAAGGCTGCGGTTGGCCCTGTCCTTTTACTGCGACCCTAAGCAGCCTGCGTGGTCAAGGAGCCCAGGCCCCCAGCCAGACTGAGTTGGCGGGAGCTGGAGGAGATGCTCTGTGAGAACCACACGCCGACCTGGAAGCTCTGGGCTCAGGCCAGAGCTCCGCACCCCGCTCCACAGGACAAAAAGGAGACAGGCGAGCAGGGACTCCCTTACCTGCAGGAGATGCTGGTGTGCCGCCCAGCCACCCCTCCACGGCGTCCTGCTTACTGAAGCCCCACGCTGTGCCCGGCGCCCGGGGAGCCGTCCATTCCTTCAGGACCAGGGAAGCCAGGGCGCGGCGGGAAAACGGGGGGACCGTCACTGGCCAGAACCGCACACACGTCTTCAAGGCTCCCTCACAACAGGCGTCTTCAGACAGTTAACGCTTTCTTCTACCACTGGAGAAACCGTTTCTAAACGTCTCGTTCAGAAACATTTCCAAACCAGTGATAATACCTGAGTCTTGCCGCATTTTAGACTGGACGTGGTACTAACCAGCCTATTCATCATGCTCGGTGCCAGGGACTGTGGGCTGTTTACAGAAGTCAAGTTCACCAGCAGGGCATAAGTATCTGCCAACTTCCACGGACAGTCGTAAAACGTGGCTCTGAGAACGAGAGGTTGCTTCTGATCGGAGCAATCAGACATGCCTTGCTTTTACTTGTGTGTAAATCTCACATCAAACCTAAAAGAGACAGGACAGAACAGCGGTTAGATTACAAGCTTTGATGGCAAAATATCCTTGTCCAGCCACTTGCTAGGTATGTGGCTTTGAGCACATCCTTGAGGCCTCAGCCTTCATCCATAAAATGGAAATAATAATATTATTTCAAAAGGGTTGTTGAGAGGATTAAACAAGACTGTGGGTGCTGGGTTTGGCACGGGACACACACTCAACAAAACAGCAACTACAATTATTATTCAAAAAGTTTGAGAACAAGACCCTATGCCCTTAGACTATACAGATTAACGTTAGACGCCCATGTATTTAACGACTAAAGAAATAATCTTGTAATTAGGTGGAACACTTTCTCCCTAAAACTTATATCCTTCCAGTGGATCCATGCTGGCAACAGTCTAGCATCTAACTGATACAGGAAAAACGGGGCGTGAGAGGGTGGTCATGCCTCGGGTCTCAGGTGAGTCCCTGGGACGCGCCCCACCAAGTGGGGGTCCTTGGCTTCGCGCAGGAAAGAGTTCAAGGCGAGCCATGGTTGAGTGAGAGTAGATGTATTCAGAGACACGCGCACTCCGAGGACAGAGTGCGGGCGTCTCAGAAGGGAAGAAAGGCCTGGGAAGAAAGGCCTGGGAGATACACACGCCACAGGCAGAGTGCGGGCCGTCTTCCTCAGGAAGGGAGCGTGGCGGCCTCAGAGCACGGGGGCGGCCACGGAGAATGAGGGCGGCCACGGGGGTGGGGGTGGGGGCTGGTGGCTTTTATGGGCTCGATAACCTCATATGCTAACTAACAAATGGGAGGATTATTCCAGCCACTTCGGGGATTCCCAGGAGCTGGGCCCTCACCCACTTTGCCCTCTACGGTCAGCCTGGGGGCTGTCCCGGCGCCCTGGGAGGGCCGGGCAGCAGCTACTGTGTTTTAATGGGCGTGTGCTGAAGCTCGAGGTGTGCTGGGAGCTGACTCTTCCACCATCTTGGTGCTCACTGCTGTGTCATTCTTTTAATGGCTGTGCCCTGCCCCCTTCCCTCCTGTCTCATAACTAACCAGATTTTTTTTTTCAAGCCAAAGAAAACTGTGTAACTATGCTAGAATTATTCCCAACCCTGCTATTTGTGAGGGCATCCTGTGAAGCTCAGAATTTTCAATTATTTCTAGTGAAAGCAGAAATACAACAAAATTCCTTCCTGGTAGCAGAAAGAACACTCAGAGACAGGCTACCAGCTTCTCTGTCTCGTTTTGATCTCATAAAGTACATAGGAAAGAAAACAAACAAAAACAAAACACTTCAAATGTTCCATTGCAGTGAACTCCAACTGAGTTAAAGCACTGCAAGCAGAATAGAAACTGGTGTCTTGCTTGTCCAGCTCTTCCCAGGACAAATAATTTGGAGGCAGGAATCACACAGCTCCTGTGGCTTTGGATCCCCAGCACCCAGCATAGTCCCCACCCACTGGAAGCCTCAGTAAGTGATCCAGGGTCAAATCTTATTATTTAAAGGCCGCTCATAAACAAGCCATCGGAAGCCATGAGAAGGCAGGGCCAGCTTGCTCTGCCTTCCCCTCGTCCGGAAGGCCCTCTGCACCCAGAGTGGCACAGCCAGCAACCGCCCAGGCTGTCCTGCAAGAGAGAACCTGCAGCGTTTCCCCAGAAGGTGCTCAGCGGATAAAGCCCCATGGTTCCCAGCGCCACCTCTTCCTGCTCCTGACAAAGTGGGCTTTCTCGTCCCAAGCACGTCCCCAGGCCTATGAAAGAACAGTCTTGTGCGTCGTTGGCGCTGCCATGAACACGACCCCGCCAAGGGGACGCTGTGTGACTGCCCAGGGGCGTGGGCTTCTCTGATCGACAGGCATTGTTTTGCGCCTTTTCATGTGGACGGGGCGGTGGGTGACATCCTAGGGGCTGTGGGACGTCCTCCCAGTGCAGCTGTCCAGCTAGTTCAGAGGCAGACATCTTTCTGAAGCATCTCGCCCAGAGGTCATACTGTAGAACCTTCCACAATGTTGGCCCTGGGGGTCGGGGGCGGGGGCAGGGGCAGGGCAAAGCCGAGATGCCAAGGCCGGCCCTGTCCCCTCCGGGCTGAGCCCCGCTTGGGTCTCCCTCGCGCGTCCACGTCGCAGGTGGCAGAATCAGAACCTGTGGACCAAATCCAGGCAAGGCTGCATTTGCTTTGTCTGCATGGTGCTGGCCCACACGGGGATTTCCAGAATTTTTATTATTTTCTAGAGTGGTTTAGAATCAGGAGGCCTGTGTCAAAAACCCAGACACTCGACTTCTCGGGCAATCTGATGATGCGGGGCCGTCACTCCTGCAGGGCAGCCGGCGGCTGGCCCTGGGCAGCTTCGGCCCCCTGGAGAACGAGCCGTCCGGCCCGTGCCCTGCTCTGTCCCCCCCCCACCCCCGACTATTTCACCAGCCATCACACCTGCTGGGTCCTCACGTGACTGTGAATCCTGCCGCGGAAACTTGACCTTAGTCTCCCAGGCCAGCGGCGCACGAGGTGCGACCCACCAGGGCCGGGTTTCTGGCTGGCTCTGAGGAACCAGGCCAGAGGGAGCAGCTGTGCAGCACCTGGACCCTAGCTGGACTCCACCACACCCCCCACTGTCCTTGTCTCCTTCAGTGTGCCCAGGAGGCCTAGCAGCCCTCAGCAGCAACACCAGTGAGCCCTGGGACCCTCAGGGACCCGCAGAACAGCCTGAGAAGGAAAGGACCCAACCTGGACTGATCGCCCACCACGGTCCTCAGGGGCCCAGAGTGCTCTGTCTTCAAGGAGATGTAAGACTTAAGACTTAACAACCCCCAGCAAATAGGGAAAGGCGTCTAGGAAGAAAAGTACCCAAGAGTCTCCCTTGGCAGCACGTTAAAATGCCCACAAACCTCTCTCTGGGTGAGGGGCTGTTTCCACAGCCAGCCAGTACTACCCCTGGCGCAGCTTCCAGGTGCCTCATCTTAGCTGACCACGAGGAATCCCGCAGTACGGCCCAGCGGCCCCTGCAAAGCACGCCCGCCCTTTGTGGACAAGGCGCTATTATCGAATCACCCCGCAGCCTTCTCTTCTAACCAGTAAATCTTATTTCTCAACCTTTTAATCAAGCTTGTAGTTCTCACCTGCACCTTCTGTGCGTTCTCTGCATCTTTCCAGGTTCACATAACACAAAACTAGACGCAGAATTCCAGCAAGGCTCTGAGCAGTGCTAAATATAATAGAGATTCCTTTGTGGTTTCTAAGTGTGTGGTTTATTTTACACTCGATTTCCAAACCAGAGCACTTCATTGCTGACTCCTGATCAGCCCAGATTTGAGGGGGTGGGTCTCTCCTTTGCAGGCACAGCCCCTTTGTCTCTTCTGAACTTGGCTTCTGTTAGTTTCTCTCCAGTTTTCCTAAGCCGTTCAGAATTCTGAACCCAGTTTGGTTTCTCTTCTAAACAGATTTTCAGCCCCCCCCCATCACCGCTCCACCCGTTCGCTCAAGCCGCGCCATCCCCTGCCTGGACCGTTGCAGTGCTTCCCGGTCGTCTGTCTTCCGCTTTGCTCCGCACAGTCCATCTCCCTCCCAGAAGCCAGGGCCATACGATTCAAATGTAAGTGGGCCCCCACCTCGCTCCCCTGTAGGGTGGGTCTGTCCCCCGTGGAGGTGCTGCTGCACCTTGGGGAGAGGGGCAGTGACCCTATCCCAAGGGTCCAGCCAGCTGTAGGGGACAGGGACACAGGGACAGAGGGGTCACAGGGGGCAGAAGAGGGTAGATGCGGCCAGGGCCAGAGGGGTCCAGGCACAGGCCCCTAGGGAGACAGGGGGCTGCAGTCCCTCCTCTCCCCAGGTTGTGGTCTGGGGAGCCCCACAGTGGAAGGGGAACCAGAGGCCGAGCCATCTTTTGAAAAAAGGATAGCAAAGCGGTGCGTGGATGTTCGCACACCACACAGCCCCGTGACTGGGCATCTCCCAGGGGACCCGCAGTGACAGCTGTGCCGGGAAGACGTATATTCACGGACACCCTGGTGTTTGACTTTGCCCAGGTCAGCAAAGGAGGAGACGTGATGAACATGCACGCTGAGTGGTGGCAGTCAGGGGCTGGACACGGCCAGCCCAGGCTCTGCAGTGACCGACCACAGGGCGGCTGTCCCTTGAGGAAGGTCCCTGCCAGCCTCTGCTGCTCAGGCACACGGGCTGGGGGTGGGCAGCACGTGGGGCCACCGTGGAGACAGTGGAGGGTGGCCAGGGGCCAAGGTCGCTGCTGCTGCCGTGACATCCGGACCAGGGAGGCCGTAACCTCGGGCCCCGCTAAGCAGCCGGGAGCAGGGGGCCCTGAGTGTTCCCAAGACCACTGCAGCTTCCCTTCCCGCGGCCAGCGGGGAACCGAGATGAAAGAGCTCAGAATGAGAGGCATCCTCTGCCGGACTCCACGCCCCACAGCCCAGTACTGACCACGCAGTGGACTCAGTGATGTCCCCGAGCTGAGCCACGTCCCTGGTCCCCAGGGAGCCCCCACCTCGCAGCCTCCCTCAAAGAGCCAGGGTAAGGGCATAGCTTTGGTCCCCAGGCTGCTGGCTGGCTGGGAGGCACGCCCTCTTCCCTCAGCTCCCCCAGGACCCTGAGTGCAGACTTCATTCCAAGGCCACAGAGCAAGCAAGGGCAGGATCCCCGTGCTCCCTCGGGATGCTCAGGGACGGAGGACAGATGCTTTGATCTTACTGGAGGCTCGGAGATACTGTCATGTAGACGTCGTGATTCCAGAGGACTGAGCTCGTGTTCGGAGACAAGGGAGGAAGGCTGGTGGGGAAGTGGTTCGTAGCGGCGAACGTGGGGAGCCCCCAGACGACCCCGACCAGGGGAAGAGAGAAAGTGTGGACGGGCAGAGGGGGCCCAGCACCGGGTGGGGCTGAGCAAGCCTGCACCTCTCCGCACACTGTCGGGTGGAAAAGCAAGTTGCAGAAGGAAACGCACAGACCAGCTCAGACGGAGAACGGCGCCGGAGGCACGTGTCTGCAGCAGCAGCAGCAGCAGCGGGGACCGGGGGGGGGGGGGGGGGGGGGCCGGGCGGGAGGTGCGCGGGGCAGGGGGCGGGGCTGTGGCGGCGCGGGGACGTGTTTCTGAGACGCAGGGCTGCTGCGCAGCTGCCACCGACCCCGGTCTCTCACATTTCAGCGTCCCCGACGTCCGGCTGCTCTTCGAACTGCCGTCAGCCGGTGGCGGCTGTGAGGTCGTCGCGGCGCCCTAGAAGTGCCTTCACCGCTTCGCTCACTCAGGCTTTCCTTGCTTGTGTGTGCGCAGTCTGCCACAGACCTCCGCCCCGGTCTGAAAGGCCACTTCTAAAAGTAAAAAAATTCTAAATGACAAAAAATAAATAAGTAAAATCATGGAAGTCAGGTCACTTCAGTCTCTCCTGAGAGCGTCTCAGGGACCTCCCCTCACACTTAGCCCCCAATTAAAGTTCTTCCAGGGGCCTTCAGGGCCTTCAGACTCTTCCTCCTGCCTCCTCCCTGCTCACGGCCCTTCTGCCCGGGCCCCCCTGCTGCTCGGCCTCGCACCGCTGTTCCCTGCCCAGAACGCCCTTCCCCTAGGTGTCCTGTGACGCTCTCCCTGACTTCCATCTATGCAGACACTCGATAAACCTCAGGGTCTCTGGACACTGATGCCAAGTTGTCCAAGGTAGAAGATTCTAGAAAGGAGAAGACTCATTTCAATGGAAAATCTCATGCTCATGCCTAATTACAATCCAACCTGAGTTTCAAAATTGATTTCTTGGTCAAACTTGGCATCACGGACAAGAGAGAAGCTGACATCATGAGCTTCCTCGGGAAGTTCACGCTTCACCTCCGAGGAGTCCTTGCCAAGAACGTCTTCCTTAAATCTGATCACGACACCAGCAGATAAATCCAGATTGTGGTCCATTTTACGAAACAACTGGCCTGAACCCATCAAAAATGTCCTACCGTCCACCACCACAAGGCCAAGGGGAAGTGCAGCAGTGCAGCGACCCGCACCACAAGGGAGGCTCGACGCGCTCTCGGGGGTCTGTGAAGGGCCGTCGGGAGCCGGTCAGGAACACCTGGCCGCGGCCCGCATGTTAGGTTATGCTGAGGCGCGAGCGTGGCTCTGGGACACTCAGGAGAGTGCCGCTGTTCTTTGCACACTCAATGGAAACGCGTGGAGGGGACATCGGGACATCAGCAGTTTTCAAATGTTTTAACAAAAACACGGAGGAAAACAAATGTGACAAGAAATAAACCACTGAGGAATCTGGGTAAAAAGATTTCTGACGTTTATTGTGTTAGCCTTTCAATTTTTTATGTCTACAATTTCTAAACAAAAAGATTAAAAAAAATCAGCTTCTTCTATATCAGAGCAAAATAGACACCCAAAAGAAAGGTTTAAAAAAAAAAACAAAAGAATATTCTGGCGTTTTCAGTGTTTAAGTAACTCACGTAATTTGAAGAATGACAAGGAAAGTGAGCGCAGCACACGCGCGGTGTTTTCCCATCGACCTGACAGGCGAGCAGGCGAGGGGAGCAGGATGCTGCTGGGCTTCGGTGCGCGACGTCGGAGCTGAAATCCTCGTGCTGTTCTCTAAAACGCAGTCTGGGTCCCGTGCAGGTGCTGCGGTGCCTTCGCAGCAGCGGTCAGCTGGGCGCGCCTGCGACACTTGGTAGCCATCCGGATCTCTTTAGCTTTGCCAATGTATGTCATCAGCGGATAACAACGTTACAATTTATTTTCAACCTACTTAAGGTCTATGATGTCGCGAAAAAGACTGTAAACTATGGCACCATTTCTACATTTCAAGAATACTGAAACTAGTAAACATTAAAAAATCCTTCAAAAGACGGTTTCCATGACAGCAAGGTTTGTAATTATTTCAAAGTATTTACCTCAAAATTTTCTAATTATTGTGATTTAAAATATGAACTATCATTTCATATTCAATAATTTTATGTGTAACTCACTTAGAAAGGCTTTGTTATAATTATTTGTAATTATTATTAATGAGAAATAAATAATACACTCCTCTTTTTCTTACGTGAGGAAGGACCACTGTTCTCTCATTCACACAATAGCACTGAATCGTCATCAAACCTGGTTAGGTGAGGTGAGTAAGTAAATGATAATGGTAAAGATAGTGAAAAAATAAAATAAAGGAATAAAAATACAGACAATGGAGTAAAAAATTCAAATCCATATTATTAGCACACTGGTAGACATTTAAAAATCAATTATTAGCTTTATAAATTAGCTTTATAATCTTTGAAATACCGCTTGCATGTTTTGTTTCTCTAAGTCAATTAAAACAACCAAGAGTATGTGATACTGTGAGATTTGTCAGCACCTAAACTGAGTTTGCAATCAATGTTTAAATTTGGGGGAAATCAAATCTATTAAATTCATAAGTTCTTTTTCATTTAATCTTTGTGTAACTAGTGCCTGAATATTTAGATGAATGTTGATTGTTTGAAGATTAATATATTGGACATTCGACAAAGTAGAAACTATACTGAGTATTTCTCTCCATGCACAGAAGCTCCAGATTCTACCAAAACTCACCGCACCCAGGAATCGATGCCCAGATGGTACATAGGAAGCTGGTGGTCTGCCAGGGAGCCTGGCATGAGAACCCGGCCCCGGCGGGACTCTACACCGGCAGCGACCAGCCAAGGCAGTCACATCCCCTCTTCGAGAGTTTGAGATAAGCAGTCGACTGTCCACGTGGAAAAGCACGCAGAACTAGCAGAGCAGAGACGACGCTTGTTTGCAAGGCCAGTGGAGTCCCTGCAGGAAGGACGACACCTGCTCCCAGGCGAGCAGGAGGGAGCCGGTCCCCGGTGCGGCCGGGTGCCCCAGCTCTGTGGGTCCTGAGCATCCGTGAGCCGCGGTCTGGGCTCCACGGGCCTCCTCCCGGAAGAGCTCTGTGTTCCCTCCTCCCGCAGCCTGTGGCGCCGGGCGGCTTCCCGACAGGGCAGGTCGGGTGGGATCGCGCCCACACGCCATGCAGGGACACGTGGGAGCATCTCTCGTCGTCACCGGTGCTGGTCTCAGCACACAGGGTAAACAGAATGTGCCCTGTTCACTCTCAAAACACGAGTAATTTAGCAACGGAAATACACCGTCCAAAAGGCACCAACGGTGCATCTGAACCAAGACAACGAGGCCACGGAGAGGGGCGAGTAATGCCTCAGAGGCTGAGCCAGGAGGACTGAGGTTCGGGAAAGACTGTGCAGAATGGAGCATTTGGGTCGGCCTTGAAAATCACCATAAGGGATTTTACTAAGACGCAAAAAGGGGGAGACGGATGCAAACCAACGGTAGAGGGGCAGCAGAGCCTGCGGGCAAGGGGACAGACTGTGCCCCACCACGGCCCGTCTTCACATCCAACCTTACACTTATGACCTGCACGATCTGGAGCAAGCTCCATAACCTCTCTCGCCCTCAGCGTTCCCATCCGTAAAAATGGGAAGAAAAATAGTGCCTGCTCACAAGGTTATGATGAAGACTGAGTGAGCTAAAGCATGTGATGTTCCTGGACCAGTGCTTCACCGGTGAGCAGCGCTCAGTAGTATCAGCTCCTGTCACCACCATCTGCACACCGCGTGCTAACGGAAACCCCCCAGCTCTGCTTCCTTCCTTCTGCCTTGGGTGATTCTGAGCACACTTTGCGCTTGGCGCTTCCACGCGCGGGTGTTTTGGCCTGGCCTGCGCAGACCGCCGCCTGCCCAGCGGTGCACGTGCTCATGAGGTTCTCCTGGCCCTCCCCGTCTGCAGGCGCCAGGCCCTGAGCTAGACGCGTCCAGAGCCAGGTCCCCCGTCAACCTCAGCGGGTCAGAGACACTTTAAAACGAGCTCTTGATCTTGAGACAGATCCAAACTCAACTCTATCCTTTGCTAGCCTGTGCATATTAAAGTCTCTGAGCCTTGGGGTTTTTATCTGTAAATTGAGGGTACTGACATCTACCTCATAGGGCTGTAATTGTGAGGCTTAAATGAAAAGACGTGAGCACACAGAGCTGTTGGCCCCAGCGCGCAGCGTGTAATAACTGCTCAGTGAACACCACCAGTAACACACAGAACATTACGCCCTTGCCGTGCTGCACAGACGCTTACATTTTGTTCAGTGTTCTTCTAGAAAGAGTCATAGCTTTTATGAGATTATCAAAGAGATCCTTCGTCCTGCCAGGTGTCTCCCCAGCGCTGAGGGCCTCCTGCTCAGCCGGGAATGCTCACAGCAGCCTGCAGCCCTCCGCCAGGACCCTTCTAAGGGCATTAAAGAAGCAAAGAAAGCCTCCCCCAGCCTCCCCCAGCCTCGTCTTCTGTCCGTGGAGTCGCCTCCCGTGAGGGTTTCAGGGGAGACAGGCGTGACTTGGAAAATAATTGGAAAGTGAGCTGAGTAGGGGCCCTCCCCTCTCCCTTCTTCCCCCCACCCCCAGGTCCTAGGGCCCACCCCCATTTGGTTTACTTCCTATGCCAGCTACACTTCTTCCAAGAAAAGGACCTGAGAGGTTCGTCAGTACTAAGACCAGGATGAGAAAGGACACAGGATTCCCAGGAATATCTGCCCGTGACTCATGGGGCAAAGCTAAAGTCAAAGAGACGAAGGTCTAATTAGGGAATTACAGGCTTCGAGGATGCCAGGGAGGAAGAAACGCTGGGTGCCTGGGAGACGTTCCGGGGCCACTGTAACGAGACCACACGGGGCCCGTCCCAGGTGCGGCCGTCTGTGGCTGGCCCCAACAGGAGGCAAAAATAAAAATGAATGCCTGACTGTTCTAAATGTTATATTAAAATGTAAAAGGGCCTAACAGCCTTGAAAAAGAATGAGGTGGTTATCTATGAGCTGGTATGGAAAGAGACTTTTAAGTGGAAAAAGCAAGATACAGATCAATATGCACAGAATGAATATACATACATATACTTGAATAGAGATGGAAAGTTCCAGAAAGATACAAAGCAAATTGGTAACAATGACTCTCTCTGGTGAGGGAGCCCAGGAGGAGTGGAAATCTGGGGTGGAAGAAAGATTTGTTTCTACTTTTTTTTTTACTTATATTCTTTTATGCTATTGATTTTTTTTGTCATATGTATATATCACTTTTTCAATTTAAGAAATAAGTTTTAAGGGGAGTGTACAGCTAAGTGATAGAGGGCGTGCTCAGCATGCATGAGGTCCAGGGTTCAATCCCCAGCACCTCCATTAAAATAAATAAATAAACCTAATTACGTCCCCACACAAAACAGAAAAAAAATAAAAAAAGGTTTGAAAAGACAGCATGGGTAAATTCAGTGGGCTATGAAATCTTTTGAGAAAACCAACAGCATGAAATATTATCTAAAAGACTAACAAGAGACCACAGTTAACAAAACAGGATGTCATAAACCAAACCCACAGCCAAAATATTTCTCGAGGATTCAGAATTCTGCCAAATTTTGTGATACAAAGTGCCATTAAAGATGACTGAAGCACCAAGAAAACTGAGAGGAGACACGGCCAGGGCTTGAGCTGGTGTTCCTTCTTAACGATGTAAGTTTTTATTTTAGAAAGAACGTCCATACCTTTCCACATCTACTTTTGAACAAAGGGAAAGGGTTTCGGGAAGCTGCGTTCTTCACTAGCTAACTCAGCCCCGCTCCCCGCAAGCCTGCCCTGGCTTCTGAGAACCAGCCCTGCACACGCCAGCTGCCCTGGGCCTTGTAGATCGCACCTCCCTGGCAAGCCTGGAGTGGTAAGTACTCAGGTGGGTCGAAATCAAAAGCCACGGGAGCTGTGGGTGTGTGCAGGGGCGCCCGGTCACACACATGCCTTTAGGGACCACTCAGAATTTCTGCTCAGTCCCTCGTGTTTCTGCTTTGGGGGTTTGATTACATTTGTTGATGGAGAAAAACAAAACAAAAGCCCCACAAGTCCTGAAAATTAGAAAATTTCCCAGCGGAACATTCTATTAAGAAGGAGAAGGGGAACTCCCACCTCCACCAGCCAGACACCACCGTCGATTCCCAAAGGCGCTGAGAGCAGCGAGAGAAGGCACTCCTGCAGAAACTTCTTAGAAATACTCTGCTTCACCAAATACCACACAACCGAAAATAAACTAAAATTTTCTTCTAAAAGCTGGCTTTGAAAAGACACCGTTAACATCCAAAATTCTCATACGCTCTAGGCATCATGAAAGTAGTAAATAAATTTTTGAACTAAAAAGGCAACTGAGACACTAAAAAGGCAACTGACAAGCATTTGAAGGCAGACGGATCTATGAAATCACATGGTCGGCGCCACGCTATAGGCAGCTTCCTGGCGAGCTTCTTCAAGCACGCTGGCTCAGACCACCACCGACGCTGGTGGGGAGACAGATCCAGAGAAACAAGCTAATCCGCCACCTCCTGCATTTGGCGCTTGGGACGTGACAGGGAGACTCCCCATCCTGAAGGAACTACTCTGTTTAAAGACACACACTGGAAATCTCGGCGACAACGGGAGTAGCACCGCACAGCAAGCAAGAGCCAAGTGAGGGCCCACAGTTGGTTGGTTTTTTTTTTCCCCAAATTAACATCTGTAGCCAGTTTACAGTCCGCGCCAGGCACTACGCTTTGTGCTTCAAATGCATTATCTTGTTTAATTCTCACCATCTCTGCGTCACGAGTGATAAAGCAGAGGCGCAGAAAGGTTGCGAAGCACCAAGCCTGGCGCCCAGGCCCCGAAGCGCCACGTTCCACTCCCGCCGAGCGTTTGATCAGAAACGAGCAGCAGGCAGCGCCGCGGGACAGCCACGCCGCTCCGGGGCGCCTGCGGTCCTCCATCCACGTCAGAAACAGACCGCCTGAGGTTTTCTATGACCTGTCAGCTCTACGTGCACCTGTGCCAAAGCCGGGCCCTAAAAACGTCATCTCGGGCCTCTTCAGGCACCTTTAGAAACGGCCCTTCTTTGCCAGGTTTGACAACGTAAATATAAGACCCGGAAGACACACTGGCCAGCGACGAGGGGGGCGTGAGCTGCTCTGTGTTGTCGACGTACAGGCTATTCTGTCAGCACTGGGAGGTCACAGAGAATTTAATTTCCTCTTCCCTGATTCAAAAATGTTCTGTTACGTATGCAGGAAAAATTAGATCAAATCAGAGTGTATTTATCTCATACAAGAAATGTGTTTCAGGAGAGTGATGTATACACAGGCTTACCTGTTAAATACACTAGGGGGATGGGTTATTGGAAAGAAGTTTCCAGTGAGTCGTTTTGCACTGCACACAGTTCTTCTGTGTGGATTTATTTATAACTCACCCCATACCGAACACATGCTCCAGGCGGCCTAGAAAGGTACATATAATCCAAGATAAAATAAAATTTGAAAACAGGAATGGATTTAAGGCCAACGGAACATAAACAACAGTCAGGAGGGGAGTGAGTGCACAAAATCCTGGAAGGCCTTTGGCCACTGCAGGGGTGGGTCCCAAATTTAGCCCTAAGCTGTCCAGCCGCCAACATCTAGAAGGAAACACGACCAGTTACACAGCTGCAGGTGTGTGGAACAGGATTTTGCAAATCTGGTCAATATTTTCCAAAAGATCCCCGTGCCTCCCGACCTCAAGGAGACCCTCGTCTCCTCCGAAACCCTGCTCCCCCGCAGCCACCTCTGCCAGGGGGCTCTGTCTCTGGAGCCTCCTTCTTCCAGGCGCACCCAGGTCAGGTCAAGGCCATCCTCCAAGGACACTGCTTCTCCCAGACCTTTTTTAAGCTACATTTTGTCAGAGCTTCTGCTCCTCTTGTCATCTTCCAGCGTCCAGTCCCTTCCCTTCATCCCTCGCGGACAGGCATCCGGCCCACTGTCTGCCCCCGATGTTCTTTCTGAGAGTAATTCTACATGAGGGCCCGCACCTTCCTGTCCTCTAAGTATTCACTCCCCAGTTTATCTGTCCCGCAAGTTCCCATCTTGGTACGTCTGATGGAGCACACCTATACTTACATGGGACCCAAAATACAAGTGATAAGTGATTTATGATGAGTCATGTTCCTACCTGTCTGCTTAAGCCTTGCCACAGTGGGCAGATGCTCCAGGATGGCCAGCCTGCTCTCCCCTGAGGAAGAGATGGGGTGAAAGCAGAAGATGGGGACTGCAGGAGCCTCTAAAAATGACGCCCGACTCAACTACAAAAAGTAAACAGCACAGTGCAAAAAGGGGCAAAGGATTTGAACAGACCTTCCTGCAGAGGAGACATATGGATGATCAACACGCATATGAAAAGATGGCTAACGTCACTAATTAGCGAAATGCAAATAAAAACTACAATGAGATGCCGCATCACCCTCGTTAGGATGACTACTATCAGAAAAGATGAGAAGAGAAGAGAAGAGAAGGGAAGGGAAGGGAAGGGAAGGGAAGGGGAGAGGCGAGGCGAGGCGAGGAGAGGAGAGGAGAGGAGAGGAGAGGAGGGGAGAGGAGAGGAGAGGAGAGGACAAGCGTTAGCAAGGATGTGGAGAGACTGGAAGTTGTGCACTGTTGGTGGGATGTAAAATGGTCCAGCTGCTATGGAAAACAGTATGGCAGGCCTTTGAAAAATTAAAAATAGGACTACCATATGATCCAGCAAATCTGCTTCTGGGTCTATGCCTAAAAAAGTTGAAAGCCAGGCCTTAAAGATGTATTTATACATACATGTTTATAGCAACATTATTCGTAATAGCCAAAAGATGGAAGTAATCCTGGTGTCCACTGATGAATGAATGGACAAACAAAATTTGATACATGCATGCAATGGAATATTGTTCAGCCTAAAAGAGGCTGAACAGAAATTCCGACACATACTACAACATGGATGAACCTTGAGAACACTATGCTCAGCAAACTAAGCCAGTTATAAAAGAACAAATGCTGTCTGATTCCACTTATACAAGGCATCTCGAGTCATCAAATTCACAGACAGAAAGCAGAATGGAGGTTGTCAGGGGCTGAGGGGTGAATGAGTGTTTAATGAGTATGGGGTTTGGTTTGAGAAGATGAAGGAGCTCTGGAGGCAGATGGTGCTGATGGCTGCACGACAATATGAACGTACACATCACTACTGAGGTGTACACTTAAAAGTGGTTAAGACAGTAAATTTTATGTTATGTGTGTTTTACCAGAATAAAAAAAAAAATGGGAGGACAATGACCCTCTGACTTTAAAGAAGGCAGCTGTGGCCTGGGAGAAAAGATAGGTGAAGGAACTCCAATCTGACTGGCGTTTCCATGAGAAGCAGGTATTTTCAAAATCTGGTCTGCAGTGTCACCAAAGATATAAAGAAACACAAGGCTGGCAGGTGTGTCAACTGGAATCACCTTTCTGGAGGGCAGCGTGTGTGCCCTCTGATACTGCAACCCCACTTCTAAGCATTTCACCTCCAGAAATGATCACAGATGTTCACAAGGTGGACCGGTAAGGACGAACATTTGTTTACAATATCAAATGACTGGAAACAACTTAAATACACAAAAGTGGGGCATGGAGGAACAAGTCAGTGTTACACTGCCACTATACAATTAATAAAAACCCGATTGTCAAAGAATATTTAGTGGCATGGGGAAATGTTCTCTCCATAAATCACTAAATGTTAAAAAAAATTACAGAACAGTTAAGTCCACTATGCATACAGTTTTGCTAAAAAATTCTACATACATATATACAAAGAGAAAGTTACAATTCAGTTGACTTTATCTTCATCTTTCTACTTTTACTCTTCCAAAATTTTCATACTGTACATGTATTATTTATGTGATCAGAAATAAAAATAATGTACAAATATTTTCAAGTTAAATCTGAGCCTCTTCATTTCTAATTGCAAAACACTGAGCCCAGGCTAAGGTGAAATACGCCCTTGTCAGATACAAAGGTGGCAAAAAAATGCCCCTTTTTTATTGTCCTAAGTCAGGTTTTACCATCAAAAACCAAACTGCAAGAGAGGGCTTAAAGTGTTAATGAGAATAAATTTTTTGCAATCACTTCAAAAGCACCTACTTGCATGACAGCCATTGGTATGTAAATTTCCAATCACTCCCATCTATTCATTAAAACCAGTCACCCAAGGTTCTCTCCAATCAATAACTTAGGGGAACGGGGAAGGCAGAGGGGGCAGGAAGGGGGTGGCCTCCAGAACCTGGAAATAGAGCTACATTTCCTTCAGTATCAATTCTATATTTTAGACTTTCAGAGTCTCACCTCCACCAATCCATCACCCGCTACGCTCATGCCGTTAACTTTTATCCTCTGAAGCCGCCCATTTGTGTTAGTTCCCCACTTGGATGCCTGCTGGAACTCTGTATTTTTTATTTGTCAAGTTAGTGTGGACTGGATTTGGAGCTACGTTCCGAATACCTTGCCAGAAAGTACCTGGGGTGCTGCACTGTGATCCCTGCGAGAGGGACAAAGTCTGGGCGAGGTACAGAGACTGAGCGACATTCGCCCATGGGAGGGAGATGCCCCTGGGTTCATCAGAGCAGATCCCTGCAAGGCCACAGCCCACGCCATTCTCCCTCGGCTGTAAGACTGCAGACATCAATGCAGGAATTCAGGAAGGCTGGTTACAAGGATACAAGGCTCAGCTCCGTGTGGTCCAGAGGGAACCTGTCCTTGAATCCATGCAGGCCCGCTAAGCTGCTTCCAGGACAAGGAGACCCTCAAGAGCCAGGTAAAATCGTGGTCACATTCACTTCAGAATGAACCCCAGGTGATCCACATACCAGACTAGAAATGTGTACGACGTTCAGCGATGGGGGGAAGAGGAGGACAGGCTACTCAGAGAAGATGCTTGGGGAAGGCAGTGGACTTCCCACGCTTGGTAGAACAGTAAGGCAATCCCAGGGCTCTTAGGGGTCAGGGTAACCCAGGTCAGGACAGGCTACATGTGCAACGTGAACTGAATTTGCAAGGTCCTTACAATGATGCTTCTGATTTCTGTACGGGGGCAGACAAGAAGGGCCCGGCTGTTCCGGTGTCCGGACCTGCAGTGTTTCTCAGCTGCCCACACCACGCAGTGCTCCGCTCCATCCTCCCGGCTCCCAGGGTGCAGGCCAGACCCCATCATTCCCAGTCCGCGCACACCGAGGGGTGGTCACACCACGTGGGGACTCAACACAAAAATCCAACAGCACCCAGCCTGGCCTCCTCACTGCGCAGTGAAAAGAGCCCTGTGGTGCTCGGCTGTGGGCGTCAGGCAGCGGCACGTGGCAGGGAAGCTTCTAGACTCTTACTCTCAACTGCTGACTGACCTTGCTCCCTGACAGACACTGGGCTGCACTCCAGCGTTACATTTTTACATTAAACATTGAACTTTAACCCATTAAATGTGACCGACAAAGTTTTATGTTAACATTCAGCTTTATATTAACATAAGAGGAAGTCTCTCTTTCCTACAAGTTCTCGCAGCCCTGGGGTGGGGTCAAGGGGAGACGTAGGCTGCGAGCCAGGGGCGGAGGACAGGGTCTCCCGGAGGCTGGAGGGGCTTCCAGACCCCAGGGAGGGGGCGGAGCTAGGAGCCAACTTTAGAACTCAAGGCTGGAGTTCTGTTTATATACAAAATGGACTATTACTCAGCCACTAAAAAAGGATGAAATACTGCCATTTGAAGGGACATAGGTGGACCTCGAGATGATCATATTACGTGAAGTAAGTCAGGCAGAAAAAGAAACTTCCTATGTGGACAGCATCGCCAACAACGGAACAAGCTCCTCCCATCCCTCAGGCCTCCTCGACTCAGTGCTGCTTATCTGACAACACTCTGCCCCACCCACCCTCCACTCCCCAGCCGGGGCATGGAACTGTTTCAGACCCACTGTGTGGAGGCTGCAGGAGTTTGCCAACCCATCCTTGCTGGTGGTTTCTGAATCAAAGCATTTGCCTAAGAAGAGGAGGAGAATTCCATGCAGGAGGGGAATTCGATGGAGGAGGGCCGAGGGGCACGGCACAGCTCGGCAGTGCCCGGAGGCCCATGGCCTCCCTGCTTGGAGGCGGGTCTGCAACAGGAGCCGGACCCCTGACCCGGCAGAGCCTGGACCACTTACTCATCATCGAGGGGGGAAATCGGTTAAATAAATAGATTAAAATTACCAAGACTACATTAGAAAGATATGAAATATCTTTTATCTGTGAAATAAACCATCACAGATAAAAGCTAGAATGTTTAAAAAGTAAATAAATAAATAGTATATGCTAAAGAATCACATCAAAAGGGTGAAACAGGATTATTTCATCCTTTCAGGGACGTCTGCTGTGAGAGTGCACTGAAAGAGGGTGAAGGGGCAAATACGAGAGGGAGGCGTGGGACCCCAGGCCTGGGGCCCGAAGAACAGCTCCGGGGCCCTGAGGGGCAGAAAGCGTCCTCTGCCCTGCAGGCAGAGATGAGCCCGTGAGCTCTTCCAGGTGACTTCCCTGCGGCCCACCTGGCAGGCAGAGTCATTCCTCCTCAGACAGGCCACCTGCCGGGAAACAGGCTCAGCACTCAGGGGGGCTGACCAAGGAGAACGTAGGATCTGCTAACAAGGCCATTTCTAAACACACCCTGTTGCGGACGGGGGGAAGGACTGGGATTCAGGAGACAAACCAGACTTCAGGAAGAAGGATGCACAGGCGTGGTGCCGGCGGCGCCCTGGCCCTGCTCACTCCCTAACCAGCCCTGGAACTATGGACAGTCAGCTCCTGACAGCACGGCACCGCGTCCTGTAAGAAAATGCAGGCAAAGCACGGAGCTCGAGGGTCACTCTCGGCTCCCGTGGTGTTGGCCCAAATCCACTCGCCTTCCTCAAACTGGTCTGGGCAGGTGGGGGCTTCCTCTGCCCGCCCCACCATGCGCACAGCAGGGCCTGAGTCCGGGAAGAGCCAGGCCCCAGGGTCTGTCCCATCTGCGCAGCGGGGCAGGTTCACCACAAGCGGCCAGCACCGAGGACAAGGCCAGAACCCCGAGGCAGGCGAGGTCAGGCGCCCGGAGGAGGCGGGGGAAACCCCAGGCCTGGCCGAGAAGGCAAAGCAGAGTGGAACTCAGATGGGACTCAGCAAGGAACCTGCCGGGGTGACAGGGTGAGTCCGAGGATGGGGGCTGGGGACAAAGCCAGGCTCTGGTATGGGCAGGGCCGGGTAAGGGCCAGGGTGCTCCTCCAGGTGACTGTGGCTACAGGAACAGGCTGTTGGGGTCTGCCTAAAGCCCCAACCTGACCCTCCTGGCAGGGGCTCACGCTCAGACTTGGGTACATCTGGGCGTGGTTGTCACTGAGAAGCCCGCCCAGCCTCCCTCTGAAGAAGGACGTGGGGCTCAGCTGCGGGGAGTGTGCCACAGAGCCCCCGCTGCCAGCCCCTTCGGGGTCTGTCCCAGACCGACCCAGGCCCGGCTGTCTCAGCCCCGCACGTGACACCCAGCGCTGCCTCCTCCCCTTCTCCATCTCTGAGCCTGCTCCCGAGAACCCGCGCTGCCTAGAGGCTCCGCTGTGACCCTCCGCCCCCAGCTTGCCGGCTGCATCCCCCGGACAGCTGGCTGTTAAACTCGACCAGCTCACCACCACTTCCGGTAATAGCGGGCCTGGGCCAGTCACAGAGACCCACTGTGCTCCGTGGCCTGTGGTGCAGACAGCACAAGATTGGACAGGAAGGCAAATTAGACGAGGTATGGAATAAAGCTGCAGGTGAGTTATTCCCCAGCAGACGTCCCGAGGGAGCTCCTGGGGGCCCCTCCTTACGGGGGATGGAGCTGAGTGGGCGGAGCACAGACGGGAACCCCAGCGCGGCATTTCCACCACCTGGAGGAAGCCTGTTCAGGCTCCTGGCATCACATGTGCAGCCAGGCAAGGCTGCCTCCTGACTCAGGGGACTGACGCTTCAGCGCAGCCCTCAAACGTCGCTGGGGGAGTCGTCTCCTCAGTGGCGAGCAAGGCGGCCAGCAGCACACTGAACAGCCTGCCGCTGTCCCAGTGGACCCCCATCTGGACCCCTCATCTTGCTAGTGAGGTGGACACACTACCTCCTCCCCCCTTATCCAGTCCCCAGCATTTCGAGAGTCACCCCACTGGTACCTCCATGTCCCTCCAGGGACCTAAGAAAGCAGGGTCTCCAACTTAGCATCTCGGTTTTGAGCTGCTGCTGACCTGTGATCCAGGATGGCAGCCATGGAAAGCGCTGAGCACAATTTGTGGAAAGGAAGGCAAGTCTTTTACAGCCTTTTCCATGTGGAATACCATTTGTTTGACAAATAAATATCCAGGGCCCACTGCAAGGCATGTTGCTGACTCATTCTGTGCAAGTGACAAGAGCCACCCTGTGAAAGGATGTGACTGGCTGGGTCCAGATGCACAGAAGACAGTGAAACTCCGGGCCTGACAAAGGGCAGAATATGCTTGCTGTCCTCGAAGTAAGGATGGAGAGGAATTTTCCATGAGGCGAGCACCTTCTCCACGAAAGGAACAGCCATGGGGAGGTGAGTCACCAGCCGTCTAATGATGCTCAGATGCGGCTCATAGTGGGAACATCAGAGACACAGCTAAAAGAACAAGTGAGCCAAGCCGGACTTTCAGGTAACCAGGGATGGCTGATTCTGCCTTACAATATGTAAAATAAATAAACACTTAAAAGACAGCCAAAGAGAGACCCTCCAAATGAGCTGACAGCACACTGCCTAAGAGAATGGGTATGTTAAGAAAAACAGGAAGCTTACCAGGGAACCAGATCAGAACTGGAAGGAAGGTGCTCTGCCAGCTCAGCTGGATGACGTGAAGGCAGCAGAAGGGGGAGGGGCCTAGCTGTGTCCAGTTTTGTGTCCTTGGTAAAGAGAAGGACCAGCGATCTAAGCATCCTTGAGAAGGAAGACGCAGGTTTTGACACTAAGGCCACCCGCAATGACGCTTCATTAAAATCCTTCATAGAAACCTGAGCATTTAGCTCCTTTCTTTTTGATTCCCCAACACCCGAGTGCTTTCATCGTTGAGCGGCGGACTCCAGGACACAGAAGGAAAGCTACACTGGCAGAAAGCTAACGAAGAAGGGTGTTGCCACCATGCACAGGGCTCCAAAAGTGGGCCACCACTTCAGAAGAGCACCCTCCTCCCTTGCAGGGGGTGGACAAGAAGTGAAGAGACCTTCCTGTGCTTCTAGAATTCTCCCGAGGGGCCCTGGTGGAGAGGTGGGCCCAGCCTCCTGCCCTGCAGGCTCTAGTGTCCAGGCGGGTCTGGGCTGCCCCACTGGGGTCTTGCCAAATGGAGAAAACCGCTCCACCCAGCGGGGCGGCGGGACGGCAGTGACCCTGATGTTTCAACTGAACCCAGAAAAACCTTCACTCCAGCCAAGTTCTTCCTGAACTTCTTCCATAAAAGGACAGGAAGCCAAGGCGAACCGTGAGTCAAGAAAAAAAATGTCTGCCTTCCCACTGAGAAGGGAATTTGGAAATAGCAAGTGAGAACGAGTGAGGCAGGAGCCCAGGCTGGGAAAGATACTGCGGCTCTCACAGAACAGCCCAGCTCCCCACCAAGGCTGGCCATGGCCTCCTGCTGGGACCCCACCCTCTTTCCATTCCCTCCAGCCTCACTGCTAGTGGTGTGGGTGGCCCCATGGCTAGTGGTGTGGGTGGCCCCGTGGCTAGTGGTGAATGTGGCCCCGTGGCTAGTGGTGCGGGTGGCCCCGTGGCTAGTGGTGTGGGTGGCCCCGTGGCTAGTGGTGAATGTGGCCCAAGGCACAAAGGCCTTGAACTGAGGAAGAAAAAGTGTACTTTTCAGGTACTTCATCAGCACAGGGAAAACCATGGCCCTGACAGTAGTAACCCTGGAGCTTCCAGAGTCCCACAGAGTGAAACCCAACCTCAGCGGGTGCTGAGAGCCTTTACCAGGTGCGTGAGGGCAGCCCGGTGATGGGGGGGTGGGAAGCGCAGAAGAGACAAGCTCCTCCCCTGCAAGGACGAGTCTCCTCCACGCACCAGTTTGCGTCCAAGCTTCCAAGGCTGCCTGTCGTTCTGCAAATTAAGAAAATAGAAAAAGACTAACAGAAGAAAAACACCAAGTAAAATAATGAATACAAGATAGGAAGTTTACAGAAGGTTTTTTAAGGGCTAGAGAAAAAAACTGTTAAAAGGAATAAAAATTTTTAATGAGATTATTATTTTAAACGGTAGAATTTGGAATAATAAAGTAAAACAGATATTTAAGAGGGACGATTAGAAGTCAATGAGATCTAAATGTTAACAACACAAAGTAAGCACCAAAAGACAAAAATCATTGAGATGATGTGTTTACAACGTAAATGCAGACGGTTTTGAGGATAAAGAACAAGAATAAAAATACAAAAGCTATAAAAATAAGATTTCTGGAAAATGCTTTCAAAGCAAAATAAAAGCAAAAGGCTTGGGAATTAGAGCCACAGCAGAGGGGAAAGGGAAAGTACAGGAGGAACTACTTCAACATAAATCAAGGTAAGAAAACAAGCTGCTTCCTTCACGAGGTGACGCGCTAGCTGGAGCGGAGAGCCACGAGTGTCCCCTTGGTAATTTCCATCGAGATTTCCTCTTTACCCTGAAAAGCTAGTTCAGGAGCTGGGCTGCTAACTTACAAACACATGAGGTCATTGCTTGTATACTCTTTTTTTGGGTTAGATTTCTAATTTAATTGCGTGAAAGTCAGAGAATATGATTGTGCTATTAGTGAATCAGTGTTTATAAATGTTCAAAGTGTGCCTGGAAATACCATGTGGTCTCTCTGTTAGATGCAGGGCTCCCTTTTTACCTAGTTTGTCTTTTTATTTAGTTTAATTGTGCCACTGAAATCTTTCATATCTTTTTTATCAACTTGACCATTCAACTTCCTTACAGATTTTCCTTGTAATTCTATTAGTTTTCGCTTTAAATATTGAGGCTATGCTGTTAAGAACATACAAATTTATGAGTGTTACTTCCTGCAAGATTGTTCCTTTCTTATTATGAATGTTCTTTTTTTATTCCCTATTAATGAATCTTTGCCCTAAAATTGATCTATTTAATTTTTCCAGTTTTATTTTCCAATTTAACTTTTTATTATTCTGTGTCATTTCTCATGTCTCTTATAAATAGGACAAAGCTGAATTTAATTTTTAAGAATCAACTCTGGAAGTCTCTCTTTTAAAAGGCCTTCAACTATTTACTCTTATTGTGATTACTGATCTATTTGGAAATATTTCTACCACCTTCTTCTTGTGGCTTTAGCTTATCATGTTTCTTCTGTCTTTCTTTCTTTCTTCTTTTCTTTGTTAACTTCTTTTAAATTTCAACAATGTTCTCTTAATTCCACCCTATTTCCTTTGCTGCTTTGGAAGGATACCTTTCGTTTTGTCATTTTAGTTTTACTCTTCAATTTTTAACAATCATAATTAGCCATAAATAATAAAATTAAGTTTATTCAGTGTCTTTCTTCTCCTTTCAAGTGAAACAAGAAACTCAACGTGCTCAACCACCCCTGGGAATACCCCTCCTAGTGAATACTGTCCAGAACTTCAGTTGCACTTTTTTAAACAGACACACAAAAATTAGATTTCTTCTCATTGATTACCTTTGGTAAAACACACATTTCTAATTACCTGTGTTCACCGTTGCCTCTTAGATCCCACTCCTCCCCTCTTGGTTCTCTTTTCCTCTGTTTGAAATACATCTGTGTTAATTCTTCCAATAAGGATCTCTAGGTGGTGAACTCATTTAATCTTTGCCTGAAATTTTATTTACTTTGCCCTCATTCATAAATAACATGTTTAGCTAGGTGCAGAATTCTAGATTGTCACTTATTTTTCATCAGCTTTTCAAAGATACCACTCTAGTGTCTTCTGACATCTCCGGTTGTGAAGCAGATGTCTGATACCATTTTAATGATTGTCTTTATAGGCTTATTGTTTATTTTTTTCTAACAGCTTTTAATATTTTATCCTTATTCTTGATATTTAATGTTTCACTATAATACATCTAAGTATGAATCTACTTTTATTTATTCAGTGTACACTTTTAATCTGAGAACCAATGTCTTTCAATTCTAAAAAACTCTCATCAATACATCTTTAAATTTTACTTTCCCCATTGATTCACTTCTTATTTTCTTCTATTTTATGATTATTGGAACCCCTTGAACTCCCTTCTGTGATTCTTAACTTCTCTTTCATACCTTATATATCTTTTTCTCTCCATACTACATTCTGGTAATATTTCCAATTCATCAATTTTTTTGGTCAACTGTGTCTAGTGTAGCATTTATTTCTTATGAGTCTTAAAATTTCATTTATTACTGTTTCTATTTTTAGGATTTCTAGTTGGTTCTTTTCTGTATTCATCTACTGGTGTTTTATTTCTGCCTGTTTTTCATTATGTATTATTCATCATTTTTTCATTTTTCATTTTATCATTCATCTTTTAAATAAATTTTCCTTCCTTGATCCCTCTGCAGATCCAGAGATGTAATGGCTCAACACAACAGCAGCTGCCTGGTTATGTAACAGTCTTGTGTGGGTGAACAGGCTGGTAAGCCAACTCTACTCCAAAGGGTCACCGAAGGACCCAAGCTGATGGAGGGTCTGCCCTTTTCCATGTGTGCTTCCAAGGTTACAATGGGTGTCTCTATCCCAGTCAGCTTGTAAATGGAGAAAGTATTTGGGAGGGTGCACGTGGGAAGTTTTTATGAGTCGGGTATGCAAATGGAACTCCCATTTCTACTCACATTTCCTTGGCTGGGATTCAATCATATGGTCATGCCTAATTGCAAGGGAGGCTAAGAAACGGAGTCTAGCTGTGTGCGCAGCAAGAAAAGGAGTGCTTGTGACCAACCGGTCTCCTCCTGTTGTCACTGTGCCCACAGCGAACTGGTCTGCCAGCAGTTTCTTTTGCTGGTGGTCTTCCTTAGGGTTCCTTTTCAATGCGTTTAGGAATTTCAGGGAATTCTAGTTTGCAGGCTCATCCTGGGTGGAAGCCTCTCTCTCCTCTCTCTCCTTCCGCCACCTGCTGCTCCCTGCCTAGCAGTCTGGCGGTCACCTCTGCATGCCCCTCCCTCAGGTCTCCCGGTTTTGAAACCAATATGCTATTGATGACTCAGGACTTCCACGTTACAGTGAATGAGGTATCTCAGATCTGTCATGAGGCAGCAGGCAGCCTGGCCTGGGTCCTGGTTTCAAGACTGGGTCTGCTTCCTCCCAGCTCCCTGGTATTTGTATAAGCCAGGGGCTGGGGCCCCAAACAGAATAAGCAATCAGCAGTACATTCTTCTAGCTTCCATCACGGCAGGAGACCCACCCTAGCACCTAGATTCATGAAATGTGAAGTGCTTTTACTGCCTGTGACTTTGCAAAATACCAATTCCCATCCATTGTACCTGCTTCAGGACCTAAGCCAACAAGAACCAAGACTTCAGTACATCTTCTTAGTTGTGTTTCTGTTATGCTTTTGGACCATGGAAATTTTGTCATTTCAAATACGTCTCTGATCTGTCAATGTCTTATTTTTTTGTGTTCTCTATCACTGTTACGTAACTTGGGGGGAGGAGATTTATTACAGGAGTTGTAAATTTACAATATCACCTAGACCTTGGTAAAAAAAAAAAAAAAAAAAATCTAAAAGTCCTTGAGGGAAGAAGTTGAAAAGGTGAGTGGAAATTAACTGAAAGAGGATCAGCAGTGCCAGCGAGCCCAGAGGCCCTCCCTGTTGGCCTCCTGATGTCATTTCAATGTCCTGCATCCAACCACGGAGAAGTAAAAAGCAGAGATAACACGCTGCTTTTACTCATAAATCCAGAGGATCCTCCTCAACTCACAGATGTCTCAGCTTTTACCTATAAGGGCAGGACACAGTCGTTATACAGACGGCCGCAGGGCCCCAGGACAAGATAAGTGGCAGTTATTCTGGCTCGTGGCAAACACATGCCCAGTGTAAAGCAGGCGCATGGACGGTGTAGCGGTGGGAGCGTGGGCTCTGGGCCAGGCAGCCCGGGTCCAAGCCCGGCCTGTGCCACCTGTGGCCTACGGGAACCTGGGCAGTTTGGGAGCTTCTATGAGCCTCAGTCTCTCATCTGCAAATTAAGGATAATAATAGTATCTTCCTCAAAGTTTCATTTATATCCAGTGACTAAGTATTTGCAAAGTGCCTTGTACAGGGCAAGTGCTATGTACATTCTTGTTAAATTAAAATACATAAGACATGGGATTTTCCTTCATTACCTGGTCATCTGATCCTCTGTCAACCATGATCCGTGACTAGTAGACATCTGTATCTGTGGTCTAGACTTTCTCCAGAACCCTGCCTATGGTCTGTCTCTACTTGGTTGTCCCACCAGCACCCAAGCACAGCAAGTCCAAAACTAAGTTACCTTGCCTTGCAAATCTGCTTGTCCTCCCATGCATCCTTCTCGCTCAACAGTATCATCATCCACACCCAAGGAAGCCTGCAGTCCCCGAGAGCCCGCTCCCTTCCTCATCCCCCCCCAAACCACCAGCTTCCTTGCTCCTCCGACACACTAGCCTCCCCTTCGAATGAGACCACACCTTGATTCTGTTCCCCCTTTGTACCCGCCCTCTGCTTTCCAGCCCCGCTACTGCTTGCTGCCTTGGTCCCAGCATCTTCAAGTTTCTTAGGAAGTAAGAGGGGAGAATGGATGCTGAGGTAGCAACAACAACGTCCACTAAGGAGCAGCACAAACACGTTCCTGTTACTGAAAACGAACAACTCTCCTCCCAGCAACCATGTCGAACTGAAGGCAGGTCCCCTGCACCATCTTTCCCGTGATGGGAAGCTCCGCTCCTCGTGCTGGAGCCGAAGGACAGCGCAGCCTGACTGCTGAGAGAAGACTGATAACATAAACAGCCGCCACGAGCAGGAAACTGTGTGAACAAGGCCTTGGAGCAGAGCCCAGGGCTTACATCAGGGCAGAATAAAGACATTCTGAAATCACAGCCTATCTCAGTCCCCCTCTGTTTTCCCTTCTCTGTGTAATTATTTGAATTAGAAAGTATGTAAACTTAAAATGTTAAAGATATCAACAAATTCCTACTTCAGAGTGATGGACAAATTTTCATCCCACCAAAATGCTGGTGGATGCAAGTGTCTCCAGACCTGGGCCGACACTGGATATTACTGGACTTGAAAGTTCTGCCAATCTGACAGGGAAAACTGGCACGGTTTGCATTTCTCTAACTGTGAATAAAGCTGAACGCCTTCTCATATGATTAAGTCATTTTCATCTTTCCCTATGAATGCCTATTTATGCCCTCTGTGCACTCGTCCCTCATGGAATGGTTAATCTTTCTCTTACTGATTTGTAAGAGCTCTTTGTATATTGAGACAATTAACTGTTTGTAATATGAATCGCAAATATTTTCTCTAATTCTGTCTCTTTTTTTCCTTTCTTTTTGTGGTAGACTTTTCCACACAGTATTTTCTTGTTTCTGTGTCATAAAACACAGTAATTTTTCTTTATTATGCATTGGTTTTATGTCTTAGGGCTTTGAAGACTTTAAGAATTAAAGTGTGCATGGAGAACGTTACTGGTGCCCGCTGGCCCTGACACCCACCCCAGCAGCCCGGCTTCCATCCCCATGATCTGAGCCCTCCCTCCGGCAGGGCTGACACTCCACGAGGCCTTTCTTGATCATTCGTTTGTCACAAACTGAGAGCCTGTCCTATGCCAGGTAGTGTTTTGTCTCTGGGGATAGAAAAGATTCAGAGACGAGTAAGACTTGGCCCCTGTCCTCCAGGAGCTCAGAGTCTAGTCATGCGAACAATACGTTGTATACAGTGTATGACAAAAATCTGTACAGGGTAAAGTGAGACCAAAACAAAAGGAGACAAGCCAAAAACTTTTTATAAAGGCGGTGATTTTGATTTGTCTTGGAAGTAGAACAGGTTGCCATCAGGTAAACCACAGGTGGATGGAGGAAGGGCACTCCAGACAGAGGGACCGTGTGAGTCCAGCAGGGGACCACAGCAATGGGAAACTGACCACATACAGGGAATTAGTCAAATAAACAAATATAATGAGAATTATGGGTTTTCCCGCTATTGGAGTAGGGAGTTACAAGCGTGGAAAGAGAGAAACTCATTAGAACCCTGCAGTGGTATTTTAGAGCTGGAGACTGTGTGAACGCATGGAGACTGGCAGACACAGACGAAGCCACAGACGAAGATGCAGATACAGATCCCAGGGTAGGAGTCAACACAGATACAGACGCAAACACACACACCGGACACATTCGCTCGCTCAGCCCGCTGAGGGAGGCTGCAGCGATGGCATGCGGCTACAATGAGAACACTTAGTATCCAGACTTTGGCTTCTAAATATCATCCTTCACTGAAGGGAACCTAGGCTTCTTGGAGAAATGGCTGATTCAACAATCTGAGCCTGGAACATATGGTTCTACCAGAAAGCGAGGAAGGGCCCCCAAATTAGGGGGCACTTCAAAAGGATGCAGAAGCTACAGAAGCCAACTTACAGGGGCTCCCAGTGACCTATCAGGGATAGTCTGAGCATCAAAATAAATAATCGCAGGGCACTGAGCAAAACAGGAGTTCCTGAGTCCATGCTGATACAAATATGCAGATAAATAAATACACTAAAAATTTCACATGGAAGTACATGTTCACATTGTCTAAACATACTTCCCCACCACGTGCCTACTAAGTACAACAGAAAACGAAGTAACTCCACAGTGGAGAAGTCTGGCAGGTACGACTTTCAACAAGTGAGCAAAATAAGCATCTCCAGCGATTAGACATATTGATACTACGTACCAGGCGGTAGGATGCAGGGGGTGAAACACGGCATCACTTCTGCGCTGCTCTCGCCAAAGGCTCAGAACCTGAAGCCAAGTGAGGACCCATCAAATGACCCAAGCTGAGGCACATCCGGTAAAATAACTGTGCTATGTGTGCGCTTTTAAAGTGTCCAAGTCACAGAAGCCAGGGCGTCCATGAAGGACACTACTGGGACTAGCAGCAAAACCCGAGCAGAGGCTGGGTGAGACCACAGGAGAATGTATTTGCTCACAGGAAATAAACTCCTAAGTGATTCTGGTGGATGGAACTTCAGGTGGATGAATTACTCTCAGTAGTTCAAAGGAAAAAGGGTTTTATACAGTTTTCCTGTAATCTAAGATTGTTTCAAAACAAAAAGTAGAAATAAAAGAAAAATTCTTAAGATACAAGGAAGCCATTGCAGGAAACGTTTAGAAAGTTCTTTCTCCGCCTGAAGAGATTCTGGAAAACACTTCGTTCCCTTCTGCACAGTGGCAGGCACCGGGGTGGGATCACAGCAGTCCGGTCACCCGACTGCAAGCCTGAGGGGAAGGCAGACCGCGAGGGAGGCCCCCCGGCGCCCAGGCCCGGATTAGCCAGCCTGGAGCCCGCCTCCTTCTGAACCTGGTCACGGGAGTCACTGCAACTGCTGACTAGCTAAGCTAGTCATGTTGCGTTTTCCACTGTTTTCCCCCAAGTTCCCTGACTGACCCTCAGTCACTGCAAAAGGACACCAGGGCCCTGTAGCGATGACTCTCACACCCATCACAGCAGATGTCGCCGCTCCCGGGTAAATCGAGTGGCACCTGTTCACCAACACGGACCGCAGGAAAACGTGCGTCCTGGGCGTCTCCCAAAGCCCTCTCGCCGTGACGTTCAGGTCCCGAGTGAAAGGCAGAGCAGAGAGCGGAGAAGCGCGCTTAGTTTATCGCAGAGGGTGAGTCCTGCCAGCAAGACGGGCGAGCACCGAGCGAGCAATCACGCCACGAAGTTGAACAGAGTCCGAGAGAGTGCCACAAGGCCGCAAAGCCTCCCCAGTCCTTCCTTTCCTGCTTAAAACCCTGACGTGGTTCTATTTACATTTCTATTAATTTTTCTCCTCTGGTTCAATTTTATTTTTTTCTTCCTCAGAAACCTTGAACAGCTGAAGGACAAAGTCTTTTATCCAATCATAACACTCAAGGTCCTTCCTAAGAAGACCTGGAACCACCTTTCCTTCTGTCCTCTCTCTGCATCAGCCCTGCTCCCAGCCGCACTGTTCACACGGGGCTGTGCTACGGGCTGAATGTCTGTGTCCCCCGGGAATGCGTACGTGGCAGCCTAACCCCCAAAGTGATGGTGTTGGGGGTGGGGCCTTTGGGTGACTGACGCCCTTACAAAAGGGCCCGCAGAGCTCCCCTGCTCCCTCCACCTCGTGAAGACACAGGGAAGTGGCAGCGTCCGTGAAGCCAGAAGGGGCCCTGACCAGGCACCGGATGTGCCAGCCTTGATCCTGGCCGTCCAGCAGCCAGAACTGCAGGCATAGAGGTCTGTGGTTCATGGAACACCCAGCCTCTGGCATTTTGCTACAGCAGTCCAAATGGACCAAAACAGGCCACATTCCACAGCTGAGAGGGAGTTACAAACACGGAAAGGGAAAAAGCTAGACTGAACCCTGAGGTGTTGTTTGGGATTGGAAGACTGTGCGAACTCATATTTCAGGGCACACAGATGGGTATGGACGTCGATGCAGACACAAATGCAAGGATGCAGCAGGGTCTACACCCTGCCCACGGAGGGCCCTGGAAGCAGCAATGCCCCAGTAACCAATGAGAATGCTTACCCACCGGAAACACCATAAATTTTTATTTCTTCATGCTTTTCTATGCCTAACCCTTCAGTTTCCTACATTAAAACACCTTTGTCCAAAAATAGACTTACCGTATGATCCAGCAATCCCACTTCTGGGCATATAACCAGAGGGAACTCTAATTCAAAAAGACACCTGCACCCCAATGTTCATAGCAGCTATTTACAATAGTCAACACATGGAAACAACCTCAGTGTCCATCAACAGATGACTGGATAAAGAAGTTGTATATTTATACAACGAAATACTACTCAGCCATAAAAAAGAATGGAGTCATGCCATTTGCAGTAACATGAATGGACCTGGAGATCGTCATTTTAAGTGAAGTAAGCCAGAAAGAGAAAGAAATATATCATATGATATAACTCATATGTTGAATCTAAAAAAAGAAAACCACAAATTAACTTATTTACAAAACAGAAACAGCTTCACAGACTTAGAAAATAAACTTACGGTTACCAGGGGAAAAGGGGGTGGAAACGGATAAATTGGGAGTTTGAGATTTGCAGATACTAACTACTACACATAAAATAAACAAACAATTTTCCTCTGTGCTGCGCAGGGAACTATATCAGTATCTTGTAGTAACCTATGAGGAAAAAGAATATGAAGAGGTATGTATATGTATGACTGAAACATTATGCTGTGCACCAGAAATTGACACATTGTAAACTGTACGTCAATAAAAAAAATTTTTTAACCACCCTCATCATGCTCTGGCTATCAAAATTCCACTGAAATGAAATTACAACACATAGAGCACCAAGTATATGTCATTGACTAGTATTTATCCTGCCTCTCCATCAAAACCGGGCTCAGAAGTCACCTGCCCTGTGAGGCCTCCTCTGGACACGCAGGCAGGTGAGCACCTCCTCCTCTGCACAGGGAGTGCTTTCCTCACCCTCATGGACATCTGGTCACCCTCCTCGGCTTTCAGGCTCATCTCCCCACTCTACTGTGAATTTCTGTGGGCAGGGTCTGACTCTTCTTCATCTCCCAGCCCCCAGCAGAGGACCTGGCAGATATTAGGTGCTCGGTTAGGGCATTTTAAATTAGAAGGAATCTTTCTCCAGGGACCACACTGAAGCTCCCTGGCCTTCCTGCAGAGCTAACTCCCGCCACTGGCCTCGTTCGCTCTGGGCTCCACCCACGGACGCCGCCATTCACAGGGGATCCGGGACAAAACCACCAGAGTCCTTTGTTCAGCCCTATTTCTGTAGAAGACCATTTCACTTTGCTGAACAGGAGGCTGTCTTCAGTGCAGTGACTCGCCTGCTTAACAGGTCTATCTCAGAAACGTCTGACTTGATGCTTTGCTTTGGCTGCAAAGTAAGCCCTGCTCTGCTTTGCCGCTGGAGGTGGCGGATGCATGAAGCAAGCGTTTGCATTTTCATGACGGCCTCCCTGGAGGCTGGCTGGGCAAGCTCCCTGGCGGATGATGAAACCCACGTTCTGGCTCACCAGGAAGCAGAGCTCCAAATATGCTGCGCTGAGGACACTCCTCAGCGGGAAGACAGCTGCTGTAAGCAGAGAGGAAACCCTGCGCTCTCAGCTCCCAGGCTTCGTTGCTAACTTCACAGACGAGGGGGAGCTTCAGGGAGGCACTTTGCCCCCGAGGATCTTGGATAGAAGAGGAAATGGCAAACCTTCCCCAAGGCTCTGACCTCGACAAAGCCCTGTATTCATTTTTTATTGCTGCCAGAACAAGTCATAGTAAATTTAGTAGCTTAAAACCACACCATTTCTTATTTCACAGCCTGCAGCTCGGCTGTCCGGGCAGGGTGGCTTCACCGGGTCCTCTTTTTAGAGTCTACGGTGAAATCAAGCTGTTCGCGGGGCCATGCTCCTTACTGGGGGCTCTGAGGCAGAGTCTGCTTCCAAAGTTCACTCAGATTGCTGGCCAAATTCAGTTCCTTGTGGTTGTGGAGGTGAGGTCCTTGTTTTCTTACTGCCCATCACCTGGGGGCCCCCTTATCTGACCTCCCTGGAATCCTTGCGGGCGGCGTCTCCATCTCAGAGCCAGCAAAGGCACACTGAATCCCGCCCAGCACTGGAATCTCCCTGACTTCCCTTCTGCTGCATCTCTCCGATTCCATCCAGAGAAAGGTCTTTGCTTTTTAAGGGCTCAGATGCTTAGGTTAGGCTCACCTGGGTAATCTATCTCCCTGTTTCAAGGTTAGTAACCTAAGTAACATTGGCAAACCTCCTTTGTTAGGTAAGGTACGCCCAGGTTGCAAGATTAGTGTGCGGACATCTTTGGGGACCACACTGGACCTAAGTATGATGGACCCCCATATTTACACCACAGAAGTAGGACCCCACCTGGCATGAATACAACCAGGCTTTTTCAGTTCAGTACAGCTGGCCTCTGATTTCTGCTACATGGGGGAAAACTTCACATCTCCAAACGTTGAAAATCCAGGCCTTTGAGCACGATGCTGAGACATACTCAATCTTAGCTTTATGGAATTGCACCCATAGCTCATTCCTGACCTCTGGGAGCGGCTCCAGGATCTGGAGTCCAAGAAGTCCCTTGGAGCCAGGGAGAGCCCAGTATTAGCACACGCAGCAAGCCTGCGGTTTAGTTATTACAGGACATGCTCTGAAAATAGGTCCAGAACAGGCTGAGAAAGGGCTGCAAGGCAAAATTCCCATTTGGTGATGGCTTCCGTGAAGCTTAGATTCTAGGGTCACATCCAAGCCAACTGCTGTAAGCAGGTGATGGACAGAAGGTCACGTGGAGGCACCCGACCTCCGCTACCATCAGAGCTGGGGAGAAGTAGGTGCAGGTGTCTGATACAGTTGAGGGAAACTGAGGTCCAGAGAAAAGAAATCCATTCTCTGGAAGAACTGGGGACTGTATAGTAAGGAATAAATGCAGGAAGTGGGGTTTTACGGTCAATGCAGGTCCACATCTGGGATCAGCCAGATGAGAACAGGTCAGCCCTACAGAGCCCTGCTTTAGGGCTGAACCAGATACAGAAGGTCGGGGGCAAGGTCAGAACTTTAAGAAGAAAAGGGAGCCACTGACACTGTGGCAGGCCCCGCTCAAGACATCAGAGATGTAACTGCGCACATGTCACGCTCCCTCCCTCGAGGACCACGGGGTCTGGGGGGCAGTACTCTATGAGAAGAGCCCAGAGAAGTCAGCAGCAGGGCTGCGGAGGAGAAAGAAGAAAGGCTTCTAGAAGTGGTTCCATGTGAAGACTCAGTGGCCAAGGAGCTGTTCCCCTGGTAAACAAGCAGTCTCCGTGAGGATGTGGCAAGGCCCGGAACGGAGGGACAACGTGGCCTTTCAGGAGTCTGGTGAGTGGCTTCCTAAGGCTAGGGCTTTTGAATATGAGGTCTGCCTTCCTTCCACTAAAACCTCACTGCCCAGTGTTTCATTTTCTCTCCTAGTGTTTGAACAGTGTTCTAAGGCTGTGCAATTACAATGAAAATGTCTGAAATGGTCTTCTCTATTTCGGTTAGAAATTTCTCTCCGCCCCTTCTCTCCACTGTAGGATATTGTCAGAATTCAAGACTAACCTATTAGCCAACATTTAACTTCAGCCTTAAAAGAGCTGGAGCCAAGACTGATTCCTAGACCGGTGGCCTCAGGTGCAACCACGACTGGAACTGTTCTTGGTCACCTGTTTAAAAATGATTCTCATCTGGCCATAGCCCTGTGTTTCTCAGAAAAAACTTCAGTCCAGAAAGACATTTATTTTCTCCACTGAACATGCTGCAGCTGTCTACTCCTCACCAATTTGTCCAGCCATGGTCCCTGCTCAGCCTGAACTATCAGGACAATCATTCAATTTAACAAGCATGGTCCAAAGCATAAAGCTAGGTATTGCATTGTACGCATCAGGAATGTTCATTGACTGAAACTTTGTTGAGCCAGAATTCTAAGATTAGCTAGAATACCCAGGGGTTAACCATCAACGTGAAGTGTATTTTGTGTGTGTGTGTGTGTGTTATTAAAGTTTGCTTTATTTTTTTCAAACAACAATATAACATTTTTTATTGATTTATAATCATTTTACAATGTTGTGTCAAATTCCAGTGTAGAGCACAATTTTTCAGTTATACATGAACATACATATATTCATTGTCACATTTTTTTCTCTGTGAGCTACCATAAGATCTTGTGTATATTTCCCTGTGCTATACAGTATAATCTTGTTTATCTATTCTACAGTTTTGAAATCCCATCTATCCCTTCCCACCCCCTGCCCCCTTGGCAACCACAAGTTTGTATTCTATGTCTGTGAGTCTGTTTCTGTTTTGTATTTATGCTTTGTTTGTTTGTTTTTGTTTTTTGTTTTTTTAGATTCCACATATGAGTGATCTCATATGGTATTTTTCTTTCTCTTTCTGGCTTACTTCACTTAGAATGACATTCTCCAGGGACATCCATGTTGCTGCAAATGACGTTATGTTGTCGGTTTTTATGACTGAGTAGTATTCCATTGTATAAATATACCACATCTTTATCCAGTCATCCGTTGATGGACATTTAGGCTGTCTCCATGTCTTGGCTATTGTAAATAGTGCTGCTGTGAACACTGGGGTGCAGGTGTCATCCTGAAGTAGGGTGCCCTCTGGATACATGCCCAGGAGTGGGATTCCTGGGTGTGAAGTGTATTACTGAACAGAAACGTTGTTCTAATGGTTTGCCCTCTGTTCTATACCTGTCTTCTAACGTTGAGTCAAACGAACCCTACTGGCAAGTAATCATCATGCCCTCCTTTCTATAAATAACGTCCAAACATCCTCCAACAAAGGTAGCAAAGATCTTTCTCTGAATTTTTAGCATACTTGGAATTGTCTGTGGCTTGAGCTCATCTGAGCTTTGCTAACAGCAGAGATGATCAAAGCAAGCAGGAATGATGGACAGAGTTAGTCAGGGGTGCTAACTCTGAAGACTCTGCCTGCTCCAGCTGGTTTCTTCTATCTGCGTGCAGTCTTAGGAACAGAAGTCCTGGAAATCTGTGGAGCTGCCATAACTAAGCCTCAGTATTAGTCAAAGCTCTTTAGGGAAGGACAAAACCATATATATATACCCACATTCATAATCTCACAAGATTATGGAGATGTGCAAGTTCAGTACTTGTAGGATAGGGCAGCAGGCTGGAGACCCAGAAAAGCACTGAGGGTGCAGTTCAAATCTGAAGGCTGTCTGCTGGCAGAATTACCTGTTGCTCAGGGGTAGTCAAGTTTCTGTTCTATTTGGCCCTTCAACTGCTTGAATGAGGCCCACCCACATCATGGAGGGCAATCTGCTTTATTCAAAGTCCACCAATTTAAACATTAATCTCATTCAAAAAACACCCTCATGGAAACATCCAGAATCATGTTTGACCACTCATCTGGCCCATCCAAGGTGACACATAAAATTAACCATTATAGCCTCTAATCAGGATGTCCCCCTTTTCCTTTATTGACAAAGGCCCTGAGACCAACTGTCTTTCCTCCCCTCTTTGTGACTGTCCCACCTCTTAGTCCCCTCTGGTTCTTCTGCCCCCAAGCATGGCTGAAGAGAGGCCCAACCTCCCCTCCTAGCTCTGCTGAAGACGGGCATCCAGGCTTACTTTGTCTGCAATGCTTTGCCACTAATCATGACCAGAAACAAACCAGATATAGCAGAAGCTACAAACGTGAAGATTCAAGGCTTAGAAAATCATGCTGTGTTCATCTCATCCTGGAGCCAGTTCTTAATCTCCTTTCTGGGGTAGTAATTGGGAATGTCAGGCTTTTTTGTCTACATAAACCCTTGAAGGTAGATCTTATCCAGCCACTGGTCCCTGAACACCTGACTGTTCCACCAAGGCAAAACAGAAGCCACTGCCAAGGCCTTTAATCTGAAGAGGATTGTTTGCATTTCTGAGGCGGTTCTAAGTCCCCGCTCTGGCTCTGTTCTTCAAGCAGGAATATCCCCTTGGGGTACATTCTCCCTGGAGGTTTATCCCTAGAGAGGAATTTACAAATTCTTTAGAACACTGTGTATAATCATTTCAAAAAGCCTAAGTGGTCAAGGTTCTTAACTGGGCAGGAAATAAAACTGTTATTAATCCTTCCTCCTCTTGTACCTCTCACTCCACACCAGTAAAGCCAGGAATTCCCATCTTTTCCAAAGAAGAGAATCCAGTGGCCAAGATGTCAAGACGCTCAGCTCCAAGCTCTGGCCCAGCCCTCCCACCGTCCCAGACCCCGTGCCCACCAGGCCCCTGATCTCTGTCCCCGGCTTGGGCTGGCCCTCCACCACCTTCTCCACAGCTGAGCCAGAAGGGCAAACAGTGGGAAGTTGTGGCTTTTTCTCTCTTCTTCTTGCTTGTCTGGAAACGTTTAGGACTTTTACTATTACTGTTCCAGAGTCGGGGGAAAAGTAGGCAGAATCTTAAGAATTACTGAAACCACCAGAAGAGCCTGCAGGGTGAAAACGTCTGTGGAGCTCTGGTTTACTTCATCTGACCGTGACTGCTTCTCTGTCTCATCGCCGCTGGTAACAGAGGAGTCTAGAGCCTCAGCATTTGGTGCCTTCGGGACCCCAGCTGCCTCCTCACTGGCCTCCCTCTCACCTGCTGTCTCTGCACTTCCTCTGCCCTTCCACCCATCCTCCAAATGGCCCTCAGGTCACTGCTTCCTAAAACATCCCCTTCAGACAGATACATCCCCATTCAAGACTCCCAGCGGGTTCCCAGTTCCTACCCCAGACCTTCCACAATCCGAACATGACCTAGTTTCCCAATATGCCCACCGCTCCCTCATTCGTTCACTCATTCGCTTAATAAATACACACATCAAGCATCCAGTCTGTGTCAAGGGTCACAGGTCAGGGTGACTAGGCTCGACAGGCTCTGCTCTCCTGGGCTTACAACCTGGCTGGGAGGAGAGATTTCAATAGGCCATTTCAGTGAAGTGTGATGAGGTGACAAGTGGAGAACTGAGGTGCCCAGATCCCCACCCACACTCGTGTGGGCCAACCCTCTGTCTCCACGTGGCTGGTTCCCTCCATCGGCCACTGAAAACAACGCACTCCCTGTGAGCATCTGCACAACCACCTCCCTCCTCTAGGACGTCTCACCCCAAAACCCACCTGTCCTTCAAGGGCCAGGTCACGTCCTGCCTTCTCCGTTTTCCCTAATCCATGAAACCCACCAGGAGCCTTCATTCCCACGCACCCACAAACACTCATGAGCCCAGAGCATGGTTCCAGGCAGCACCTTCTAAACCTCGCAAACTGTATTCTGCATTCCACTTCGTCACGAGAACACGCATCCTGTCTTCTTAACCATGGGATCGCACGTTGGGGGGAAGCAAGAGACCCCACGACCCTACCCACCCCTTACCCAGCCCTCAAAGCTCCAGGCGCTGTGCAGATGCTGCCTTGTTTCCTCATAGCCGCCCTGCAAATATTTACTAATCCTGCTTTAGTGGGGGAAAAAACTGAGGCTGCAAGAGGTAAAGTAACTCGCCTGGGTTTACCAGGTGTGGCCCCAGCTCTGCCTCCTGCAGCACTTCCGGCACCCCTGCCGGCTCGGCCCCCCGGTCAGCTCCCCTGAGGGTCAGGGGCTGCTTCCCCTCCGAGGGGGAGGGGCCCAGGGGAATCCCAGGGCCCGGACCTGCTGACTTTCTAATTAGCCTGGGAGAAGGCACCACTTGAAGTCAATTATCCCTCCAGCTTCGTGGCTGCAAAAGACAGGCCAGGTTCTCACGCTGAGCGGGTGAAGCCTCAGGACCCCTCTTCAGGCTCCCCGGCCCTGCGATCTAACCTGCACTGCTGCTCATCTGCACGCAGAGGCGTGCAGGGCAGCCTGGCTCACAGAAAGGAGTGGCGGTGTGGGCGTGTGCTGGGCGGGAGTCGGGTTCCAGCCCTGTGTCTTCCTCAGTAGTACCAGCTGTCAGCTCAACTCCTCACCTGCTCTGCCTCATTCAGTCCGCGAGTCACCAGAGACCAGCATGAAGAGAAGGAGCCAGGCTCTCCCAGAAACAGCCTATTTCACCTGCGCCTGGACCAGCATGACTCAGCCTCTCTGCAGAGCCCTTGGGTCAGGCTGTGTGTCGGAGGCTGTCTGGGGCCTGCCCAGCCCCAAGTAAAGGGAGAAGAGACGCGCCACCGAAGGTGAAGACCTGTCCGGGGACCCCAAGCCACAACAAAGGGGTCCTCTCTCCTCCTTTCTAAAATACATACACGCACCACCGCCATCGCCTGCATCCTCCACCAGCTCTTACAGCTCCTCAGCTGTTCGCACATCATCTGCATTATTCCACCAGGTGCTGGAAAAGGTGCGGATTTCACCCTGCGTCTACACGTGCACGCGCATCTCACTCACACACACACTCACTTTTTTATCTCTTGGAATCGCAGAATGGCAGCACTGGAGGGATCTTTAGAGATTCTCTAATGGCAATGAATAACAACAACATTCCTCCTATCAGTCAGTGTTTCTCCCGGATGTTAATCCCATTCACAAAAGTAAAACCTGGAGTTTGAGCTGGACTGTCACTTCCAAGGTTGTGTCTCTCTCAGGACCAGGTCGTAGTCAGGGCTGTGGGGTGAGCTTGCCCGGACTCCAGACTTCTGCTGCCTCCTAGCTTTGTCCCCTGTGCTCTGAGTATCAGTTTCTTTTCTGTCAGTTGAGAAGATGTTAATACCTGGTCAAGTGGATTAGAGAGTAAGGGAGAAAATGCTTGCAAAATTCTGCGCAGAGACCGACACACACTAAGGGTTCTGTACTGACTGTCTGTCGGCCCTTCTCGCGCACAGTTACAGGCACTCGCTGCTTACAAGGCTCCGCCCTCCCCGCCGCAGCTGGCTACAGGTTTTAGCCACAACCTGCAATAAAGATAAATATTGTAGCAGAGGCCTATTCAACCAGCAAGTTAACTCCCTGGAACCACTTACAACCACAACTGATGAGTTTTCCTCACAGAACCCAGGACCGGTCCAATCCTGAAATGCAGCATACATGGCGCTGGCTCTGGGCACTGGAGGGCGGAACGGACAGGGCTAAAAGCCAAATCATTTCTTCATCCAATTTTACATAATCCTTTGGTTCTGACTCATGATATCTTTCTTCTTCCTTCTTCCTGAAGAGGCACCTTCACCAAATCCTGTCCTCTTCTCTTGCCCTACACAGCTTCCCGCTCGGGCCAGCCCACATCCAGGGCTCACTTCCAGGCTCTTGTCTCCTGAGTCTGTTGCTCCACTTCCAACTTCTTTCCAGGACTCCAGTTCCAAATTTCCAGCTGTGGGATGTTTCCACCTCAATGCGCCCCCAGCATCTCAAACCCCGCAAGTGGAAAACAGCTCATTATCTGATCCCACACACCAGCTTCTTTTCTCCATTCATGGCATCCTCATACTCCTTGTCACTGGGTCTTACAGACCTCAGCCATCTGTCCCCACCTGCACCCTTCAACCCATTCTGCAGCTACGCCCTGTCTTTTCTTCCTTTAGGCATCAGTTGTTCTTTCCTGCCCATCTGCTCTACCAGCCCTGTCTGCCTGGCCCTGCTCACCTCCTGCCCAGACCTCCTGTACCAGCCCCCTAACCCTGGGCTCCAGGCCAATCATCTGTCCAGTCCAGTCTATGCACTGCCACCAGACTGACGTCTGACCCAGGCGCAACCTCTGCCTCAAATCCTTCCCCCTCCACGTTGCCTGTGACTGTCTCTAGCTCTTCCATGTAGGAACCTCCTCACTTCCACTTCAGCTTAACACTCTCCCTTTAATTTTCCACAGGCTCAGCCAAACAAGCTCACCACAGCCTCCAAACATGCACTGTCCTTGTCGCCTTGTGCCTCTGCGAGCTCCTCCCTCAAATCCAGCCTCACCTACAGCCCTCCCCACGTGAAATCCTCCCCCATCCCAGGCAGAAATAACCCTGCAGAAAGTCTCATTCCAATTTACAAATGTTAGCCAGTATATATAAAAATAGGTTTTTTAAAAAGTTTATTTATGTACAGCACAGGGAACTATGTTCAGTATCTTGTAATAACCTTTAATGAAAAAAAATGAAAACAAATGTATGTATGTGTATGCATGACTGGGACATTGTGCTGCACACCAGAAACTGACACACTGAACTGACTGAACTTCAATTTAAAAAAAAAAAAAAAGATAAAGTCTTGAATCAATGGAACAGAATAGAGAGCCCAGAAATGAACCCACAAACTTTTGGTCAACTAATCTTCGACAAAGGAGGCAAGAACATACAATGGAATAAAGACAGTCTCTTCAGCAAATGGTGCTGGGAAAACTGGACAGCGGCATGTAAATCAATGAAGCTAGAACACTCTCTTACACCATACACAAAAATAAACTCAAAACGGCTTAAAGACTTGAAGACAAGACACAATAAATCTCCTAGAAGAAAACATAGGCAAAACATTATCTCACATACATCTCAGCAATGTTTTCCTAAAACAGTCTACCCAAGCAATAGAAATAAAAGCAAAAATAAACAAATGGGACCTAATTAAACTTACAAGCTTTTGCACAGCAAAGGGAACCATAAGCAAAACAAAACGACAACCTACGGAATGGGAGAAAATATTTGCAAAAGATGAGACTGACAAGGGCTTGATTTCCAGAATACATAAACAGCTCATATAACTAAATAAGAAAAAAACAAACAACCCAATCCAAAAATGGGCAGAAGATCTAAACAAGCAATTCTCCAATGAAGACGTATGAATGGCCAATAGGCACATGAAAAAATGCTCAGTATCACTAATTATCAGAGAAATGCAAATCAAAACTACAATGAAGTATCACCTCACACCAGTCAGAATGGCCATCATTCAAAGGCCCACAAATGATAAATGCTGGAGAGGGTGTGGAGAAAAGGGAACCCTCCTACACTGCTGGTGGGAATGCAGTTTGGTGCAGCCACTGAGGAAAACAGTATGGAGATTCCTCAAAAGACTAGGAATAGACTTACCACAAGACCCAGGAATCCCACTCCTGGGCATATATCCAGAAGGAACCCTACTTCAAAATGACACCTGCACCCCAATATTCATAGCAGCACTATTTACAATAGCCAAGACATGGAAACAACCTAAGTGTCCATCAACAGATGACTGGATAAAGAAGAGGTGGTATATTTATACAATGGAATACTACTCAGCCATAAAAAATGATAAAATAAGGCCATTTGCAGCAACATGGATGGACCTGGAGATCGTCATTCTAAGTGAAGTAAGCCAGAAAGAGAAAGAAAAATACCATATGAGATCGCTCATATGTGGAATCTAAAAAAAAGAAAACAAAGACAAATGAACTAATATATAAAACAGAAATAGACTCACAGACATAGAATACAGACTTGTGGTTGTCAAGGGGGAGGAAGGTGGGAAGAGATAAACAGGGAGTTTGAGATTTGCAGATACTGACTGGTATATATAAAATAGATAAACAAGTTTATACTGTACAACAGAGAAATATATTCAATATCTTGTAGTAGCTTACAGTGAAAAAGAATATGAACATGAATATATGTGTATTCATGTATGACTGAAGCACTGTGCTGTACACCAGAAATTGACACAACACTGTAAATTGACTATAACTCAAAAAAAAGTAAAATAAAATAAAAATTTTTTAAAAAGAAAGTCTCATTCCTCTGAATTCTCAAAGCCCTTTTGAGCTCTGTTTGGATGCTTTCAAGAATTTAATTAAACAAACACACACTGAACACAAATGAAGTGAAACATAGTTGGCCCTGGGCACCAGGGAAGGGAGCAGAAGAGAGAACAGGTCCTCTTCTCCCAGCATCTCAGTCATCAGACCCACAGGTCCACAGCTCCGAGACGCAGCAAGCTTTGGTGGGGCTGCGAGGAACGTGTCATCAGAGTAAGGAGTCACTCAGCACCCTTCCTCCCTTAGCGGGCCTGTAGACTCCACTGCCAGAAGCCAGGCTTCCGTGTGAGACTGCCAGCTTCGATGGGGTCCTTTGGAAGTGGAGGCAGGCTCTGAATTGTCTGTGGGATTACATTCCTTTATTATGTTTTATATATTGTCATGAGATTGTTTCTGAATGCAATTCCTTTCCCTGCCTTTATCCAAATTACACCTATAAATATCCAGAAAATGCTCATTTTCTCCCAAAGACGAAGGCAGGGCCAGAGTAGGAACTCAAGAGAACTGTCACCAAAACGAGGGAAACGCATTAGATGTGTCATAGTGCAGCTTAGGTAATAAACAATGAAAAATGGAAAAGAAAGTGTGAGCGTAACTCCTCGGAACCTCTGTTCTCAGCCTGCATGTGTCGGTGTCTCATGTTTATCATGTTTCCTGAGGTGCCCCTCCCCTGTCCAGCAGCCCCGCTCCACCCGGCCCTGCTGCCAGATGAACCCCTGCTCCCGTCCCCTCCTAAGACGTGCCACGGCCAGGCAGCCCGGCCTCGCAACAGCCAGATCCTACTGGACAGCACAGGGAGCGATACTCAGTAACTTTTAATGACCCATAGTGAAAAAGGGTATGAAAGGTTATATATATATATATATATATTTATTTATGTATAACTGGATCACTATGCTGTACAGCAGAAACTAAGACGACAAAAAAAATCGTAATAAGTTAACTTTTTTTTTCAAAGAAGCCAGATGTCAAAGACTGCTACTTGCTGGCACACACACGTACTTCTTTTTTCATTCTTAGTGTGAACTGTTGCATTGAAATTTACATACGTTTACATGAAGAAAACATACACGTGGGATTTAATGACTGATCAGAGAGTGCATTCTTCTGTTCCCAGAAGCCCCCTTGTGCCCCCCCATTGAAAACACACCCAACCCCTGCATTAGTCTGCCTGAGCCGCTGTAACAAAGCACCACAGACTGGAGGTTCAACAACAGACATTTACTCATCGTAGCTCCGGGCTGGAAGTCCAAGCCCAGCCTGTCCGCATGGTCTGCTTCTGGCGCGAGCCCCTTTCCTGGCTTGCAGACCTCGCAGCCTTCTCGCTGTGTCCTCACGAGGCAGAGAGAGGAAGAGGACACTCTCTGACGTCTCATCTCATCACCCATCAGGAGGGCTCCACGTGGCCTCCCGACCTCACCTCAGCACAATCACCTCCCCATGGCCCCACCCCCTAATTCCATCCCAGCGCAGGTTACGGCTTCAACATGGATCTGGGGGGGAACACAAACATTAGGCCCGTAACACTCCCAAACGTGACCATCTATGTATACGTCACCACGATACCGCCAAAGTTTAGTCTCACCTGCTTTTCAGCCTGAAATGGATGTGATCACAATGTGTTCTTTGTCTTGCTTGCAGTGCTCAATATTATGTTCTGAAGACTGACTCCCGTTGTTTTGCGTGGCAGTAAGTTTCTCCATTTTTCTCGTTACATCGTATTTCATTTCATACTAGAATTTATGTATCCATCCCACAGGTGGCGAGTGCTGGGTCGTTTCCCAGGGCAGCCGAGGTGAGCCGGGCTGCCATGAGCATCCTAGCAGGATGTACTCTGCTGCATCCCTGCCGAGGCGTCCCCGGGTACGGACCCGAGGGGGGACTGCTGCACCACAGGGTGCGCGCGTGCCTTCCATCTCCCCAGACAGCGCAAGCTGCTTTCTAAAGAGGTACTGGCAGGTGACAACTTCCCCCAGTTTCTGCTGCCCCAAATCCTCGCTGACAATTAGAATTTTCAGAATTTTTAGTTTTTGCCTCTCTCATACGTAACGTTACCTCGCTGAGGTTTTAGTTTGCATTTCCCTGATTACCAATGAGGTCGAGCCTCTCCCTTTCCCTGGGTGTCGTCCGTCTGGATTCCCTCCTTGGTTTCATGCCTGTCCAAGTGTTCAGCCCATTCTTCTATCGGGTTATTTCTATTTTTTTTTTAATGATTTGGTTAAGTTCTTTATATGTTTGACATCCTAGTCCTTCCATCTGTTTTTGTGTCGCAAATATCTTCTCCCACATTATGGCTTGTCTTTTCATTTACTTTATGACGAACTGCACGCTTCTGCCTTCTCCCGTTGCACTTACGCTTACAAACTAGAAACTGTGTCTCCAAGCCTGCTCAGCCTGGCTGTAATTGTTATTTTGTTTCCATAACAAAACGTGTTGAATGCTTTGGGAAAACTTTATGAAGATTAGCTATTTAAATATATTTACATAGACAGAGAGTTAGCTACATAGATGTAGAGATAGAGATACGGACTTAGGTGAGGCGATGCAGTTGTAAAAGAAGTGGCAGGGAGAAGAAAATCTAGAATTCTGCCTTCATCCTTATTCACAAGTGTCTCTAAGCTGTTACTCCAGGCTGAAGATCCTGAACCTAGAATTTGCACGTGATACACCCTGGGTGTGGTTTACGCAAGGAAGACCATGCTGAACTCCACTCAGCAAACCTACGCACACAGAAAAAGACACTAAGATTGGTGAGTAAATGTACATTTAGCCATTTTAAGTTAAATTACAATACAGTATAGAAGCATTATTTTTAGTAATTCTCCACTTTCATTGATTTTTTAAATTAATTATTCAGTGATTGGTTTCATTCTTCACATCAGTAAGAGAGCTACAAACCAGCACAAATTATGCTTTATCATCATTATTTTGTATAACAAATTTTTTAAAATGTTAACATGCACAAATATTCCAGTATTTGCTTTTTTATTCTGATAAAAGGTATATAACATAAATTAACCATTATTAAGGGTGCAGTTCAGTGGCATTAAGCAGATTCGTGTTGCTGTACACGACCACCACCATCCGCCCCCAGCACACCGTCACCTTCCCAAACTGAAACTCTGCATCCACTCAACACGCGCTCCCCAATTCCTTCTCTCCCCGCTCCTGGCAACCACCATGCTCCTGTCTGTCTCCATGAATCTGCCTATTCTAAGCACCTCATATAAGTGTAATCAGACAGCATCTGTCCTTTTGTGTCTGGCTTATTTCACTGAGCATAATGGCCTCAAGGCTGTAGAATGTGTCAGAATCCCTTCCTCATTCTAAATAATCTCCCATTATGTGTATACATCACTTCTTGCTTCCATTCATCCTTCAGCGGACACTGGGGTTGTTTCCGCTGCTCGGCTGTTGTGAATAACGCTGCTATACTGGTGGGCCGTGGTCTGAGTCTCTACTTACAGTTCTTTTGGGTGTATACCCAGAAGTGGAATTTCTGGGTCATATGAGAATTCTTTAATTTTTTGAGGCATGCCATACTTCAGTATTTGTTTTAATAAGATTTTATAATTTCAGGGAATCTGTATAGTCCCATCCCACAGGCTCCAGTCACATATACCGTACTGTTTCTTGAGCTCCTTAGAAATTAGTTTTGGATCATTGAGCAACCTGATGCCATGCCGGAAGGGATCCTGGAGGCCGTCTAGGCTGGCCCCCTCATCCCGTGGAGATGAGCAGGGCAGCGCAGAGAGGCGGTGTGACTTGTCTACGCCTCTTGGGAAGACAGCCAGGGCAGAGCCTGGGCCACAGAAGGGGCACCTGAGGAAGCAGGTGTCCAGACCTCTCTAACCACAAGGGACATGCGGCCCCCAAAGAAGGAAGTGTTCTGGACTGAGTCTGCCTCGCCAGCCTGGCTGCAAGGCTAAGGGCCTGCTCCCGGGCACAAGCCAGCTTCCCCGAGGCCTGGCTGCAGGTGCTCTGCTGGCCCCTCAGGCGCCACACCCGCGGCCACCCTCGGATGCCCAGTACCTGTCACCAGTCCACCCCAGGAGGCCAGGCCCAGCACACAACCTGTTTCCTTGCTTCCTCTGGGGAGTCTCCCGCCCTGCCTGCCGGTCTGTGTTACTCTCGTCAGAGGCCCATCCTCTCGCTGAGTCTGAAGTACGCACGCAGGAGCTGGTGGAGGGTTGCTGTTTCCTCATGCCCCGGCTCAGTGGTGGCTGAGCTGGCTCCTGGCAAAACGGGGTGAACTGGAGTTGGCCGGCATTTCCCTTTTAGTTTTCTCCCCTCCCCGCTCAGGCTCTGCAGGTTCCCACGACGGGTCGGAGCCGCAGGACAGGAGGAGCTCGCCGCCGCAGCGCCCGACCTCCGCGGGGCCTCCACGGGCAGCGCCGTCCTCCCCCAAACCCTGCCCCTGGCTGCCGGCGCGCTGCGGTCCCGGGGGGGGGGGGGGCGGGCCCACACGTCTCTTCCAGCAGCAGTGATGGCACTGTCTCGCACGCTGCCAAGTGCGCTTTGCTGTACAAAAGTCAACTTCTCGTCTGCTGTCTCCAGGCATCCCAACCACAATCCTGTAGAAATATGTGGGGAAAAGATGAAAGTCTGCCTTGGTTTGATGAGAACGCTGCTCCTCAGGAGGGTGAGTGCTGTGCCCAGGGGCACACCAGCAGGAGCCCAGCCCTCAGGGGACGTTCCCGCTGTGCCACCGGCTCTAGAAGGGGCAGTGCCAGGCAAGCGGTGAATGGGTGAGTCCTCAAAGGGTGTAAGCATTTCAACACAGGGCTCTTGGGGCTGTGATGATTTGGCAAAGGAGTGACTCTCAAAGCTGGGAGCATGAGGGACTTGAGAAGACTAGTGGGAGCCAAATCCCACCGAGATGGCAGCTGCCTAGGACTCAAGGAGTCAGAGCCCTGCTCCGGGAAAACAGCGTCTCATGGAAGGACTGGGCCCTGAGCAGGTGGACTGCAGGCCCCTGTAACACCTAGACGAGGCGCCCAGGTTGAGGAAGACACAAGACTGCAGGTGCAGAGCCGACCCTCTTGGGCTGAGCGTGTTCCTGCAGGGTGCAGGGCTGTGTGCCTCCCAGCTCGGGGACAGTCCCCTCACCCTGGCCCCCAGTTCCCTCTATGAATGTGCAAAGCACTGGAGGCGAGGCATCGGGTGAGCTGCAAGACCTGGGACAGCTGCACGTCTCAGCAGGAGGGGCCGGTTATCAGAAAGGCACGGCGATGCCCTGGGGAAGGACAGGCAGGGCTTCAGCTTAAAGCTCGGCTCTGCATCTCCCTGGCCGGACGGATCAGAACAAGGACAGCTCTCCCAAAGAACACAGTCAGGGCTGATGGAAGCAGGGCACTGGGGACCTTCCAGAAACACGTCTTTAAGGAGGTTGTTGAGAAGGCTGCCTGATGCCTCGCCTCCATCTCTGTGTTCTGCCGTATCGGGGAGAGGACTTCCTGAGCTGGCGGAGGAGCTGTGACCCTGCCCCTTCGCACTTCCTCGTGGCCACTTCTCCCCTCCACGGTTAACTTCTGACCTAAGGGCTGGGCCATGTACCCGGTCAGTGAATTCTAATGACATTTCAAGCTCCTGGGACAACATTTCCCAAAATGTGTTCATTGGAGTACCAGTTTCAGGAAATTTCAATAGCTGTCTGTTGTGGGTTGAACTGTGTTCCCCAGAAAGATCTGTTGACATCTGTACCCCCGATAACTGTGAATGTGACTATATCTGGAAAGGGAAACTTTGCAGATGTGGTCAAGATGAGGTCCTATTCAGTCAGGGTGGTCAGAACCCAGTCTGACTGGTGTCTGTGCAGCTGTCCTGGGAGAGGAGAGGCCCAGACACACCCCGGGAGACCCCGTGGTGACAGGCGCGGAGGCTGGGTGATGTGCCCACGGGCTGGGGGCGAGGCGTGGACAGACTCAGCCCAGAGCCCTCAGCGGACACGCGGCCCTGCCAGCACCTTGATCTTGAGCTCCCAGCCTCCAGTACCACGAAAACACTAAGTTCTGTTGTTTTTAAGCCGCCCGATTTGTGGCACTTTGTTACAGTTCTGAAAGACTGATACAGTGTCCTTACAAAAAACGATTTGAGGTCAAAAAGGCTGGGAACCCATGAGCACTGTCCCCCTTTTGGAGGTGTTCAGTGCACCCGGGACTAGCAGAGGTTCTGAAGAAGGTGTGCAGAAGAGTACTGGTTCAACCTAGCACGCCCTCCAGTTTACTTAGCGAGAAGACCAGTTTATTTGTGGCACAGCTAAACAATGATGCTTAGTGGAATGCTGAGTGTCCCAGGGGCACAAAAACAACGATCATATGTATCAAGGGGCTGAAAGCCACACAGGGAAGAGTTGAGGAGCATGCCTCCACCAGCCGCAGGATCCCAGCAGCGCAGAACGGACGGACGCTGTAGGGACGAGTTCGCTCAGTCACTCCGTTTTGCACGTAAGGCACCTGAGGCTTTTCGCCAAAATGCAGAAGACGCAGCCCTCTTGTCTGCAGAACTGGGAGGCAAACTTCCTGCCAAATGCTGAAATCTTTCAGCTGGGTACCGTGGGGCCTCCTTCTGAACAAGCCTGTCCCACAGAAAGGCCGGCTCCTACCTCCCTGTCAGCTTGACCGAAGCCCCACTCAGGGAGACGGTATTCAGACTATGCACCGGGCCCGCCAGAGGAGGTACCTGAGGCCACCCATGCTCCAGCATGGAGGAACCCCGAACAGTGACCCTACAGGGGACGTGCAGCGGCCTCCTGGCAGGTAGGCCCTTGGCCTGTGCGCAGGGAGGGCAGCTGAGAGCCCAGCGGTGTGAGAGGCTGTCTGGGAAGTCCTGGGCTCTGGGTGCTTTGCGATGTGACCAGGTGGGCACAGTGTTAAAGGTCAGAGCCTGGGGCCCTTGTTCCAAGCAGTGACTGGTCCAGGGAGCGCCCTTAGGAGAGCTTGGGAGGAAGGGAGGGAGACTAGGAGAAAAAGGGGACAGGTCGGCCCTGAGACCTAAGCTCTGCTCGTGCGTTCGTCCAACTCTAGGGTTTAAGCCACCAAATCACGCTGCGGTCACGCCGTCTGGGCTCGGGAGAGATTATCAAACATCTAGAAGCTTTGCAAACCGGTTATTAAACTACTGGCCACAGTGGGAGTATTTTTACACCACGGCCATCAGCAGATGTGACAAATCAGAGTTGTTCTGCAGCCTTCCCAGAGAGCTGGCCTCCCAGCGCTGCTCGCAGGCGTACAGAAGTCCCTGCTTCCCTCCAGCGGGCGCTGCGCAGCCGGAGCCGGGACTGCGGCCGCTGCCCGGCCGGCTTGCTAACTTTAGCTCGCCGGGTCTGTAATCTTGCTGTGGGAATTCGGGCTCTTTGGCCTGAGCTCTGCCCACGTCGGGGGCAAAGGGAAAACAGAGCCAGAGAAAAGGACAGCGAGACCTTCTGGATGCAGAGCCTTCAAAACACGGCTCCTCCAAAGCCATTTTTGGGCTCCGTGGCTTCGTGCCCTGTCTCAAAAGCACCGTGTAACCAGAAAGGCAGGCTCAGAAAGCCGCCCACTGCTCCCCACCGACGAGGAGGCCGGCGGCGCTGCGCCTGCAGCGCGGCCGCGGCCCCTCTGCCAGCCTGGCCCCGCTGGGAGCCCTTCCACCCCGGGTGGGAGCGTCCTGGTTTCGCTCCAGATGGTGGGAAGCCGGGCCAGGGGTGTGAGTTTGCAGCTTCCGCGGAGCAGGAAGGATGAATGGCTCTAATGTGTGTCTCTTCAGCCACTCGACTCACTGCCCCTTCCTCCATTCCTGACACCCAGCCAAGACACCCTCCTCATTTCCTAATCGTCCCCCTGCAACAGCCTTGGAAATCAGCTGTCTCCCACTCACCAGGACACATGCGAACGGACGCCAGATGAATGGAAAAGAACACTGCCTGAATTCCCTTTCCAGGCAAGATGAGCAGGAACAAGGGGCCGGTCAGACCTGTTGAAATTCTTGCGTGCTGGTCACTTGTGAGTCATCTGTACGTGACCCTGAATCGCCTGGTCCGGGTTTAATTGCAGTTTGGCCGGCTGCCTCTACGGTTGGCTCCGTTTGGTTATGGAGGCCACGAAAATAATGATCTGCTGCCTCGGCAGCTCAGAGAAAGGGGCAGCAGAGTGGAGAGGGAAGCAACCGGCCAAACTGGCCAACAACGCAGCCCCTTTGACGCTACCCGGGAAACGCCGCCTGCAGAAATGTGGGGAGGTTGATTCCTTTGAGACAGGAAATTGTTGATATCTGACTGCTTCAAGCTTTTTTAAAATGGAAGTTTTATATAGTTCAGCCTAATAGGTATCTGCCCTTGATTTTCAAGTAAACACGAATGTGACATCTCAGGACTGCCTGGGTTGGGAGTAGGGGAAGCCCTTCCAGTTAGTAGGAGAAAGAAATTGCCTCTTCACCTCTTGCTAGGGTTTTTACACGTTCTTCTTCTCAAGTATAGTTTAATGGGAAAAGCTCTGGTTTAGGAGTCGGGAGACCCATATTTCAGCCCCCGCTGACTTCCCACATGGCCGCGGACAAGCCATTTCTTCTGTAAGCCTCGTTCTCCCCAACGGAAGCAATACCATAAACATTCTCCTGATGCCCAGATGAGCTGATGGATGGGAACACGGTTTTTTAAAGTGAAAATTACTGCATCAATCCCTTACAAAGGCTGCACACATTAACCTATTGCTACGTGAGCATGTGGACACTCCCTCCAGAGGGAATACATTTTGAATGCAATCCTAACTGATGCCCCTCTGTCCCTGCGTCACTTCTGATCGGAAACAATGTCCAAACAGTAACAAACTGCTGTCGTGTTTTCCATTAGTCACCAGCGTGTAAAGGTTTGATAAATAGCGAGAAAACACGTTGGCTCTTCAGGGTGGGAAATCTGTGTTATTGACAGTAGCAAATTGCATTTCTTTGAAAAAGATGGTGTCACGGTTCTTAGAGATTATTTGCTTGACTGCCGAGACACAAGGAAACTCCAAGGAGCTTCTGAAGGTCTGTGAGACGGACAGCCTGGTGCTCCCACCCAGTCCGCCTGGTTCCCCCACCCAGTCCGCCTGGTTCCAGCATTTGTGCGACACGGCTAGGCAGCTGCCTAGGATGAAAACATTTCCTCCGAGCTCCCTGACCCACCTGGGGGCCTGTGCTGGGGGTGGGGGGGCAGGCGAGGACGTGGAGGGTGGGCTTTTCGAAAGCCGTGCCCCATCCTTGTCTTCGCTTCTCTGCAGCTGCCTCCTGCCCTCCGGCTCCGCGACAGCCCGGGCAGACGTCTCCCTCCGGAGTGGCTGCCAGCCCCACTCCACCGGCAGCTGTTGCCGCAGCCCCGGGGAGCAGCGTGACCACGGGCACATCTGCAGAGCGTCCCCTGCCCCTGGCTCCAGGCCCGCGGGCTCAGCTCCCTGCCGTACACGAGGTTTCCAGCTGGCACCACTTAACATGACCCCTCTTCCTTCACCAGGGAGGCCCTCGGTCCATTTGATTTTTCGCCTCTGAGACGTCCCACTCTGCTACGAGCAATACGGTGTTTTCCAGATACACATTTGTATTTAAAACGTCCAGGCTTAGAGAATCTTTTTAAAATTCTATTGATGATTTTTTCGGAGTTTAAATGGGTTAACCCTTGGATGTTAGGAGGAAATATTATTTTAAAGGTAGAATAAAAGAATACCAATCTTTGAGGACATCATGCTAAGTGAAACAAGCCAGTCACAAAAAGACAACTGCAGTGCGATCCCATCCATTTGAGGCCCCCAGACCCGTCAGACTCGTGGAGACAGAAAGCGGAACGGCGTCTGCAGGGGCTGGGGGGGGGGGCGTGGGGAGTTTCTGCTTTGCAAGAAGTAAGAGTTCTGGAAACTGGTTGCACGGCAAGGTGAGTATAATTGACACTACTGACGCACACACTTAGACATGGTTAATAAGGTCAATTTCACGTGATGCATAATTTGCCACAACAAAATTTTTTTGAAGTTTTAAAGAATACCAAACCTAGAAGTAATGAAGTTCAGAGGCACCTACATCAGAGCGGCTGGAAGTCAGGAGGATTAAAAAGAAAAAAATCCTTCAAATAGACATGTTCACGATCATCCAAAGCAAACAGCCCCATGTTTCACTACCTGGAAGTTCTCTCTAGGAAACCTGCTATTTCTAGTTGCATTTATAAAAACGATTCCAAACACATGAAGTCAGATAGCAGGTAGAGGCTATGGTCCAAACGCTTGTGCTGCCCCAAGGTTCTTGTTGAAATCCCAACCCTCCGAGGTGATGGTGCTGGAAGTGGGGCCTTTGGGAGGTGATGAGGTCATGAGGGTGAAGGCTTCATGGTGGGATCAGTGCCCTTACACAGCAGACCCCACGGGACCCCACTGCCCCTGCACCATGTGAGGACACGAGGGGAGGTCTGTGACCCAGAAGAGGCCCCTCACCGACCCGCTGACGTCCTGGTCTCAGACTGCCAGCCTCCAGGACCGTGAGAAGTGAGCTTCTGATGTGGTGTTCTGTTAGCGCAGCCCAAACAGACTGAGCCTGCAGACTAGCAGGGTTACTGGAACTCCCTAATGGGGAAAGGCAGCCCCTCTCCAGGGCCGCTTCTCCTCCCTCCCAAGGCTCAGACTGACAGATGAGACCCCAACCAGGAGTCTGACTCACAACAGTTGTTCAGTTTGTACCAGGATGTGCCTCCTCGTTCACAGGATGGATGAAAGGGGGACCCTCGCTTTTCATCTGGCTCTGCCTCCCTCCGGATCAAAATGATGGTTCTCCTCACTGCTGGGCCGAGTCCTTTCATCTCCTGTTTTGACCAAAATGGAAACCAGGATCACGAGGATTCCTCGGGGCTAGGGTTGAAAGGAATTTCCCCTGTTCTTGCCAGAGTCTTGGGGGTGGGGTGGGGGGTGGGGCATGCTTCCCTCGGTGAGTAATCGCAGTTCCATGTGGCAGACAAAACAGCATCTCCTTGAAAACAAAACCAAACCAAATCATGGAAGGAACACAACTGAAGAAAGCTGAGCTGAAAGCCAGGCTGGCCTCAGCACCCGCGATGCTGCGCTCGACACCCGGAGCGCCCTCAGAAGCCACTCCAGGGCCAGATTCCCGCGGACGGTAGCAGGTCTCCTTTGGATCCACACTGCAGGAAGTCACCTAAGCAAGACAAACGAAGGCAGACTAAACCCAGCCGAGTGCCAGACCTGCCCCGGCTTCCGCTGGGAACGCACCACCAGGCTAACGTGGGAGCGGGGCAGGGCGAGCCTGGGCCTCGGCGGCTCTACTTGACTGGGCCCCGAGGCTGCCTCTGTGTTCACGGGTTCTTGGTGGGGTGGTCACTTCTCTGCCCCGCTTCTGCTCGTCAGCACCCCTGCAAGTCCCCCTGCACCTCCGTGTTCCTCACTCACCAGCCAACCTCTGGTCCACTGCCAGCGCTGCGCCCTGACTGTGCCTGTCTGTGGAACTGGACAGCCAGACCTCCATGCTGCTCCAGACTCAGTCCTCTCCAGCCCTCCTTTAAGTCCCAGCCGTGCTGGGAAGGACTTGGTCCCAGTTCGACAGACACTAACTTTGAAAAGATGACCACTGCTCATGGTTTCATGTTGCAGAGAGACAAGAAAAGTGGAGCGAGTGGAGCGAGACAGGGGCGCTATGACCACATTTGTCCCAAACTCATAGTTGAGCTAGAAGGTTCTACATGCAAACACAGACACAGGGGTCAACCGAGTAGCTCCAGAGAATGAGCATCAGCAACTAACCGCGCCCACTCGTGCTGCCCCCGCGGGAAGTATCACCCTCTGGGTTCTCAAAGAACACTGCGCATCACCTCGCCCCGCCACTGTCCCACAGTCGCTGGTCTGTGGTATGACTCTGCAGTCCTTCAGAACGAGCACCGTCTGTCGGCATGTCCCAGCACCTCCACAGGAGGTGACACGGAAGAGCCACTACTCATCCACTGGTGCCGTGGGGGACCACGGGCCCAGGACCACCAGTGCCCAGCCACTTCCGTCAAAGCAAGGCCTGCGGAGTCCTGTCTTCCCAGACCACGAGGCACAGGCCTCCAGCAGGTCTCCATGGCTGTCACTTCCCAGGAAATGGACTGAGTGCTCACTTCCCCTGCCCCTCCTCCAATCTTACCCACCCCTCACCCCCAGGAGAGCAGTCATGCCGTGTGTACACCGTGCTAAATAAAGTGGGCCGCTGGTAAAGCTGGATGATTGTCCGAGCACAGAAGCAGATTCCTGGGCATGTTACTGTGACGAGTGTAGTTCATGAAATGCTCTTTGGGCCAAACTGTCCAATGAAAGGAGACCCTCAGCTGCCAGACCGGGCTGTTCAGACCCCGAACAGATGCTCCTCACTCAGCCCCAGATAGAGAGCCGCGCTGCTGGAGGGCCTCCGCGGAAGGAGGCCGCCAGAGCGCGGCCTGGGGTGGTAAGAAGTGTGGGGCCAAGGGACCCTTTCAACTTCCCTGTTCTTTCGATTGTTAACACTTGTTTTAGGAAGTTCTGTTCATCCAGATGGGCCTTTTGGAGGCGGCGTGCCCCGCCGTCCACTTCAGAGCCTCTTACAGAGGACTGAGCGCTCTGGAAGGACTGCTCTGGGGCAGGAGGCTCAGATGCTGCCACGGGAGGAAAACGCTCCCCGTCCTTCGGAAGGAGCTGCCGGGGGAAGAGGGCTCGGAAAAGGAGCCTTGACCTCCTCGTGCCAACACCTGCAGGTCGGCACTCCAGAGGGCAGGGAGAGGACACAGAGCCCTTCACAGCAAGCACTTGGAGGAGCCTGTGTGTGAGCTTCAGCAGCATTTGCAGTGGCCCTGAGACCCTCCCGCGATGCGGCGCACGAATCTGTCAGCACGGCAGTAAATATGGCCTCACCATCCAAGCTCGTTCTGCAGACTCGTCGCCTAAGTGAGGCAACCAGCTAGAACACACTGCTGCAGCACAAGCGTCCATTCCAAACCTCCGCACGGCGTTGCTCACGGGGAGATCCAACTGTGAGTCAGAAAGACGCGTGCGCTCCAAGGACCTGGGGCTGGCGGCGCCTCTGTCGTCCCGGAGTGGAGCTGGCTGCCCAGAGGACAGCAGTGCAGCAAGCGCTCGGCCCACAGCTGGGCCGGAGAGCCGCCCTTCCTGCGTGACGTCTTGGCATGACCTCAAGTTCCCCTCACCTTCTTCCCCCTTCACCCAAACCATGGCCAAACAGCATTCTCATTTTTCCTGTGGCTGCTCCTGGAATTCTGATGCTCGAATCCAAGGAGAGTGAGGCAGCTGCCGGGCAGACCTCACCCCATGACTGCAGCCTTTCCATGTTCTCCCAGAGCTGGTCTGTCTGGGGGACCTCCTCCCACCTACTAACCCCTTGTCGGCACATCTTCTCAGCAATGTGCTCTTCTGCCCGGGCATCCCCAGAAAGCTAACCCTACCCTCAGCGTGGGATCGGAGAACCCAGAGCCAGACAGCTCCACATTCAAATTCTGGCTCTGTTCTGGTGTGACTTTGGGCAACTTAACGCACCTCCCTGACCCCTCCTGATCCCTCTGTGATCCCTGACAGGCACCTCCCAATGGCGTCCAGCCCAGTATCTGCTCGTCACGGCCATGCTGGTCACCTGCCGTCTGCTCCCAGCTGCATCCACGTGCTTTCTCTCCTTTTCTCTTCTTGGGCTGTCTTGTGAGTGGCTTCCCGGGAGTCTGGGCCAGAAAAGGGCTCTAGGGATGAAGAGGGGCCAGGGTCCTTCTCCCTCTTGCCTCAGGAGAGACTCCATCTCCCACCAGGAGCCCCTCCCTCCACCATCCCAGCTCCCACTCACCAGGCCTGGACTGGTTCCCACCTCCACCCTGTGCCCCAGCTTCTGGGCTCTCAAGTGAACACACCTGATGCCACGGCTGGTAGAAGCTTCTCACTCTGTTAACATTTAACTTGCCTCACCATCTCCTGTGTGGCTTCTCAGCTCTTCTCATGTAATAAATTCTTTGCATTAAATTCTCTCTGTTGAAAACTCTGTTTGGATGCCTTTTTTTTCTGACTGGACCATGAGTGATGGAGTGGTCCCCTCCCTTCACCCCCATCTATGAATCCAGCTCACTGGATGCTCCCAACCTCTGAGAACACTTCGCACCTGAGTGTGATCCCCACCGTATCTTCCTTCTGCTGTTCCAGACCCCCACCCCCTTCCACATATCCAGTTCCCCTCTCCCCATGATAAACACTACCCCTGTACAGCTGCCTGGCTCCCCACCAGCCCCTCTCAGCCTTCCCTGGCTAAGGAAGCCTTAAACATTTTCCCACCAGGGGAGAACAGCCAACTCTGGCAATGTAGGCAAACACAGCTGCCATCGCGCTAAATCTTCAAAAGTAAACAGCCACGTGCACTCCCTGTTGGCAGGGGCTCGGTGGGTTGGATGTCATGGCAGCTCAGAATTCTGGCTGGAAAGGGGTCAGGACAGAGAACTAACCACCCAGATCTGAGCTGATGCTCTTTCCTTGGATAAGGAAGCATCACCCATCCTGGAGAATCCGAGTTTCACAGGGCAAACTCCTTCCACCCCACAGCTTCAGTCCACCTGACAATATAACTCTCATTGAGACAAGGGCAAGCTAACAGCAGTGACCCCAGCAAAGCCGGGGGTTTCCAGGAGATGCATAAGAAGGATGTGTTCTTCCCTAATCAGCCCAGCCGCCTGTTCCACCTCCGTGCCTACACTTCCCTTGTCAAGGGGCCTGGTACCAGCCTAACTAGTTGCTTGAAACTGTCTTCAGTACACACTCCATAATATTTGCAAGGATTGGAATGGCTCCGTACCTGGTCTGGCCACATTATTTCTCCATGCACCTCTCCTTTAGAAATATCCTTTTTCATCAAAGAAAGAAACAATGTCTTAAACTCAGCTCTAACCATGACAAAATCCTGTTAAGGGGCAGCCGGAGACATAAGCCTACAGAAAGCCTCTCCTACATCTGTGGCATGATGCGTTTCCAACTCTGCTCCAGCCGTCTCCAGAGAGGTCCTCACTGGTTGGATACAGACAGATGGTGGGCAGACTGAAGCCTGCCCTGGCCACTGGGGACTGGGGCATTTGGGTGGTGGCTTTCCTGACTGCAGGCTGGACTGAGACGGGGGGGGGGGCAAGCCTAAACTATCTTGGCACTGTCAACAAGAGGGCACCGCAGGGGAGCTCAGGGACAAACACTCAGGAAGCCACCACATGCAAATGCTTGTTTTTAAGAGGATATCCTGCAGGTCACAGCAGGTGTCCAGCAACGTGTAGCCCGAAGCCCAGTCGCGCAGGGGGGTTCTGAGCTGTGGTTGTTGGTTCCACGGCTTTAAGGAGTGGCACTGCGGAGACACCAAGCCTCGCTGACATTTTGACCATGAAAGTCTAATTCTGTGATATTTCCCCCTGTATCTTAGAATTTTCTGGAAATGGAGTCCTCACTTGATTGACACAGGGATGAAGACAGTCTTCAGGGAGGGCCGTTCTGTGTGCAGAAAGCATCAAATAGTGCTGAAATCCCTATCAATCTGCTGAGGCCCCATGACAAAGCACCACAGATTGGGCGGCGTAAACAAGAGAGACGTCATCGACTCACAGTTCTGGAGGCTCGAAGTCTGGATCAAGGTGCTGGCAGCAGTGCTTTCTCCTGAGGGCTGCAGGGGAAGATCTGCTCTGTGCCTCTCTGCTAGCTCCCAGGGCTGCTGGCAGCCTTCGGCATTCCGTGGTCTGTAGACACATCCCTGCAGCCTCCCCGCATCTTCACGTGGTGCTCGCTGTGTGTGTCTGCGTCCAAACTCCTCCCTTTTATAGGAGCACGTCATGTTGGATTAGCGCCCACCCTGCTCCAGGATGAACTCGTCTTAACTGATTCTATCTGCAACGACTCTGTTTCCAAACAAGGTCACATTCTAAGGCTCCAGGGGTTAGGACTTCATCATATGAATTTGGAAGAGACACAACCAACAGTCTACCCTCTGGACTGTCAGTGCACGTCCTTCTCACGTGCAAAATATATTCACTTCATTCCAACATCCCCAACATCCCAGCATCAACCGTAAGTCCAAACTCTCACCCCAGTCCCATCTAAATCAGGTACGGGTGAGCCTTGGGGTATGATTCATCCTGGAGCAAGGTTCGTCTTCATCTGTCAACCTATGAAACGAGGCAAGGCACCTACTTCCAGAACACAGCAGTGAGACAGGCACAGGGTAGACACTCCCACTCCGCAAGGGGAAACTGGAAAGGAAAAGCAGACCATGGGTCCCAAGGAAGTCTAAAACCTAGCAGGGTAAATTCCATTCAGTTTTAAGGCTTGAGTATAATCCCCTTTGGCTCGATACTCTGTGGCTGATCCCCGTACTGGCAAGGCCAGTTCCCCAGTGACACGCTCTGTTAAACCCATCAGGAAAAGCACGGATTTTCCAAGCATCTATGGATCCTTCACCGGCCACGCTTCAGGGTCTCAACATACAGCCAATGTTTTCAGTGCCCGTCCAGAGACACTCTTTCTTTCACCTCCAGAACAGGGCGGGAAACGCAGCCCTTTGGAGGAAGCAGGTTACTATTCTGAACAGTGTGGAGAAGACCTGTGCTCAGCTTCTTAAATCCACATGCAAAGATTTCAGGGCCTCTTTGGGATGAGATGGACGCATTTCCTCTGCCACAACAGACAAAAAGGAAGCATCGAGCCAGCCCGATAATGGCAATTCAAGAGCAGCTGAACGTCCCGACCACACAGGGGCAAGAGGACGAGGCAAGCAAGCAGCCCGCACTGGGACAGGGCAGCTCAGCACAGGGACCCTCCAGGCACGTTCTACAAACCACCTGCAGCGGACTCACCTGAGTGGAATTTGGAAAACGCCTATTCCTGCCCCCGACCCCCAGACCTATTAAAGCAGAATCTCTAGTTAGTGCCCATTTTGAACTAGCCCCAGTGACGGGTGAGCCTTAGAGGTAACTAAGCTTGAGAACTGGTCTTTTAAGAGTCCAGCCTTTGGTACCAAACCAACTAAGGCCACAGAATCAGCTCTGCCTGTAACGAACTATTAGAGAAAATATTTAACATCTCTGAGCTTCAAGTATTTTTTTCAGCTGAAAAGCAGGAATGATGATATACTGCTCAGCATACTTGAGACAGTTAAGTCAGATAATGCAGGCGAATGATCAAGAAAACAGATGTAAGGGCATCCGGGATTCATCAGACAAGTTTTCACAGACTCTCTGTCGTAGGCCTGTTCCCAGCAAAGGAGAAGGCATGTGAAGAGCTCTCTGGTTGGAAGGATGGAGTCACGGAGAGCCCATCTCGGAGGACTATTCTGAGAAGCGAGTGAGACACAGGGGGTGCAGAGCCCTCTTGGCACAACACACTCAGGCGTCAACCCACGTCAGCCGGCAGTCCTCCAGCCACCAGCGCTGAGACGCCGCGGGGCGCAGCCAGCGGTGCGCGCCGTGGGAGGCGGCGGCAGGCCCAGAGCGGGGGGCGGCCTTGGGTCCCAGGCTAGGCTCTGTCACTCATCGTGAGTGTGCTAGCCATCCACTGACGTTTTCTGGGCATGAAATGAGATTAATCCAGCAGGAGTTGGGGGGAGGATTATATGAGGGAAAACCCAGAGGCAGAAGAGCTAGGTTAGGAGATGGCTGTATGAGCCAGAAAAAAATCTGAACTAAGCAGGAGTCAGTCAAGGCACAGCTGGCCCACAAGGCACCCACGTATGAACCAGAAAAAGACGCCCCTCCAGGTGACACCGTCCACACGGGGCACAGGACTTGGGGAGCAGAGCAGAGACAAGCGCCTGCCCACTTGCCCCACCAGCCAGGACCCCAGCGCAGTGAGCAGCAAACACGACCAGACGCAGCGGTTTCGATGTCAGTCGGAACAGAAAGGCTAAAACGTTTGTCTTCGTGCTAGTACATAAGCCATCCACTCTCATATTACCTGGGGCTATCACATTGTCTTAAGTCTCATCTTTGGCTCCAGCACGTTGACATTCAAACCCTGATATTTTAAATAACCGGACATTGTCCTCTGGGCAAATATGCACGTACTAACTCCTTCTCAAGGAGCTTGACACACTGCGGGGACACTTCCTTAGCTTAAGGTGAAGTTAGCCAGTCTACAAACACTGTATGTCCCCCATATTAAGTAACCCTCAGTTACAGCATGCACCAGGAAATATAAGTGAAGCTTCACCATGGATTTCGTGCTCCAGTCCCTAGAAATTCACTGCGGGTGGGAGGGGGCAGCCCGTGAACAGAAGCACCAGGAAGCGCAGAAGCGCAGGAGGCAGGCAGGCCTCCGGGAGGAGAGGCGCCGCCGGCAGCGGCAGCAGAGACAGCACAGCCGGCCGTCAGAGCCAAAGACGTTCACTCCCGGGCCCCTGACAGGAAAAGTCTGCCCTCCCTGATTTCTCCAAGTCAGTTTTCTTGGAGAAAGTTGGTAACTAATTGGCCATCTCTCTTCCACGTGCTTTCTAGGTAGACAAGAAACTTAGCCAGAGGAACAGTCAGGAAAGTTGACTTTTTAAAAATGAGTTTGTGAAAGCAAAACGCAGTGTACGCACACAATGGAATATTATTCATCCCTAAGAAGGAAGGGAATCTCGTCACACGCTACAGCATGGATGGACTTGGAGGACATTAAGCTGAGTGAAGTAAGTCGATCACAAAAAGATACATGTTGTCCGAGTCCAATTATCTGCAGTGCCTAAAACGGTCAACTTCACAGAGACAGGAAGCAAAACGGGGGTCCCCGGGGGCTGGGGGCGGGGAACACCGGGGGCTGTTTGATGGGAATAGTTTCGGTTTTGCAAGACGAGCAAGCTCGGGAGATCTGCTGCACAACACGTGAATGTACTTACTGATGTACACTTAAAACGGCTAAGATGCTCATCTGTTTCAAATTATTTCAGCAAGACCAAAATCAGGTATGATGATGTAGCAAAAAAAAAAAAAAAAAAGGCAGTGGACTGTAGACTGATCAAGGGATTCTGTTTCTAGTCTTGGCTTTGCCACTTATTTGCTGGAAATGAGGGTGGTCTGCTGAGGTCTGGGACTACACCAGGGGTAGGACTGGGGCAACTGACCTCGTTAGATCACATGAGCACCTCCCTTTCTCACCTCTCCTGGGCTGTATCGTGCAGAGTCAGGGAAGTCAGTGCTACCACTCTCCAGAATATCTGATCAGTGAGGCCCCCGTGAGAACCATCCCTACATCAGTTATCGACCTTGTTTCAGGATGGGTTCTTCCCTGTTGCCATCTCCACAGCAGCTGAGCAAAGTTGTGGTCAGCTGCCTGGTAGATAAATGTTAGGGTATGTGTTTTTTTAACCACAATTTAAAAATCTTTTTAAATTTAAATAAACTTCTGGAACCTGGAGATATGATACTAAAACACTTAGGTTTGTTTACTGTTTCATATGAAGTGTCAAGCTGAGTTTGACAGTTTCTAATCTTTCTGGATAATTTATCATGAAAATTGGATTGAGAAACAGTAATTCGATCTCTCTGTGCTCTTGCCAGAGATGTGCACAGTTTCCACAAAGCTGCATTAGCAATCATGATCTTCATTAGCAAACAACCGCTTGGTGTGACAAGCTCACAGTGGAGCAGACCAGCAGCACACTTCCCAGACCTCTCCCCAGAGGACTCCCCTCTGAAGCGCCCACCTCCCGTCCTGGGCCCCCGTGACTGCTGCTTCCTCAGTTCCACCTGCTGCTTCAGCAGGGCGCTCTCAGCCTCCTTTCATCATTTGTGGTTCTCAAACCCGGACATTAGCTGAGTGGACTCCTGAGACTCCTGGTCGACCCCAGACCACTCCTCCTCCCAGGCTCTCCTCTCTCCCTCTGGACAGTCTCCTCCACTCACAGCTTTCCTCATTCCTACATTGTAAGAATTCTCAAACTCATACCTCTTTTCCGGACTTTTCCTCTGAACCCCAGGTTCATGCATCCAAATGCCTACCTGACATCTCCCCTTGGACACTGTATGAGGGGAGACACAGACCCCAAAATGCAACACCTTCACAGAGGTAGAAGTGTGGCTCCCTCTCAAGTCAGTCTAGCAATAAGCAGGCTTGGCCTGATAGAGGGTCTGCCATCCTCCGTATGGGGCCCCCAGCTCTGGGTCCAGGATAGTCATTCCATCCCCATCAGCACATCTACACTCCCATCGCCACATCTGCTTCCCCATCACCACATCTGCATCCCCATCACATCTGCACCCCCATCGCCACATCTGCACCATCGCCACATCTGCACCCCCATCGCCACATCTGCATCCCCATTGCCACATCTGCATCTCCATCACATCTGCATCCCCATCACCACATCTGCACCCCCATCACCACATCTGCATCCCAGGCAGCAGGAGGGGGAGAAGGGGAGGGGAGCACAAGTGGACTCCTCTTAAGGGCATGATTGTACACATCACTTCCACTGGCCAGAAGCTAGATTTATGGATACACCTAGGTGCAAGGAGGGTTGGGAAATATCTTCTCTACTGGGGCAGCCCTTTGCCCAGTGAAATTCCGGAGGGCTTCTTATTAAAAGAATAAGGGGGAAATGGCTGTGGGCAGAGTATTAGCCGTTTCTGGTACAGGTTTCTCAAAAGTACTTCAAGCTTGACGTATCCAAAACCAAGTCACCATCACCTGCCTCCCCAGTCTGGACGTCTGACGGCGTGTCACCGGGGTGAACAGCACTGCCATCCACCCTGCTATGCTCCCCAGAAACCTCAGCACCTGTTTCTCTCACCCCTGGATGCAGCGCATCACGAAGCCATGCTGCTTCTTAATTACGAATCCTCCCTTTGCCCATCTTTCCTGCCATCCTAACACGAGGGACCACGACCTCTCACCCAGGTGCCACGCAGCCTCCTGACAGGGCTCCTCACGCTCAGCCTGGTGGCCTCCCCTCCACTGCTGATGCTGCCGCCGGGGTGGTCTCCCTGGTGCCAGTCAGTGTTCCAGTCTCCCCATTAAAACTACCCACCAATATCAGTGTTCTTAACACAACCCGCAAAGCCCTGCACGTGGGCCTCACCCCGTGATGCACCCCCTCCACCTCCCCGCCTCGTCTCTCTCTGCTCTGAGTCACTCTCAACTTCTTTCCACTCTGACTGTGGCCTGTTTCTTCCAGCACAGTCCCTCTGGCTGGAATCCATCCCCATTGTCGCTAGTTAACTCCCAGCCTCCCTCAGCCCACAGCGCAGCGATCACTCTGAGGGAAGCCTTCCCTCGCCTTCCCAGTTGGGCCAACTTCCTCTGCGAGGTTCTTGTCAAGCCGCATGGCCGTTCATTCGCTGTGGCATTTACCCTGTGGCAGGTTTGTGCTTTGCTATGGTCCTTTGATGCCTGTCACCCCCACAGGACTTTTAGCCACATGAGACCAGGCACTGTCTTTCTCTCTCTCTTTTTTTCTTACCATTATATCCCCATACACGCAGCACCGTACTTTGCAAAAACATATGTTTTCAAAAATACTGGATGAATGAATGCAGGAATTCAGAACAACGGGAAGAAAGTGAGTCTGAGTAACGTAACCTGAATGGACAGCATCATATGTGTGCGAAGAACCACACGCATCTCATTTGATGACACAGGGCTGGGTGCACCTTCTTCTCTGTGCTCAGCGTCACTACAACCCCGAAGACGAGGAGTGGGACAGAAAGGATGTAAGACACGGTCCCTGTCCCTGCCAGCTCCAGATACACGTAGCACAAAGGCTAGTGAAGTCCAGGCGCAAGAAAGGTCAGCCCAGCCCAGAGGCTCTGGAGAGGTCTGTGATCAAGGTCCCACCTGCACCAGACCGTGAGGGGCAGGGAGAGACGGCCCGGTGTGAGGGAGCAGGAGGCCCTCGGCGGGAGCAGGTCGGGCACACCTGGGAGAGGACAGCGGCCTTCGCCTGCAAGGGCACAGTGGGAGCTGGGCTGGGTACCAGGATAAAAAGTCCCTGGAAGTGCATTTGCACTTCATCCAGAGGATAGTAGGAAACTGCTAACAGCTTGGGAGGGAGGTGGCTTAAGAGAAAGAGGTTTAGAAAGATTGGTCTGGAAGGGTGTGCAGAGCGGACTGGAGGTTGTCGCCCATGGTTCATAGCTGAGAGCTACCACCCCAGCATGGAGGCCTTGTGCCAGGCTGGCCCCCTTCGCCGGGCCGTGTATCCAGGGGCAGGGAGACTGCAGACGCTACGCTAGGACCCGCTCCCTGGCCGCGGAGGGAGGGGGCCTGTCTCCCCATGGAGGGAGGGGTTGTGCATGCTGCACCTGTCTGGCTTCCGAGTGCTGAACCGGGCAGCTGAGCCTGGGCACCAGGACCTGAGGCTGCCTGGGCGGACAGTCAAGGGACAGGGAGAGACCTCCCCTCCTTCTCCCAAGGACAGGGCTGTGGGGCCTAATCCTGGGAGCGCTCAACGCACAAAACATTCCAAACTCCAGCCCTTCCATCTTCCAGTCTTGGGACGCAGCTGCACCTCACTGGGATTTTTACAGGTGGACAGTTCTGGAGAAAGAAGCTGCCCGGTTCTGTAATGAGCTGGAGTAGTTTTCGTGAAGAAATTGCCCCTATTGATGAAGCTTCAGGGGCCTGCCACTCTCCAGCTCAAACATGGAAAAGGATAAACTGGGGTTTGGAGTTACAGAAGCACAAGAAGTGTTTGGTATAAATAACTGAGACTTTAGTCCGTTGCTAATGAACAGGGTGTCTTCCCAGGCACGCAGGAGTGACACTGATCCAGCACTAGGGGCACGTGGTAATGTCCTCTCAGCTTTTCATTTCTAAAAGAAGCCAACAAACTATACTTAAGCCACTACACTACTGAATACAACTGCATTTGATTTTTTTATAACCATGTTTGTGTATTTTCATCTTTAGGCGAAGGCATATCTGAATCATCAGAAGTTTCTGTAAAGTCAAAAAGTGAGAACTTCTATTTGGATGACTCTACAGTTTATAGATTTCCATGGGACTTTACTTACAAAGGGTGCTAGGCCTCAGCGGTTATTTCAGAGAAGTTCATTTAGTGACTACCCTGTGTTCCTTAAATTATCAGAAAGACGAAAAAGGTGACAAAAATAGTTTTCCAATAACCAAATAAGCAATACACAAAAACTATGATAAGGCATTTGATACGATAATTAAATATTTAAAGAGAAAACCAAAATTAAATATTTAAAGAGAAAAATAACCCTATAGAAAATTTGGCAAAGGATGTGAATAGGCAGTTTACAGAAGATAAAACTTCAGTATCCCTTGAGAAAGAACAGAGCTGGAGGAATCACGGTCCCTGACTTCAGACTACAGTACGAAGCTACAGTCATCAAAACAGTGTGGTACTGGCACAAAATTTAGTTTATTTGAAAACGAAAAATAAACAAAGAAAAGGATGGTCATCACCTATATTACCAAGAGAAATGCAAGGTAAAATGAGATACAATTTTTCACTGCACACATGGCAAAATGAGTGACAATATTCAGAGCTGGTGATGATGCAGTAAATAGGTGTTCTCACCCACTGCTGGCAAAAGCATCTCTCCGTTAGAGAAAGTACTTGACAATATCTATGAAAACTGTAAATGCCCCTAGCCCCTTAAACCAGCAGTGCCGACTTCGAAAACTCACCCTTTCAGAAATTAAAGCCCTCGAGTGTAAGAACAGACACAGAAAGACGTTTACAGGCACCACATTTGTCAAGAAGAAAAAAGGAAACATTCTAAATGTCCATCAAAAAGAACTTACCCAGATCGTGAAATATTATGCATTTTTTAAAAACGGGCTAGATCTCTGTGTATTGACCCAGAGCAATGTCCATGATACATTGTTAAGCGAAAAAGAAAAAAAGCAGGATCACATGTGTAGCATGCTCTCATTCACACACACACGTGCACGCGCGCACACACACACAGAGTTTATTATCTTTAAAGTCCTAAGGACATATGTGTTATTTCTAAACACGTTTTTTGCACACTTGCCATGGGCAGGCAGCTGGCTCCTGGGCCAGGCACACCGTACTGGGCACTGGGGTGTAGAGATGGACCTGGCATGACCGGTCCTTAGGGACACACTGAACTGGGGAGAGAGGCTGGAACGCATCACAGTCTGCTTGAGCTGCAGTAAGGAAGTACCGCAGACCGGGTGGCTTAAAAAACAATCCAGTTCTCACAGTTCTGGAGCCTGGGGAGTCCGGAATGAAGGTGCGGACAATTCTGTTCTCAGTGAGGGTCCACTTCCTGTCTTGCAGATGGCCCCCTGCCCATGCATCCTCTCACGGCGGACAGAGGGTGAGAGGAAGCTCTGGGGTCTCTTCCTCTGCACAAGGGCACCAGTTCCATCACGGGGGCTCTGCCCTCATGACCTCATCCAACCCTAGTTACCGCCTAAAGGCCTCGTCTCCTAATACTATCATGCTGGGGGTTAGGGCTCCAACACACGGATTTGAGGGGGACCCAAAAATTCGGTCCACGATCAGCTGTAATCACTAGTTAATGAATGGATACAGGTGGTCCAGAGAACTCAGATAAATTGTTTGTATTTACAGAGCACTTCTCAAATACTCAAGCGTGCTTGGAAATAGTTTCCTTAATTATTTCAGCACTCTTCCCAGGCCTTATTTACTCTATTAATTTATTTCACAAACCCTTTCTTAGCAAATAACGCAAACAAATCCAGTGGGACTGAGCAAGAATAAGTGGAGTCTAAATTAAAGTGAGCTTCCTGCATTGATTTTTATTTCCACTTTTTCAGATGAGGCAACAGAGTCATCCGGCTGCAAGTGTGTCTGTGAGTACAGAACAACTCAGGAGCTAACTATCCCTGACTGTCTCGAAAAAAATTATGGAAATGTCTCCAGTTGTGGAGAATAAGTTAGGATCCTCAGAAGAAAAAAATCAACAAGAAAATTAACACTGATCGTGGGTTTAATACGTGCCAGACGCTATGCTAAGATAGGCTTCATACATTATCTCATTTAATCATCACAAAATCCCTGAGGTTTTATTACACGGCCCACTTTACATATGAGGACACCAAGGCTCAGAGAGGTTAAGTAACTTGCCCAAGGTCACCCAGCTAATAAATGGAAGAGTAAAGACTGGAACTCAGGTCTGCCCTACATGAAAGCTCATGCACTTAACTGAATAAATCAAGAATAAGAATATAAACATAACTATCACTTATTGAGTGCTTACTGTATGCCAGGAGCTATGCTAAGAATCTCTTAACACACAAGTCATATTCTTCAAAGTTCTCTGACATTAACTCACCTGAGCTTCTCAATCAAATCTGAGGAAGACAGCATAAGAGAGTGAGTGTATGAGAACAAGGAAAATGTGTAGAAATAGATCATTGATTTGATTTGGTTACAGGACCCGGGGTAATTCTTGTCTGAGTTGTTATTTTAATTATGCACCTTTCCATTAAGCCACATTATGTTACAGGAAAGAGTAGGAGTTTCATCCCACAAACCATTAGATGAATGATCGTGACAAAAAGCCCCTGCCCTCTCTGAGCCTCAGCTTCCTCCTCTGTAAAATGGAACAACAGACACACCGCTGCCACCTCCCTCTCGGAGGTATTGTAAAAATCAAGTCAGATGATGTCTGCAAAAGCACTTTATACGTTTATTTTGAAAACCATATGTTTAGGCCTAAGGCCAAAACTGGCTTACTGGTCCTGTGACATTTACGTGAGTTTGATCATTCAGACGCTGTAAACATCATGTAAAAGACGAGGCATCAGTAATGGAAACGGCTCAGTGCCGGCACGTGGACCACAGACGGAGGACAAGAGGGACTAGAAACCCATGTGTGGGAATCTGGTGTCCGATGGAGCGGAATTTCAAATCACAGGGGGCATGAGATATCTCAGAGTACTTCAGAACAACTGGGCAGCCAAATGGAAAAACTCCTAAGTTTGATGCCTACTTTATCACTTATCCCAACAAAATCTCCAGATGTTTCAAAGATTCAAACACAAAAATCATCAAACTGTAAATTCCTAGGAGATAACACAAGAGAATTTATTTATTTATTTTTAGAAATGAACAGTTTTTCAAATGAGACACACAGGCACAAAAAAAAACCATAAAAGAAAAGATTCCTGAATTTGACTATATAAAAGTTAAAAACTCCTGCAAGGGGAAAAAAAAATACCACAAAGTCAAAAGGCAAATGACAATCTGGAAGAGAATTCAGCGACACACATGACAGACAGGTGACTAAATCCCTTAGTAATTAATTAATTAACTGACAAATATTTAATGAGAAACTATTACGTGCCAAGCACCAGTCTAAGATTTTGGGGATTCAAACCAATTAAAATTCCTGCCTCTTGGCGCTCATACTCTGTTGGGAAGGCCATAAAGGGACCTTGGCTGTTAGTAGAAAAACAATAAAAAATGAGCAAAGGACATAAACAGTTTGCACAGCTGATGACACAAATGGTGCTTAAACGCATGGAAAAGTGTTCGCTCTTCCTCATAACAAATGAAATGCCAGTTAAATTTCAAAAGGATACCATTGCCATCCATCAACTTTTCCTAGCATCAGAAGTGTGATAATAAACCACGTTGACAAAGGTATAGAGAAACAGGCACTCTCTTGCATTTTAGGTGGGAGTGTAGATTGACCCAAGTTCTCTGAAAAGCCATTTGTCATCATCGATCACAGTTACAAAGGCACGCATCTTCAGCCCAACCATTCTGCTTCTCAGAATTTAGGCTACAGACGCGTATATATATGCACGTGATGGCATGTACATGCGAATGTTCACTGACGCATTGCTTCTAATCAGGAGAGGCTTACCACCAGCAGAGACCCCCATCAGTGGGACAGTGGCTAAACAATCACGGAACGCATCCAAAACAGTTCACGTTGTTGAAAAGAACATAGTTCCCGAAAAGAACAAGGAGGCTGCAGATTCTTCAAAACACACTGTGAATAAAAGTAAGGTTCTGAACAGGTATGTGCAACGCTGAGCTGACGAACTGTAATTGTTAACAAAAACCTGTAAGTATGTGTTTATCACACAACCTAATTCTCAATTTTACTAATACAAAGGGTTATAATGCATATTTGCAAATAATAAAATACACAATATTGTTCATTGTAAATTCTGTCCTATAACATCAGGTGTGACTTGCTATTTCCTACAAAATCCAGCGTGAGTTTTATAATTCTATCACCAACAATCATGTCACAAAATCGGACCATGAATAAAGCCTGATTACTATTCAGTCAGCAAAGAAGTCACTCACATCACTGATGATGAGTGTGTTCAAACATGAAGATCGACTGACTGTCCATTTTTATTCGTGAGTAAAATGGATGGGAGACAAGTATGCACGTTGGAACGTCACTGTTTATCAGTGACGGGGCTGCTGAACCCCATCGGGCCGTGGGATTTTGAATACTGAGGAATCTTCCCTCACCTGTCTGTGCTCTTCACAACGTAACGGAGTCAGACACAACACTCCTATGTTGAATCTGTGTTATTACCATTTCCCCCACCACTTTCTTAAGTCTAGAACAGGAGTCAGCAAACGGCAGCCCCTGAGCCAGCTCTGGCCAGCCGTCGGGTTTGTAAATGCAGTCTGGGGCACAGTCACGTCCATTCGTCTACGGATTATCTGGGGCTGCTCTGTGCTCCGACGGCAGGACTGAGTAGTCCTAACAGAGGCTGCCGAGTGGCAGACCCTCAGATGTTCACTGTCTGGCCCTTTACAGAGAAAGTCTGCAGACCCCTGGTCTAGCTAATCAGCAGAACGATAAATCACACTCTGATCTGCAGTGTCTGCTCATTTCTAAGATGTCAATATTCCCACCACGACCAGCCCCAAGCCACCACCTCATCCTCACCGAACTCAGAGCTGGGAGGGAAGCAAACAGCACAGCCTCGCAGGACACAGAGAATGGCCACTCTACAGATGCGACAGGTGCAAACCACCTCAGGCGCATGGACGACTGTTACATGCACTGAAATAATTAGGAAGCCGTGAGGTTTCAGTATTTGTTTTAATATAATTTATTTAATTATAAGGTCATATAATTTAACTTTTAATAACGGCCGTGTTTAACAACCAGCTCACCAAATTCCTGACAACTGAACAGTGGTCTCCTATGAGCCGGCAGGCCGGTTCCAGCACAGCACCGGACAGGGTGTACTGCCAAACATGTGAAGACTTGCAAACAAGGGCACGGCCTCACCTCCATATACGCTTCTGAGTGCATGGAAGTATCTCTGAAGAGGCATGAGAAACTGGGGACAGTCACTGGGGGACAACTGGTCTAGGCGCTGGGATGAGATGGAGATTTATTTGTTACCATACCATTTTTTGTACAGAGTTTGAATTTTTTATCGTATGTCTGTAACACTTAAAAACCCAATTTATCATTGTTTTTAGGTGGGCTCTGAAATCACTCTTTCCTGAGTCTCCCTTTCGCTCTGGAGAGTCTGGCACAGCCCCACCCCTGGCTGGCCCAGGAGGGCACACCTCCTGAGGTCCAAGCACATCAGGGAGAGGAGACCCGGAGGCTGAGTGACAGCCTGTGAACCAGCACTCCTCCCAGATGACTCCTCTGGCCAGAAAGCAACCCCACGGGCTCGGACCCCACTGCAGTGCCTGGACTTCTCTTCCTTCCTCCGTCTCTGTTTGTTAATCTCTCCTGGAAAAGTTAAGCAAGCTTTTCCGCCTCACCACTTTCCCTGGCGTTTTGCAGGGCAGGCCACGCACCCTGCCAGCCAGCTGCTTCCCACACGCCAGGTCAGCCTGAGTATGTTTACCTCGGTGCTCCAGCGCTCACAGGCCAGCCAGTGAAGGGGCTGCCAGCCCAGGTCCAGGCTCCTGGCTGGCAACCCCAGGCATCTGTGCCATGACGACCGGCCTGGTGCGGTGGGGCCACCGCCACAGGGACCACCTAGAAGACGCAAGCTGAGAAGAGGTGCTGCCTCCCCCAGCAAGGCCTCCGGGGCGCACAAGGGCCCCGTGTGCTCTGTCTGCCCAGTCGGCTTCATCAGTTCCTGACTGTCCACCTTGGGCTGTCCCCTGGCAGGGGTTCCTGGTTCTTCTCTGATCTGTAGGTTTATGACCTTCTTTCTGCCCTCGCCTGGTCCTGACCTGGACACCAGCCTCGTGATAGCACCCGTGCCACACGTCCACTCTGGACTGACCATTCCCAGCCCGGTGCCCAGCTCAGCGTTCACCATCCCCTGCCCTGTCCTCTCTTATCAGTCCCAGCTCCTCTCTCCCCCTTGAATCTGTAACCTGATATGCTCACGCCCTCACCACAGACTCCAACTTACTGACTCACGTCCGGGTTCCAACGGCCGAGGATGCACCCAGCATTTGTCTTCTAGGGAACACGTCCTCAGTGACGACGTGGTGTGTCTACGCTGTCCCTCCAAGTTCCTGATGACCCCGTTTCCCAGCCCCAGCTTCCAGGCTAGGTGAGGTGACGGCGTGTCTCAGGCAAGGTTCCCCTGAAGCAGCTCTTGAGACACAAATTAGTATGAAAGGGGTTTAGCGGGATGTGTTCCCCAGAGATACTGGTAGGAGAACAGGAAAGGAAGGAACCCAGGCAAGGATGCAATACTTAGCATTCAGGTTCCCGTTGCTGCGTGACAAGCCGTCCCAACTTAGGGCATAAAGCAACTGCCATTTTCATTATATCCACAGAGTCCATGGCTCAGGGCTTCAGAGAGAGCAAATGGGACGGCCTGTTCTGTCCCATCATGTCTGGGGCCTCAGCTGAACACTCAAAGGCCAGACAGCTCAACGGACAGGGACTGGAACTATCTAGAAGCTTCTTCACATGCAAGGAGAACTGGGCTGGGACAACTCAAAGCTGGGACTGTCAACCACTGGCCTACCAGCGGCCTTCCCTGTGGCTTTGGGCATCAGAGTTCTCACTGATTCCCATTCTTGCCAATACTTGGCATTGTCAGGCTTCCTGAATCATGTGAAATGGCACCTTCCATGGCTCTGTTTAGCGTTCCCTAAATCACCAACAAGGTTGAGGATCTTTTCATTTGTTTTTGAAATGCTTTTTCATTTCTTTTGTCCACTTATCCATGGAGTCGTTAATTTTTTCCACGTTGATTTGTCAAAGCTCTTCCCATGTTGGTCTTGCACACATTTTCCACCAGCCACAGCTTGTCTTTTTGCTTTCTCTTGCCAAATTGCGTAAGTCTTGACTCTTCTTTCGTCCACCTCTTGTTTGTTTCTCTTAGGTCCTGTTCTCTTCTTGTTCTACATACAATCCTTAGTTGATCAGGCCAATGAATAAATTTTTCACCTACAAATGCTCCTGAACCCTGAACTATATTTTCAAAACAGCTCTGCCGAACGTCTTCAAGTTGACTAGACACTCCGTGCTTGTGAGCATCCGCACGTGCTGCCACTCTTGGTGGAATAACATCTCCACCACCCCTTCCTCTTCCCCATACACTTTTTATCACTAATTCCTACAAACTTCAGATCCAGACAGAACTGTTCATGGTCCCCTAAGATTTCATCAAGGACCTCTGTCCCTCCCCAACCTTGACCAAACACGCTGCATCTCCTCTGGAGAGAAACGGGAACTAGGAAGAACTGTCCAACCTGGCCACACCTGGGAAGGTGGGAGCTCTTGACACACCCAAGGAGAAACTAAACAAATCACAAGGATGACAACGCTTCCTGGCCACGTTTCAATGGTGTGTTTTCCCTGAAGTCATTCGCCTGGCATTGCAAACATCCGTAGTGGCAGAAAAGGGTTGCCAATAGGACATTCTGAACGAACAAGCTGAACTCTTCCTTTTACTCCATTCTCTGGTCAAAATGTTGTCAGTGGAACAGATGTGTTGTTTTGTTTTTCTTTCCTCGGAGATAAATCTTTCCAAGCAGCCCTCTCTTAACTGGGTGTTAACCAGCCACTTCTAATTTCCTCTAGTGCAAGGGTTCTCAACCTCAGCACTATTAACATCCTAGTCCAGGTAATTCTTTGTTGTGGAGAGACTGCCCTGTGTCTTGCAGGATGTTTAGCACACGTCCCTGGCCTCTACCCACCAGATGACCTTAGTACCCCCTAAACTGTGACAACCGAAAGTATCTCCAGACCTCGTCTCTGGGAACTAGAATTTGCAGAGATCTTTTGATTTCCTGCCAGTGGCTAAGGCTGCCTTGTCTTTAGCTCCCTTTTCATGTAAGTGGTTAATCAATCAATAAATAATTTTAATAAAGATGAGGCATGAAGCTGTTGTGTTCAATGTTTGGAAATGATTCTCTTCTCACAAATCGAGCCTTGGTTCACACTTATCATTTTACACCCCTACTCTAAGTGGGGAGTGAGTCCCATTCACAGAAAGTTCACATTCCGAAGCCATACATTCAAGGACCCCCCCCCCCCCCACACACACACACAACCTGGATTTGAAAATTTAAAAAGAATTATGCTAAATGGAGAAAGAGGCTGGACTTTCTAGGAGAGAGGAATGGTGATTGGCAAAGGTGGCGATGAAAAGGGGAAAGAAGTTTCCACAGGTGCAAAGACCACTGTGGCTGGAGGAGAGAATTTCTACAATGGAGTGTCCAAAGATACACTTTACCGTGGATCAGCTCACACCACTTTGGGGAACCTTCCTTGATCTCACCGACCCGTGTGATTATGTCTGCCTCTGAATTCCTGCCAACTTGCGTTTCCATGTCCTAATAACTGTAGTTAATTTACACTGCTAATCATTTTTGTATTATGTTCATAATGTATTGTCCCAATCCAACAGTGAATTCCTGAAGGACAGTAACAGTACCTAGGGCAGAAGTGTACACAGAGCAGGTGCTTCAGAAGAATGAATTACACAACTGATTCCTTGGAAAACAGAGAGGGGCTGCCCAAATTAAATATTTGGGTTATGATCACCTCTGGAATGAAAAATCTGCTTCAACTTAGTTGGAAATCACTTTTGCTGATTAACAGTAGAGGAAATAATACAGAGGTTTATCAGCATTGCTCAAAATTTAATTTAAAAACCATTCCATCAATCCAATTATTTTTACAGTCTGGAGTATTTTTCACACTAAGTGAAAAAAAAGTTCTTTTTCCTGTGTAGAAGATAAGACCAGACAAATGCTTGCATGTGGTCGCAATGGGTACCACTGTCTTAATCTAGACCCAGCTCTGGATTGAAACCAGCATCACTTTCTCCAAGTCCCACTCAGTCATCTTCCCACGTCTAACAGCACACGTCTGGACTCGTGATTTTGCAATCTTGCAACGACCTCTGAAATCACCTCTTTGTTATTCGATGACGACTGCTGCGGAGTAAGGAAAGCAGACTGTCAATGCCACATTCAGGGGCACAGGCCAAGTTCATCTTCACCAAAGATCTACCATATTGTTAACAAACATGAAATAACATGTCGCTGCAGGTTGACATTCGAAAGCCAGGAGTGCACCTAAACCCACATCCGTGCAGCACGGCAGGAGGTCCATGAGAGAGGCTCTACCCCACATTAGTAACCCAGGGAATGAATTTATTCCTGCTCCTTTTTCTGAACTCATGACGGCCCTCTCTGGTCTCATCATCTCCGGGTTGAACACCTCCACCTAGAACGTCTCTCTACACGATGAGGGCGCCTCACGACATGTGAAAGTGAGCCAGCCTCCCTTTAGAACATATTAGTGCTTTTTAAAAATAAATGAATATCACTGTTTGCTTTTTCAAACAATTAACCAAAAGTGGCAAAGGTGGGTGAATGAATTTGGATAGAAATAAAGAATGAACAGCGTTTTAAAGAAAACCCAGTGAAAACTTAAGATGGACATTAACTTATTTTTATGCCAAAAAGAGATTTAAGGCATTTTACAATAAATGATATGTGAACTATAAAAATATTAAAAGAAGGTAAATTAAAGAGCAAGACATGAGGCACGAAAAGGGAGTAAAAACTCTACTAAAAAACCTACATAAAAGGAAGTGATCTTAGTCCGTCCGGGTTGCTAAAGCAGAATACCACAGACTGAGTGAAAATTATTTCTCACAGTCCCGGAGGCTGGAAGTCCAAGCTCACGGCACCTGCAGATTCAGCGTCTGCTGAGAAGCCCACGTCCTTCTCACTGTGTCCTCGCCTGGTGCATGGGGCGACAGAGCTATGCGGGGTCTCTTTTATAAGGACACTAGTCCCAACCATGGGGCTCCACCCTCATGGCCTAATCACCTCGCGAAGGCCCTCCTCCTGAAACCACCACACTGGGCGTTAGGAGTCAACATATGAATTGGGGGTGGGGGGGCCACGGACACTCAGTCCACAGCAGGCAGCTACCACTGAGCACAAATCTTCGCTCCATGATGCTGAACAATCAGGGCACACAGGGAAGGCTGAAGAGCCCCATCAGAGGACCCTGACCCTGGCAGTGCCCCGGATTCACAGAGGGAGGGAGCGCTTTAAAAGCAGTTATCTGACCCTATCCAAACTCACCGAATCAGTCTCCAGGCCTTAAGCCCAGATGTCTGTCTAATAAAAAGAAACATCAAGAGAGAGAACTTTATTCTTAGCTCTGAAACAAACTCATGACACACGGTGTCTATAAAGGCCGCCGGACAACACAACGCACCGTATTCCCTAACGATGCTCGCCACACGGTTGCGGTGTTTCTCACGCTGCCCTGCAGCAGAGGCTGAGGACCCAAGCCTGCCTCCCAGCCGGTGAGAGGCTTCTGCTCTGGGGGCAGCCCTGGCGTCTCAGCCCGCCCGGCCGGGCGCCGGGGCGAAGCGCGCCCCGCAGGTGGCGGCGGCCGTGCACACAGCAGGCGCCCGGCGAGTGTCCGCGCTGGGACCACCGCTATTCAGGGATCGCTGTTCCTCCTGGACTCGGGCAGGGGCTGTAGATCCATAGGCCTAACAAGCTACAACAAAAACCACCCCGCTGCCACTGCACCCGCCATGGCGCAGTCACCAGGGGCCCATTAACAGTTCCCAGGAAATGAAAAAAATAGAGCCTAACCTTTTCTCTCCTCCTCCTCCACCTCCATGCTCGCTGCAGCCTCACCGGCTCAGGGGTGCAGAGGCCTCACACCCGGCCCATCGGCCCATCAGCCCGCAGCTCCTGCGGCAAAGTGGCGGTGCCGCGTCTCCGCTCCGTGTGCAGAAGCCCCGCCCACCACACGCAATCCAAGATGGCGCCGCGCTGGGCCGTGTGCAGAGACAGGCGGGAGCCCCGCCCCCTCAGCCCCGCGCAGGGAGCCCCCGCGCTCCAGAGCCCGAGCTCGCGCCTCGCCGCCTCCGACCAGAGAGCACGCTTTCCTTTCCTTCTGACCTGAACTCGGTCTCGTGCCATTGGCTCGAACAACACCAGGCAGGAAAATAGGTGTTGGGGTCTGACCCAGGAGGGTTTGGCACCCCGGACAAATTCTGGAGCCCGCTACACAACGGACTATGGCCTGCTCCCCTGCACCCGCCAGCAGGGTGCGGGGTCAGCCCAGCGGCCGCAGGAGGTCCACGTGAGGGTCGCTGCCGGGGCCAGTTCACGCTGCCCGGCAGAACCACCCAGGCTCCGGGGGAATTCAGAGCAACTCTGCCCAGCAACCCCATAGCCGGGTGTGGTGGGCACACAGCCCGGCTCCTAGAGTCATCTGGACTGGCCCCCTTGAGGGGATACTACTGTCGCACCGCTGGGGATCAGAGACGGATCAGAGACTCCTGTGTGTCTGCCCGCCACCTCTTGGCGGGCTTCCTGCAGTGCTGGGCGCCGAGGACGTGGGGCCCCATGGAAGAGGGGCAGCCACGCAGCCTTGTCTGCTGTCTCGCCAGCAGTGAGGTCCTCTTGACCCCCTACAAGGCAGCAGCGGTCACACCAGGGCCTTCTGCCCTCCTCGCTGACCTCTAGGGGTCAACAGTAGCATCCTCTATGATCACTTTCAGTTTGGTAAAGGACAGTGGCCAGCCCTGTGGCCAAGACTAAGACCAGGAAAAGAACGGGCATTCACAGAGACATTCGGATGTAAAATGAACACTCACTCACACATTCCTTCCTGTGGATCCCGAACGCCCTGCCAGGAAGAGCTATCTTACAAAAATTGGGAGCTGCTATCCACCTAACAGGAGACAAGCTAGAGATGGGATCCCCTTAGACCGAGACCTCCAGATGATCGTATTAATGACTGAGGAGAAACCTCCCTGGACAGAGCAAGTCGACTGGAGTAAATCCTGAGGTCTGGGCCCAGGGACAGGTGGGATGAGCTGTAGGAGCCAGACCCAGGATAGTTCATCTAAAACCGGGCTGTACGTGGCCCAGTGGAGGACAGTCCCCTCTCTGTCAGGAGGTCTCGTTGAGCACTGCCCCGTTAACAGGGCCTAACTGACCAACATCTTACTGGACCAGACCAATCAGCCTGTGATACTCCAATTCTCCCCTTAAAGAAACCCAGTGGGGAAGACCAGATGGTACACGACCTCAGGGCAGCCAACAAAGCCACCGAGGATACACGTCAGTGGCCCCTAATCCCTACACCCTGCTGGCCACTCTCCCATCACCAGGACCTGGGATCTGTAACAGGTTTAAAAGATGCTGTTTTCTTTATTCTATTAGCCCCAAAGTCACAAGAAATTTTTGCTTTTGAATGGCAGGACCCAGACATACAACAAAAACAGCAACACTGCTGGACAGTCCTGCCCCAAGGGTTCAAATATTCCCCTGCTATCGTTGGGGAAACTTTAGCCAAAGACCTAAAAGATCTACATGTGTAGAATAGGACCCTCTCCCAGGATGCAGACAGTATTCTGATCACCAGCCCTACGAAGGAGGCCTCTGGCAAAAGCAGTGTAACCACTCTGAATCATCCAGCCTGTAAAAGATATAAGGTGTCCAAGAAAGAGGCTCAAATGCCACCAACTAGGGTGACCTCCCTGGGCTTCATTCTCACAGAAGGTCAGAGACGCCCACCGCAGGAGAGGGAAGCAGTGCAGCCTCACTGCTCCTAGAAGACAGCTTAGGGGCTCCTGGGTGTGGCTGGGTTTTGCCGCCTCAGAGCCCTAACTATGGTCTAACAGCTCGGCCTCCATATGAAAAGTTGAAAAGGAAGGACGATGAGGCTTTTGAATGGAACTCAGAATGTGAAGGGGCCTTTCAAGAACTGAAAAAACCGTCTAGGCCCCCTGCCCGCACCCACCCCACCAGAGGTAACTAAACCCTTCGACCTTTGCGTTCAGGAGAGAAGGGGAGTCGCCCTGGGGCATTAGCTCAGGAACGGGGACCCTGTACTCAGGTGGTTGCTTATTTCTCTAAACAGTCAGACCAAACTGCTAAGGGACAGCCTCCTCACCCGTGGGCAGCGGCAGCTGCTACAACCCTGCTGAAGGAGGTCAGCCAGTCACTGTATGGTCCCCACTGCAGGTTCTGGCTTTGGTCAGTTCTCAGGGAACAGAATGGCTGTCCCCCAGAAGATCAACTCAAGTTTAGGCTATGCTTTTAGAAAACCCAGTGGCCACCATAAAAACCTGTCACATGCTAAATCCTGCCACAGAAGTGCGGCCCCGGAGCCTGGCTGTACAGAAACCACAGACACAGTCTAGTCCAGGCGCCCAGATCCTGGGAAGTGAGCCTCTCCTAAACCCTGAAGAGGAGTGGTTCACAGACAGGAGCAGTTTTATGAGAGAGAGAAGAAGGCTGACGGGAAACTCAGTGACCGCCCAGACCCGAGTCATAGAAACAAGAAGCCTGCTACCTGCCAGGACTTCAACCCAAAGGCAGAGCTAATAGCCCCCACCTGAGTCTTGAGCGCAGGACCGGGCAGATCTTAAACGTGTACACAGACTCCCAGCACGAATACACACATGGGGCTATTCGGAAGGAAAGAGGGTTGCTTAGAGCAGGGAATAAAGAGGTGAAACACGGATAAGGAGACGAAGCTCTTAGAAGCAGTACAGCTGCCCAAAAAGGTGGCAGTGATTCACTGTAGGGGTCACCAAAAGGGGACACAGAGGTAGTAAGGGGAACAACAAGGTGGTCACAACTGCCAAAGGGTGGCCCTAGAACCAGCAACTTGGCAACACGCTCTTGCCTCGAGGGCCAGATGCATCTACACAAAGGAAGAATTAGAGCTTGAAAATGGGGCTTCAGCAGAGATCTAGGAGGCCTTGGGTGGCTGGTTGATGAACACAGGCCATACTTCTTCCCCGAGACTGCACCTTGTCCAGCCATCAGGGAGGCACACCAAGGAACTCACTGGAGGAGGGAAGCCCTGCATAACTGGTTAGTTGGTCATGGCAACTCCTGGCAAGCCAAGTATAATCAGTCAGAGAGTTGAGACATGCCCTACCTGCACAATGAACACCCCCACCTCAGACCCCCAGAGGCCCCGGGATAAAGCCCACTCAGACCAGAGGGACGTGTCCTGGGAAAGACTGGCAGATTAATTTTTCCATCGTGCCAAGAGTACAGGCAATTTCAGGTACGTCTTGGTGCTAGTGGACACGTTTTCTGGGGGGATAGAAGGCTTCCCTGCTAGAACCAACATGGCAGCCGAAGTGGCTCAGGGCTGCTAGGAGACCCCTAGGTTTGGGCTCCCAGGATCCCTACAAAGTGAGCATGGTCCAGCATTCATGTCTCAAGTGATGAAGAGGATAACTTGTGCTCTGGACATAAAATGGACCTTGCACTCAGCCTGGAGACCCCATCATCAGAGAAAGTAGACAGCTCCAATCAGACCTTCAAACCAGTCTTGATCAAGCTAGTTCAGGACACTCAAGGAAACTGGATTAAGTTGCTTCTAATTGCCCTGCTCTGTATGTTCAGTTAAGAGCATTTGAACTTCTGGATGGACCTACTCCCCAAACCCCAGAGAAGGGACACTTTCGCCGCCTCAAAATCGAACAACCCAAGTGTGCCCTCCAGGTGGGAGATACCAGGAAGGCTCTCATGGAGGTTGGTGACCGCGCGGCCTGCCCCGTCCATCTGGCCCTGCACCCCTTCCGCCCAGAGCCCAGGCACTGAAAACCCTGGGGAACTGGGACCTGCAGGCCTAGCTCCCTCCTAAGAGGATGGACCCCACTCGGCGACCCTCACCTCCCGCTCCGCCCGGAAGCCGCAGGGGTCACTCCAGCGGGATGTCGCTCTGGAAGGAAGAGGCCCCTCTAGCCCCAATCTCTGCACAGACAACCTGGCAACGGCCCCAAACACTCATGGGGGCCTCTCTGACCTGAAGCTCCTTTTCCAAGAAACAACCGGAGAGTGAGCAGGGCATCCAGGCCCAGCAGCCAGCCTCACATCAGGGCGCACTCGCCTCCAGGCCCAAGACCTCCAGACCTGCATTTTCAGGAAAAACTTGACATGTGACCGTGATTCAATTGCTATTACTGAGCCGTGGATCTTAAATTGTCCGGTGTCTTTGGTCTCCAAGAGGTTAGCCAAGTTGGGGACACTCAGGGAGGTCGACGATCAGGGCTGAGGCCTAGTGGCCGACCACACACACCTAGCGGGGCCGCCGAAGGGCAGCTGCGCTCTCCGCTCGTACTCAACAGGAGGGGTCGCAGCAGCTGGACGCGCCCTCAGCGCCCTGGACCGGAGGCGCAGGACAGAAGGCAGAGGAGGGACCCATCACCCGCAAAGCTCGTTAACAATTCCGAGTAAAAACAGAATCTGGCAATAAAGCCTAACCTTTTTTTTCCTTTTCCTTTGTGCTTCATCTAGCTTCACTGGGCACAGGGGCTGCGCGCAGAGGTATCGCACAGCGCCCTTCAGATCACGGGTCCTGGTGAGAAATGGCCAGGGGCGGACACCGTAGGTCCAGCCGCAGGCCATGTGCAGAGACCCCGCCCCCTGCGATCTGCAGCTTGAGCAGCGTGGCCACGCCCACCCCACCAGAGCCCTGCCCCCTGCCCAGACCCTATAAAGCAGCCCCTGCCCCACCCTGGCGGGAGAGCCTTGTGTCCTGGAGACGGTCAGCAAGCTGTCTCTGATCAGAAAAGAGCGCTTTCCTCTGCTTCTGAAGGCAACTGGGTCTCATTCTGTTGGTGCCAGCAGCACAGAAGGATCGTGTTGGGAACCAACTTGGGAGGGTAGGTAACAGTACCACTCACAGCACAGAAGGAGGTCTCCAATGCTCAATAGACCCGATTCCACTCAACTTCACAACTACTTTGTGGGAGGTACCATTATTACACCCACTTCATAGATGGGAAGACTGAGGAACCAACAGGTTACTGTCATCAGTGGCATAAGGCAGACGGAATGTCCACCTCCAGGCTGTCTGGCTCCAGATAATATGCTCTTACTGAGCCGGCTTCACGCCTCTGCCCGCTGGTAAGGACTCAGGCTGCTGGTTCAGAAGATGAGCATATGCTCCAGGTCCCTGGAGGGAGATGGCCAAGTGACAGCTTTGTTATAAAGATTAAAGTGTTAGTCACATCACATCTCATCACCAGAGTCCCTGTACATGGGGGCCACCCTTCTCAAAAGCAACTATGAATGGGGTCAAATGCCAAACACACACACACACACACACACACACACACACACACACACACACACGACTTACTCTGATCTTGCCCTGGAAGATTTTGGGAACAGGATTGTCACCATGCACATCTATAAGGCATAACCCATCAGGAACACTCAGCTAATCCCCCAGAATCTGAGTCATCGGATAATCCCATCAACTTTCCCTTTGTTCAAAACGAGGCCAGTGACATCCTCTTTGGAACTTTTCTCAACTCTTTCAAAAGGAGGGTCATCCCAGAAGTCACTTCTTTTAGTTTCACATTCACGCCAGGATAAAGGTTGAGAATGAAATACTGTGTGGATGTTGTAAACTTGAATCCAGACAGTAAGTGTTCATAAGCTCCCGGTGACACCAGCTCCCAGAGGGGATCAGCGCTTGGCCCCCAGAGCACAGCCATCTCCTGGTCTTTCCTGAACCACCAAACGCCAAACACGCGCGCAAGGGGCGGTGGTGTTGCTGTAAGGAGCGAGTCACCTTGAGAGGAGCGGGTGCCTAGATCACTTTCATTTACATTCGCAAGGGCCAGTCAGTTACAGAGGGAGCATCCAGACAGAGCTGACATTCCCTAGACATCCTCCCGGATAGAGAGCCTGTCAACTTGGAGAACTGAGGACATTTTGAAGACCGTAATAAAGTGAGATCCGAAAGCATCTGAAACTCTGGGACCCCCCTGGCAGCTGCTGGACTCCAAACGCAGAGCGCCCTCGGAAGAAGCAAGCAGCCCGGGACGAAGGAAGCAAGCTGCTCCTGCAGCTGTCGACGCCAAAGCCGGCCTCTCCCCACCCCCTCTCAGCTCCGGGAAGAAGCAGGAGCTCCGGAAAGAACGGGAACCGGGAAAACGTGGCGAGACGGAGCTGAGGAAGGGAGCCGCGGATAGACCGGGGTGGGCCAGCAAGGGACAGAAAGGTTAAAATTGAGTGCAGCGTGGGTTTCAGAAATAGCTTTAGCAGTAATTGAAGAGCAAAGCTCAAATGCCATCTTGGGGTGTGAGATAACAGCCCGGGTCCCTTTGAATTTCTATGTATAAATACGTTTAATTAAGCCAGTTTTGACACAATAATGTCCTCAGGAGGCTGTATTCGTGGCTGGAAAGACTAGCAGCGAAATCTCTCCTTTAAAATGAGCACATTTTCTCTTACCCTAAAATGTTTTGACTCCCAGGCCTGGGGAGAACCAAGGAACACACCAGCTATATGGAAACCAGATGCAAATTCTAAGGCACAAGTTGTTCGCTGGTTCTTACGGAATTTCCAGAACTAGACACCTCTCAGCTGATGTCAACCGTGACGGAGGTTTCAGAGCATTTAGGAAGAATGGTCGTGAGGAGCCACCATGGGGAGCACGCCATGTCAAACTTTTCTGATTTTTTTTTAAGTTAAAAAAAAATTTTTTTCATATAATTATTTTAAAATTATACTCTTTTTCAGATGATAAAAGTAGTATCTTCTCATTATTTTTTTAAAGCACTAAACATGTAAATAAATGGGTGAATGTCTCCCACCACCATCCCAGACCTCAGAGATGACCATCATGAACTGTCTGATTTATCCACATTATTCTCCGTATTTATCCTATTTTACAAAGACAGAATTTACACAGGTGTAGCCTGATTCTCAGGGACTCACATGACTGGAAAGATGATCTCCAAAAGAAAATTCATTTTTAAAGTGGTTTCAGTTTAACTTTGAATGCATGCTTCATTCTTTGAAACTGAGCAGTCCACTAGGAAAACTTAATGTCGTCATTTTGATAGTGAGTCAATACTGCTGTTCTCATATACGAGAAGGTGGAAAGCATGAATCACTAAATGATCTCTCAGTTATTTGAATCGTTAACACAAATAATCATGCTACTAAGTAATTGAGTCCATCCAAACATCCGGGTGCTGTCATAAGCATTTTATATATGTTACCTCTGAAGAACAGCCCCATGGAGAAGGTAGTACTATTCTGTTTCAGGTGGAGAAAATGAGGCTCAGATAAATTAATGTTCCCAAGCTCATGCAGCAAGTAATTGTGATACCTTCTATATTCAAACCGAAGACAGGACCTGTGCTATCCCGGTGCCTACCATTCAAGTAACCAGGTTATGGTTGTGAATATTTGCAGCTAAATAGATCAACATGCTTAAATTGTTTTGTGATGCGATCAGGCATACTATGGAATTATTAGCAGAAGTGGTGAGTTTGGAATCCACCCTCTGACACTTATCACCAGTGTGACCTTGAGCAAATGTTTCATCCTGAACTTAGTGAATCCTACTAAGTGAAGATCCTATCCTTGGTACCACTGGGCTTGTAGGGCTAGCAGGCACATTGAATACAGCAGCGCAGACGGAAATTCTCTTTGTAGGCTGTCAAGAACTATAATACTATTATGTCACGAATATACTGACTGGCACACACAAGTTAGATCACGATAGGTTTTATAACTCCACCTTTATAACAATTCCATCAGAATAGAAGCAAATGCAGAATTTTTTCTTAACTAAATGGAAGTCAAAGGCATCTTTTATCCATATGCAAAGCCGGGGGCATACCCCCTGAGGACAGGTCCCTAGACTCACTCACTCTTTTCTCCCCTCCACCTAGGATGCCGCCATCAAGAGCAGTGACCTCTCCAACCTTGTTATTTCCCAGCCATGTTTTTTCCTGCTCTGATATTAACATAATAAATCAATTTTTATTTTATCAATATAATACATGTATATGTTTTAGAAGTCAGACTCAACTTAAAAGAAAAAAAAAACTTCCTATGAGAAATGCCAGTCTCCTAACTCCCCAGTTTCATTTCCTGAATACTACCATTTTCAACTCCTTTCGCTCTTTCTTCCTATATTTACTCTCACATTTCAAAATGAGAGTATTCAAACATAGGAATAAAATGAACCAAGGAAATGAAAGATTTATATACCAAAAACTGTAGGACATTGAGGAAATTGAAGAAGACACAAATAAATGAATAAATGCTTATTTTGCAATTTGTTGATTAATTTGTTTTAGTTTATTATAAAGTTCCTGTTATAAAGATTAAAATACAGTTTCATAAACTATCTTTCTTTCTCCACTTTCTTCATCTTCCAAATAGGGCTACATAAAAAATTTTAGGAGCTTGTTTTTGAGTCAGTATCAACATTATTATGACTATTTAATATTTTGCCCTGCTGAGACAAAGGGTAAACTATGACTACTATTTCTCTCTTGTGAAAAGAAATAGAAATGGAAAATAATAGAGAAAACCAATGAAACCAAAAGGTGGTTCTTTGAGAAGATCAATGAAATGAATAAGGCTCTAACTAGACTAACCAAGAAATCACAAATTACCAATATCAGGAATGAAAGGAAACAGCACCATAGATTCTACAAATATTAAACGAATAATAAGGAAAAAGTATGAACAAGTTTATGTCAATAAATTTAACAAGTTAGATAAATAGTCACATTCTTAAAAGATATAGATTACTAAACTAGCATGAGAAAAAATAAAAAAGTATGAATAGGCCTTTCCATTGAAGAAATGAAATTGTAATTAAAAACCTTCGCACAAATAAATATCCAGGTCTAGAGGGCTTCTCTGACAAATTCTATCAAATATATAGAGAAGAAATAATACAAATCCTACGTAAATACTTTCAGAAAATGGAGGAGGAGGGAAATTTCCAACTCATTTTATGAGGTCAGCATTACCCTGGTACCAAACTAAATAAAGTGAAATAAAATTATGGCTAATATTCTTCATGAACTTAAAGGCAAAAATTCTTAACAAAATATTGACAAAACAAAACAAAAATTTAAAGTGTAATTTTAAGTGTAATTCATCATGTTCTAGTGAGATTTACATAGGAATTAAAAGTTAGTTTGATATTTGAAAATCAATCAGTGTAATTCACCACACTAACCAAATAAAAGATAAACCATATGATCATCTCAATAGATACAAAAAAAAATTTGACAAAATTTAACATTCATGATAAAAAAAAAAAAAGTCTCAGCAAGAGAGAAATTCTTCAATCTGATAAAGATTATCTACAAAAACTTAAGAGTTAACATCATACTTCATAGTGAAAGAGTGTTTTCCCTCTAAGATCAGGAACACAGAAAGGATATTCACTGTTTTTCAACATTGAACTAGAAGCCATAACCAATGCAGTAAGGCAAATATATATATATATATCTCATACAGATTAGAAAAGAAGAAAAAGTTAATTTGCAGACATGATTGATTAGCTAGAAAATCCTAAGGAAAATATGAAAAAACTACTAGAGTTATAAGTTGCAAAGTTGCAGAACACAGAGTCAGTATTTAAAAATCAATAGTATTACTAACAGTGACCTATCTGAAATCTATTGTATCTATCAAATACAATAAAATGCTTAGGGATAAACTTAACTGAGAAAGTGAAATATCTCTATGCCAAAAACTATAAGACATTGAGGGAAAGAAATGGAAGAAGACACAAATGTATGGCAAGATACCCCATGTTCATAAATTGAAAAAGTTAATATTAGTAAAAATATCCATGCTACCCAAGGCCATCTAGATTTAGTATACACTAGATTTAGTATAATCCCTGTAAAAATTCCAAAAGCAATTTTTTCACAGAAATAGAAAAAAAAATCCTAAAATGTATATGGAACACCAAAAGATCACAAGTGGATAAAGTAATCTTGAGAAAGAATAAAGCTGGAGGCCTCTTACTTCCTGATTTTAAACTGTATTACAAAGCTACAGTAATCAAAACAGCATGGCACTGGCATAAAAACAGACATATAGACATATGGAACAGAATAGAGAGCCCAGAAATGAACCAGAACTAAACACATGTTTTATAATATTTTGCAAAGATTTGGTCTAATATTTGACAGGGGAGCCAAGAATACTCACTGGGGAAAGGAGGGTCTATTCAATAAATGGTGCTGGGAGAACTGAATATCCATGCAAAGAATGAAATTGGACACCTATCCAGCACTATTCACAAAAATTAACTTGAAATGGTTAAGAATTTAAACATAAGACCTAAAACCATAAAACTCCTAGAAGAAAACATAGGGGGAAAGCTCCTTGACAGTGATTTTTTTGATGACACCAAAAGCAAATATCCACAAATGGGACTACTTCAAACTCAAATGCGTCTACACAGCAAAAGAAACAGCCAGCAAAATAAAAAAGCAACCTACAGAATGGAAAAAATATTTTCAGACTGTATATCTGATAAGATTATATATTTGGGTAAATTAATATCCAAAACATATAAGGAAGTTAAACAACTCAAAAGTAGAAAAGAAAAAGTCCTATTTGAAAATGGGCAGAGGACTTGAATAGACATTTTTCCAAAGAAGAGATACAAATGGTCAATAGGTACAGGAAAAGATGCTCAACATCACTAATCATCAGGGAAATGCAAATCGAAATCACAGTGAGACATTACCTCACACCTTTTAGGATGGCTATTTTAAAGAGACAAGAGGAGAAAAAAATGCTAACATTTGGATGTGGAGGAAAGGGAACCCTGGTGCACTGTTGGTGGGAATGTAAATTCATACAGGCACTATGGAAAACAGGATGGAGGTTCCTTCAAAAAGTGAAAATAGAACTACTGTATGATCCAGCAATTCCACACCTGGGTACATATCGAAGAAGAGGAAATCACTATCTCAAAGAGATATCTACACTTCCATGTTCATTGCAGCATTATTTAAAATAGCCAAGACATGGAAACAATTTAAGTGTCCACTGATGGATGAATGGATGAAGAACATGTGAGATGTATTTACACATATAATATACACACATATACAATGGAATATTATTTAACCATAAAAAAGAAGGAAATCTTGCCATTTGCAGCAACATGGATGGGCAGATCTGAGGGCATTGTGCTGAGTGAAGTAAGTCAGAGAAAAACAAACACAGCATGATCTATGTGGAATCTAAAAACATCCTAGAAATAGAGAGCAGAATGGTAGTTGTCAGGGGCTGTTCTGCGCATTCCTGGATGTTTAGCAGAATCCCTGGCCTCCGTCTCACTTGGTGTCAGTAGCACTCCCCCCATCCCTCAAGTGGTAACAAACAAAGATGTCTTCAGACATTGCCAAATATCTCCTGGAGGATAAAACTGTCTCTGGTTGAGAACCACTAGTCAAAACTCACTAAATAGTCAAGTTAAAATTAGCAAATTCTGTTGTACATAAATTACAACTCAATAAAGCAGATTTTAAAAATGTGGGAGGCAGTTTGGGACTACATGCCTTACATTCAGGAGGTAGGATTTCACATCTATTTTACACATCCTTCAGTATAATCATCTGAGCTCTACATTTACTGAAATAATTTTTCTGCAGATTTTTGAATTATAATTCTATTTTTATCTAATATTCAATATTGCTACTGAAAAATCAGATGCGATCTTATTCCTGATCCTTTGTGACCTTTTCTATCGCTCTAAAAATTTTTACCCACTGTTTTTCAGTTATTATGCTAGATACTTATGGGCATATTCAAATTGGAAAATTATGCCCTTCAGTTCTAGGAATTTTTCTAGCAGGATGTATTTTTAAATCCCTTCAGGCTCCTTTCTCTATTTGCTTTTCGTAGAACTCCAGGGAGATGGACTTCCCAAGCACAGCCTTTGATTTTTCCATCTTTTCTCCCAGTGGTTCATCTTTTTGTTTTTTTATTACTTTCTAAGAGATTCTCTTTCTCTTGCAAATCCCACTGGAAATTTTGTCTCAGTTTTCATATTTTTTAATTGCAAAGAGATCCTTCCTGTTCTCAGACTGTTCCTCTGTTCTGACGACATCATTGTAGTTCAGCTCAGCTTTCATCTGATCTTTGCATGTGTGTCCCCTCTAGAGACAGCGCTCCACTGGTTTCAGTCCCTCATAGTAAAGGCTGTCCTCAAAGGTGCGGTGACCCTTAGCTGTGGGTCCATAGTCACTGGAAACAGAAGTCTTAAAACTGAGCATTCGCTCTGTGTGCAAGTGTGGCGCTTGTTACTGGTAGACTTCAGGAAGTAATCAAGCAGTAGAAAGCTGACTTTTCTTTTCAGAAAATGTCAATGTCTGAAGATACATTCTCTGGGGACTAGAAGGGTGAACTTCCTTACCCAAGGGTAGAAGAAACATCCTTGGCTTCCAATATTCTAGGCAGAGGGCAAGGGAAGTAGGCTGATGGGGGTCTCATGAGCACTTTTTCAAACACTCATTTAATGTTCCTATTTTAAGCCCGAATCTCATCACTGGCTTCCACTGTGTCCTGTTTGTCTGAGTCTGAAACCCCTCAAATCCACATTCTGAAGAAAACGGTTCTTCCTCTGAAACAGAATAATGGGAATGAGATTGCCCCCTGAGTGAGCAGAGTGGAGACAGGCATTGGGGGGAGGGGTTCTGTCAAATTCTCTTTACAGATGAATCATTCTGTTCCCCAGTCCCCTTTATCTCTGTCTTCTGTTGAGTAGAAATTTGGGTCAAGTTGGGATAAATCAGATAAAGAATTGCTGTGATTTGGGAAAAACTCCCTAAGATAAGTGAGTTGAGTGAAATGTGATTTTCCAGGATAAAGGAAAAGCTAAGGCTGAACAAACAGATAAACGAAAATAAGTGGAGCCAAGCAAGGGGAAAGCCCAAAGCTTAGAGCCCGAAGGTGCAGGGCGGAGGCCCTTAGAAGGCCAGCTGAGCCAGAACGAGGTGCACGAGGCAGAACACGGGCAGCATTCGACACAGGGAAAGCGGCTCATGCTCATGCGATGGGCATCAGGAGCCCGTCAGCTCAGATACAGGCTCTTTCCACCAACGTAAGCCCAGAATCACCGCAGGACACGTGCCGAGGCCCTGGGACGAACAGAGGTGCTCTATGCGCTTGTGTGTCTGGAGGAGAAGGTGGCTTTTGCTTGGAGCAAGAACAGCTGTAAAAAGATAAAACGGAAAAGGAGCGGTAGGGGCTCTTCTCCTGCCCCCAAACTCCGGTCCATTTGTCCTCAGGAGTAAAATCAGGCCTTGCAGAAGTTCACTATGGGCGAGGAGCTGAAAGTATCCATAGCTCGAGGCTAAAAATCCTCAGACAGTTGCTTCCTCATCCCCCCTCCTCCGGTCGCCCCCCCCCCCCCCCCCCGGGGCTGAGGATCATGGTTTAGAGCATCTCCCCCTAGTGCTGCTGCTCTCTGGAGGCAACAGCAAAGCCCTGGCTTCAGGATTGTTTTTCAGAGTGAGGAGCTCTGCCCCTCAGGGCACATTCCCCGCTTTTTCCCTGAGCTCCCGGGAACTGACACAGGCTGGCTCTGTTTCATCCCTGGAGGAAAAACTGACACCCTCTGGGAAAACGCTCTCAGAGGCCAAGTCCACAAGACAACAGAAGAACACAACCTTGTCAAGAGATAAACAACACTCAGGGTTAGAGATTCCACCAGATAAGGACACAGAGGCAAGAATTTAACCTAATATGCACACCTATTTAAAAAGATAAAAAACACTAGCAACATGAAACAGAAAAGAAAGCACACAAAAGCATCAGAATATAAATAATAGGTGAAACAAAAGAAGCCTCTAGGTAACGCAGAAAGCAAAACAGAAACAGCCAAGGAACAAAGCAACAACTCATAAGACCAAGTTGACCAATTCTCACAGGAGGAAGGAGGAAGAAGGAAAGTCACAAAAAAACAGAAAATATAGGAGAAAAGTGAGATGATATGGAAGTTAGAAGTAGAAATGATAACATACAAATAATAAAAATCCCAGAAGTAAAAAATAATAAAAATGGAGAGGAGAAATAACTTCAAAAAATAATAGACTAAATTCCCTCAAATTGAAAAAGATTAAAAGCCTGAAATTTAAAGACCTCTGAGCTGGCCAAAAAACAATTTTTAAGATATAAGGTAAAACCCACACCCAGACCTGTTACTATAAAAAGTAAGAATTCCAAAAAGATGCTTTTAAATATTTCCAGGGAAAAAAAGAAGAGCAGATTCAGATTGAAACCGTATTTTCCAACAAGAACGATGCATGCAATAACTCAACAGAATTATGTTTTTCAAGTATTGAAGGAAAAGAATTTTAAATCTGAAATTTTGTAACCAACTGAACTGCCATCCAAACAGACAGGCATGATTTTTTTTTTTTAATTTTTCAGGCATACAAGCCCTCAGTATTTCACCACAAGACTCATCAAAATGGTTTTACATAAAATCCTTGAAAAAGAAGAAAGGTACATGCAAGTGATGGTGCAAGAGTTCTCTAAGGCAGAAGGGACTGAGCAACTCGGAAGAGCCTACGTTGTCTTAAACAGCTAAGACTAAAGAAAAAGAGAGAAAAAACAGTAATAGCACAGATTAAGAGTATAGGTAATAACTGCATGATAGGGGTTGGCAGAGGTGGGGAGAGACCAAGGAAGAAAGTTCTCATCTCACTGGGAGGGACGTTAATATAACTTTTTTTCAAAAGCAAGAAAAGATTTAGCAGAAATATAGAGAACTTGAGACAAAGATGGTAGAACTGGGTCCAAATACATCAATAATAAAAATAAACATATTTGGATGAAACTCACCACCACTCACATTGTTAAAAGACTGAATATTTTAAACGTAAGTATGTGTTATTTGTAAGAGACACTCATTAAGTATAAGGACACGCAAAGTTTGTACATTTTTTTTAAAGGATGGAAAATGGCAGGTTAGGCAAATATGAACCGAAAGAAAGCTATGTGGAATACCAGCATCATTGCACTAGACCCGAAGACAACAAGCACTGTAAGGGGTTGAGAGGCTTACCGCAAAATAATAAAAGTTTTAATTCACCAAGCAGAGAGCAACTTTAAATATAAATGCACATAAAATAGCCTCAAATACATTAGGTAAAATTTTATAGAACAAGGGTGAATTTAGCAAGCCTTTCTCAGTTACTGACAGATCGAAGTGAAAAAAAAATCAGCAAGGATATAGAGAACATGCACCACTCAGTTGCAGGTTATGGCCCACTTAAATAACATCCAACTTGGAATTCCTCCAAATAATAGAGAATATGCATTTTTCTCAAGCACACCTGGAATCTATGCAAAAATTTGGTTATGTACTAGGCCGTTAAGAAAGTCTCAATGAATTTCAAACTTAAGTATAAAGCAGACTAGGAACTCTGACCACAATGAAATTGAATCAGAAGTTAAAAATATAAATTAAAAATGCCCATATATTTAGCAGTGCTGCTAAATAACTCATGGATTAAAGCGAAAATATCAAAATAAAAATTTTTTTTAAATTTAAATATCTGAAACTGAATGGCAATAAAAACACCGTGTATTAAAACTTCTAGGATGCAACCAATGTGTACTTTGAGGGAAATTTATAGCTAAGTACTTATATTAGAATGGAAGAAAATCTCAAAATTAGTGAGCTAAGTGTTCTTAAGAGACTCAGGGGAAAAAAACAAAACAAACTCAAAGACATTAGAATAAGTCAGAAGATAAAAATAGGAGCAGAAATCAACAAAATAAAAAATAAAAATGCAACAGAGAAGAACAAAAAGGCTAAGGTTGGTTCTTTGCTAAAACTAACAATACAGATAAATTTCTCAGGATTTATCAACATACTCAGATAAAAGTTAAAATAAGCAATATTTTGAATGGAAGGGAGCTATATAACCACACATAAAGTGTATGTAATAAATAATAAGAGAATATACCAAAAAATGATGGGCCAACAATTTTGAAAAATTAGACAAATTCTTACAAAAATATAACTTATTAAAACTGATTCAAACAAAAACGTTTTGAGTAGCAGCTGTAATTATTAAAGAAACTGGCACACGGGTTAAAATTATTCCCCCCACACAAAATAAGCACCTGGCCCAGACAGATTTACAAATGGGGTCAAACTTTCAAGGAACAAGTTGACACAAATTCTTCCAGACAACAGAAAAAGGGAGATTTCTCCCCAGCTCGTTTTACAAGGGGAGATGCTGGAGGAGAATGAGCGATGAGTAAAAGGATGGAAAAGCCCTGCTCTCATGGAACTTACTTTCTATGGTGGGCGTGGGGGGAACACACAATAAATGGGTCAAATCTGCAGTATGTTGGATGGTGTTAACTGCTGAAGAGGAAAACACAACATGGAAGGCCAGCCGGAAATGGCTTGCACTGTTTTCAGTGGGGCAGTCGGGTAGGCCTCCTGTGTGAGGAAGGCCTGAAGGAGGAAAGAGGAAGAGATCCGTGGCTGATGGGGGAGGCACAGGGCCATCAGAAGATGTGCAAAGGCCCTGCGGTGGGAGCACATTGGCTGTGCTCAAGAAATGGATGGAAGACTGCGGCCAGGACTGGGTGGCCAAGGGGGTGGAGAAGAGAAAATGAGGGGCCAACCTAGACTTTGACTCAGAGTGCTGCGGGGGAGAGAGGCAGAGGGGGAGTGAGAGAGAGAGTCTGCCACACCCCTCTTATTAAAGCAGGCTTCACCACCATCCCAAAGTCAGCCATGAGGCAAGCCCGGGTGGCAGCTGGAGGTGACACAGAAGCAGCGCTGCTCAGATGGAATGATGCAGAGACAGGAGACCAGTTTGCAGAAAGCACAGCAGAGGTTGTGCACATAACCAGAAAGAAAGGAAGCAGAGTTTACAGCATCTCTGTTCTGACATTGCTTACAAAGGTGGACTTACAGCACCTCAATGAGGCTGGCCGTGCAGGGATGATCAGGCTAACTTACAGATGGGAAAAATGAGGCTCAGAGAGGTTACGTGACTGGCCCGAGCTCACACAGCTGGTAAGTGACAGAGCTGGGACAAAGCCCAGACCTTCTGACCCCGCGGCCAGGGCTGCACCCACTCCGCTGTGCTTCCTGGCTCAGAGTCTGTGGGACGCAGCCCTCAGACCACACCTTATTTCTTCCTGTAAGTCATTATTCTCCCTCCTTTTTTTGTTTTTCCTCTTTGCATTTGTTCTCATCAGCCACTTGTTTCAAGGCTGCTTCTGCCAGCAGCCTGAGGTAACCTCCACAGCTATGATTTCATTGACAATAAAACAGCTTTACTTCATGGGTCTCTTTCAGCTCTGTGAACATATCTCCGTTCAAAATAACGTCTTCAGCACATGGGGAAAAAAAGCAAACTCCACTCCCGCCCCAACCCCCACCCCACTCAATCCTCCTAACACGAAATAAACCACAGCCACCAATTACCGATTACCGTGGTATGTGAGAGTCAGCTTTTAGGACTGGCTGTCTCTCCTGGCAGCAATGCGGGCGGCGAGCCCTGCCCGGCATCCTGAGGCTTCCCTCCCCAGGGCCCTGGGGCCGCATCCTGGGAGGAAGGGAGCCCCCACGAACTGAAAGCTCTGTGCCAACTTTATAAATAGCCCTTCAGAGAAACAGGCTCTCAGATTAAGTGCCTGCCAACTCCCTCTTGGTGGCCTTATTTTATTTTATTTTATTTTTTTAGTCTATATATAATGTTTTATTACTTTTTTTGAATTGAAATATATACATAGTCAGTTACAAAGTGTCAGTTTCCGGTGCACAGCATAATGTCTCAGTCATGCATGTACATACATATGTTCATTTTCATATTCCTTTTCATTAAAGGTTATTACAAGATATTGAATATAGTTCCCTGTGCTAAACAGAAGAAATTTGTTTTTTATCTATTTTTATATATAGTGGTTAACATTTGCAAATCCAAACAACCAAATTTATCCCTTCCCACCCCCTTTCCCCTGGTAACCATAAGATTGCTTACTATGTCTGTGAGTCTGTTTCTGTTTTGTAGATGAGTTCATTAGTGTCCTCTTTTTCCTTTTTTTTTTTTTTTTTTTTTGATTCCACATATGAGTGATATCGTATGGTATTTTTCTTTCTCTTTCTGGGTTACTTCCTTTAGAATGACAATCGCCAGGTCCATCCATGTTGCTACAAACGGCCACCTTGCAGCAACCCCACCCCACCAAAACACACACACACACACACACACACACAAAACCTGTGTGGGAGTCACAGCCCTGCAGCCCGCCTGCCATCCACCCCCAGGCACTCCCCATCTTTACTCAGGTGAGAACTGGTTGAAGGGCCTCTCTGGGAGGAACGGGGATGCTGACCCAAGAGAGTCAGGAGGAAGGCCCTTGCAGGGGGTACGTGGAGGCGGCGCCCAGCCCCTCCAGTCCTCCTTTCTCCCCTCTCCAAGCAGCTCAGCCTCAACAGGCAGGACCTGATCTCCTCCCCACCCCACACCCAACACCTGCTCTTAGAAGAGGAGGGAATGTGATTTCTACAAGTAAAAGTAACTCCCACGTTGTAATCCTCACACTTATACAGCACTGTGCAGCTTCCACGGGGAGCCTCCTGCACCCCTGGGACAAGCCAGGTGGCCATACCCGGCTCACCAGGGCCCCTGCAGGTCAGTCTTCCTCCCAAACTTTGGCCAGACCCCCACCAAGACGTCTTGTGATGGACCCCACTGCAGCCCAATTCATCTGCAGACAGCTCTTGCTGCCAGGAAGTTCTTTCTGCAAAGCTGAATCCTACCTCCTCAGACCACAGCTGGACCCCACCAGGGACTTCTGCCCGAGCCTGAAGCTCCCCAGCCCGGCCCTGGCCACCTCCGGGTATCAGAGGAGGACCGGCAGGCACGCAGTTTGCACCACCCACTCCACCTGTGTCCGGTTCTGAGCCTCGCACTGCACGCTCGCAGCTCTCTCATGGCTGCTTGGCACAGAGTGAGATCCCTTCTGATCAGTCCCATCACCAGCCCCAGCCCATGGGTGTCTCCTGTGCAGGACACTGAGCTTGTGCTTGCCAGGTTCACCTGCACAGGTGAGGGGCTCCGCACCTTCCCAGCCAGCCGCGGAGGTGGAGGAAGCGTCAAAGAGAGCCAGGCAGCCTGACTGCAGAGCCAGCGCCCGGCACCAAGAAAGTGCTGAGGACGTGAAATGCTTCTGGCAGGGCGGGCAAGTGCCAGCAGATACAAAAGAGGAACCCCGAGCTCCAAGTTCATAACTGGTTGAGGCTGTCAAAGAGAGGACGGCAAGGAGCACCACCGGAGGCAGATTAAAGGATGCCTTGGATTCCAAGTGGGTCAGACGGGTTGGGGAAGAGAGGTGTTCCAGAAAAAGGAAACAGAACAAGCTAAGGCACGTGGGGTGTGACCTGGGAAGATCGGCCATTTGGACAAAAATGCAGGAAAAGGAAAAACTGGGAGACTGGGCTGGACGGAGGGTCCCTTAACACATCCCTGCAGAAGTCTTGCTGGTTCCTCCCAGGGGCAGCTGGAGAAAGAAGGCCAGCGAGCAGACCACAGCTGCTTCCACGTGGACTCGCCCATCCTTCCTCCCCACCCCTCTGAGCTTGGCTTCTGGGGGAGGATGTGGTGCTGGCAGCCTGGAGGGGGGTCTCCCGCCCCAGCCTACTCCCCTGGGAACTGAGCTGGGAGCAGCCCAGCCTACTGCCCTGGAGGGCGCTGCTTGGGCACCAGTTCATACCTTTTATTTGCTCCTTCTCGCTTCTGCTCAGATTGATTCCAATAAAATCTCAGCCATGAATGGAATAGATACACACAAACGTTTTTACTGTTAGAACAACGTCTTGCTTATATTAACATTCATCACTGAGGGTCAAACAGAAGCAATAAGCCGACTGGAAGCACCGTCCCTGGTTGACTTGTTGACAAAATAATTCGCAGACAGTCAGTCCTTAGGGCCCTCGACCAAGGAGCGGTAAACTAGCTTCCAGTTGCCGGATGAACCATAGCAGACACCAAATGAAGCTGCTCATCTTGAATCATCTTGGGACCCTGGAGGGCCATCTAAGCACCAAGGTTCAAATGGTCACGTGCTGGCGCAAAACGCCGACCCTCAAACACCGCCTCCAGGCTCTGCTTACTCCTGTGCTTTCTCAGGGAGGTGTCCAGGCACACCATCTGACTGAGCACCTTGGAATGCCGGTGGGTGTGTTGGGTCCACCAGGGCCCCAGGAAATGTCTCCAGCCAGCTCTGCTGTGGTGTGACAAGTCCCCAAGTTCCTCTCTCTTGCTTTGTGTGTGACCAAGTGACCACAGCGAATCCACCCCATCCCCGACCAGCAGTAACCAGCGGGTCCTATTATGTCCCCGGGACCCTTCCCTGGAACTTCTGGAAGAATGTCACCATCTAGCACTTCAGCCGGTCGATCACAGAACACACATCCTGATCTGGGACGGCAGAACCTACAGTTTCTGTAGGTTTAGAGTGAGCAAAAACACCTCTGTGTTCACCCTGCCCCACACAAGTTTGCAGCCTGCAGCTAGGAAGGACAGAGGAACGTGTGTAACTGTTAGAACTTGAACGCGAGCAGGAGATGGAGTGATGGGGTCTGAGGCAGACTGCAAAAGGAGGGAAGCGTTGCATCTCCGAAGGGCTCCATGGAAGAGGCGGCCTGTCCCTGTAGCTGGCAGCATGAGTGGGACTCCAAGGAGTAGGGAGGGGCTGGGAGAAGAGTGTTCTTGCTGGAGAGGGAGACGGGAACGTGCAAGGCACAGGCGAGGAACAGTAGGTAATGCACCCTGGGCCTCGCAGTGGGGTCAGACTCCGGGCAGACGGGACGGGGAAAGTGGGCTGGGTCCGATGCTGAGAGTTCTCCATTGCCCTGACCTGAGACTGGCCACGTTTCTCCTTCCCGCGGCGGCTCAGCTAGACTGCATTCCCCAGCCTTTCTCAATGCTGTGGCCCGCCCCATGACTCAGCTCCAGCCGACAGAACGTGGTAGCAGTGAGGTCCTGTGCACGCGTCCAGGCCTGGCCTGAGTCCCACCTCTCCAGGCCGCATCTGGGCCTCCATCCAGGGGCTCGTGCTCGCTCTGCTGGTTTGGGCGGCGGCACCCACGGCCAGCATGGAGCCTCACCATGGACACGGCTGGACCTGTGCCACTGCCCCCGATGGGCTGTGGGACGCAGAGCACGGCACCCCTCCCACCTCCTGCTGCCAAAGGGGCTTCCCCCGAGCGAGCGGTTCACACGTGCAGTGCTGGCCACCGAGCCCACTGTGTGAGCTCTGCCGTCAGCATCTCTCCAGCTAAGGCGCCAGGCCCAGGGCTGCGCGCTCTTCCTTGGGCCCCCAGGAGCCGTGCTTTGGGAAGGTAAGCTGGTGGCATGTGTGGACGCTGGTGTGGACATGGGAAGAAGACAGTGGCAGACGCTTGATCGAAACTACTGAGAGGCTCGTGAGGGAGGAGGTGTGAGCAACGGCAGTGTCCGTGGGAGGAGGGACGCCTCGTCGTCTGTCCACTCACTCATTCCTGTTCAACACTTATGCCCCATTTATTGACACAAATTTCTCTGCCGTCACCACTGAGGTCCTCGTGTCCATTCAGGATTCTTGCTTCACTCGCACTTGGCACTGTTAACCCTCACTGTCCGCCCCTGCTAACTGCCCCTCTCCGCCTCCCCAGGCCCCCACCTCAGAACCCTCTTTCTCTCTCTCTACCTGCCCACTCTTCTTTTTCCACCAGGCCCTCAACATCAGTCCCCCTGAAGCTTCTGGCTTGGAACCTACTCTTCTCTTTTTAGCTGCGTGGACTCCCCAGGGGTCTCATTCCCCATCGGGTCACAGCCTTCCTAATCACGACCCCAGAGCTGCTTCACCAGGCCTGGCTTCTCTCCTGAGCTCGGGATCAAAAGGTTCCAGTCGCCATCTGAGCAGCCCTGCCCCGCGGCCCTGCGGGCACCTCGATGCCCCCTGCCCCAGACAGAGCCCACTCTCTGTGACTGCCCTCTCTCCCCTCGCCACCCTCCAGGCAGCGCTCCTCCTCCGTCTCCAGTCGTCTGAGACCAGAGGTGCGGCGGCCAGCACGTCACGAGAAGCATGGACATCTCTCCAAAATCAAGGCATGGACCCCTCCCCCCGAAGGGTCTAAGCCTGCCACCTGGAATCCCAACAGCACCTGGAGAAGCTGACCTGACACTTGCGTCACCCTGATCCCTGCTAGAGCATGTCAGCCTGCGTGTGCTGTGTCACGGGCTGTAGGGCGAGGGCTGCCTTGGGTCCAGAAGGCACCCTTCCCTTGCTGGTGAGTTGATTCACACAGGTGCTGGGTGTAACAGGTTGAAGCAAAGTCACTGGGTGGCCTTAAATTATTTTTGCCTGTGAAAATCATTAATAAAGCCTGAGAGCTGGCAGGCCTCTGGGTGCCTGGGGTGGCGGCTCCGACGGAGGCACGGGAGGGAGCAGCCGCGTGATGTCCGGAGGAGCGGCCCATCCAGCCCGGCTCCGGCTCCTCCACTGACCAGACAGTGACGCTGGGCAAGACGCCAGGCTGCCCGGCCTCAGTGTCTTTATCTCTGAAATGGGGATAATTCTGTCTGCCGTGCACAGTTCTCATCAGGATCAAAGAGAATGTTTATGAAGTGTCTTCTGCCACGGAGGGGACAGCGATGACCCTCGGAAAGCAAGTCATTGAGACTTGATTTGTTGAGAGTTTGGGATTTGCAGACACTAACTACTATATATAAAACAGATAAACAACAAGTTTCTACTGTCTAGCACCGGGAACTGTATTCAATACCTTGGAGTAACCTGTAATGAAAATGAATATGAACACAAATATATGTCTGTACATGTATGACTGAAACGTGATGCTGTGCAGCAGAAGCTGACACACATTGTAAACTGACTGCTTCAATTAAAACAAAAAAAAGACCAGATTTGTAAATTATTTTCTGTCAAAGGGCTCGTGCAGGTGACGGGCCTCTCCCCCGTAGAGGTCGGGCACTGGGGGAGGACGCTAAGAAGGAGCCGCTGGCGAGGCGGCAGGAAGACCAGAAGAGTGGAATGGAATGGGCACTCAGAGAAATGCTTCCGCAAGGAAGACGTGGTCAGCCTTGCCTGATGCATAAAGACGCAGAACAAGGAGGCCAGCCATGGACACAGGTCTCTGCCAACCATGGTGACAACAGTCCCAGCGGTACAGCGGGGCTGGAAGCCCGGCTCTGGAGAGAAGGAAAGACGGACAAGTGAAGACAGTGTGGTGCCCTCTTCCCGGGAAGGAGAGCAGAGGCACGAATGGATAACGAGACCTGCGGGGAGATCGAAGAGGAGTCAAGGACGTTTCAGCGTGCCCTGGGGGAGGGGGAAGGAAGACACCGATGGTTCTGGACAGAAAGGTCATCTTTGTCTAAGTCCTCATTTTGTTAATTCTGTGCGTGCGTGTGTGTGCGCGCGCGCATGTGTTTATTTATACTGTTTGTTTCATTTAAGGATTATTTTTTAGCTTAGGGGGACTTTATTTCTCTGGTTACTAACACAGTACCAGAGATACATTAAACAGTTACACTTTTTAATAGGAAGAATATCTAATCCACCATTTGTGAGAATTTGCCCCAAAGGACTGGTTTAATTGGATATATGAGATCCTTACACATGGAAATTCCCACAGCCTTAAAATGACTCACGTCCGATGCTCCCTGCGCTCGGCAGGTAACACGGTCACTTATGACCCAGCTCCCAACACACTGGTTACGCACAGCTCCCCAGGGGCCGCCTCGTTCCAGGCTGCTGTACCTCGTGCCCTCCCCGCCCCCCACGGCGTGTCTACCCCGGGAACCCCCTCCTCTCACGCTCCCGAAGCAGCTCCTCCCCACGGGTCTGCACTAACCTCCATAGGCCTCTTCTGCTTGTTTTTCTTTTTGTGACAGTAACCTGGGTCCCAAGAGAGAGTGGTGAACCAAGAGTTGCAATTAAGCCAACGCCACGAAGCAGAGGTCCATTTATTGAAAGCAACAAGAATGATTTTTCAAAAAGGAATACTGTGTCTGCTTGTAAAACCACAGCAAGGAATCAGGAAGAAACAAAGATTCAACTAAGATCACACCCTCAGAAACAGCCACCACGACCGTCTTGCTCAGTGTCCTCCGGACCCCGTAAGCCTGCATTTTCCTGCATGGAAGAGGCCTGTCCCAGGGCAGCAGAAAGGCTCCTGTGCAGATCCGTCCCGGGCTTCCTGACGGGGCTACCACACGGGGCTCGCCCCAGTTTCTTTCCTATTCCCAGGGCTTAGCGCAAACCCCGGCACTGCAGAGCACACACACACGTGTGTGGAACTCATGAGTAAGAGCATATCCAGCTGCAAAACAGCAGCAGCGAGAAGCATGCAGTTCCCTGGCACCACTGACGGCTGAAGAAGTGAGAGAAATCTCAACTCACCTGTGCCGAAGGGGGAGCATGGGGTACTGAAAGGCTCGTGGTCTGTGCTCTGAAACAGATCCAAGCAAAAGGGGCGTTTCAAATCAATGTGGAAGATCCATTTTAGATAAATACTGCTGAGATAATTGGTAAATAATACAAGGAAAAAAACTAAAGTTAGAGCCTTTTTCATGCCTTATGGAGCCATGTAAGAGCTAGAAGACCATGAAGGTAAGCACAGCCTGGGGGTAGGAGCAGAAAAACAAAGACATAGATTTAAAGGAAACAATCAACTGCTTAACAGCACAACATAAAAAAGACCTTCAGAAACTGAAAGGCAAATGGAAAATTATTCTGAAGTACTGTTCTTCGACATAAGTGCTCACGCTCACAAGCATGTCACAACCCTTTGAGGCAGGGAAGCATACAAGACTCGCCCTGCTTAACCGACGAGGAATGCGTCCCAGAGATGTAAGCCGCCAGCCCAAGAGCTCTCAGCTACGAGATGCTGGGCAGAGAGCTCAGACATGTCTCTGACCCCAAGCGAGCGCTGGTCTCTCCACGAAGCTGGTGGCCTCCGGCATCCATAGAAACCCAAGGACCCAACCTGACACCAGCTCTTCAGAGAACAGGAGGAAGAGGCTTCGCAGACCCAGTGAATGAGCTATTGCAAGCCTGGGATAAAAACTCAGGCAGGGACAGTACTGGAGAGGAAAACTGGAGATCCACCCCATTCACAAACATGAAAGCAAAAATCCTGAGCAAAAATGTTAGCAAACTGAATCCAGAAATTTTTAAAAATGAAAAGTTATAGCCAAGTTGGGTTTATTCCAGGGATAGAAGGTTGGGTCAACATTAGAACACGTATCAATGCAACTTACACCGTTAGTAGCGTAAAAACTATCTTGTGATCTGATAAGGGATAAGCGTCTGATAAAATTCGAAAGACAATTCATAAGACAAAAAGCAAAAGCAAAAAAGAAAAGGTGTTTAATTCCTTTACAACCTAGGAAGAAAAGGGAACGTCCTTAGTATGATAAAGGGTGTCTTCAAACTAATAAGAGCAAATCTGGTTCTCAGTTTTGAAATAGTAACGTGTGCTCTTCAAAATCAGGGATCATAACAGGTTACACACCATCCCCACGTCTGCACAGCACTGCGCTGGACTCCTAGCCTGTGTGCAAAGGCAAGAGCAAGTTAAGAAATACGGATTCAAAAAAAGGAGAAAACCATCGGCCATTATTGCAGGTGTTTGTTCTCCATAGAAAACGTCCAATCATCTACAGACTATTAGAATTAACAAGAGTTTAGTAACTTTTCTAGGCAGAACATCAACATATGAGTCAGCTGCACTTCTACACACAACAACAAAAAAGAAGTTAGGGGAATGCAGTCGGTAGCTGTATCATTTGCAGTATCAACAACAAAAAAAGGTGCCAGGGAATAAGTCTAACAAAATATATACAAGACATTTTTGGGGAACATTGTAAAACTTTGGTGAGAGATATTAAATAAGACCAAAGTTAACAGAATGACCAAGTTTTTCTACGCATAGGAAGATGGAATATCTTAAAGATCTCATTTATCTCCAAACTGTTCTATAGATTCAATGACATTCTGGTAAAAATCCCAAGAAGATATTTTGTGGAAATTTGCAACCTAATGCTAAAAATGGTATAGAACAGCCAAGGGCCAAGAACAGCTGACACGGGGGAAAGCTTCAGCCATCAGGTTTGTGTGTTCCCAATGCAAGGATGAAAAACAGACCAACGGAAAAAAAAGAGCTCAGAAACTGATCCGTGGCTAAATCAAAACACGATACTTGATCGACCTGAAATTGTCATACTAAGTGAAGTAAGCCAGAAAAAGAAAGAAAAATGCCATACAATATCACTTATATGTGGAAACTTTAAAAAAAAAATCACAAATGAACTTACTTACAAAACAGAAACAGACTCACAGATATAAAAAACGAACTTACAGTTGCCCCGGGGGAAAGGGAAAGGGGGAGGGATAAATTAGGAGCTTGGGATTTCAGATGCTAACTACTATATATAAAATAAAGAACAAGTCCTCCTGTACAGCACAGGGAACTATATTCAATACCCTGTAATAGCCTGTAATGAAAAGGAATATACACATGTATATGTGACTCACTATGCTGTACACCAGAAACTAACGCAACACTGTAAACCAACTATAGTTTAATCTAATCAAGCCTTTAGTTCTAATTTCCAGATACAGGAAATATAGGGGACAGAGGAACCGGCTGAGCAGGACCATAAGGAAACCATCAGAGAAACCCAGGCCACGGACATTCTTAAGAGAAGTGGTCCAATCACTTCAGCAAGTCAGTATACTTGGGAGAAGGGGAGGAGAAGGAACAATTGTCCTAGGGAAAGAGGGATGTTCTTGATTGGATCCTGTTCTGAGTAAACCAGATATACAAGATACTTGGGCGACAACTGAGGAAATTTAAGTGTAGGCTGTGGAATCGTTAGCTTGGTTCCGTGTGATGTTGGTGTTGTGGTTATTATGTAAGAGGACGCCGTTTTACGAGAGGTGCCCTGAAACTCACAGACACAGAACATGAACATGTGGTTGCCAAGGGGGAAGGGTGGGAAGGGACAGGCTGGGAGTTCAAAATTTGTAGATACTGACAGGCATAATGTAGAGCAGATAAACAAGATTATACTGTACAGCACAGGGAAATACATACAAGATCTGGTGGTAGCTCACAGCAAAAAGTATGCAACAAGGAATATATGTATGTTCATGTATAACTGAAAAATTGTGCTCTACGCTGGAATTTGACACCACATTGTAAACTGACTATAACCTAATTAAAAAAAAAGAGAGGTGTGCTGAATGAAGTATTTCGAGGTGAAGCTTCCGGGTGTATGTAATTTAACTTTTAAATGGTTTAGAAACATATATATATGTGCCTATATAATGATTACATATAAAACAAATATGGCAAAATGTTAAAAATTGTTCAAGCTAGGTGTATATTATGTGTGCTCATTGTGCTCTTTCTGTATTTGAAAATTTTTGTAGTAAAAAGGTAAAATAAAGGAAGGATAAGAATCCAAAAAAATAATAAAAGTGCTAAATATTATCCTTGTTCAACATAATACAGTTGTAACAATATTACAATTGTTCAGTTTAGCAAATATTTGACACATACATGTATACAATTTTTTCCACGTGTCCTGGAAAGAAGGTTCTTTGCATAGATGTAGGCACTAAGAAAAGAAAGAAAAAAAGACCAAGGCATCGATAGTTAGAAAGTGCCATCAACCCTGAACACACCTGTGTTCATGTTCCTGTCACCAAAGCAACTCACTCGGAGTCCCTCCTTTCAAGCCCCCCTAGGTCTCTCGGGGGGACCGACCAGATTCTGAGCTCCCTGGAGGTCTTCCTTCTCTTGCCAACAAGCAAACTTCAAAAGAGGTGGTACTTTGAAGGCACCTGTTAAAAGGTTCAGAAGGGAATTCCTCCCAGAGATTTAGCAATGAAGGGTTCTGAACCTCAACTACATGAAAAGGTTGAAAAATCTCTTCTTCGAGGTAAATTTTTACCTCCCCCCAAAAAAAGGAGTTAAATCTCTCCTTTGAAAGACTTCAACCCTCAGAATCACCCATAATGATCAGTGTTTCTGGGTTTAATTCATCTTAGCTGAGTAATTAGATTCCTTCAAAAATCCTATTTCCTTTATAAAACAAGAGTAAGAATGTGGTCAGGAGGCTTAAAGATGGAAATTATCTCTATGGAGTCCCTGGAGGGAAAAGGTTGGAAACCACTGCTCTGGACCGAATATTCCCCAGATCAGCTCAGCCCGAGGGAGTGCTTGCCCCCAAGGCTGGTCCCCAAGGCCTGTCTTGGGCTGGGTTTGTTGTGAAGCCGTCAGCCTCTTGAAGGCTCTGCACATGCTGCAGAGGTGTGGAGAGGATGTGGACGTTACATCACAGAGGGGGCCTTTTATGAGCCCGCATACCTGCCTGATGCGGAGACAGCCAGGGAGGGGCAGAATAGAGGCCCCGCGGAGGCACACGTGCCCTGGGCCCAGTGAGCCACTTGTTCCTTGAGGACACCTGTTTCTACCTAGGAGCGTTCCTGGAAGGCGATGAATTTCAAGCAACTGTCTGGAGAGACTCCTCATCTCACGGGGCGAAGCAGGTAGGGGCGGGAAGGACACGGTGAGCGGAGAGAGGGCAGCAGTCCCCGTCCCCGCTTCCACCCAAGCTCCGCTTTTACACGCTTTACTTGCACGGTCGCCATGTTTTGTCTTCTGTTGTTGTTGTGTTGTGATTTTTTTTAATGGAGACTGGGGATGGAGATTGGACCCAGGACTTCGTGCCTGCTAAAAGTGCAAAATACTCCACCACTGAGCTACACCTGCTCCTCTCCGAGGTGCCATGCTTCTGGACAGAAGATTCCACTGGAACAAGGGTTCTGTAACTTTAAAAGAGTTTTAAAATTACTATTATAGGGGAGCAGAGAGTGACAAAGTAGATGGAAGACAGAGTGCAGAAGGCCTTGATTCCAAACCCAGGAGTTCAGCTGTCCACTTCAGGCCGATGGGGAATCACCGCAAGCTTCTGCAGAAGGAAGAGCGTGACGCACGTGCTGTGCGCTGCCTCATAGACACTAACGCTTTGTTACAGTGCCCCGAACGGGGACCAGAACCGGGAGGTAGGGTTTGAGCGTCAGTCCCCAGGTGTTATACGTAGCAGTGGCCTGCACTAGAATACAAAGAAAGGGAAAGATGCAAGAAACATTGCAAAAGGAGAAAATTCTAGACTTTGTGACTAATTAGATTTGGGGACAGAAGAAAAGTAGAAGTCCAAAATTGTGTCCAGGTTTTCCATCAAGGGGCTGGAAAATCACTGTCATGGCAGACCAGCACAGACCGGGCGGCTTGAGCAGCAGACGTTCATTTCTCACGGCTCTGGAGGCTGGAACCCTGAGGTTGAGGCGCTGGCAGATTTGGTGTCCGGTGTGAGCTCACCTGCTGGCTCACAGGCCGCGTCCTCCCACGGTGGCAGGCCTGCGGGAGGTCCCTGGGGTCGCTCGCTCTCTTTTTTTTTCAATTGATGTATATTTGATTTACAATGTTGTGTTAGTTCCAGATGTGCAGCACAGTGACGCAGCTCTGCGTGCACAAACTCTTTTCATTCTGTGTTATTAGAGGGTATTGAATACAGCTCCCCGTGCTGTACGGTAGGGCCTTGTTGTTATTTTGTATGTAGTAGTTAGTGTCTGTTAATCCCAAGCCCCTGATTTATCCATCCTCGCCCTTTCCCCTCCCTGGTGTCTCTTTTATAAGGGCATTAACCCCATTCATGAGGGCTCCACCTCATGAACTAATGGCCTCCCAAAGACCCCACCGCCTAACCCCACCACACTGGGCAGTGGGTTTCAACATATGGACTCGGGGGGACACACACATTCATCTCTAGGAAGCCAGAGACAAGGCGAGGCCTTCCATTTCAGGCCTCCAGTCTGTGGAGCTGAGCCCACCCCAGGGCACAAGGGCCACCATCTGCAGGCAGTCTGTCCTGACTTCCATCGTCATTTCTTCTTTTTTACTGACGTGTAGTTGATTTACAGTGTTGTGTTCGTTTCTGGTGTCCAGCACGGTGATTCAGTTATGCATACACACATATATATATTCTTTTTCATCATAGGTTGTTACGAGCTGTTGAATAGAGTTCCCTGTGCTGTGTAGTAGGGCCTTGTTGCTTATCTAGCTGATATACTGCAGTTGCTATCTGCACTTCACCATTTCTATCTCATCACCGAGGACCCTCTGATCTGCTTCCTCAGTCTGTGGTTGGTCTCCATCTTCTGTGCATCACAGAGACCAAGCCACTGCCTTGCTCACCTGAACTCCTGCCAGAGGTCCTCTGGGCCTTCTCCAACCTTGTCTTCACACAGCAGTCACAGGATCTTTTCCAAATGAAAATCTGGTTGAATTCACCTCCTTCTGTATTTGTATGAAGAAGGCGCTCTAGACTAGGAGGTGGCTGTGGGTCCCCGACCAGAAGGTCCAACAGGGAAGGTAAAGCCGGCCAGCTCTTCCCCAGCCACTGCCCCCAAGGAGCACTGTGCTGACCTGTACCCCCGGGCAACCAGGAGCCCCTAAACGTTCCTGAACTGCGCCCCCAGCACCCCCACGGGGTCAGCCAGGAGACAGGGACAGAGGCCACAGGAAGCACTTTCTCCAGAAAGGGCCCCTTAACCCAGCCCACCCCTCCTGCAGGCAAGGAAGCGAGGCAACAGGAAGATGAGGTGACTCAGAGCAGGCGGCACCCCTGGGAACCGCAGAGCAGACTGAAAGGGCCCGAGTCTGCTGAGCCCCCAGCCCTCGCCCTCTGGGTGCCGAATCGTGGCGGGCTGTTCTGCTCTCTCCTCTGATTTCCCCCGAAGTCACCTCCCTGACTTGGCTTTGTGAGCTGCGTCCTTCTAGGTGACAGGTTACTCCTTGGTATATTTGGTGACAGAGCCCAGAGAACAGCCCAGAATCACAGCACTCAGGGTGATCCAGACACGGGCTATTTTCTGAAAATGCTCCCTGAATGATCACTCTTTGTGTGGATGCAAGCTTGTCTGCTGGGTTGGATGGAGGAAGCCCACGTCCGAATTGGCCAGTGAGAGGCTTTAACTGAGGCTGCAGGGAGGCTGGCCATCCCTGCATTATGAAAATAATCATGATCATCACAAGAGACGTTGAGTAGGAGCAGGCCCTACCGCCACCACCTTGGGGGATCCAGGCGCAGAGATCATGCCACGAGAGTCAGAATGCCACAGTCGTGACCCTGTTACCCCAAGTCGTCGGCAGACACTGAAGTAACTTCCATCCCTGCGGGGTGGGCGCATGCCAGAAATGCCCCTGGGTGTCTTCCTGGGGAAGGTCGTGGGCAGGGTCTCCAGTGAAGGTAGACGTGGAGACACTGACGCGGGGAATGAAGGAGACAGAAAGGGTGGCTGCTGTCCCCACGCCCAGCAGTTGGTGGCTTTGATTAGAGGCCCAGGACAGCCGTGGGCGGGTGGGCCACCCTCTCGGGCACAGCTGCAGGGCACTTGTGACCGGGACAGCTGCCGACAGTGACCGGGACAGCTGCCGACAGTGGGTTCTCTCAGGCCTTGTGTCCCATCACTCCGGGAGCCTCCAAGTCAGGGCGGAAAGAGGCTTTTCTCCCTCCGTTCAGACACGTATCCATGCCGGGGGCAGCTCTGCTCGCCCCCAGAGGGAGGAGACTCGCAGCAGTGGAAACAGAGAATCTGGGAGTTTAAAACAGCTCCTGTTTATGAGAAACTGGATGAGAGAGCAAAGAAATGCACTCCCAGCGGGTGTGCTACAGACATCCACGCCGCAGGGACCAGGGCGGGGGTCCTTCCAGCCTCAGCCCCACCGCTTCCTCACGACCTGCCCTTGGGCAGCTCCCCCAGGTGGGTGTGGTGCGTCCCGTCCACGGCTCTCCGGGGGTGGGGGGGTTGAGGGAAAGAGCCCCTGAAAACGGCCTGATGATCCCGTTGACAAAAATCATCAATAAACAATCAATCATAAGAATAGAAAAGAGTTTTATTTAAGCCAAACTGAGGACCAGCCCCGAAGCCGCTTCCCGGATGACTCTGAGAAACTGCTCCGGAAAAGCAGGGCTTCCAGCACAGTTTAATGTCCTGTCAGAACAAAGAATGTTAACGAGTCAGGGGCACACTTCTTCAAGGTCTCAAAAAAACAGACCAGCATGTCCAGCACGTCCAGCACGTGGACGTCCAGCACGCCCAGTGTGGCCTTGGCACCTGGGAAGGGGGTCTTGTCAGCAGACGAGGACCAGCACGGGCGTCCCAGGAAGAGGGGCGTTTAATCTTTATTTTTAACATGGACACTCTTCACTTCTGGCCAGTGCACCCTTTTCTCTAATAATTAAAGCAGATGCACAATGTATATTTGATGGACCACAGGCTGTGCTGGTGAGCATCAAACTCAAGTTAACTTATATATAATCCAGAATGACTTCCCCAGACCTCAGTGCGTGAACATTTGTTATATCAATTCTCTAGCTTCGAACCCTTGTTTACAATCAGGAAGTGAGGGCTGGAACCCGCCTCTTCAACCCTGGTGCTTCCCTGTCCACCAGGCACCTCCATTCCCAGCCGTGCTTGTAACAGGAAGAGCCAAGGCAAGATCCTTGAACTGTGAGGTCAGAGGAAAACCAGCTCCCAAGACAGTGGCCTGCATGACATCACTGCTTGATGCCAAGACGGGACCTCTCCGCCCCTGTACAGAATGGACAGTGAGTCGGATTCCACCCTGTGGATGATTAAAGGCAACTCGACTATCTGTATTATTTGAGCTTCTTACAATGAAGTAGGTTTTTGCACATTACTTAATTAAAAAATGAGTGCAGATTCTTAAAAAGTCGACCATTAGATTCATTTCTGTTGGCTGACGTACTGTTTGGTGAAACACAAACCTCCCAGGGTGGAGAAGGCACACGAAGCTCCTTGCGGAGAACAGCCACGGCTCACGTTTGCGGGGAGCGCACCCCGAGCCAGGGCGGCTGTGTGCATATCCGTTCACTCTACACTTAGGCCCATCGCTGAGGTCTGTGCGGGCGTTGGCAGCATCTTACAGATGTAGACCCTGAAGGCGGGAGAGTTAGGGCATCTGTCTGGCCGCACGGGGAAGGTGTGGATGGGTCAGTGCCCGAACTCCAGTCAGACTGACCCCACGGTCCCCGTCCCTAACGCCTACCCAACACGGCCTCTCCGGGAATGTCTGTGCCTGATCTCCAGACATCTCTACGGTCTTTTCTGATACCAGGTTTCCCCAGAGGAAGGAAGATAAGAGAGTCCCTGGGTTCAAGTCCCAGCCTCAGCGCCCACAGAGTTACTTCAGGGACGTTAACTTCTGTGAACTTCCGGCCTCATCTATTGAACAAGAATTATAGATTCTGGCCCACAGATTAAACTAGAGCACACAGGCACCATGTTCAGTGTGATGCCCGGTGCAAAACGAACTCCCAATAAATGTAAGACGTTGCCATGATGGTTCAGGAGGTCAAGGACCAACCTGGCCCCTTGACCGCGTTGCTGCTGGTCAGCCCCCGGCTAGCGTGGTCGGGCTCTCCCAGCCACTAACTTCTCCCTTGTCAGTGGCCCTGAACCTCCCCTGCCTTAAAGCAGAAAAGCAGCTTCCAAAAAGGGCACATTTGGTCTCAAATTAAACGATGACATTAAAGATCGGCCACCACTCCTTTGAAGCCCAGGGAGGACGCGTGGACGAGTTGCGGGTGGTATCAGCCCTCTGGGGGCTCCCACGTTCCCCAGCAACCCTCCATGCCCGGCAGGAGCGCGGGCAGGGCTGACTCCTGCCAAAGGCCACGCGTGTCCTGATGGGTTTCGAGAGACCTCGGTCGTCCCGGTGCCCCGTGTTGGCCGCAGGGGCTGGGGGTACCCTCTGAGCTAGGGTTCTGCTTAGCAGCATAGGACATGAGTTAAAACAGTTTTCAAGATAAATATCTTGAAACCCAAGGGGAATGACCTCAATTATTTTCTTTCTGATTTATCCAAAAACAAATTCCAAAAGGGATAGATAGCTTTTCCGGCATCATCGCTGACTGTGTTTCTGTAAACCCTCTGCCATCCACGCCCCGCACGGAAGACACACCGCGCGCGCCACACCTCCGCGCCTCCGCTGCTGCTCCCCCGGCCTCGGAGTGAGCCCTCCCTTGTCTCCATCTGAACATCTCGCCACGGCTTCCTCGCTGTCAGGGCTTTTGTATGAGACGTTACGCGTGTGTCTCTACTAGAGTGTAGGTCACTTGAGAACAAGGACTATCTCCTTGTCATCTCGACGTGTCCCGGTCTATTATTAGAAAACAAAGAGAGGAGTGGAGATGGTCCTGAAGGCTCGACGCAGGCACACTCTCACGATCACACATGGCAGCGTCCGCCCTCCTGATGAAGATGGGCCCCTGGCTCGCTTACTCCTTAATCTATCATAAGACGACGTTGCATGTTGCAGGTCAGCTGTTGTGGAGAAGGAGAGCAGGTTTGACAACTTTAAAAATTGTCCTTTAGTGGGGAGGGTACAGAGGCTCTCAGTGGTAGAGCGTGTGCTTAGCATGGCTTCAGTCCCCAGGACCTTCATTAAAAAATAAAGAAACAAATAAATAAACCTAACTACTTCCCCCAACCAAAATAAATATATACATAAATTATCTTGTATTCTTTATGATCTAGAATGCGACGCTCCCTGTGATGCAGTGTTCAGTGGTGTTTGTTGCTTCCTCTGCACAAGCTGAGCCCTGGCTCCCTGTCGAACGCCATCCAGACCCTGGGGAAGTGGTTAAATACCATGAGACTTCATTTTTCCATTTACTTTAGTAAATTTGTAATTGCAGGTGGTGATCAGAGAGCACAGAGACCCCAGAAGAGTTTTACGGCACGGCAGACAGGACACAGCCCAGCCTGGAAGAAGAGCAGGAATCAGACCTGGCAATACAGGGAGGGGCGTCGGGGAGCGACTTCTGAGGAGAGACAATGGTAAGACCTTCGTGGAGCGGAACTGGTCCTGATGCAGGAGGGCAGATGCCTTTTATTTGAAAGCGATGATTTTACTGGTCTGAGTTCAGACGTTGTTCAACCAGAGCGTTCTGGTGCCCACGGTCGGCATTCGGCACCTGTCCGACAGCACCTTCTCTCTCGCAAGCTCTCCTCTCCTTCTGTTCTCTTTACATCTTCTCCCACCTGGCATCTCTAAATACTTTTGTAGCCAGAGCTTGCATTGTATTGCAGTGGTTACTTTCGTGTCTCTTATTGCTGTCTTTAATAACCTTTAACGACCTAAGAAACAGTTGTCTGGGTTCCACTTTCCAGTTCCCCCAAGTCAAGTGACGGTACCTCCCACATCCTGTGTGTACAGGTAACAGAGACGGCAGCACTGGTTCCTCCTGCCTTACCTTCACTACGGCATGCCGGGACTCTTGACAGGGCAGCACAGAATGGAAAAGTGGTGTTCTCCACCGCTGAGAAATAACAAGCAAGTTCAGATGTTGTGAGAGCTCGTGACCTACAGAAGTCATCTGTCCGTTCTTTTATTTATTTCCTGTGTGTATTTTTGGGTACCTCCCATAAGAGAAGCGTGGGGCTAGGTGCCCCAGGGTGAGAGCCATGAGTAAGATGAAGACACTACCTCAAGGAGATTTCATTCTGCAAGGGGACAGGTGCTCAGATCAGTACGACACGCAGGTAGCAGGAGGCAGGAAGCGCCATGGAAGATCAAATGAGGGAGAGATTGCATCCCATCAGGAAAGACGTGCCGGAGGTCCCCGTCAGCTCTGGGCAGGATGAGTCTGAAGTCAGCGGAGCACTCAAGGGCAAGCCACGGCAGACACAGGGATGTGGGCCAGGAATCAGGGAGAGAGGGGCGGCTGGGAATAAAGAGCCCAACACCGCGTCTGAAAGAGCTGTTCTCAGTTCCCCAGCTTCTGGTTTGAGCCCTGGGATGCCTTCCCTGCCACAGCTTCCAGGGCTGATGTGCCGCTGGGGCTGTTAACCTCCTGGGGCTGAGGGATCGAGGACTTCTGCTTAAGCAAAGGTGCATTTCAGCTTTTAAAATGCAAGGTTTTTTTGTGTATTCTTCCTTTTTTTTTTCCCCTAATTTGTAAGGTCATATCTGCACAGTTTCTTTTTAATCTTAAAAGTATGAAATTTCTTTTAAAAAGCCATCTATATTCCCACTACCCTGAGATAATATAGTTCATAGGACCAAACTTCTCTATTTAATTGATGCGATTAATTCAAATTAATATTTGCATATTGATTTTTTACTTGCATATTAAAAAACAATTGGACAGTGGTAGACATAACTTTTGGTATTTTTTCTCTTTAATTAAATAATACATCATGGTCTCCTTTGACATACACATCTACATCGTCATTTTGGTTTTCTGTAGAGTATTCCATGCCATTACTGACAGATACTCAGGTTATTTCCACTTTTATACTGCTTTTAGATAATACTGTGATAAACATCTTTGTATGTACACCCTTATGTGTGTATCTGGGTGTTTTTCTTCAATATAAATTTTTAGAAGTGGAATTACAGGGTCCAACAGAACATAGGTCTGTTTCATCTGTATCAAACAGATGTGTTTAATACAATTAAACACACCCTTAACTATGGGAATTAAAACAATTAAGGGAATTAAATGTATTAATATACACTGTCCTTAGATAGAATTTAACATCAAGTGGTTTAGACTTTGGCCTCATCTTACCTCCCTTTTAAATACTTCTCACCCATCAGGTGGTACCCGCCGCCCCATCCACACACCTGTCTTGATGCCTGTTCTTGCAAGCCTAGCTGACTATTGGCTAATCTCTTTAATCAAGGCATTCACTTTTCATAGCTTTTTAGGGACTCATTTTCATGAACGTTAACATGACTTCTGGAGCCACGGGAAAAAAGCCATAATGGAGAAAACAGTGAGAGGAACTGTGTTTGTGATCCGTGACTGCCAAACCTCAAAGCAGCCCGTCACTACCCAGGATGGAGCATTCTGAGTTAAGATCATCCATCTGCCACGCGAAACTTTCTTGATCTTTCATCAGCACCATCTCTTGCCTGTATCGGTCACCAGAGTTTTCATTTTGAAGATCTCTCACCACTTGCCCCAGGAAACCTCCTGTTGCCATTGCAGAGAAGAACACGGTCTGTGCCACCAAAGGAAACAGATTTGGATCAAATTCTGCCCACTGCGTTCAACCAAGTCACAGGTCCTGTGGCCTCGGTGTTCCCTTCTGTAGTTCATTTCAATGGTTATAGCAACTCAGGACTGTGACCCTCAAATTACTAAATTCGTTAAACTTAAACTCTTACATTATCAGCCACAAATATCACATACTAACCGAGGAAAGTCCGTCTGCGGGTGAGCTGCAGAAGTCGGGGGGGATTTACTCTGGGATCCCGGGACCTTATTTCATGGCCTCGCAGTTTACCGAAGGGGAAAAAAATGTTACTTTCAAACATTGAGTCAAATTCTTACAAATTTCACGAGGGTACAAAAGAAAAGGGGACTTTAGTCTTGAAAATTCAGTCTAAAAAGAATATATGTGAATATATGTAATTTTTTAAAACCTAACCAAAATGAGTGAATACTGAATTTTTTTTCTTTCCAATGGTTTATGCTTGAATTAGTACCTTCCCAGTGGGAAATCTGATTTTCTATTATCCTCTTATACATAGTAGGTGTTCAATAAATGTTTATTACAGTGAAGTAAATTTAATACACTTAGGTCAATATCTTTCATACATTCCTTATAATAGTTTATAGTTGGAAAACAATATTAACAAGGACCATTTCAGGGTAGAGATAATACCGAAGGGAGCTATCCTGAGATACCGGAAGTGAGTTATTAAATTCTAATTTTACCACAATCAGTATTACCAATTTGTTTTAAATAACCTGTCCACCTCTTAGAAGGCAACAATGATTTGGCAGCAGAAGTAGATCAAGAAAATTGATATTAAGTGGAGGAGTAAAGAGATACATATTTGAAATTCTGGCTTCCTACCGCGAACAGTCAAAAGCTCTCCTACCACAAAATAGTATCTTGAATGGAGAAGCATTCGGACCATAGTAAATTTCTAACTCAGTTAAGTTCCCTCTCCCCAGGCAGCCTATTTACTAGAACAGTGTGATAGCTGTTAATACTGTCAGCTAATAAACATATCTCTCATGGAGAAAGATGAAATAAACTGGAGTCCAAGATGTAAATAAAGATTTCTTCTCAAAATGTTAGCTTTGTTTGCAGTTGCTGCATTTTTTTTCCCCGCAACTGATCTGTTAGGAATTAAAATACACCAATAAATAGAACTAGTAATACAAAGAAATAAAGTACGCTCTTCATAACATGTAAATACCTTCCTATGTTCTCAGGATAACAGCACATTGGAAGGACAGGGGAACAAGAAACCATCAATTCAAATGCCTGAAAGTGTCTTTTAAATCAGGAACCACATTCAAGCAGCCCTGATTTTCCCTGTGGTGCACATGGACACTCTGTTCGTTCCAAGCTTCCTCAGGGGCACTTATACCCCCTCCCCTCTCCTTGATGTCTTCCTAGTTTGTGGGGTGACTTCCCCTGGAGAGTGACCGGACTTAAACAGACAAAATACAATCATCTATGTTCACATTACAACAATTTGCCTTTAAGAAAAGCGTTTCAGACAGATTTTCTCACAAGTGGGAAATCTATTATTATTTAGTAAAACAACTTTAGCTTAGCCACGCTCATAGAGATCTTTTGAAAGATAAGGTGATGTTCCTCAAAAACCATTTAAAAATTTTTAAGAGTGCATGCTACAGTGACCACCTCATCTGGTTTGCCCAGAACTGTCCCAATGTGAAAACGGAAAGGGTCCCACATCCTGGGAACGCCCCTCAGGCCCAAACAAACAGGGACAACTGGTCACCCTGCTCTCAGCAGTCTTTGAATGACAGTGTCAGGAAAGTCAGATCACTCCAGTTTAATTAAATCAAACGTTCTTTACTGAATACCCTGCTATGTATGAAGCGGGGCGCTGAATAGGAATCAGTCAGGGCCCAGGCAGGAGACAGATGGCGCAGCCAAACTGGGGAATTTGAGGAGAGTTTCATTAAAAGGCTGTCTGCGAAGGTGCGAGCAGAGTCAGGGAGACCACGGAGAGGCTGCGGAGCGTCCTGGACCAGCAGCACCAGGGGAGGGAGCGATGCTACGACCTGGAGAAGGCAGCTGGCCAGTGAGGGCTACCACTGCCCCGCAGGTGGGGAGCCCACACCTCTCTCCTCCCACCCTCGCGTGGGTTGACCCTGCAGTGTCCGTGCCTCCCATTGGCTGGATCCAACTAGAAGGCAGAGAAAGGGGGCTGTGGAGGGGATCAGCACCCTGGGCCCCAGAGCAGAGTGGAGAGTGGGTCTGGAGGGGCCCACAGAGGCTTAGCAATTTAAAAAATAGGAGAAATTTTAAAGCATTATTTTAGGCACATACATAACCTTTCCCTGAGACAACTTGTCAGTGCCCTAGACTAAGCGTTCAGCTCCAATTAGTCCTTGCAGAAGTGCAGAGAATCAAGTCATGCGTTCTTCGTGCTTCTTGACCTGGTTACCTTTAGTTAACTTACACTGAAGGCACCAGTTTCATGATTGACCCTTAGTTTGACCCTGCATCTGTTCGCTCCCTTTATAATTCCAGCAGAACAACTTGAGGGCATTTTGGGGAGGCAAGAAGGTGTTGTGTTGTTGGGTTCACCCTGCGGTGTTCTGCTCTTCCTCAAGGTGGGCCTCTTCACGATTTTCCAAAGCGTGTCCATCCTTGTCAAAGTGAAAAACAAAGGCACGAATCGCCCAGCGATGCAAGTAACTGTCTTTATGTCCTGTTTACAACTTCCTGATTGACTGAGCGGCAACTTACGTTTACAGAAGAAACATTACAAAAAATCACCACCTGTGTGATTCCCCAAAATAGTTCCCTCGGGTTGTCCCCTGCCACCGCGAGTCCAGTCTAAGAGGCTAACACCCCAATGAATGTGTCACAGAGTTAGGTTTCATTCCGATAGCATTCACAGTGCCGGAATTCCTCTCCCAGTCACGGCACCATAGGCAGCTAACGTCTGCTGAAAAGATCCCAAGTTTTCATATGAAAGTGATTTTTTTAAAGTTAATTTATTGTATTTTTTAGTCAAAGTGCAGGAGAAAGTGATTTTGAATGAGTTACCCTGAGGCTGCCTTCCTGCCTTTGTAAAATGAGGGAAAGGATGGATAACTCGTTGATTGTTATAAGTTATGTAATCAAACTATGCGATTCAAAAAGCACTCACCTGGCACCAAGCCCTAAATGAATGTTGTTTTCCAGCCACGTACTTGCTACCTCACCACTGTGTACGTACACTTAGAGACAGTTGTTTTAGCAACTTATGTCACGGAATCTCCAAATGTGTCTGCTCATCTCTGCTCCTTGACACTGAGTCGCCTTCTGCAAACACGTGGGCGGAGATGAGACAAAGACGGCACCCTCTCAACAGAGGATCTCCAGAGAAGAGGATGATCCGCTGTCTCAAAGTCTAGCGTCTCTTCGCTCCTTCCCTCGCTCCACTCCACCCTTCTCCCCCAACCCCACCAAAAGAAATTAAACTTTTCGAGTGCCTCCATTGGATATCGTGTTTAACGGGAGCCCTGAGTGGTCACGGATTCTCTCGCTTGAATTTTCACTGACAAACTGCTTCCAGCTGCCCTCGGGGGTGGGACGCCACCACAATCAAATGCAGTGTTTGCTGAGGATTTGAGCTGCCACCTGGGGCTCAGGGTTCTCAATGAAGGCTATTTAGCGAGGCTGGTGGTGAAATGGTGACAAATGGTATGTCGGCTTTTTTCTGGGGGCTGTGGTTTAGAGCTAGTTGGTTTCCGTCTTGCTGACTCTCTCTTTCTGTGTTAGCAATCTTTTCCACATTTAAAGTCGGTGACTGCCCCTCCTACAGGGTTCTGGCAACCAGCTTTGTGCTGTTGACAGAAGCCATTTGTTGGTTAGAAGGTTCATGTTTTAGACAACCGGCAAGTACTGATTTTTATCTTAGTCCGTGTTTCAGAATCTCTGTGTATTTCTTTAAGTATTTTTTTCAACTAGCAAAATAATTTGTCTTCGTTATGTTGTTGTTATCACTTCACTCACACGAAAGGACCTAGACAGTTGCTTCCTTTATCTTTCGTCACACCCGGTCATATGAGGCTTGTTTGCATATGATTAGCCAGAGGCTGGTCCTCATCTGAGCCACGTTTATTCTCCCAACATCCCCGCTGGCTTCCGTGGGAGGGGGACTTAGCCTCAGGCTCGGCTGCTAACAGTGACCGTCCCACCCCCCACCCCATCCCCATCACTTCCCAGCAGCCCTCAGCTCTGAGCACCCCTCTCTCTTCCTCTCCCTGCACATCCTTCCTCTTCCACCCCTCTTGGTTCTAGAACACTTCCAGTCACCTCCTGAGCTGATTATTGGCTGAACTAAAAATGGACTAGTGAGGGGAGCTGGGCAGAGAGGCCATTTACCTAAGCTGTCCAAAGGTCCTGAGAAAGGACAGTCGCCCCTCCGCTCCTGAGGGGGGTCTTGGACTCTTGCTTATTAACAGGGAAGGAGGGAAAGGCCACTGGAGACTTGTCAAGGAATTCTAGCAAGCCCTGGGACGGAAGGCTGCGGGGCTGGGGTCGCTTTCCACTCCCAGCCGTGGGGAGATCTGAGCGCGTTTCTCCCAAAAGCTGTCGTGGGTTCGGGGCCCTTTCCGTGCACCTGGGTCTGGTCCACATCAGTACAACAAGGGCAGGTATAAGCAACAGGCAGCTTTAACTATTTGCACAGTTCCGCGCTTTTCCATCCACTTAGTACAAACGCACACACTCAGGCCGTGACCCCGTCTCAGCTCTGTTCCCCAAGCCCGGTCCCAGCAGCGTGCCTCCTTTCCCCCGAGGGCCCGGTCTCCCTCTTACTATCAGATCAACTCACAGTAAACTTTGTCGGATGTCTGTGGTGCGGCGCCTCAGTCCGGCACGGCAGTCAGCCTGCGCGCTCTTACGGCCCAGAGTGATCAGGACCGCCGGAGAAGCGGGGCCAAGTGCCCTCTTTTCCAAACACGTGAACCCCACCTCTCTCACTTTTTCACCCCTGGAATCTCTCCAAACCAGACTCTCCTGCTGGCACACAGCCTAGACCTCAGGCCAAAAAGCCCCTGCTGCCTCTTCTTGCTTGGGCCTCCAAGTCTTGTTTGAATCTACTTCCTCTGAAACCTCACTTTGCACACACACGCACGCACGCACGCACGCACGCACACACGCACGCGCTAGCCTCAGTGAGCCATGCCCAGGCTACAGAACCCACATCCAGACCTTTTACCCGCTCAGACCTCTTGTATGTCTAAAGCCCAGGCAGGGGCAATCACATTACAGTATATAAATGTGTCAAATCAACACATAGCACACCTTAACTTTACAGTGTTGTATGTCAAATACTTTTCAATTAAAAAATAAAAATGAAGCCCAGACGACCTGGGGTTACCGTCAAGTTGTTCACTGTCTCAGGGGAGGAAACAGTTGCCACACCTGCTGTGGGTCTGACAAGAGTGCTCTCACGTCTACGTGCAAAAGGCTCAGTCCTCACGTAACTAGGAATCATCGAGAAAAGTGAGCGACCCAATCACCTTTGACTGTTAGAATCACAGGGTAGAGACAGTGAAACATCAAAAATCTGCAAGCTTTTCTGTTCTGAAAGCATCAGGCTACTTTTTTCCAATAAATATACTTTTCTGATGTTGTCTAATTGAGATGTTATTAGAGCAAGTGTCCACAACCCCAATGAGTCTGGAAAAAGGTCAGTGTGGATCTGGGTGACAAAGGGAAGCCCACCCGAGAGTAAACGCGTCTGGTGGAGGTAAACTGCAGAACTGACCGCGCAGACCTGAGACCCTGGGACCAGATAATGTAAATCGGATGCTCTCTGGTGAGGGAAGGGAATTCTCAGGGAGACAAAACTTAATGGCTTCAGTACCGGCACCAAATGTCTTCTCGCTCAGCAAGTCAGTTTTGGAGTCTTGCTCGTGAGCTGAGCTGGACTGGCAAAAAAGTGAGGCATCAGGGAGACACGTGGGTTATGTTTCCTACAGGCAGTCGTCAGCCGTCGTGCTTTTCCAGGCTGTCTGTCCTGAGACAGCAGGAAAAAGCAGCTCGGGCTCTCTGACCTCAAGGAGCTTCATGTGTAGCAGGTGTGTCGATCCAGCACCTTCACTAAAGACAGACGTTCAGAAGAGGGCAGAGGAAGAGGGATCAGCTGAGCCAGAAGACTCCGGCAAGGAAGGCACCACAGAGGCGGCAGCAGGTGAATTCAATGTTGAAGAATGAAAAAAAAAAAACTCACTAGAGATAAAAGGCGAGGGAGGTCTTCTAGCCACAGAGCACTGTAAGCGCCAAGAACCAGGGAGCTCCCGCTCTCGGGGCGGGAGCAAAGCGGGCTCTGAGACTGGGCCCCTGTGTGCTTGAGGTGTCACTGTCGCTGAATCCAGGCTGGCTGAAATCGGACTCCAGGTCAAGCAGGACTTTTAACGCCAGGCTAAGAAGTGTGATTGTCATCCTGAAGACGGTGAAGCCAATGCCTGGGTTTTAGGAGGACAGGATGTGGTTCAGTCTGTGCTTCAGGAGGACCCTGGTGACCCTGTTTGGATGGACGGGGATGGTAGGAGCCCACGCAGGAAACTGGAAAACCCAGTGAGTGTCAGCACACAGCTCCTTCCGGCGTCCGCTCTGCTGGCCCCCCGCTCCCCACCCCCTGCAGACCCCACACGGTCTTCTCTGGAAGCGCCCTGGAGCTGGGCTCCCCAACCTGAAAGCCCTGCCTACTGCTGAAGGCAAGCCCCTCACTCCCCGCCCCATCCCGGTCGCCTTCCTCTGTGCACACTCTGCGTTGCCCCCCTTTTAATTTTTAGCTCCTAGTTGGCAAACATACTGGAAGGGTATTTCCCCCAAAACGTGACGTGACTGCGTGGAACGGTGCAACTACCAGCGACAGCATCGTTTTCTTCTCCATTGTGTTTCCCAGGCGTGGGCATGGACCACGTGTGCCTTTGGTCATCTCATCAGGATGCTTGACGTGGCTCAAGCGTGGGAACAGCATTGCTGGTGTCACCTGTGTTTGGACCATGACCCTTCTGGGCAGCCAGTCTAATTGTGCTCCATCTTGTCCAAAGGCACTTAACGCTTTTGGCTTCCAAAAATCTTGTAGTTAACTAAAGCTCCCAGGTCTTTTTACACGAAGTGTTACCAAAGCATGCCTCGCCCTTCCTAGCATCATCTTTATGAGTAGTTAAGATATAAATCCTTCCTGCAGGAGTGAAGCATGCCCGCAGGGGAGGTGAGCGCACCTTGGAAAGGGAGCGTTATGGTCTAATTCAGATGGTGAGAACCCAGGGACTTGGGCCTCGGTCTAAGGTTCACGATTTGTGAACACAAACGGCATTTTGGGTTTTCTTGGTTGTCTGTTGAAGTACAGTTGATTTATGATATTGTATTAGTTTCAGGTGTACAGCAAAATGATTCAGTTACACATACGCTTTTTCAGATTTTATTATAAGGAATTGAATATTGTTCCCTGTGTTATATAGTGAATCCTCGTTGCTTATCTATTGTATATACAGTCGTGTGTATCTGTTAATCTTACACTCCTAATTTATCCCTCCCTCTCCCTTTCCCCTTGAGTAACCATAAGTTTGTTTTCTGTCTGTGAGTCTATTTGTTTTGTATGTAGATTTATTTGTTTTGTTTTTTAGATTCCACATATAAGTGATATCATATATTTGTCTTTCTCTGATTTACTTCATTAAGTACAATATTGTCCAGGTCCTTCCATATTCCTGCAAATGGCAATATTTCATTCATTTTTATGGCTGAGTAGTATTCCATTGTATATATCACATCTTCTTTTTTTTTTTTTTTTTTTTTTTTTTTTTGGTACAGAAACCCGGGATCAAATATACCACATCTTCTTAATTCAATCATCTGTTGATGGGCACTTGAGTGGTTTCCGTATCTTGGCTATTGTTAATTTGTGCTGCTATGAATGTTGGGGTGCAAGTATCTTTTGAATTAGAGGTTTTTGTCTTTTCCAGAAACAAGCTCAGGAGTGGGATCACTGGAAATGGTAGCTCTATTCTAGTTTTATGAGGAAATGCCATACAGTTTCCCATAGCAGCTGTATCAAGTTACATTCCCACCAACAATGAGGAGGGTTCCCAGGAGGGGCCTTTTGAATGTGGCTCCCTCTACCTCCCTCCCTTCCATCACAGATCCACAAAATATTCCTTGGACTATCACCTCCTGCAAAAATTAATTCAAAGTAGTGATAACCTGTGACTGAGGCAGGAGGGCGATGGTGATGCCTGTTTCTTTGGGGTATCAAATACAAGAGGGTCATCTTATTTCCTATCCTCTAGTATATATGAAGTACTACATGATAAAAATTTTAAACATGTAATAATTTAAAAAGTAATATGTAAGGTTGGTTTAAAGTGGGAAGAAAATTCTCAGTATCCCCTGAGTTCTGAGTAAACAAACAAAAAAAGGTAAAGGAGAAAAATGCAGAGAGGGGAGGCATTAAGAAAGCAAAAGGAAAGGATAGAAAGAAGATTTCAGAGAGAAGGAAAATGAAAGAAGAATGAAAGCGAGTCTACATGTTTAAAAAAAAAAAAAGAATGAAAGTAAGAAAAAAGATACAGGCTGGGAACAGAGGAGCTGGATGGAGGGTTTAGCCAACGGGGGAGCCCCGAGGGGGCTGGAGCCTGGGCCTGTGAGGGCGGTGAGGCCCCCAGCCCTGCAGGGCAGGGGGAGATGATGGGGGGGGCAGCCTCACACCCCCCGAAAGTCTCAGCAGATTCCCTTGCTTGGCCATTGGCCTCAGCCTTCTAGGAGAACCCCTCCCGCCATTGTCCAGACCAGGGCTTGTGGCCAGGAGGTCCCGCCAGACCTTCACTTGCAGCTCCAGTAAGAGTCTCCACGAACATTGGGTGTCCCCTGTGACTCAGCCCCCTGTCCCCCTTCCTCCCCCAGGGCCTCAGCAGCAGCCTGCCTAGCTGTGACCCACATGAGCCCGCCGAGCCTCCGAAGGAAAGGAGACACCTCCCCGAGGACTCCTGTGAGGTAGGTGTGCGGTGACTGTCCAGGCCTTTCCTGGCCACACTGGGACTTCTGACTTTCGGGGAAAGGTGATGCTGGCCGTGCTCTGCCCCCGGCTCCGCCAGACACACACACACACACACACACACACACACACACACACACACACAGTATGGCAAATTTCTCTCGTGTTAATGAGTGACTTTTTTTTTTTAATTCAAGTATAGTTGATTTACAATATTGTGTTAGTTTCTGGTGTACAGAAAAATGACTCAGTTATACACATAGATATATATTTTTTCATATTCTTTTTCATTATAGGCTATTATAAGCTATTGAATATAGTTCCCTGTGCTGTACAGTAGGACCTTTTTGTTTATTTTAAATTAGGAGTTTGGGATTAGCAGATATGAACTACTATATATAAAAGAGTGACATGTTTTTAAAAATTAAATGGTAAAAATATATGTGACTCAGATAAGGAAAGTTAAAAATATGAGTTTGTTTGTTTTTTTAAAGAGCAAATAGATAAACAAATACAGAAGGCCGGAACAATGGGCAGTCTAAATGGGTGGCTTTATAAAAGAAAAGGCTTTTTTTTCCCAACCTCTGCCTTCAAATCTTCCTTTCCAATCTCTTCTCAACTCCTTGGGCTGAGCATACAGCTCTCCCGTCCCTCAGTTTTAAGAGCAGCCTCATTTTGGTCATTAAGATTCTAATTCAGGTGCCAAAACGTCAGGCCAGGCTGAGTCAAAGGTTAATTTCATGTCCATTCAAAGACGGTTCCCCTCTGTCCATCTCAGGTGGGGCTTGTGGTCCAAGCGTCCATCTAGGGAGGAGCACGTGTTACTTCTGCGTGGTGCTCCTCCCCCAACACGACCCCTCCGCGCTTCTAACCCTTGGGGCTTTGGGGAAAGGAGGGTGAAAGAACACAACAAAGGCCTTTTGCTTAAGTCCCTCAGCATCTTTCTTTGTGCCTTTGTGCCTGGAGGGCCCACGTGAGGGGGTTCCTCCGGAGACCTGCCGGGGTGTCACTGCTGCACTGGCATCTCACCCAGGAGATGCACTGGGGTGATCTCTTCTCACAGCCCCGCCCCAGCTCACAGCCCCGCCTGCCTATGCCCAGCACAGCCTGAGGGTCGGGCCTGGGGGTTCCTCGCCCACCAGCCACCGTGGGTGGGCACCAGCCAGCTGGCAAGACTCTACTTAAGATAACCTTGGAGCCCCTTACGTGGCTGTGAGGGGCCAGTGGGTTAAGCACCCCAAACCACACACTCCTTCCTGAGAGCTGTCCTGTGCGTGGACCCCTCTGGCAGTCCAGTGAAGCCTCTGCACCCCTTCTCAGAATAATGTTTATAACTAAGTCAAGTAGGTGGTGTGGCAAAACATTTTAAAACCTTGCTCTCTGATACGTGTGCCACTGTATTAACACCTTATACAACAAGTTCTAGCTGAAATGGCATCGTAGTGCTGGGTCTAAATGACGTTTTGAGGTCTCTGCAACAACCGTGCGTGATATGGAAAGACCTGCGGTTTCTGTTGGTGACAAAGTTACAGTTGTCACTAATACTACCATGGTTTGCTGTCCACATTCACAATGAAAGGAAGTGCGAAGTTTCTGCTGGAAGGTAGTAAAACAAAGATGGGTTGCATGCACATTCATGGATCCCCTGAATTCCACCCCCAAACCCCTGAGGGCTCTGGATCAAGAACTCTTGCCCTAGACGGAGAACTCCTTGCTCCAGGGAACCCTCCTCCCTCAGCCTTCCTGCCTCTTATACAGGTCAGCGAAGGAAGAGGGAGGTGGCTGCCTGGCCGGTTTGGTGGCCTCTTAATGAAGCTTGCAGCTTCCTTAAGACTGGAGCAAACTAAAACCAACAGTCCTCAGCTTGGGCCGCACAACTCTGAGATGACAGAAAAAGTCCTGCAGCCTCGGATTCATTTTCTCTTCTACATTCATGAAGATACACTGAAATTGACACTCAAGAAACTGCTACCGGCGACTGTGTCTGGGGAGTGAAGATGGAGGCTGGGGACAGGGGAGGGGAATTACTATTCATGTGAAAATGAGTTTGTACTATCTGAAAAAAATTAACAAGAAAATATTTTGTCTATATAATGAAAATAAATTTTAAAGAAAAGTCTGAAAGATTTTCTAAAGGAAACTGTGATTTGAACTGACCTAAGGTGAGCAAGGGCTTTCTAAGCATAAAGAGAATCTAAGAAATGATGAGGAAGATTGATTGATTCAGTTACACAAAAAATTATGTGAAAGCATTGTATCACAGACAAAACTAACAGAGAAAAATAACAAACACAAAGAAATATTTGCAACAAAAGTTACAGAAAAGGAGCTAACAGTCCTCTGTTATGAAGCAACCGTATAAATCACTGAGGCAAACAGTAACATGCTTCAAACGGCTGATTTGGACTCTTCAGTCCCCCTTTCTTCTTTCTGCCCTCCTTCCACCATGTCCACCTCCAGACAACAACTGGGCAGCAAAGGAGAGAGGGAGACAGAATCCTAAATACACAGATGGAATCCCAGGAATCGGGGATGGCGGAGGCCACTTCCACTTCATTTTTATTCCCAGTTCAGTCCAAGGTTTGGTTACTGACCATTGGTGCTTCTGGCCAGATAAGGCTTAGAGGATCTTGAGCCAAAATGGACCAGAACTTCTACATTGGAAGGAAAATGAGTTAACCTCAGAATCTCCATTCTAGGATATCCTTGGTGATGGGTGATACCCTCACAGTGAGGACATAAGAAATGTTCTTGAAAAATAAAATAGTAGGCTCATTTGCACCTGGCCTTCTGGAACAGCATCAGGCCACACAGGAAACAGCACTGACTTTGGAGACCAGACAAGCTTGCATTCAAGTTCTGGCTCTGCTGCCTTTAACTGTCTGTGAAACTTGGGCAAATCACTAATCTAAATCTTGGTTTTTCAATCTGTAAAATGGGACTCATGCCTACCTCACAAAGTTGTCATGAGGTTAAGAGATATCACATGAGATCCTTACCTCACACCATACACACAAAAAGACTCCAAGAGTTTCCAAAAAATAAAAAATATATAAACGTTTAAATAAAACACTAAAACTTTCAGAAATATAGGATAATATCTTTATGATCTTGGATAGGAAAGGATTTCTTAAGGCCCAAAAGGGACAAAAGATAAAAGAAAAAATTTATAAATTAGACTACATCAAAGTTTAAAACTTCAACACCATAACAGACATCTTAACAAAGCAAAGACAAAAACCAAGAAGGAGATATTTGTAACATATAAAATAAATGAAGCATTACTATGGAACACACTAAAATTCTTTAACATATTTTAGTGAAAACCCAATAGAAACACAAGCCAAGGATGTGAACAACAATTCACAGAAGAAACCACTGTAGCCAACAAACAGAACAAGACAGGCAGCTTCACCAAAAACGTGGAAATGCAAATAAATCCAGGGCGAGGTATTTCACTCCCATAAGATTAACTTTAAAATTTCAGTTAAACCAAGTACTGGAGAGGATCGTGGGGAGTCAGAGATTCTCACGCACGGCTCATGGGAATGTACATTTATTCAGTCACTTTGGAGAACAATTTGGCATCATCCAGGGAAGTTAAAAACAGGCACGGATTCTGATCCAGCAATGCTACTTGCGAGGAAGTCCTCGCGTGTGGGTGCAGAGAGACATGCAGAGACGCTTACTGTAGCATCACTTCATAAGAGGGGCTGACCGGAGCCAGCCCAACGTGAGTCCGCAGAAGAATGGATAAATAAAAGCAAAGCCCGTTTATACAATAAGCATCCCACACAAATCAAAACAAATGAGCCAGGTTTTTATGTTGCAACAGGGAGAAATCACCAAAATACATAATTTTGAGTAAAAAAACAAATGTAGCAGATACCTTCATACAATAGGGCACCGTTTATGTAACGACCCTTAAGCACCCAAAGCAACCGCTGCGTGTCGTTTCCAGACTCATGTCTTTGTAGTAACGGTACAGCGTCGAGGCCTGGATACGCACGAAGGCCTGAAGGGAAGGGACATAGGAGAACCGTCACTGTACTTTCAGGTACTTTCCAAACCTTTCCCGAACAGTAGTCGCTGTGCAGGGCTAAGGAGCGTAGGGAGCGGGCGCGGCCTTCACCGGGTCCCGGTTAAATTACAGCTGCCGTCCAAGCGTTCCGTCACGTGCACGGAAGTAAAGCGTGTTTCAGTCCTGCACAGCGCGTCGGTTCACTGCAGGCTCTGTATGTAGTAAAACAACATGAAATCAGGGTTGGACATCGTGTGAGGAGGCCAAGGGGTCCTGTAACTGGGGGACGACTTTGATCCCCAGGGGACACTTGCCAACATCTGGAGACGGCTGTCACCGCTGGAGTCGGGGGCACTGCAGTAAGTGTGGGGGCCGAGCCAAGGCTGCTGCCGACTGCCCCACGGCGCACAGGGCAGCGCCACGGCAGAGAGTGATCTGGCAGAAACTGTCCGCAGTGCGGAGGCTGAGAGACCGTGTGTGAAGCCCACAGAAAGCGAGTTATCATCGAGCTGAACTTAATACATTGAATTTGGCTACTTTCTAATGAGTCCTTCTTCTGAACCACCAGACATGTGAAGCCACCTGTTCTGGCTAAATGCTGGACACCGGGGCTGGATCAAAGAGTTCTCCCCTCCGTCTCCGCAGCAGGCAGGATGCCATCTGCCAGGCGGGGCGCACACTCTGTAATCACTTTAATCAGGCAAAACACGATGCAGTTTTTTCCAGTCCTGAAAATGCATCAGGCTTGCATCCTAATTCAGGCTAACCCCGACTGTTTCCAGAGCTAAAGGAAGCAACCCAGGTAATTCTTTTCAACCTCCCGTTAAATCATTCAGCTGATCGGTGGAGCTGACTTCAAATCCACACCAATAAGTCAACAGCTCCACTTTCTTAAAGTTCAGTTGGCCAGATCACACAGTCTATCAACTGCTATTAGATTCAGCTTCCTACCACAAAACCCCCAAATGCCATGGCTTAAATTAGGCAGAACTTTATTTCTGTCTCAGTTCAAAGAAATCCAGAGGTGGGCGAGCCAGGGCAGACCCGTGACACCATCATGCCTCCTGGGCTCGCTGTGGCCCTCGTTCTCAGGGTCCAAGATGGTGACAGAGGTTCCAACCAGAACATCCATGTTCAAATCAGCAGGATGGAAGTTTCCCTTTAAAGGAAACTTCCAGGAAGTTCCTTGCAACACCACTGCTTTTTAATCTCATTGGCCAGTACTTAATTACCTGGTCATACCTAAATTTCAAGGGAGGCAGGGAAATAAAATTTCTCGCTGGGCATCAATGCACCTGGTTAAAAAAATCAGGATGCTTTCATTAAAGAGGAAGAGAAGAGTGGGTGTTGGAAGTCAGCTAGCACTTCCTGCTCTAGTCTGCCCTGGGGGCTCCCCAAATATCCAAGGATATGCTTTCCCTCCTACGTAGACCCATGCGTTTTCCTCTGCAAGGAGATGACCCCAAAGTGTCACCCAATCATTGCATCTTACTCAAAGTCCAGGATCTCTAGATGATGGGACGTCATCTCCATTACATTCGGATGTAGCTCCTCACAGTCTGGTAATCAAAAGAAAAAAAAAAAGTTCCCTGCAGTCACATGCAACATAAATGCTGAAGTAGGAACAGAGTAACCATGATTAAAAAACAAAACAATAAAAACTCTTGTCAATGGGAGGAAAGGGAAATCTGCAGGTATGGTCAACAGCGCTGACCAAGTCCTGCAGGAGTATGGGAGGGGCAGACTCCCTTCCCTGGCAGGGGGTACATTCCTTGACTGGCCCTCTGGCAGCTGCTGCCTTGGGGGAACTCCCTCGTCCACGGCTCCCTTGACCTTTGGCTTTGCCCTCTAGAAGTCTCTTCCTTGTCCGTGTTCCTCCGTGGCTGTGTCTGGGCGCTGGAGGATGCCGTCCTCTTTGGAGCTGTGGTTTCCACAGCCGACTACACGCTTGTGCAGGTGCAGAGACCCAGGGAGCCACTTGAGAGCTAAATAATCATAAGGTTTTGCAGGCCAAGCTGGAGCTTTCCATCCAAATATGGAGGCCACCGACCTACCTGCTTCTAGTCAGTTCCCAGCGTGAGTTACCTCAGCCTAAAACGATGTCTAGAAATGTTCTTTAGGCCTGAAGTCTCTGATCTTTTATTTTATTTAGAGCTCTGTATGCTCTGCCCATCCTTCCTTCTCGAGTTGATGCTGGTTCTCCTTAAGACCATTTGAAAAGGAGAAAGAAGAAGCTGAGTGGGATGGAGACACCTTTGATTTGCAGGGCTGGGCTTGTTTCCACTGTCTGGCAGTGAACGCTGAACACCCACGCGGAAGACCCCTGAGCGGGGCTTGGGGCCGCCGTCTCACTTCCTGCCAGGCTGAGTGGGCTCGCCGCCTTTTACTCCTGCTTCAGTCTGGGCAAAGAAGCACTGTTAGCCCTTCGTATCCGCAGGTTCCAAATCATGGATTCAACCAACATCGGATGGAAAATATATATATTTTTAAATTCCAGAAAGTAAAGCCACACTCGGGCAACTATTTACATAGTATTTACATTGTATTGATTGTCGTGAGTAATTTGGAGTTGATTCAAAGTGTACGGGAGGACATGTGTAGGTTACATGCAAATACTACCATGTTATACAAGGAACTTGCGCATCTGCAGGTTTTGGTGTCTGTAGAGGAGCCTGGAACCAGAACCTGCGAGGGCACCTAGGGACAATGTGGTTGGATTTCTCACTCTTGCAAGACTCCCAGCAATAGGACTCAGTCAATTTAGGTCACAAGACAGAGACCTCCCTCAGCAGAGGTGTCTTCCCATCCATCTGTGCCGGCGGGAGGGATGGCTCCAGCCCAAATTCACAACCTGGCTAAAAGTCACAAGCAGCAACTAATACAAACCAAAATTTTACATGTGCTATCTCTTCTCCTGGCTGCTCCCTCAGATGGCACGTTTCCTTCGCCTGCTTCAGCAGGTGACAGTAGGATTAAATGTTTTGTAACTTCCCAAAGAAGAACACCTGTTTCATCACTCATCAGTTCCCAGCTTTCTCCACTAAGGCAGTATCACTCTTGGGTTTTATTGCCTGTATCACTCAACTCCCAGGTGTCAAATTTCCTATTGATTAGGGTGAGGTTTAGCAGCATAGAATATGAACACACAAAATAATAATGGTTTAAATGTGGAGCAAGGTGTGAAACCCAAAGACGTGACCAGTCAGATACAGACTGTGATAAGAAGCACACACGTGTTCATCAGTTACAACGGTTCCTGGTAATAACATAAACCTGGGAGTTTGTGACTTAGAACACCCAGGAGCGACTGCGATAACAGCGCCTTTTCTCGTATAAGACTTTTCTCAAGTCGGAACAGGAGCTCAGGTGATATTTCTCATGAGAAGAACTCCAAGGTCTCATGATCATGTGGACTGATTCCTGAATCAGGGGAACTTCAGAAGAATTAAATTCTTAATGACCCCGTAGTGTCACCACTTTACAGATAAGGCAACTAAGGCTTTAAAAGGTCAGATAATTTTTCCAAGGTCACAGCAAACGGAAGCGCTGAGGCCTGAACTCAGGTCAGGCCTCTCAGAGACCAAAGCTCATGTCTTAACCACTGTGGTGTATTGTGTGTGGCGACAGGTTCCTGGCTTCTGTTTCTCCCCCAGAGGAGGAGTGCTCAGTGCTAGACAAGCGTCTGGTTCATTGGGGAAAAGTCACTCCCGCGCTAAGTCATTCACTGGTGTTTTTAAACCACGTATGATGGTGTTATTGCTCAGAAAGGGGGCGGGGGAGAGGAGGAGGTTAGCGTTTGGGAAAACGAGTCAGTAGAACAAGTATGATCTGAAGGCCTTTCATCCTCCTCTCAGAAACCCCTTTCCTTCCCTCGCTCCCGCCTTCATCTAACACGGAGCGTCGGCTCTGCGCCGGTCACTGCACTTAGGACTGGAGGACACGCAGGACCCCGGCCAGCCCTGCACGGTCAGGGCGCTGCTGCTGGTGGGGTCAGGCCAGTGCTGTGGGAGGCATGTCACACCCCGCCTGGTGGGGACACGTGCGGACAGAAGGCTCCCTTTAGCGGAGGCCGAGAAGGATCCACAGAAGTTAGCCAAGCGCAGGCCGGCGGGAAGGCCGCGCAGCGGAGGACGCAGCTCGGGCAGGAGCGCGGAAACGAGAGCAAGCGTCCTTTCGGGGCGCTGCTGGGTGGAGCTAGCAGCGGGGGGCAGGGGTAGGGGGTGACGAGAGCCGGTCTGAAGGCTCGGTTCAAACCCTGAAGGTCCCGGTGTCACACCTTAAGCAGTCTGGAGTTCATCCTGAGGCTGATTCAGAGGGACGCCTCGGATCTGTGCCTGGAGAGCGCGCCCGGCTCCAGGGCGGAGCTGGCTGCGAGGCTGGCTCTCCCCTCTAATTAGGCAGTTCCCGATCAACCTTCTGAAAAGTAGCAAGCATGAATAATAAGTATTAAACGGCTGCGAAAAGTGTGTGTAAATGATAAAGGCTAGAGAAGTCATTTTAAAAACATTCTGTACACGCTTTAAGTTCTAAGAGATGAGTTTGCTATCTTACACACACACACAGACATTTCTTTCTAGAGTTTTTAATTAACTTAATTAATTTGGCTTTGAGCAAAATGCCCCTCTTAATGATCTGATGAGGGTAATCTAGAATTTATTTTTAAATGATAGAAATGTTGCAGGGACCAGAAGTATCAGCATCTCCTGAGAACGTGTTACACGTGCGGACTCTCGGGCCCCCCTGCGGACCCACAGGTCAGAACCCGCCTGCTCACGAGGCCCTCGGGTGGTTGGTGGGCACAGGAAAGTTTGGGGAGCACCGTTCCCTACCACGTTAAATCTTCCAAAAGAGTAACATTTATTTAAACTCTTAAAAAGTACATTTATATACGTTTCCTATTTAGCTTCTTCTCCCCTTTGTAAAATGTATTCGAAGCACGCTTCCTTTTGCTTTTAAGCCCTTTCAGTGTCTAGAACTTTAACTATGACAATGAAGACGACTGTTGTTTACAAAGAGATCAGTAAAAATGGGGATGGACACCCCCACCCCATTCCCACAAACGCACTCTCCACTCCCAGGTAAGGAGAGAAAATAAACTCAAATTCACATGCTAAGCGGCTCCTTTCTGGTAGAGACCAGCTCTAGCCAACCAATTTTGGTTTTAAAACTTCTCCCAGCGGGAGAAAAGAAAATGATAGAAGAAATCACACTTGGAAATGCAAACTAATCCAGGAACTCCACTTTCACTCCTTGTAAACGCTGAACAAAAGGCTTTATCTCTTAGGAGTTGAAGGATTGTTAACATGCGTTGGGGGGAGAGGGGGTGCCCTTCTCAGCTCTCCTGAGGCGACGGTATTGCTGACACAAATTTGGTAACACCAGGCAAGGCCACAGCCGCAAGCCGGCCCCACCTGGCACCTCCTTTTCTACGGCCATGAAATAGCTTCTCCAGGCTTCAGCACGTGTCGCTGCCCATGTGACCCGACAAATCCTCTGCAGCATGAAGCACATAATGTGCGGGACCATTAGCACGGGGCCCCTCGTGTTAATATTCGCGTTGTATCCTGGGCAGGGGGGCCCCCTGAGAATTCCACTGACGCCCCATCGCTGCCCCTGAGGCTGGGAACCGCGAGGACAGACATCCACTAACGTCACCCTTCCCGAGGTGAACGTCGTGACCAGCCATGCGTGGTTGCTGGTACCTCCAAACGCAGGTCTTCGCGGCTCTTTAGGTCCGTAAGTCATTCAGTCGGTCTCTTTTGCCCGCTGGTACGACAACTTCAAAAATTTACTTTTCTGAGCAAGAGGCTTTCACCCTAACCTGGGGGAGGAAGCATCAGAAGCAGGCAGGTTTGAGTGTGATCTGCGGGCTGAGATCAGGATAACACAACGAAGCATCTTCGTGGTGCTCTGGGAGCAGACCTGGCAACCCTGCCTCCTACGAGTTCCTGTTTCGAGACGCACAGGTGACAATCGAAGCTGTGATCCTGAAAGACCAGAGAGATGAGGTGTTTCATAGTGCAAATCGTGGAATCTTAGCGCTCAGAGAGCCCTGAAGGCGTGCCCTCTTCCTTGTTTGGCTGTTGTCTGTGAAATGAGGGTTATACTTGCCCTGTCTCGTCATGTTGCAGTGAGGACCAGGTCAGACAAGGTGAGAGACTGTATTTGAAACCCGTTACCTGCCTGCAAACCAAAAGAATGTATATTTTAATGACCTTTATTATTTCAAATGGAGGAACCAGGTTCAGTGGAGTCAGATGGTGACTTGTGCAGGGTCACTAGACCGCGAGCCCCCTCAGCCGTGCTGCCCGCGTGTGAGCTCCGCTGGACTTGATCACCTACACAGGACAACCTGGTCCTTCCCATTGGTCTGCCCATGGCCTCCTGACTCACCGGAGAACCCAACCTTGAACGCTCTGCCGTCCAGTCCCCTAGCAAATACTGATCTTTTGAGAAATGTTTGTGAGAATGCCCTAAAGGGTGTGTGAATTATCCATTCTGCTGAGCATCCTAAAATTTACCCTTGGATCAAATCTGGACATCAGAGCACTGTGTGTTTAGGCCACAGGCATTTGCCTCCTTGTAGAAGGGACTTGACTAAGTTGTACCTGCAGAGAGGGTGCTGTGAGACCCCACCCTAGGAAACGGCACGATATTCAACTTAGGGGATTTATGGATAGCCCAATCTGCTGTGCGGCTGCATGCCTCTTTATGAGGACCCACGGGAGAATTTCCCCTGGGGTTGCAGGAGAACCGTGGCTTTCACTAAACCACCTTTTGATCTTCTGAACAACGGCGCGCACTTCCTAACGGGGAGGGCTTTCCTCTTTGCTCTTGCCGCTAGGACACCTGAGCCAAATTTGTTTGGCCAACACAATCTATTACTCCAGGATAATAATCCAATCCTTGCTTTATTTTTTTACGCACTTTCCCCTCTGACAATTCCTTCTATCTCTTTGCATTGCCTATATCTTGTAAACCAACTCGTTTTTACAAACCAATTACAGTAACTTCATAAATTTCAGTTGAATTGAACGGAGTCATTCTTTGCTGGTTGAGCCTCTACCCAAAGGCTTTATGTCAAGTACTTGCGGTAGCTGGGCCGGGGGGCACTCAGCTAAGATTTTTCGGAGACATGTAAGTCATGAATGTAAACCCAACATATTTCCAAGTCCATGAAGCTGGCCAATTTTCATTTCAGAAGGTGTATTTAGCTCCATAAGATCTCTTAAATTTATAGACAGATATCGAAGGGTAGAGGAGGCACTCGATCCTTGACATTTAGTTCTTGGACTCATCAGCCTGCAAAATAGTAAAATCTCAATCAGTCAAACTGTATCAGTTGACATTTGTGACAATTCGGATAAAGAATGGTTGGGTGGGTGAGAGTGTAGCTCAGTGGTAGAAAGCATGCTTAGCACACATGAGGTCCTGGCTTCAACCCCTAGTCCCTCCATTAAAAAAAAAAAAAAAAAAGAATGGTTGAAGTTTACTCTTTATTCTCTGGGTATATTAAACAAATGAAGAGTGTACTTTGTAAGGAAGAGAAGTTGAATGTAAAAGAGCCATTTCCCAACAATTTGTATTCTTACGTGTACATTAAAATGTCATTAGGTTATCTTCATACACAGCACTGCTCTGGCTAGTTCTTTAATACACTGACTATAAACCCTTCCTATTGGTTAAATCCATATTTGATTACTCTATTTAGAAAGTCTACCCTTGAAGGTGATAAGTATGTACTCTTGAAAAATGTCCAATCAGTCAAATCACTTGCAACATGTATGCTCTTGACAGTGAAGCCGATTCTGGAAATTGCTCTAGAATTTAAGAAACACCTGGTACTGGCCTTTTCTGCCACACTTGGAAATGCTCGCTCCTCCTTTGTTGAGGTCACTGCTCTCTTGAATTCTGCGACACTGCATCCTCTTTCTTCTCTTGCTCCCCGTCTGATTAAGCTTCTGTCTTGCCAAACGTTCTCTCTCCCTCCTCACAGCCTCTGACTCGGGCATTTCCCGAGTTCAGCACTCAGCCTGGCCACTTCTGCTTTCATGCTTGCTAGAATAACGAATCCTTCTTAAAGCATCAACTAGCTCTTTTTCGGATGACTCTCCAGTCTGGATACGCATTTAGTTCCAACCTCTCCGCTCAGGTTAGCTACTGGATACTTCCACTGACACATCAAATTCATCGTGTCAGCCATTAATAATTACCGTCAACTTTATTTGTTGGGACTATAATAAGGCTTAGCAATAACTTAAAAAAAAAAAAAAGTCATCGTATTGATTGTATACACCCCGTGCTACACCAGGCGCTTTGACAGCAAATCTCCGTCAGCCCTCTGGGCCAGCCTGGAGGGGGCTTCCATCGCCTTCGCTTCGCCTGTTAGGAAACTGGGAATGAGAGGCACGGAAACTTGCCCTGATTTCAGGAGGGTTTTTCCAACATGACGAAAATAAAATTTGAACTCACGTCTGTCATCTTAAGCTGCCTCTCCAAACTTATACCTAAAATTAAATTTCCTTTATTTTCTCCCAAACTTCTGCTCTGTCTCTATTTTTGCCTATGGTACCATAATTCTCCTACTAAATATGGAAGCTTAAAGCTCTGGGCTCTTATTTGGTCCATCCTCTTCCTTATTACCCCCATGAAATCCATCAACAGGTCCTGCAACGTCGCTTCCTTCTAATTTCCCTTTCTTCCTTTCTCCCTTCCTCAAGTGCACGCGCTCACATGCTGGTGTCTCCAGTAAACTCCCTGCCTCCAGCTCCTGCGCACGCCCTCCTCGCCTGAGTCTCCGCCGGCGCACCTTCCAGAGGGCACCAGCTGCCCTGTTGTTTAGCTGATCAGAAGCCTTCAGCTGGCGCCGTGTCCTCAGGTCCTGAGCCCAACAGTCTAGGCTCTCACGGTTTGAGCCCAACCTCTGTTCCATCGGCCACTGCAGCCCAGCACTCTTCTGCTCTTTCTGTGTTCCCTGGAAGAGGCATCTTATCCTCCTTCTGAACTTTGGCTCAGTCTTTCCTTGCTTGAAATAAACATTCTTCTCTCACCTCCTGCCCTCGAAAAGCCCAACTCAAGCTTCTGATTTGGTTCTGTGACTTTTACCTTCTTCCGAAGTTCGCCTACTGTATTTATTATTTGTGTTACTCATTCAGCACAATGTATGTTGCATTTGTAAGGAAAATTCCCGTGTGTGTGTGTGTGTGTGTGTGTGTGTATGTCTTGCCTTCTTGACCAGATTTGAATTCCTAGAGGGCAAGGATGGATGTCAAACATCTCCTATATCCCTCAGAGGTTTGGAATGAGTTGTTACTAAATCATCTACAAACAATATAATAGTCAAAGAAAGCAAATTACTTTGATAGAGGAAATGAGAAGAACGTGGATTTTGGAATTAAGAGTACCTGGTTTCCAGTCCAATCAACTGTGCGAATTCACTTTCAAAGTCTTCCATCACATGGAGTTACTTTCGTCTGCCTCACAGCTCATTGCGCTTGGCAGTGAAGTATAGAGCATGTAGGCCAACTTGCGGCATCAGTGGGTCCTGAAAATTAAAACCACGACGCTTATGTGATCACTGAAGAGAGTCGCCATCTTTGTAAACTCTACATGAGCATAAATGACTGGTTTGGACCAGCGTGGTATGCGTGACTGAGCGACACGAATAAACGTATTGACTATCGGCTCAGGCTATTTCAGTGTGTCACGTATTCCTATATATAGAATCACACAGTCTGAGAGTTGAAATGGTCCTCATCTAAACCAAAGACTCCCAAACACGGCTCTGCAAGAAAATGAGAAAAACGTTTTTATAACAATTTTTTGTAAAACTAAATAGTACAAGGTAAAGAATTACCCTCTATTTTGCAATTCTGACTGACTTTGTGTGTATGTTAAAATTCAGCTGTTTTATGAAGCGATGATGATAATATGTGGCAGAGGATAGTGGTTGTGGGTTTTGCTGTTGCTCTAGTCACAACGTAATAAAACAGAAGGGTGACAAACCGATATCGATTTCCACAACATTTTTGAAAATGTTACAGGACCGTGTTACCCCAAATGCTTGGAAACCCTAACCCAGCTCAAGTTCTTTGTTTCTGAATTGAAAATTATTTGACTTACAGAAGTTAAATTACTTGTCCAAAGTCACATGACTACTGCAGACCCACCAGGAGAACTCAATCCTCTTAACTCTCAGAATATGCCTCATTCATTAAGTAAAAAATTATCTTTTCTATTAATGGAAAGAGGAATCTATTTTCCATATGGCTTTTGAAGAAAAAGTATTGTATATAAATTTTATTCGTTTATAATAAACTTATTAAAATCCTCCCAAAGGATGATTTTTATCTCTAAGCAGAAAAAAGTTTGATTATATATAAGCTGTAAATCTTTAAAGGATTTTTAAAATAGGTTTTCTACAAGTACAATTTTCCTATTTTCCATTTATTTTCGAATAAAATTTATTTTCATTAAAAATAACCTTGCTGACTTACATAAAAACTCTGGAAAATACAGAAATAAAAACTGCACAACTCCAGAGATCATCATATCGATATTTTAGCCTAGTTCCTGCTGGGTATTTCTCTGTGTCTGTGTTTGCATAGTTGAAGTTCTACTGCATATACTGAAGTTTGTATGTCCTGGTTCTTCATTCTATTTATTTATTTAAATTTTTAAGAAAAAAGCAACATATTCACGTAATTTAAAGCTCAGAAGGTACAAATGGACATAGAATGAAGAGTCTTCTCTGATCTCTGTTCACCCAGTTCTCCTCCCTAACAAAAATTAATATTTCCAGTTTTAAAAATCTTTAATGTGTATATACTTGCAGGGATATTTTATGCATTATGTTCAGATTCTTTTGCTTAATATTAAGACAGATGCATTTCCCCATCTTTTTAAAACCCTTATTTTTAAGGGCTACATAATATTTTATTATGTAGATATACTGCAACTTCATCAGGCTTATGTGTTAGACATTAAAATTGTTTTAAATTTTCTATTGTTAGTAACTTTGCATGTCCTAGTGCTTAAGCTGTAAGAATCCACTGACCTTTTTCTTTCAGAAAGTGTAAACCTGTGACAATAACTTTCCTTGAACAGGTTAGTTTCATTTTACTTCTTTTCCCAAAAGCAAGTCTGTTGTTTCTTTTGCTGAAGCTAGTCAGCCTGGGGTTGAAAGAATCTTTTATCCGTATGAACTGACCTCCACTGGATAGTCATAGCCTCTATACTCCAGAAAGAACACCCCTGCTCAGTGCTCCATAGAAATTTATTGTAAGAGCGCACTGGTGGGACAAACCTTCCACTGTAAGATGAGTAAGATATGTGCAGATCTAACGTGAAACATGGGGACTGTAGTTCCTAACTCTGCATTCTGTGGTCGAAATTGATAAGACAGTAGAACTCAACAGGGTCTCACCAAAAGAAGAAGAACAAGAAGAAAGATATGTGAAGGGATGGCTATGTTAATTAACTAAGAGAATGGAATCCTTTCATAGTGTATATGTATACTGAATCACCATGATGTATACTTTAAATATCTTACAATTTTATTTGTCAATTATACCTCAGTAAAGCTGCAATTAAAAAAAAAAAAAAAAAAACGGAGAAAGAATGTACTAGTAGAGTTGACGGCATTTTGACCTCACCATCATCTCTGAACCCTCTGCGCTAGGAGCCCGTGGGTTCACGGCGCTGTCAGCTACAACTCCTTTTGGAGCTCTCTCTCTAAAGCAGAGAGGGGAGATGCATCACACATGCACAAGGACAAAGACAGAAAAAAAATAAAGCAGCATGGCAATGAAAAGAGAAAAGATGACGATCCAAGTAGTAAACACACCCAAGAATAAATGTTTATGTGGCTTTTGGAGGACTGCGCAGTGTTGGTGGGCTTAGTGCTAAATGTGACAGTATTGGTTCCTTATGAGTTGGTCAGAAAAAAACTTCTTTCATTTAGAGGAACATTCATGGATTTGGCAATTAACTGAGAAAGGAGAGGAAGCCTCAGCGAAGCAGGGGACAGGCCTCCTCTTTCCAGCATAGAGGAAGGTATATGTGAAACTGGGCTGTTCACAGTGAGAAATTTGAACCTAAAGGGACCAAGAAGAAGCCTGGCAGGAAAGGAAAACACTTGGTTGAAGGATTTATAGTAAAGAGGAAGAAACATGGGCTCAATGTAGATGGAACTGTCAAATATATAAGCCTAACTTTTAGAGAAACAGATAAATCAGTGAGGCTTCGTATTATGATTTTTCCATAATTCTCTCCTAACCAACCCAACTCCCAGCCCCGTCCTACCCCTAATAAATAAAGCCCTTTGGCTGTGCCCCATATTCCTCGATACGGAAATTTAAAATGTTGTCAACTCGGTGCAAAGAGTTAGGCAGTGGCAGGGGCTAGCCCACCATGCTGGCTAAATGCTCGCTATAACACTAAGCTTAAACTCTCTTTTATGGAGACGTTAAAAGTTACCTTAGGAAAAATGGTAATTCAGACGTGATCGCACCCAGAAGCTCCGCCGCCGCCGAGCTGCAGCTCGGGTGCGAACTGGCTCAATCCATGAAACCTGGTTTTAAGCGACCGTTGAGTGTTTAAGCACCTAAGTGGCTGGCAGAAGCAAACATAAATCTTCTTGGGAGAAAAGATAGCGTTATCCCAGACTTCAAACATTTCTACAATTTTGCACATAAAATATCTGGCAAATAATAAAAAATAATTATAGACACATAAGGAGTAAAATAACATGAACCAAATTCAATAGAAATAGCAGACAAGAGAGACAGACCCCCAGAGGCTACAAATATTAGTTTGAGATACCAACTTCAAAATAACTGTATTATTAAGGTCAAAGAGATTTTTGAAAACCAAACAAGATTGAGGATTTCCACCAAGAACAAAGAAACTAATAAATCAAATGGATAGTCTGGATTCAGTAACACAACCAAGTTTAAGAGCAGATCAGACACAACTGAAGAGACTTAGTAAATGAAAAGGTAAGTCAGAAGGACGTGCCTAGAATGAAATGAAAAAACAAAAGAATAGACGAATTGGAAAAAAATAACAGGACAAGTAGAACCACAGTGAAAAGCTCTAACATATGTTCATTGGCTCTCAAGAAAAGAAGAGGAGACTGGGGCAGCAGGAACATTAAGAGATAATGATGTAGAAAATTTCCCAAACTGGTGGAAGATATCAATGCGTAGATTCAGCAAGTCCTGTGAACCCCAAGCAAGATAAATATATGAACACTTAGACATACTGTGGTAAAGCTGCTAAAAACCAGAGACAAAGACAAAATCTTAAAAATAGCAAGAGAAGACAGATTACCCTCAAATGAGCAAAAAATACAGCAGGATTTTCAATGGAAACAGTTAAATCAAAAGATAGTAAATATGTTTTAAAACTACCTAGAGGAAATAAGAAAAACAACCCCTCAAACAACCAGTCCGGGAAGCCTCGTGGTTTCACAGCATTTGTCAGAAGAGTCAGAATCTGGACTGCCAGGCCGCTGGCTTTTGACCCACACTTCTAACTCAGGAACAACCAGAAAAAAACATGCTCCCAAACCTATCTCCTAAGGTGCCCTGCTTCTTGTTAGCCTGTTTCCAGCGTCCCCATGCCAGCAACCTCCAATCTGAGCACATCTGACTGCTTCTCTTCTCTCTATAAGCTTTCACAGTCTTATCACTGCCTTTGAGTCTCTTTCCAACACAAGTGGTTGTGACTGACACCCTTGCTATAGCAAGCTCTGAAGTGCTCTCATTTGTGGGGTCTTTCAATTTATTCACATACTTCTAAAAAGAAAGCCCCCAAACAGCCTGAGGGTTTTTTTGTTAATTGGGATCCAATTAATCAAGTTCTTACTATAATACATCCTTTAGTCACTCAAAAGGAACCATTTAAGACAATTGATATACTAATTACACATTCTAATATGTCCAATAAATTAGGTCTCCTAAAGAGCTCAATATATAACAATAGTTACACCAGTTTATGTTTGTATATTCTTAGTACTGAATACACATGAATTACAGTCATTAGGCTTATACATGCCTCATACATGTGATTTATGAACCTCATCTATTACTGGCCAAATGTTTGTACTCTTTTCAAACAAAACTGGGACTTCACCAGAACAAATTAATCTTAATGACTTAAACTTCCAGTAATAAGATGAGTAAGTTCTGGGGATCTAATATACGTCATGGTGAGTATAGTTAACAGTGCTTTTATTACTATATACCTTAAAGTTGCTAGATATAGATCTTAAAAGTTCTAATCACAAAAAAATTTGCATTTATAAGAGGTGATGGAGGTGTCAACTAACCTTATGGGGGTAATCACTTTGCGATATGTATGTATCAAATCATCATGTGTGCACCTTACTTCTACACAGAGTCATATGTCAATTACATCTTAATAAATGTAAGGGGGGGAAGCTTGATGATTTAATTTTTTAGAAAGAAAAAGAAACTAGCTAACCTAGAATTCTATACCAAGTGACAAAGCCTTCCATAAAAGGGTAAAATAGACATTTCGGACAAACAAAAACAAGAGAATTCATCATCAGCAATCTGCCATAAGGTAAATATTAGCTTTTCTTCAAGCAGAAGGAAAATGACTCCAGACAGAAGATTGGAAATGTAGTGAAAAAAAAAAAAAAAGGTAATAAAAAGAGTTAAATACATGAATGAATCTAAATAAATATTGGCTATATATAAACCAATAATTATACTGGCTTTTGGCTTTTAAAACAGAGAATTAAGATACAGAACAACAATAAGGATGGACAGGGATTAAGCAATATTGGGACATGGCTCAGTAGGTCATGGAATAAATGGTAAAGTGTTCTTAGGTTACTGTGTTGTGCAAAAAAAGGATAAAAGTATTAATGTTATACTTAGTTATACGAAAGAAGTGGGTTATAATTTCTAGGGTTATCACTATATAAATTGCAAAAGAACATATGACTTTCAAGATAAGAAGGAGAAAAAGATGGAATAATTATATTTAAAGTTCTGAAACTGAAACAAATTGATGAAGAAAAAAAGAAACAGAACATGCAGGATAAATAGAAAAACTAAATAATATGGTAGAATCAAAACTATACACATCAGTAATTATCTTAAATGTAAGTGGACTAAATATCCCCCATTGAAAGACAAAGATTGTTTAAAGATTGGATTTCAAAACAAAATTGCTGTTTATAAGGGACATATCTAAAACATAAAGATCCAGAAAGTTTAAAAAGACAAAAATGGAGAAAGATATATTTATCACACAAACATAAATCAAAAGAAAGTTGGTTACATGTATCTTAATATCAGACAATGTAGACTTAAAGTCAAAAGCATTATTAGTGCCTTTATAATGACAAGATGCTTCATTTAGCAGGTAGATGTAACAGTTTAAACTTGTATGAACCTAATAAATAGCTTCAAAATATACAAAGCAAAAAATAACTGGCCTAAAAAGACATAGATTCAAAATCATACTGGGAGATTTTAACATACCTGTCTTGAGGATTTGAACAACATAGACAGTGAACTTGAATATATATGAATATATATCATATATAAAAGTATGTTATATTTAATATGTATTCACATATAAATATGTTATTACAACATACATTAATATATTCAAATTTATTATTTATGATTAATAAGTCATATAATATAAATTCATGTATAAATAACTGCATATAACTGCAAAATACACAATCTTCTGAAGTGCCATATAGAATATTTATAAAATTTGAGCATATTTGGGGCATAAGTCTCAACAAATTTCGAAGGGCTGAAATTGTACAGATTATGTTCTTTGACTACAATGCCATTTAACCAGAAATCAAACAACAAGAAGCTATAAAATGTCTATATTTTGGGATTGAAAAACATACTTCTAATAATCTGCAAGTCAGAGAAGAAACCACAATGGAAATGAAAATCTATTTGGAACTAACTGATAGTGAAAATGTAAAATGCCAAGACCTGGGGGATGCAGAGGAATGTGTAGGTTTAAATATATACATTTGAAAAGAAAGACTAAAAGTCAGTGAACAAAGTCATTCAAATAAATCAGAAAAGTAACCACAAATTAAGCCGAAAGTAAAAAGCGGTCAGACCATAATGAAACAGAACAGACATGTCCAAACAGAGAATCAAAAAATTCCAAAATTGGTATTTTCAAAAGATTAACAAATTAATAAATCACTGGCAAGAGTGATAAAAGGAAAGAAATCACACAAAATTTGAAAATTGAAAAATGATACATTCCTATAGCCCTTACTAGTATTAAAATTTTCTGAATGATTTTATACCATTGTATTTGAAAATTTAGATAAAATGGGTAAATTGACATTGGAAGAAATAGAAAACCTGAATATTCCTTCATTAATAAGCTTGAAACTATAATTTAAAATCTTCCAATAATAAAGCCTTCCAGTAGTCATCTGCTCCAGGATCAGATGACTTTACAATCAAATGCATACAGACAATAAAGGAACAAATAATGGCATTTATACACAAACTAGAAACTGGAAAAGAGGTAGTGTATGCCAACTCCTTTTATGAGACTTGCGTAACTCTGGTATCAAAACTAGGGGAAATGTATAGGTCAGTGATAGAGTGTGTGCTTAGCATGCATGAGGTCATGGGTTCAATCCCCAGTACCTCTCCATTAAAAAAAAACCTAACTAGTAATAAATAAATAAATAGACTTAATTAATTCTCCCCAAACAACCCACTAAGGACATATGAAAGGACAATTTCAGGCCAATGTTCCTCATGAACATAGATTCAAAATCCTAAACACATTATTAGCATAACAAATTTAGCAATTTATAAAAAGCGTAATGCACGAGAACCAAAATTTTGGGTTATTCCAGAAAGAGAAAATTGATTTAAAATTAAAAATAACGTAAGCCAACTTGTTTGCAAAATGAAGGAATAAAATCATACCATTTCAATAGATGACAGAATTCAATATTCGTTCCTAATTTAATTTTTAAAACTTAGAAAATTGGTATTAGAAAGAAACTTCCTTAATCTGATTAAAGATGCCTACAAAATTTCTCTAGCAAATATTATCCTTAATAGTGGAAGTTTTTCCCTTTGTAATTAAACTCAAGAAAAGATCTCGGCTCCCAGCACTTCTATTCAGTGCTGCATTGGAGGGCCTATAGGTGCCATCCGTCACCTCATGGGCATGCTCATTATGTGCTTGGCATCAGCAAGGCAGTCACCACAAATTTATGTCAAGTAATTTGATATCTAAAAAATAAGCATCAAAGTTAATGCAATAATTCCCTAACTACACTGCCCCAACCACCTTTCTAAAAATACAGGTCAGATTATTGCTCAAGAACCCAGGGTGTTGTCATGACCCACCAGACTTGCCTGTCTCCTGATCCCATTTGATGTCGCTATTCCTGCCTCTGCATTCCAGCCCCACCAAGCTCCTTTCAGAGTCTCGAAGATGTGCTCCTTCCTCATCTAGGCCTCTGCACAGGTTCTTCCCTCAGCCTGGGACCATCTCCACCACCCTCTTACCTAGTTCACCCTTGAGACTTTAGCTCACTGGTTTAGGGATGACCTAATCAGAAACCAAAGATGTCCCAGCAGCCACGAGCACATCCAGCACTCAGCCCTTGCTCTCTAAGTGATTCTTCAGTAAGAGGAAGCAGAGCTACTTGGAGAAACGGCTGGTTCTAGAACTGGGGCCAAACACATAGAGGTGAGCCTGGAGCGTCTAATAGTGTGGGGAAGTCCAGCAGTGCTCACACACACAGAACGCCCACAGCGCTCGGGGATGTCAAAGTGTGGAGGAGCCAAAGCTGGAACAGAGTAACACAATAAGTAGAGAAGTATGGATTATAATCCAAAGGATACGGTAAGTACCTGTGAGTTCACGTTAATACAAAGGATTGAATAGGTTAATAAGTATGGAAGAAGAGACAGATCTGTGCAGAATTACCAATGAGTTTTGTAGGTACTCTGTCCTCAAGGAGGAGGGGGCTAGGTCCCCACTCCATAAGTGTGTTTGGCCCACTGTAACTCCTTCCCAAACAGTATAGAACAGAGAGGGGGGTGTGGGGAGGGAAACTCTACGGTGCAGAAGCCGGCCAGGCCCTGCTTTAGCCAGGCGGTCGAGGTCAACACCAGCAGTGATGCCATGTGGACAGCACGTACCTTTGATGCGATGTGGTGAGGAAGGCATTTTCCCTCTGTGGTCTTCCTCCCCAAAACACACACCCTCGGTCTAACTGTGAGAAACCATCAGACAAACCCCATTTGAGGGACATCCTTCAAAACACTCAACCAACACTCTTCAAAACTGCCAAGGTCATCAAAAACAAGGAAAATCTGAGAAACTGTCACAACCGGGAGAAGCTTAGGGGGATACAATTACTAAACATAATGCAATGTCCTGAATGAGATCCTGGAACAGAAGATGGACGTTAGGGAAAAACTAAGGAAATCTAAACTAAGGACTTCAGTTAGTGATAATGTGTCATTGTTAGCTCATTAATTGTGACGAATGTACCATGCTGATGCAAGGTATTGATGACAGAGGAAGTGCTGTGGGGGGCATATGGGAATCTCTATACTATCTTTGCAAATTTTCTGTAACTCTAAATTCATTATAAACATTATTTAAAAAAAAAAACAACAACTAAATAAGCCTTAAATATTAACAGAATATGTTATACTCCCCGCCTTCCATAGATTATTCCAAAGTCTTTAAGTACGGGCTAGAACACGGAAATATTCTTAAGCTGGGGAGCGAGTACACAGGTTTTTGTTTTATTATTCTTTATGTCATTTAAAATGTCTAATATTTCATTTTTAAGTGTAAACTATAAAGCAATTGCATGGAAGTCAAAATGTTGATTTCTCCCGTGATGGCTACTCTGATGCTTTATTTTTTTAGGTATCAAATTATTTGAAAATAATTTTTCAATAATCCTACTCTGCTGGTGCCCAAGTGTGTCTAGAGTGTCTGTGGGTGATGGACACTGTCTCTGGGGAAGCGACCAGACTCGTGGCCAGGTCATATGGGCTCACAGCTGCCTACAGCTTTCCTTGATTTACAATCATGGCTGTTTCCCTGGCAATTTAATGCCTGTCTATTGCAAAAGAGTATTAGCTGCCTGAGAGCAGGGATGATTGTGTATACATTGATTAGCAAGGGGCCTGGAACACCATATGTGGTCAATGAATATTTATTGAATGAATGAATGAAGGACTGTAACTTAGTGGTTCAGAGCTCAGACCCTACAGTTACCTGGACTTGAGTATAAATTTTTTTGCTTCCCCACTTACTAAAAATGGAGACAATCATTCTTTTATTCCAAAAGGTGACCTATGGGTAGATGGGCTTACTTAGGGTTCTGTGTAAATGTTAGCTATTATTTTTATTAGGTGCTGTTGAATTAGAGAGGTCAGTAATTGTAAAGTGCTTACAACAGTTCCCGGCACTGGGCAAGCGTTTCTTGTTTGTGTTTGTTTTTTTTTAATGTTGCTGTTTATCAAATTAAAATGCATTCACTTCACGCAGTCTGTTAGGGATACTCTTTGGAAATGCTTTTACATTCTTTGGAAAGAAAAGGCCTAAAATATATACTATAAATCCTCATTAGTTCAAAATATATTACTTCAGAATGTGTGGTAATTCAGAAAGGAGCCTGGTCTGAACACCTTTGTAGCATTTATGGAGAAATAATTTGTACCGCAAAAAAGGAATCATTAAGCTATTTAAGAAAATGGGTTTTAAAACACTTTGGCGATACCATTCAAATATAATTAGAAATCCAACTTCACAGGGGTTTGCTACCCATCTCCCAAACAGTGCTGTTCAGATTTTTTTGGTCCTGACCAAAACGTAGGAAACGCCTTTTACATTATGACCTAATATATATAAAAGTGTGTGTATTTCATGGAAACAATAGTCCCACCCCAATGGAGTGATGCATGCACTCTGATTCTTTTCCCAAGTCCGTTCCATTCTATTCATTCTATCCTGTCTCACTTAAAAAATGCTACTCAAGATCTACTAAAATAACCCAAAGATCTGCTACTGGTTTGAAATCTGTAGCTTGATAAAAACAAACAAACAAACAAACCAACCACAAAGAAACAAAACCGCTGCTTCTCAAACTTCAGCAGGCAGCAGAATCACCTGGAGAATGTATTAAGCAGATTACTGGGTGCCAGCAGGTGGGTGGAGGCAATAGAGAATTTGTACTTCTGATAAGTTTCAAGGTGAATCTGTTGCTACTGGTCTGGGGACCACAGTTTGAGCTCTGCCCAAGGCAATACTAGTGATTCAAAAACAAAAAACAAAAAACAACAAAAAAAAACCAAGCGCCAGTACAAGTTTCCATGTGCTACTGTGGCCCCAGCTTTGTGTTCAAACATATTTACTCTTTGCTTTAGATTTCAACCCCCGCCTGCGCTGGTCCTGGGCACATCCCCGGTTCCACCGCTTCTGGTGCGTCTGGTGTTCCAGTTTTCCCTACCGGCCGGAATGTCTCCCCTCATCTCCTGCCTACTTGCTGTCTGATTGATAATCTCTTTCTCTCTAGAAAAGGTCAGAAGGTAAATGAGGTTACTGGGATGGTCTTGCTTGGGTGACAAACATAATGACCATCACAATAATTCAAGGGATGTTTACATTTGATGTTTTTTTCAGGAATCCAAAATGAATTAGTAACCGCCCTGGTATAAAGTCCACCGGAATGTCATGGCAGTGCCTCTAGGCTGTTCACTCTTTACGAATTCTGGGTATTTTCTCCTTCCGAAAGGGGGAACAATGTGTAAAGGTATGAATGAAAAACTTCGTCAGTCTTTATCAATTACGTCAATCAAAAGAAGGTTCAACAAACACATATTACAAAGATTCTTTTGGTGGAATCACCATTAGCTAAAGAGAAAAAGGAATTGAAGTTAAACACTAAATCTAGTTGAGAAAGAAGACAATCCTTGATTGTAAACTGATGAGACTTGGTCAATGGTGGAACCTTGGTCTAAGAGGAAATTGGTGAAATCAGTCACAGGACTCACACCTCTAGGGGCAAAGAGATTAAACAGTCCTGGCGCTGGCCAGCAAACAGCAGTGTGGCAGCTGGGTTAGGCACTCACGTCCATACAGAATAGAGAAAAATGCCTGGGACCTGGACGGATGCAGGCAGGGGGAGGTGGCCAGGTGAGATGGGGAAACTGATGACTTGGCCAGGGAAGGCAGCAGCCGCTGAAACCAGGAACCAGAGGTTACTGGTTATCTAGCAAAGAAAGGGCAGTGGTACCCAATTCAACCTTTCAGGGGAGGAAGAGCTGCTTGGCTCCCAGTCCAGAGAAGGGCCTAGCATCTGAATTCATTTTATGATTGGCTTTCTGTGCTGCTCTCCTTGGCTTTGTCAGGCCTGAAATGTTACTTTCTTTTGGGTAAGTGATTGAGACAGGAATTTCCCCACGTTTTATGGAGTGGGTTCTGTATAACAAGAATGGTATTTAACTTCTCTTTGGTCACAGTGTGCACAATTAATTTTAGGTCACTTCTTGATTTAAAAAACCTGCAGTTAAATTTTAGGTTTCGGTGGAGGTAGCCAAGACAGGTTATACTTCTGGGGTGAAAAACTGACGAAGGGGATCATTATTCGCCCTCTTCCACAGCCACCAACCTTAAAATGCCTTTGGCTCTTAGAATAGAAGTTGCTAGATTTTGGTTTCTTTTGTCTTTCCCCTCCCCTCCCCCATCTCCTCTTGGGAGCCTGGGGATTCAAATGTAGATGAAATGTAGATTATTGGGAGAATTGAAGACGGTGATCTGTTGGGCTGTTGAGTAGGAAAAGGGAAGAACGAAAGAACCTCTAATTTAAGATATTAGTCATTGTTCTGCCGGGACGGGGAATGGCTTTGACTCCAGATCTGAAGAGTCTTATCTTGAGCGGTACTGATGGTCGATTACCAATCGTTCGGATAAATGTGGAAAAGGAGTAAACTGGTTTACGTCGGTCTCCACTACGAACTCACATCAGGTAAGAACTGAAGCTTAGAACCAGTAGAGGTGTATTTTAATCACACGTGCACCTCATCTTGCTTCTTGACCATTTCTATAATCTTTAGGACTTGTATGTTTCACTAGTGCACACTGTTGTGCTGCATGTATTTTTGGTACCTTGCAGATATCTTCCTTGATGTGTTTATGGGATGTGACGCACTTTTATTCTCAATTCACCGAGAAAGTACTTTCACAGCACCCACACACGTGGTCATGGTAACTACTGCAAAACTTCACTATTTCATAAAAGGTAGTATAAATTCAAAGCTGTTAAATGATCTCCGACATACCTGCTTCTGTTATGAGTACTGATAAAACGTCTATATTTTTAAAAAGTGCAAGAGGAGAGTAGATTTGCTTAAAAGTAAGACAAATTGACATAATGAGGTGAAATACATCCATAAGCAAAACAGCATTCAGTAAACCAGTGGGTGTTTTAGGTGGAGAGAGGAATGAGAGGAACAAAGTGGACAGCTGACCTCAATTTCTCAGACCCTGGTTGGGTACTTTAGTACCGATCTCCTCTGCCAGGTTCTTAATTAAGATGGAAACTGACCAGTCGTTGGAGGAGAGAGGTACCTGGGGCTGAGCTTAGGAGACTGGCTTACTCTTGTTTAGTTACAGAGGTGCCTTCTAACCCCTGGTTACTGCACGTTGATGACTAATCACAACAGCACAAATAATCCAGGTCACCAGGATTAAAGGTCTGTGTACATCAACTTTTTGGAGTTACCTTTTTTTTTTTTTTTAACGCCACAATCCACCCCACCTTTTTCCTCATGAGGGAGGTCTCCTTACGCTAGGATTGTATATATACCATATGTAACTAGCTCAGTATCTGTGTATGGTTGTGGTGGATGTCTTTAGACCCTCCTGTCTTCCTCCCCTGGGTAATAACGGTGGTATGGGGGACTTCAGAGACCACATATTTAATACTTCAGACCATTAAGCATGTGGTGGAACAACTTGTGAATGGGATAGCAAGTTCTGTTCTGGTGGTGGCGATAATTCGGGTGATGGCCATGAGTAAAAGAGGTGTTTACATGTATATCGGTCTATGATTGTACGTAGGTTTCTAGGTGAGGTGTGTCTGTTCAATTTACACAGAGAATCCCTTTTTTGGACAATTCATGTTTTATTGTGCTTGTGTGATTTTGAACCACCTCCTGCAAGTCCGTGAGCACTTGCAGTGCTGAGCAATCATTGCTCAGACTTTGAGGATATGCAGTTTTAGTCCTCGCCTTCAAGGGGCGTACAACTTAGGGGGACGAGTTTGAGTGCCTAGAGAGACCATAAGCAAGTGCGGCAAATACTGTGTTACGTGAGAGGAAAGAGGCGCTAATGTTTGGAGGAGGGAGAGAGAATTGGCTGGGCCGTCTGGGAGAGCGCCTGGACGGGGAGAGGAGGTGAGGACTTTAATTTGTGATTCTGTTGTCAAAGCATTTGGTAGCGGACATTGGGATTCCAATTTGCTGAATTTAAAACCTTATTTTGTACGTAGAGAATGGTGCGAGGGGCTGGAAAGTCAAGTTTGAAGATGAGATCTGGGAGAAGGTCATCGCTACAAACAGGGGGGCGGGGAGAAGGAAGAGTGGGCAGAAGAGAGTACACGGAGGGAGGCGCCGCCATGGAGCACGCTTGAGTGGCTGGGGAGGGAGTGACTCATTTTGCCCTGGAAGTCAGAAGGCTTTGCTTTGGAGGTGACGTCGGAGCAGGAGTTTCAGGTTGAAAGGGGGCATTCCAGGCAGAGGGAATTGCAGGCAGAAGCGTCGGCGTGAAAAGAATGGTGGTTCGACTTGAAGTGACTTAAGGGCAAGCGTTGCGCTTGTTTGTGGGCGTGAGGGCAGGAAACTCAGCGGGGCCAGTGAAAAGCCTTGTGGTTGCTCAGCTGTGTACACGGGGCACAATCGAATTGGGTTTGGGGAAGAAAACTGGTGGGAGGGGCCTGGTCTCTAAGAGGTCGGTTGGGAACTGGAGCTAGATAGAGCACCAGGAACGCGGTGGCAGGAGAGGATGCACTGGAAGAAATGAAAATTTGGTGGTGGCTTCCAGGCGTAGGGGGTGGGGGACAACATGACACAGTGTCTGTGCAGCGCCCCGTGGAGAAGTTCCGCTCCGTTCGCAGGAAGGTTGGGAGTTGCCAGCTATTTGAGGCAGTCGGGCCAAGCAGCCCCTTCCTCTTCCCACACGGATGGGGAAATGTCCAGTGTCCCGGCAGGTGTGCCCTGGGAGCTAGCCATGCGGGCCGGCACCACTTTGCCCCTCTCCCCTGCACAGGGGAGGAAGGGCCAGCCCATCGCTGGGGTCCCGGAGGGCTGGTCGCCTAATTGTCCACGCCGTTGCCCCCAGGAGAACCACCACTGGCAACTTCGTTCGATTGGAACCCAGACCTCCCCGGAGCCCAGATTCCGGCCCCTCCTCCCAGCTCCCCTTCGGAGGAGGCGGACGCTCCAAGAGGAACAGGGAGGCCCGGCGTGGGGGAAGCTGCGGGCCGAGCGGAGGCGGCCGCGCCCTCGCGCCGCCCTCGACTGCGCCGGGCTCCCGCCCCGGCCCCCACCCCGGGCCTGGCGCCCGGCGAGCGTGCCGGGCGCGCCGGGCCCCACGAGGGCGCGCGCTCCGGCTCCGGGTCTTGGCGGCGGCCGCGGGGGAGGCGGGCACGTGTTGGGGCGGGGGCTCCACCTGGCCACGCCGCGGGCCCTCAGTGGGCTGGCCCGGCCCGGATGGGCTACGCGACGGGCGCCCGGGGCGTGGGCCCCGCGCACGCTCCGGAGGAAGGCGGTGCGTTGCTGCCGTCGGGGCGGCGGGCTCCAGACACGGGCCGGCTTGCCCCCGCGGCTCCCTGCCCAACTTCGGGCCCGCCGGTGCCTGCCCCCGTGCGCGCGACCGCCCTCCGCCCGCCTGCCCCGGGCCCGGCTCCCACGTCGAGGTGGGCGGGCGGAGGGCGGCGCTGCGGCCCGGGCCGACCTCCGCGAGGGCACTTGGGCGAGTCGGGCCCCGCCCCCGCCTCGCCGCGGCCCCGCCCCCCGCCCAGGCTCCTCCCCTTCCTGCCGGCCGGCTCCCCGCGGCCGCCCGCCCGCCCGGCGCGCCCGAAGCGAAGCCCGCTGCTCCCCTTGGCCGCCCCGCCCCGCCGGCCGCCCCGCCCCTCCCGCGCGGGCGGCCCGAAAACCCGGAGCGCGGGAGCGCGGCTCGGCCGGGCCGGGCGGCCGCACTGGGCATGCTCAGTAGCCGGGGCAGGTTTTTTGGTCGCAAGTAGGAAGCTTTTTGCACTACACCGGAGAGGGGGAGCCGCGGAGCAGCGCGCCGCCGTGCACCGCCGCCGCGCCCGCCCCAGCCCGGCCCGGCCCCGCGGCGGCGCGATGAGCCCGACCCCGAGCCGGCCCGCCGGGGAGTGAGCGCGGCGCGGAGGGCGCGTTGCGCAGCTGCTCCTGCGCACAACCCGGCCGGCGGCCCGCACCGGCAGGAGTGAGCGGCCGGTCCGCGCTGCGCCCGGCGCCGGAGCCGAGCGGGAGCAGGAAGCGCAGGCCACGCAGGGACCCAACTGAAACAAAGTGTCGGCCGCCGGCGGCGCGGCGCCTCGCCCGGCCCGGCCCCGCGCCCCCCGCCCCGCCGCCCACCATGGCCTCCGAGGAGCTGTACGAGGTACCTCCCCTCCCCCCGGCCCGCGCCCCGCGCGGCCCCCGCCCGACGGCCGGCCCGCCGCCCCCTCCCCCGCGGGCCGCAGTTTGCTGGACGGAAGCGCGTGCGCCCGGGCCCGGCGGCGGGCGCCCGAGTTGTGGGGCCGGGGGTCCCGGCCGCGGGGAAGGAGCGCGGGCGCCGGCGACTTGCTCGGACGGCGCCCGAAGTGCCCGCGGCGAGGCGGTGGGTGCGGAGCCCCCGGCACCGCCCGGCGGGGGCTGTGGGCGGCGCGGGGGTGCTGCCCTGGCCGTTCGGCGGAGCGCTCTGGGCAGGGTTTGCCTCCGGTTCTGGGGGGCCGAGAGGAAGAGTGCAACTGTCTCCCGACTCCGCTGCGGGCCGAAGCGAGGCAGGATATCGCCCCGAAAAGGCTGCGCGCTGACCACATGCTTTAATTAGGTTAGCCTTGTGGCCAGAGCCAGGAAATTTAAATTGAACGCTGATACACCGTCATTCATTTGCGCCGCGGCCGTGCGAGTGAGAAAGGGCACGATCAGGACTATAAGTTGTGGGCGATGGGCTTGCCAGCTTCGGCTTCAAGTTGTGCACTTACCAGTTTGGATCTTGAGACATATTTCGTACGCCTCGATGTAACTTCTTGACGTATTGCAAAGTAGACTTCCTGGGAGTACGGAAGCGTGGAAGGCTTTCTGTTCTCTTGGATAAGTGAGTCTTCGGTTGCACGTGCATACTGACACATCCATCTTCTTAGGAGACTGAAAACTTCTGGATACTCTCCGGATCCACCTCTTTGACGCGTTTAGGAACCTGGGCCTTTAGGGACTTAAGGAAGCCTCTGTAGCAAGTAGAGCCCCTTGGCCCTCGTGAACCCTTCGTAGGTTCCCAGTGAGCCTTCCTGAGGCGTCTTCTCTTGTGGGCGTGTTATGCCGCTGGCACAGAATGGAGCTCTGCTGCCAACAACGATAGCCTTCTAGCAACTTTCTGTTGCTTTTTGAAAGCAAGTGTTTGCAGAAGTTCAGAAGGAGGCTGCCTTCTGTAGATTTAATGGCGAGGTGGTGGCCTCCCCGTACGTTGTACGTGATCAGTGTGCCTTAGCTGGCACTGAAAATGTTCCGTTCTGTCCATTTCACACATTAGCTGTGCCCTACTGTAGTCAAGGTACGATCTTGGGTCCTCTGGGGATGTAAAGAGAAAAAAAATCTCCCTGTTCTCAAGAAGCTTTCCTTCTAGGAAGGCCAGTTTTGTTTGGGGAAGGCCCAGACATGGGGGTTAAGAACTGCAGTTGGGAAAGTACATTGCATGAGGGTGTGAGGAATTTTGGTTTCTACATTTTTTTTTTTTTTTTTGATAGTTCAAGCTTGAGTATTCACTCTTCACTCATTTTTGTGATTATAAATACACAGTCAGTTAACCCATTCCATTAGTGTTTCGGTGAGGGTAGCACCTTATACATAAGTTGTACCTTACATGTATAGGTATTTTTTGAAGCAGCACATTTACCGCTAGTGCGTTATGAACTAAATTTAGTTTTTTCTTTGCTTATTAGCTTCAGGTTTCCTTCGCACTGCTTTCCTGGCAGAATTCATTTAGAAGTTCCATTTTGTACAGAGGTTGCGTTCATTCAGCACGTTTGTTGAATGCTTGCCCTGCAGAGGGTCAGGAACGGGTGAAGGATGAAAACGGGTCCTTCCCTCAAAGGGCATCTGTTGGGGAAGAAATTAGTACGTTGCAAAGAAGTGACCCAGCTATGCAGCTGAACTTTTGACTCTGAGTTTTAGTTTTGGAAAAAAGTGTTACAGGTGTGTAGTTAGTTGAGGTGATAGTAAAGAAGGTAGTGGGTATCTTTGATGGTAAATTTCCTAAGCTCTCCTTCCAGAAGTTCAGAAGGAGGCTGCCTTCTGTAGATTTAATGGTGAGGTGGTTGACTATGTTATGATTGGAAGTTGATCTTTGAAAGTTCTGCTGAGTGGTTGAGAGCCTGGACCTGGAGTCAGAAATCCTGGTTGTTGAAATCCAGCCCTGTCACCTTGAGTAAATTAACCTTGAAAGCTCAGTGTCCTCATCTGTAAAATTGGGATCAAAGCTTACCTCAGAGCTGTGAGGTTTAAGTGAAAAAATATGTAAGCATACCCGCATTCCCAGGGAGAGCGCTCGGTAAGTGATGGTTATTGTTGTGTTTTAACTGATCTGACGTGCCTCCCCGAGGCCTGGTTTTGTTTCTAAAGCTGTAGCATTGGACTGTTTTAATCAAGGCAGTATTACTTGTGAGGCAGAAATGGTAGCAGTTGTCAGGAAGCAACTGACTGGCTGTTGGATGGGCTGGGGAGAGCGCCAAGATGTCTTAGTGGCCAGGTCCTGGGGCATCGCCTGCCGCGTTTTCTCCAGTTCTGCTGCCCAAATCGAAGTACAAGTTTCATGTTTGGCCTCCAGCTCCACAATTCTACAGGGATATAGTCACCGAGGAGGAAGTTCAGAGTCTTGCTTTTTGCGGTAAATTCGTGTGGTGAGAGCAGGGATCTTCACCCCCAGTCCCTGAATGTGGAGGGTGGTACCTGATTGCCCAGCCTTGGTTTTATCACCGACCCTGAGCATGGTTCCCGGGAGGTGGTGGTAGGTCCTTGGTGAATATTTAAGTGGTTACTGTAACTATGCCTTGTGAATAAAAAATAAGGAAACAGAACCGAGACAAGATGGGATGGAAGGGTCAGCCTTCCTGAGCTGGAGGAGCTACTGTTAGTTGAAGGACAGAGTTCATTTACCCTCTGTATCTCCAGCAGCTCCAATCGGGGAAGAGCCTAGAGGTTTTTTATTTACTCATGCTACGAACTTTATAGTTTTCAGAAAAAAGGCAAGCGTTCTTTAGACCAGGGTCCGTGAAGTTAATGTAAAGGACCAGAGGGCTGTTAAAACTTTAGCCCCCGCAGGCTGCGCGGTCTGATGCAACAGCCACGGACCAGGCCTGCAGGAGTGAGCGCTGAGCGCCAAGAAAACTGTCCATGGACAGCAAAATTCACATTTCATAGAGTTTTTACATGTCGTGCAGTGTTCTTTCTTTCTTTTGTTGTTGTTGTTGTTGTTTTTAATCACTTAAAAATGTACAAAGCAGTCAGCCCGTGGGTTCTACAGAAACTGGCCGTAGGCGGGATTTGTCCTGCAGGTCTCAGTTTGCTCACCTCTGCTTTAGGTGAGGAGCTGTTCTGGAGCCGAGGTCTAGCCTGGGGTTGGGGTGGATGGAGGGTGGGATGCCCAGTGATGAAGGGCTTTCGAGCTCCAATCCCAGCTCTAGACTTGGAGCCAGCAGCTCTGGGCTCCACTCCTCCCTTCTCTGTAGGAAAGGGAACGGCTGAGTTCCTCCCTCTCCTGAACGTCCACATCTGTGAAATGGGAGTGATGATAACTGCTCCAAAGAATTACGAACACTAAATAACGTTAGCACCTAAAAGCAATTCCGACTTGATAAAATGCTGTACCCCAGGGGCCAGTGGTTCCAGTGTCTTACGAAACATCTTTATCTTCTTCCATTCTTAAACAGAAACAAAACCTCCCAACACTCAAACCCTGAAACCAAGCCTTTTTTTCCTTGGAGCTTTCAGAGTGTCAGGTAAATTGATTATATCACCAAAGAAAACTGTGAGATCCAGAGGGTCTTAATTTATCTAGTGGTCAAATAATCACCATAAGATTTGGTTCACATGGGACTGAGTAAGGAATCCAGTCTAATATAATGGAAGCAGCTGTTTTGTTTGTGTGTCTTAGTCATTCCTTTTTCTCAGTGGATGTGGGGTTTTTTTCCCTGAGAACTACTGTAATAGCGAATTTAAATTTCAGTATGATCTTAGCAATCTAGTCTCGGCCTTCTGAGAAAAATATTTATCCAACACGTGCATGTTTCAAGTGTGGAAGTAAGCTTTTAAGAATGAAATTATACTTGGCTTATAAAACATGTCTTAAAGTTGATTAGTTTCGAAGAATACTCAGGATTTGGGGGAAAGTCGGGTCTTTTGAGTCTCTCCTTACTTTGGGATAAGATTGCTCCTTTCTCCTGTACACCACAAGAATTTTGTGTGCACTGACCAAAAGCACAGTTATAAATAAAATCTGCAGGTGTGGTTCAAATGGAGGTCACAGAGGTCAAGAGATCTTCCATGGATTTTGGTCAAGACAAACCAGCATCTGTTGTGTGCAGTTAGCTGGCTCTTAAGATCGAGATCCCCAAAATAGGAAAAGAGAAAGTGACTTGACTGCTGGACTTGATCGTGGGGTAGCGGGGGCGAACGTGTGTGTGTTTTGAAAATTAACACACTCTCTTAAGTGAATTGCTGCGGATATTTATGTGTTTGTCTCAACAGGAGTGTGGAGGCATCTCAGGTGCTTTTCCTTTGAATTTTCTTCCAGTTCCCGTGTACTCGAATAAGTTTTCCTGTGACCCTTAAGAATCGTTGATTTTTTCCCCCTTATGCTCTATTATGATTTTAACCATCGAACATATTTCCACGGTTTATAGGAACTACTTTATTTTCAGTGTTCTGATTCCCAGCTTTGAGTATCTTGAACTGCACAAAGCCAGTCTGAGTCAAGTTTTTGTGAACAAGGAGTCAGCATTTTTATATTGTGTGTGTCTGTAGGTGCAACAGCCTCATCGAGGGTCCTGTTAAGATACAGATTCTTGGGCCCTAACTATGAGATTATAGTTTTCAGTGTTTGGATGGAGACAGGAATCTGTTTCCAAAAGCTTCCTTCTGGGAGGCAGGTGGAGTTAGAGCCTGTGGCTTGCACTGGCCTGTTTCCGACTCAGGCTACAAGCTGAGGTTAGGGAAGTGGGGCTGGGGTCTGCCTTTGTGGAAGTCTGGCTCCAGATGGACCAGATGAGTCCTTTTTGCAGGGTCTTTAACCATTACGGGTGGTTAACTGAATCATTCCAGGAAGGGAGCATTAAAAACACTCGGTAGGTAGGTAGGGGCGGATTCTGGAATGTCTGTTTTTTGTCCTCCTTGTGCAGCATGCTTGTCCACCAGATTGTCAGGTTGGTGTGCACAGTCCTTAAAACTAGGAATTTCTTTCTGGTCGTTATTTCCCACGGTTCAGATTCTGCAGTGGTTGCATACTTGCTGAATTACACTTCAGCGAGAAGGGGTGAGTTACAGGAACGACCCTATCTCCGGATTCCCTCTCCCCAAAACGGTATGCCCCCTTCTGTTCCTTTCACCCTTAGTTCCTCATCTGAATCTGCTTTTAACTCTAGAATGGGGAGAACTTCTGACTTTGCTGTTTCCCACACAGACTTCATTCTCTCCAGCTTAAGCTGGGGAAGGTCTTCTGCACTGGTCTGAAAATCCATTCAAGTACATGAGAGCGTTTTTCTGGGGGAGAGGATTGACAGTTTTCATCTGTTTCTATGCCCTCCCGGAAGTATTGAAATTGTTCTTGAGACCTTTGAGTTCAGACCTTTGAGTTTCACTGCCCTTCATCGACTGTTTTGACATTATTTTCGCCAGACCCAGCTCTGCCGCAGCCGTGTCCATATTCAGCTTCACGTGGAGCCACAGAGCTGATGTGAAACCCTGTTAAAACCTCACTGACTGGGTTTGGAAGTTGTATGCTATTTCCAGGCTTGAAGTGGCTGTTCTTAAAACTATACCTACATAAAACCTAAAGTTAACCACAGTTTTAGTTCCACTTCTGACAGCAGGGACTTTAGAATCCTTTACCTCTGATCCACCCCCGAACTTACATGCTGTTATTTTCCAGTGTTAATTACTGTCCATGAAAAAAAAAAAAAAAAAAAAAGCCCAGGAAGTAGAGCATGATGACTGCGCACGGACGGTCCTGGCATAGTTTTACTGGTGCCTTTACCAGATCCTTTGACCATCAGTCTTCTATCTCAGAACTGTCTTCTGGGATTTTTTTCCCCCTTGTCTCAAATACATCCTTTAGAGATTTCTTTAGTGAAGGGTTATTGGTGTAAAGTCTTAAGTCTTTTGATCACCTGGAAATGTCTTTATTTTCCCTTCATTTTTGAAAGATAGAATTGATTCTGGATAAGCCGGTTAATGGGTTCTTTTCTCTCCGCGTTTTGAAGCTCTTCTCCCATCGTCCTCTGGCCGCTGTTGTCCTTGAGGTGGTGGGTCTGGACGGTTCCCTCGCAGGATGTCTGTCTGCTGCCTCTGGCTGCTCTGGGATCCTCTCTTTGACTTTGGTGTCCTTACTCTTGACAGTGTAGCCCCCTGTGACTTTCCTTTTGTTAATCTCAGTAGATGTGCTTCTTCGTGGACTTGCCGCTCGCTCGCTCTGGAAGGTTGCTGGCCGTCTTACCAGGTGCTGCTGCCTTAGGTGCCCTTCTCTGGAGTCCAGGGAGGCACTTGTTACATCTTCTGTCTCCTCCCTCTCCCTTCCAGCTCCTTGTTTTTGTGTCATTTGCATTCTGGGTACATTTCCTTGAGTCTGACTTTCCTTGAGTCTAAACAGGAGCTGAGTCTAATCTGCTATTTAACTCATCTATTGAGTTTTAATCTTCAACAATTACATTTTTCACTTCTAAATACTCTGGGCACCCCCCAGTCTGTCGGTGTGTGGCTAGCTGGCTTCATCTTTGGTGGGTCTCTTCTTGCCTGATTGACTCGTTCTTTGTGGTTGGGTTGGAGGGTGTTACTGGGCACGTGCATGTTTCCCTTGTGTCCTGCAGGGTCAGTGAAGTAGTAAGAGTTACATTTTCTGAAGATCTAGCTGTTTGTAGTGAGAGTGCCCTTTGGAACCTTGTTCGCTTTTTTTTTGCCAGAAACCATATCGATTTGGAATTTGTGGGATCGTGAATAGGGAGGGAGGGTTTAAGCCAACACTTGAGATCTTCCTAAAGATACTGAGCATGCAAATAAAGTATCAGCTAGATTTCAAGGGCACGGTTCCTGAAAATGGAGATCACAGTTACAGCAAATGCTTCTGAAGCAAAATGTTCAGCATCTTTGTTCTGCCTGCTTTGGTTTGTAAGCATATCTTGTCTAACTTTCCTTTACCTGAGGTTGGCTGTTGAGCTGGTCTGAGCCCAAGAAGCCATGGTTGTTGGCTCCCTGGGTCCACACCTGCACACCCCAGCCCTTCCCCGTACCTCTGTGTTGCCATGTCTTCAGTAAGTGGTGGGTCCCCCGCTCGCCAGCCCTCGTGGAAGTCCTTACGCAGGAGCAGGAAGCCTCCCTTTCGAATTCCGTGTGACTAATTCACCTTTTGTTTTGCTCTGTTAATAATTTGTACTTGCTTATGCGTTACTTCCTCTGGGTATTAAGCTCTGTTTTCTCCCGGAGAGGCCAGCTACCTGTCTCTCTTTTGGTTTCTTGCTACTCCTGATCTGAGGATGTGAGTGTGAGTCAGTCATTGCTGACTTTTAGCTAAAATACAAATATTACAGTGACTGGAATTGCATTATTTGAAATTATACCATATATGTGAGAGTTGTGCATTTAGGTACCTTGTTTGAAAAGCCATATGGTGTTTTGGAGGAAAGTTATTTCTAAACTTGATACAAATAATTTAGAGGAAAATTATGTTCCTGGAAAGTCTGTTTGAAATGTTGGCCACAGCATTTATATTTACCCCCCCCACACTGAAAATGGGGGGGCTGTCTAACAATAGTGCTCCCTAGTTGGAGAAGTTAGCTGCAGTGTATTTAGGAAATGTCCTTGCTCTTTGTCTCCTTCCATTTGTAATGGTCTCTGTCTTATGTTTTCAAGACGTTGGTAGTTGCCAGTGTTTGCTGATGCAACCCCACAGTGTTGATTGCAGGTCATGAGTATCTTTGGTTAAAATGTTAAAATTTTTCATCAGTAGTTGACTGTTTAGGGTTGCAGAGCATCACAGAGCTGCGTGCAGAAGCATTTCTTATCTTAGCCTGTAACTGATCTGGAAGCCTCAGCTGTTCAGAATATGTGAGAACCAAGACAGAAAAAGGCCTCTTGGCTGTAAAAAGTTGTCGCACCCCGTACACATTGAACACTCTGGGTCTCTCCTTTATTTTCAGCATGGCATGCTTGGACTTAGCTGGCTTCCTTAGCACGTTAGAACCAGATCATTGGTAAGGGAAGGGAGCTGCCAGAGGCAGGTGCGTTGACATGAGTAAGTTTACTCGTGAGGTGCTTGAGGTGGGTCGGGCGCCTCCAGGTCATGGATCACAGGACTCCTGAACCCCATGGAGCAGGTGGGGAGCACATCACAGAGTGAAAAGCCATGTGTTGGAAAGAGCTATCAAAGGTGATTTTTAGAAAGTTTGGGGATATAAGTGACAAAGCAAAGTTTAACTTCATGGTATGTTTTCCAGAGTTTGCACCCAAGTAGTCCTAATGGTGGGAGATAGAGAGCAGGTGTCCTCGTAGGGGTGGAGTGGGGGTGGAGGAGTGCCGGCTGGCCTGTTGTTGAATTCTCATTCTCCTGTTGTCCTGAACCTGACAGTGTGTGCTGCACGGAGTGGCTGGGGCTTGACATCATGCGCTTTAAGGGTAACTGCCATTAGCTCTTCTCCGTAAATCTTTGGGTCGGGTTGATGCTTCAGGAAGATGAGCTGTGAGTTGGTGACTTTGACTCTGTATCCCCTGCTGTGTACACGTGTGTCCCTCCGCCCCCCGGGGTGTGAGCAGGGAACTGCCGGGCCATCCTCCATGATGACACTTGGTAAAGGAAGAATCAGCTGATGTGGTGAGGTGTAGACGAGAGCACGTGATTGAGTTATCGGTAAAAGGTTAAAAAAAAATCTTGTTTCTGAATAGTTTTTACCGTTGAAGTTTAAAGAGATTTGTCCTTTATCTGAAGTTGTGTTACTGCCGGGTGCTCAGGTCTGCCTGCTGATTCTCCGCTTGGAGGAGCAATGGTGCCATTCTTTGGAGTGTCCTGGGAGCATCTGTGGGGTCCCCGCCCGCTTTGTAATTCCTCCCCACCCCCGGGCTGGGCCAGAGCCCCCTTAGAAAACTGTCTTCTCAGGCGTCTCTGTCCGTCATCCCTCTCTCCCTCCTGGATTTTCTTGCCCCGTGTCCAGCTCTGGAACCTGCAACCTGATTTCCATCCCCCAGCCAGGTCCCCTTTGACTCGAGGCTTCATTCATCCTGTGTGGACCATGGACATGGCTTCTGCACTTGCTTGTTGCCCGGGGAAGTACCTTGCTTTCTATCCGTGCAGTTCAGGGAGCAGCCCCCACCAGCCTTACGCCTCAGGCCCCTCCTAGATGCAGATGCGCTTTTGAGCTTAAAGCAACAGGTAGATGATTACTTCAGTATCCTTTTCAGGGACGGAGAGGGGTGTGTGTGTAGTGGTGGGGGTGCTCCCGGGAAAAGGATCTGTAGGGCTCTTTCCTTGGCACATACGGGTGAGAGGAATTTCCCCCGGAATCATTTTACATGCCATTATTCGACACCACTAGCTTCAGCTCATACACGAGCTTTTTGAAAATGTGTTGATTAAATTGACAGGTACAGAGCTAAAAGGGTTCTCCCAGGGGAAGCAGTCTGTCCTGACTAGGTCCAGGCCGGAACTGATAAAAGTGATGGAATTGCAGTGATGACGTAGAAAGAGTGCAGAGGATTGCAGGCATGCGATCCTGCTGAAGCGCGTGTGCCCCTGGGCGGGAGAAGCGTGGAGGCCAGGCGCGCCCTGCTGACCCAGGAACCTGGTTCAGGTCCACAGATGAGAGACTGTGGTCCTGAGTGGGCAGTGCCACCCGGCGCCACACCGCAGCTCTGCCAAGAAGGTGGTCTTGGAGAGGAAAAGGCCAAAACCACCTAGTGAAGGGGGGCAGGGTTGCTCTGAATCCCAGGTTCTTGCTGGCATCATCCCACCAAAAGGAGAACTGACCCCTCGGGCCTTTCTCTTGCCTGGTTTCTGCTGCAGTCGAGGGGCCTGCCCCAGAGTCTGGTGAATGACTTAAGAAGCTTTTTCTTAAGTGGAGCTCCCTTTGGGGAAGAGGGCTCCCTTGAGCGTTTGAGGAGGAAGCCCTGGTGGAGAGAGCTGGGAAGTCCGAGGGGCCCTGAGAACTGCCGCCCGGCTCAGGCCAAAGACCAAACATCCTTGAACCCCTTGCCCTCCTGGGTGGTGCTGGGGAACCAGGCCTGAGATGGAAGTTCCCGTCCCTCCCATGTTTCCACCCCCTCCTGCCTCTCTGGGATTTGGAACCGTCCCACGCCCGCCTCAGGGGACCACAGCCCAGGGCCACGCTCCACTGAGTCTGGAGAACCTGCCCCCCGCCGGGCACCATGCCCCCCTCCCCGGGGACCGGAGGCCAGCTCCAGCCCTGGGTGCTCTCTGAAGCTGGCAGGGGGCCCAGCAGAGGTGAGGGCTGCCTTCTCTCCTGTTCCTGATGCAGCGGGCATCACTGCTTGTCAGAAGCTCTTGGTTTTCAGTGAGGCTTCTGTGCTTCGTAGCATCACCCATCGGGGCGGATGCAGGAGTCAGACCTGGCCGGGCCCGTGGTCGGCCCTCCCTGCAGCCTGTGCGTGCTTCCCGGACCTGGCAAGCCCCCGGCCCCCCTGCACCTCTGAATTCCTGTGGGCAGGGTCCCCAGAGACTCGCACTAACACACCTGCTGCCAGGGAGGAGGGACTGGAAAGCCGCACGAGGGCTGCTTGGGGGACCTGTGCAGCCCGGGCCCCTGGGCCTGCAGATCGCTGCGGGGTCTGTTACTGGACTAAGACTCTGGGCGGGGGGGTTTCCTCAGCTCTCTTGCATTTTTGGTGGTTTCTCACTCTGGGTGGAGGGCAATGAGGTAAGGTGTTGCTGGCCTGTCCGCCCGCGTGCTGGCCTCCCCGCCTCTCCTCCCAGCCAGTGGGCGAGCCCGACCCCCTCCCCCATCACATAACATGGACTTGAACTGTTTACAGAAGTTTAATGAAAAAACCCAGCGAACAATAGTACCCTTCCATCTTCCCCAAACAAATCAACCTTCAGACTAAACGAAGCTACCCTTGTATTTGTGCTCCGTCTCGTTTTCCCTGTAGCTGGTTTGTCCTTAGTAGAAAACGGGTTTCTCACTCCTGCTGGACGTCATTATCCATTCAGGACCCGTCATCCGGGCAGGTTTTTGCTGGTCTGTTACGTGTGAGACGTTAGAATGATGCAAAGAGCAGCAGATGTGGAGGGGACTGACCGCTCCCTCCGTCTCTTTGGGACACATGTGAGCAGCAGTTAGCAGGAGCTGTTTAGTAAACATCCTTAAATGATTTGTGTGTTTTTTAAAAATGGCGTTTGAAAATGTTCTTGAAGAGACTTTATGACGATACCCTTTAAATGTGAAGATTGCTTAAATCTTAAAGTTTTGATGTGCAGTTAACACTGACTTGACGATGCTGTGTTTACGCGTACGCGGGCGATCTTCCGCGTGCTTTATGAAAGTTTCTCAGAGTTTGAGAGGTAGTGCCTTGGTGGTTTAGGGTTTACGTTGAGGTATTTGGAGATACTGTTGTTCTGGCACATAGTAACATCTTAACCAAAAAAAGAAAAGGAAAGAAAAAAAAACAACCCACTCATTGTTCTTGCTATGAGGACTGGAGTTATAAGGGTTTCTTAAACTCTTTGTAGTACCAGAGTTAACAGAGGATGGTACTTCAGTCACAAAAAACAAACAGGATCTTAACGTCCTAATCTGCCTTTTCTTCCGTGTTCACCACACGGGGATCACTCAGCAGATGTAGAGAAGAGGTGACTAAAACAATGACATTTGCTAGTGTAGCTTGTGGAAGCTCACAATAATTACCTGTAATTTTAAGGTAGCCAGTAGGTTTCCTGTGCACAGCAGCATGGAAAGCTTTTGTATGGACCTAAAAAGGAGTGACTAATTATAGGGTAGAAAATGAATAAGCTTTGTACAAGATGAAGCAGATTTGCAAGGAGCATGAACTTAACACACCAACGTGGGTGACAGCCTTTGACTGTCACCCAAGAGTTTGAGTTCAGCAGGTGTCTATAACGAAGCACAGAACATCAGTGGAAACGGAGGCAAGGCCAGAGATTCCACTTCTCCAGAAATTGGTCCGAAAGATCATTTGAAAGTTTCTACAAAGATGATGAATGAACATGATGATTTGACGTTTACTATCACTTTTAGTTTGTTCTCTTTCTTTAAAAGAAAAAAAAGACGTGTTTGGAGACCACATGAAAGGAGAAGACAGGCCAGTAGAGACCTTAAAGGGCTCCTGCGCAGCCACAGGCAGTCACACCCTCAAGAACCAGGAAGCTCCAATGTCCGAGAAACCAGCATGTGATTTTTGTCACCAGTAGCGTCATTCCTGGTACAGCCGAGTCCTCGGAGTCAAGTAGATTTAGCAAGTGGGAAATCAGACGTTTGAGACCCGGTGGGACGCAGCGGGGGCAGGCCTGAGGCCGTGGGGGCCCTTTACCGGGACACTTCGCTGTGTCTGTGGGAAGCCGCGTCACATTTACAGCGCGTCGTCACCTCAGCTCACCAGCCTTCCTGGTTTTGAGTTACTCTGGTTCATTCCCAGATTCATTTCTGTGGATTTTGGGCACCACGGGGGACATTCCAGAGACGGCGTCCGAGGGCAGCCCTGGACGGGGAGACAGCTCTGAGACTTCTGTGTCACCAGCAGCCTCTTTGAAATAAGAGTTCGCCCCGTTAAGGTCGCTCCTTGAACCGGCTGACACGCACTTGGCAGGCAGGTGCTTTGCATTTCGTAGTCACGCCACCTTGCTCGCGGTTTGTACGTAGAGGCCCCGTGCGTGTTTATTGAGAAAAGAAAGTGGAAATGAAAAAAGAAAAAAGTCGCCCCCGGCTCCGGCACCCAGACTGAGCACCGCAGCCGGTAGAGGACCTCGTTCAGGACGGCTCCGTGCGGGCGGCGACGGAGAGGGGGCGGAAGGTCACCGTGAGCGCGAGAACGGAGCTGTATCCGTGCTGTCTCACAGACGCGCCACTAGGCGCTACTGCTGCAGGAATTGTGGGACGTCCTGTGGAAACCTTTCAATGTTACCGGTCCGTTCTTCTTTTGCGTTTTTCTTGATTTCCTGGAGTTCTTTGTAATCGATGCTCATCTTTGTTATTTATGGTGCAAGTATCTTCTCATCTGTGCTGTGTCTTCCCTCTTCGTTAAAGGCTTTTAAACCTGAAACATAATTAACATATTTCACCCACCAAATTGATGCGATTTTATATTTCGGTGCAGTCAGATCTGTGTTTCTCATGTTGTTTCTTGTTTAGGGAGTCCTTCCTCCCCCAGGATCATTGTGTTCTATCTTTCTGTCCAAAAGTTTTGCTTCTCACAGTAGCAAACGCCCGCAGTTTTATGTTTTATGGAAGTACAGTTGGTTTGCATGCAGGTTGTTTTCTGGACGGTATGAAGTTGGGATCTGATTTGGTTTTAACTGTGGGTAATCCGTTGTCTCTGTTTATTGAATGAGTCCATCTCTCCCCCACTGACTTGCCCCCTCCACCGTATATGAGGTCTCGTTTATGTGTGGGTCCCTTCCTCCTGTTCACCTGGCGATTTTTCTTGGTGACACCAGACCATTGTAATTAATGTGGATTTGTAGTGAGTCTTGGAAACTTGCCCTCCTGGATATCTTCATCTTGTTCTCTTTCTGAAAAGCATCTCAGGCGCTTCTTGGATGCGTTTGTCCGCTTCCATGGTGGGATCGTCTTGGTGACACAGGAAACCACGCAGGGCTGGGGTGGGCTTGATGCTGCGTTGTGCCTTCGGGTCCCTGCAGCACTGGAGAGACAGCAGTGGACCCGACAGATCAGTCCTGTCAAGGAGCTGACATGCTAGTGGTGGCCGCAGGTTCAGTGGGATGCGGCTGGTGGCTTGGGGTGTGGGTTAGTTTTATGCAGATTGTCAGAGAAAGCCTCATTGATAAGGTGACTTCGGGGACTTGAAAGCCAAGGAATGCCCCCTGAGGCTAGCGTGTTCTTGGCCAGTTTAAGTAGCAGCAAGGAGGCCTTTGTGTCTGGAGGCTGAGAGGGATGGTATGTGAGGTCAGGGGGCTGGTGGGATCCAGGTGGGCCCTTGGTAGATGCGCTGAATACTTTGTTTTATTTTTACTGAGAAGGAAAGCCCCTGGAGGAGTGAGGTAATCAAATTAGAAATAGTAAATGGTCATGTTGGATGCCAGACAGAGACCAAACCGTAGTAGGACTAGGAGGGACTCAGGGAGGCTGATCAGGAGGCTGGCAGAGAATTCAGGCAGAAGATGACGGTGTGTGGAAGCCGAGTGGCAGGCTGAAAGTGATGAAATGGGAAGAGTGGGAAGAACTCAGGCTTCTCAGGCTTGAGCAGCTGGAAGCGTGGGCTCGGCCAGTTCCTCAGGCAAGTGTCCCTGCCTAGGGCTTGGCTGGGGTGTTGCCGCGCGAGGGCTGATAGGTGATAAGCAGGAGGTGGGTTTTAGGCTGTTGAGCTCAGGATGGCCTTTGTACATCCGGGCGTAGGTGTGGGCAGCAACAGGCTCTGCAAGTTGAGAGCTCAGGGCATGTGCTCAGGCAGGGGATCATTTGGAAGATGTCAGTGTATGCATGTGGGTTTTTAACCCATAGAGGGACCGAATCATCCAGGGAGTAAATGTTGGGAGAGAAGAGATGTGAAGGTTGGGTCTTGGAGACTTTGTTATCTAGAGTTTGGGGGCAGCTAGAGATGCAGTGAAGGATGGAGAAGAAAGTGGCCAGGAAAGCAGGAGAAAAGAGCAGAGCCCCGGAAGCCAGGTGGAGACAGCTCCCAGAAGGAGGGGATGGCCCACTGTGTTTTGCGCTGCTGAGGAGCTAGACGGGACTGTTAGATTGGGCACCGGCTGTTCTAGGGAGCCCAGGGACATAGACCTGGCATGGGCTCATGAGAAAACCGGAAAAGAGGAATTGGAGGTGATGATTATAGGCAGTTCTCAGGACCAGTTTTTCAAAAAGGGAACTGGGCGGCAAGGTAGGCTCCAGAGTTTGTTTGCTTTGAGATAGAGAAGTGATCGGATGTTGTGTGATGCTGGGAAAGAGCTAATAGAGGGGACATTAAGGGATCAGGGAGGGAGGGCGAGCAGTAGCTTTACCTGGGTTGGCAAGAGGAACCTCACTTGCTCTCCTCTTCCCACCTTTTTGTCCTCCAGTAACGTTTTGTTACGCACTTTTAAAAAGTTTTGCACACCTTTTCTTAGCTTCATTCCTAAAAACTATAGTTTTTGTTGCTCTTATTAGTGGGACCTCTTTAAAGTTGCATTTTCTAACTAGTTAGTACTTGTGCATAAGAAGGCTGTTTATGCCTGATCTTTAAATCTAGTCCTTGTTGAACTTAATAGATTCTTTTGGATTTATATGTAGATAATCGTGTCTTGTGCAAATAGGGATGGTTGTATTTCTTTCTCTTCAAACTCATACCTGTTACTTTTTATTTTATTTCTTTGGCTGGGACCATTTGGTACAATGTTGAATATAAGTTGTAACAACAAGCATTTGTGTTTTATTTCTAATTCTGAAAATTCTGTAAAAACTTTATTATTAAGTAAAAGCTGTAGATGGTTGCTAGATGCCTTTTTAAAGTCTGGTTAAAGTTCTCTTATTTCTAGCATGTGAGGAGTTCTTAATCACGAATGGTTAATAAGTTGCATGGACTGTGCTTTCTGCATTTATTAGAAATTGTCATTTTACCCCCTCTTTCCTGTTAATATTTTAATGTTGTGTATTAATATATTTGGTGTTAAGCCATCCTTGCATTTCTGGGATAAACCTTGCTTAGTCAGTGTATTATTTTATATACCTTATTAAATTCTTTTCATAATCAGTGTTAATAATAGTCACTTAAAGGAAAGGAAACCGACTTGATATTTTTTTCTATTCTGAAACAGCTGCAGAATCCTTGGATCTTCTGGGGGTTTTTTTATTTTCTGTTTTTGAAGATTTTGTTTTACCTGCATTTAAAATCATCTGGACCTCTGTTTCCTTTTAAGATAGGAGAGGGACTGTTTGTTCATTGGAGTTATCTTGTATTGATTTATTGGTGCTTTCTATTTCTTAACTCAGTTGTGGCCTAAAGCTTTTTATATTAGAATATTTTAGGATATTTAAAAATCTATACTGGATTATATGCCTTTATATGATTATATACCTTATATGATTATATACCTCTATGATTATATACCTTTAGCATGCCTTATTTTTTTATGCCTTTTTCCTTACAGATATTTTTGTCTTATTTGATTCTTTTTAAGAATTAAGTTTTTTATCTTATTGATTCGTTCTATTGTTCTTTCTTTCTTGCTCTTTATTTTCTTCTGCCTTCTTTAAGTTATCTGGTTCTTTTACTGGCTTACTGAGTTGAACATTTTGCTCATCTTGTTCTTTCATGAAGGCTATAAGATTACCTTGTAAATACAGCCTTAGCCGCATCATACAAGTTTGGTTATTTTCATACAAGTTTGATTTATTTTTTAAATCTCAAGTATCTTTAGCATTTTCTTTGTTTATTTAAAACAAATTCACTTACTTTTTTATTAAGATATTTATTCATATGTTTTAAAATTCAAAAAGTATAAAAAATTTACAACCACAAGGACTTTGTTTTTGAGTACTTACATGTACTTAAATTTAGATATTTTTAAAGTGAAAATCTTTTTCTTTACTAGCTGTTTTCTAACTGAATTACATCATGGTCAGAGAATGGTCTTTATGATCCTTATTTCATGGGAGTTTCCTTTTTTGATCTTGTAAAATGGTTTATTTGGGGATTAGAGTTCAAGATTTGTTTGGTTTAGAGTTCAGATATATACATAGGCATCAAATAGATATTTATGGAATAGTGACTGTACTTTCAATATGTAGGGCTCCTGTTAATGAAATTTTCCCTTAAAATTTGTTTTCATATGTTGCTACACTAACTTATTTTGGGTATTATTTGCTAGTCATATCTTTTTCCTTTTTAATTTAAAAAAGTCTGTGGTTTTATTTAGAAGTGTCTATTGCAAGCAACATATAGTGAGATTCGCAGGCTTCAGTGTGATGTCTTTTATGAGTTTAATGTATTATGCTTTCTGAAATATCTGAAATATTTGGACTTACTAATGTTTGGTGTTATCCTTCTTTCCTTTTTTTTAGTTGTCTGTTGGTTTGAGAGATTTTTCTCTGTGGGTTGAGTATTCTTTTGCTAGTCGGAAGATACAGATTCTTTGCCTGACCTTGTGGTTTCCCATTAATTTCTTTAGATTCTGCTTAACTGTTAAACTGAATGATCAAATTGTTCAGTGATTTCTACTAAAATGTGACATAGTTTTTTTTTTTTTACCTTTTGAGTGTATCTGCTCTCCCTGTCTTATGCTCATTGAGAATGTTTCTATTTTTAATATAATGAGATATGCATTTAATAGTTAATTTTTATCTGTCTTCCTTGAGGACACAGCAAGGGCACAGCTCACTAGTAACTCTTCATTGAAATCTCCAACCTCACCTCCACTAGATTAAGATTATTGTCTAGTACATGTTCTATCTTTTAAAAATAAACCAACAATTTTTTAAAAATCACAGGTTATTTAAAATTTCTAGCTTTACATTTGAATGCTTGCTTCATTTATCCCTTCTTTTCTGTCTGGACTGACTTTTGTTCCTGAATTGCACCTTACTTACTTTCTTTTTCTGTTTCTTTTTCTTTTTTAAGATATAATTTGGATACCATAGAATTCCTCCTTTTAAAGCATACAGTTCAGTGGTTTTTCGTATATTCACAAAGTTGTACTTACACCGTTACCTGATTTCAGAACATTTCGTCACTTCAGAAAGGAACTCCGTACCCATCAGCTGTCGGTCCCTACCCCACACCCCTGCACCCCTGGGGAGCACTAGTCCACTTTCTGTCTCTGAATTTGTCTGTAGTGGACATTTCATATATATGGAGTCATACAATATGTGGGCTTTTGTGTCTGACTTTTATAGTATGCTAATAATTTAACACCTGTTTTCATGAATCATTCATGTCGTAGGATATATCAGTTCATTATTTCTCTTATGGCTGAATAATATTCCATTTGAGGGCTAGACCACATTTTGATTATTCATTCACCAATTCATGGATATTTGGAGTTGTGTCTATGTTATGAGTAATGCTGTAATGAACATTTATGCAGAGGTTTTTATGTGGAACATTTATGTAGAGGTTTTTCACTTCTCTTCAGCATATATTGAGGAGTAGACTGAATTTACATCTTTTGGTGATTATTTTGGTAAAGATTTGGGATAGTAAATTCTTGATATTTGTACATCTAAAGATAATATTACTATTATGTAATGGCTTTCTAGCTGGGTATAAATTTTATAGGTTGACAATTAAGATTTATTAGCTTTGCAGCTGATGAAACATCTCCCCCTCTTTCCTTTGTAAGCATCTGAGTCTCTGGTAGTTCACGATTGCTTACCCTTGAGAGTTCTGCAGTTTTATTACTGTGGGTCTAAGAGTGGATATGACATACTTTTGATCTGAATATGAATGCGTCTGAGGATGTTTGGTCCTTCTGATCTGTGTTAATGCCTTAAGGAATTGTTGTGTCTGTGTTCATAAAGTTTATGGGTCTGTAATTTTCTCTCCTTGTTTCATGTCAAAGTTACGCTGGTCTCGTAAAGAAAGTTAAGGAGCATTCCCTTATTTTCTGAAATCGGTTGTGTTGTTCTCTGAAATTGGTTTTAATTCTTTCATGAATATTTACTAGAATTCACCAGTGCAGCCATCTGGTACTGAAATTTTCATTGTGGTACATTAAATTATGAATGCTATCTTTAATAAATATAAAGCTACTCAGAACTTGTATTTCTTCTTGAGTTTTAGTGTTATGTCTTTAAAGGAATTTACTTTATCTAAAAGTATTGGTGAGGAGGTTATAGCTCAGTGGCAGAGTGCCTGCTTAGTATTAACAAGGTCCTGGGTTCAATCCCCACTACTGCCATGAAAATAAGTAAGGAAGTAATGCTAATGACCCCACCAGTACCAGAAAAAGAAAAGTAAAAGTATTGGATTCACTGGCAGATAATTGCTTCTCTATTACTCATCTTTCACTTTTGGTTTAATTTGGTTTTCTTTTCAGTTTTATAAGGTGGAAGTTTAGGTCATTGGTTTAAGGGGTTTCTCGTTTTCTAATATGAACATTTAACGCTGTAAGTTTCCTTCAAGCCCTGCTGTAGTGTGTCTTGCAGAATTTGATGTGCTTTCATTTTAGTCTAGTTCAAAACAGGTTCTAATTTCCCTTGTGATTTCTTTGACCCATGGGTTGTTTAGAGTTAGGTTGCTTAATTTTCATATTCTGGTTTTGATTTTTTTAAAAATTCCATTGTAGTCAGAACATTTTCTCTTAAGATTTTTAATTTTTTTGTAATCTATTTTGGCTTGTTTTATGGCACAGTATTTGACTGTTCTGTGTGCGCTTAACAAGGTTATATAACTCTTCGGTTATCAGTGGAGTGTTTCATAAATATCATGTAAATTAAGGTTGATGCTGTTATTTGGATCTCCTATATCTGTACCATTTTTTAAAAATTGGTTTTATCAATTTTTGACAAGTGCGTTAGAATCTCCAACTATGAAAATGCATTTGTCTCCTTTTACTTCTGTTTTTGCTTCGCATATTTTGATGCTCTGTCATTACATATGTATATGTTTATAATATTGGTATGAGTATACCAATGTACTATTCTGTTGACCTTTTAAAATCATTATGAAATGACCTTTTTTGTCTGTACTAATACTTAAAGTCTATTTTGTTTTATATTAATAAAGCCATTCTAGCTTTGATATATATTTGTTCAGCCTTTTAGTTTGTTTCTGTCTTTATAAAGTGCTTCTTTTGAAGCTAGAATGTAATTGGTTCTTACTTTTAAAGAAATCTACCAATCTGCCTTTTGATGAGAACATTTAGTCCATTTACATTTAAAGTAATTATTGGTATGGCTGTATTTCAGGCCTACCATTTTCTACTTTTTTAGGGAAAGATTTTTGTCTGTCTTATGCCTGCTCTTTTGGTTTTTGTGTTAGTCAAAGTTAAATTTCTTTTTAATTTTTTTCTGTTGGTTTTTTAGCCATATTTCTTTGCTTGAGTTGTGGTGGCGGCAGGGAGGGGGGCACGTGTTTGCTCTCTAGGGATTACAAGATGCATTTTAGCTTTATCCCAGTCTGCTTAGCATTGGTATTGAATCTCCTCGGGTAAAATGCAGAAATTCTTCAATAATATATTTCAATTTTTCCCTTCTTAGTAATTATTGTTATATATATATTACATCTAAATACTTTGTCCTATAATGTATTTCTACTTCCTCCTCTTACTCTCAGTGTTGTCATGTGTTACATTTATATGCCTTGTAAACTCGCCAGTAGTATTGTAATTTTTGCTTTAAGCTGTCATCTTTTATAGAAACTAAGGTAAGAAATTTATACATTTCATATTCAGTCGTCCCTCAGTATCCACAGAGCACTGGTTCCAGGGCCCCCCTGTGGATACCAAAATCTGCATATGCTCAAGTTTCTTAACGTAAAATGGTGTAGTACTTAACATATAACCTGAGCACATCCTCTCATATACTTTAAATCATCTCTAGATTACTCATAATATGTAATACAATGTAAATATTATCTAAATAGTTGTCAGTGTGGCAAATTCAAGTTTTGCTATTTGGAACTTTCTGGAATTTTTTTCCTCCAAATATTTTCAATCCACGATTGGTTGAATCCATGGATGTGGGACCCACAGATACAAAGGGCCTACCACACACAAGTAATCACTGTTTCTGGTGTTCTTTATTTTTCCCTGTACATTTTAAGTTGCCGTCTAGTGTGATTTCCGTTCAGACCAGAGAACTTTATTTAGCATCTCTTGTAGTGCAGATCTGCTGGTGATAAATTGTTTTCTACTTGAAAATGTCTTTGTTTCACCTTCACTTTTAAAGGATAGTTTTGCTGGATAAAGAATTCTTGGTTGACAGATTTTTTTTCCCCCTTCATCAGCAATTTGAACGTTTGGTCCCAGTGTCTTCAGACTTTCTACTTTCTTAATGAGAAACCAGTTTATGTTCTTACTGTCTTTGTTTTCGTGTATAAAGATGTCATTTTTCTTTGGCCGATTTCAAGATTTTATCTTTGGCTTTCAGCAGGATGACTGAGGTACGTCTTAGTGGTTTTATTTGTCTTGATTCTGCGTGAGGTGTGCTGAGCTTTGGGGAGATTTTTCAGATGTTATGTCTTCAGAAAATTATTTTCCTTTCTCTTGTGGGATTCCAGTTAACATGCTGCTTCCTGTTGTCACACGTGTCTTTGAAGTCTGCGCATTTTTTGTCCATCTCTTTTTCTTTTCTTCCAATTCTTCTCTATTCAGCTTTATTACAGATGTTAGATGAAAGCATCCATTTGTTTAGCGAATCTGCTGAGTTTGTTTTACTCATTGTTTTGTTCATTGTTTCTGTGTTGATATTGCTCTATCTGTTCACTCATTGATAGCATATTTTCCTTCAATTCTTTGAGCATATTTTCCAAATTCTTTGACCTGTTTGTTAGCTGCTTTGAAGTCTGTTAAATCCAACATCTGGGCTCACCTGGAGTCAGCTTCTTCTGACTGTCTTTTTACTTGCATGCGGGTCACAATTTTCTGTGTTGTTTTGCTTTTCTAGTTGAAAATTGGATGTGTGGTGACCCTGGGCTCTTGTGTTCTCCTGAGGATCACTGGGGTTTTGCTGTAGCAGTTAAATTGCTTGGGGTCAAACTGAGTTTTGTTTTTCCTGGGACGGGTGCTTCCTTATACCCCTGCTCTGTTCTTCTGTCTTTCCACTGGTGTTTTTTTTGCTCTAGGGCCCCTTGCCTCTCCCTGGTGCCTGCAGGGCCTGGAAGCTGGCTTAGCATCGGGTAGAAGTGGGCTTGCTCTGAGGGCCCCCGGGTTCCAGCTGCCGTGCCAGCATGGCTTTGTGTTCTGAGGTTCCAAGCCTTTCGCAGCCCGAGCTGAGCACAGTTGAGAAAGAGCATCGCATTCACAGGTTTGGGTCCACATTACCCTTTCAGAAGATTTCTTCCTGGTCCCTGACTGCTTTTTCCCGAGGCCACTCCTGGTTTCCTTTGAGCATCCACAGTTCGGCCGTCAGCCCGGGATTTCAGCATTTGATGCTCTGAATTTGAGTGTCACCCCTTCTGTAGTTCTTGTGCTTTCTGAAAGCTCTGAATTTCTAGCTGCTTCCCCAGCTCTGAACTCTGCTGCCTGGCACCTTTAGCTGGTCCGCCTCTGTCTTTCCCAGCCCCTGTCTCTGCAGCCCTCACTTTGTGGGTTGGGCAGTGCCCTCAAGCCAAGAAGCCACGTACTCTCAGTTCTTACCCCGTAAGTTTGTAGTTTTTGAGATTTAACCCTCTCACTGCCTGGTAAACACCATTTTTAGGTAGGTTTTTTCTTCCCATTCATTTTTTAATAAATGTTATCTGTGTGTGTTCTCTTGACCTCTTTGGTCTTCCTGCTGTTACAGAGAATTGACTCTTGGTTTGTTTTGAAACATTAGGGGACAGTTTATCTGTTTCGAGAACAATGTCTTCCTGCGTGCTTTCATTGTTTATAGGGTCATTTTGTTCATTCTTTTTTTCTTGTCATATGTTTGAATAAGATTCAACCAGCCTTCTTTTTCTATTGTTCATTTTTATTTGAGATTAGTCTCTGCGTTTTAGGAAAGGGGGCAGGTCAGGACAGGTTTTCTGAAGTCACAGCTCCAGAGCTCCCTCTTCTGTCACTTTGAAAATGTGGCCTGGTCCCTCCTGAGTCCTGGCTCTGTTCTGCCATCCTCACCCGTCACCCAGACCTCCTCTGACCAAACCTGTAGTCCCTGACACCTGCCTCCTCCTCTCCCAGGGTGAAATGACAGCTCAAGCTGTTGGGTGTGCTCCGATTTTTAGTTAAACGGTTTCTCCATGATTAAATTAGCAATACTCTCTCCCCACCCCTTTGAACAGCATAACAGCCCTCCCTCTGGTCTTTCTCTAGCATGTGTCTCAGACTTGACTAACACAGAAGTGGCTGTTAAGGGGTAAACTCTTTTGCTAAACACATTCCCCACCCACACCACTTAGACATTGCTAGTCCTTTGAGGAGACATCTCTCAGTGACAAATTAACCTTGAAGAAGAGTAATTAGACTTAATGTTTGGGTTTTTTTTTTTTTAGTTCATCACTTAAATGAGAACATAAAATCAGAAGATTCTGTAGACCTATCGGCCCGTTCAGCGTAAGTGTCTGTCACATTTCTGTGCCTTTATCTCACGTGTTCCAGGTTTCTCTTCCTACTGGTGTTTTTTCTACTTTTTTTCCTTGTTTCCTTTTAGGAAGGAGATTATACAGAGATTTCCCTCGACTATTCTGCAGTTAGTTTTTGCACATCTGACATGGTTTTGCACATTGAGTTTAGTTACGTTTGTTTTGAATGTGATAAAAGGAGGAGAAACTGTTCATAGTAGCTCCATGGTGTTAACAGTGATTTTAGCTAGAATGAAGGTTTCAATTAAATTTTCAAACTAGATAAAAAATTAGACAAAACTGGACGGTGCTTTTGAGTGGGAATAATCCATATGAGCCCAGGTCTAACTCAGGACACTAAACCTATTACTGTGCTAATCACTAAGTGAATTAGCTTTTCTCTCTAAACTTATGCATAAATTTTGCTTTACTTTTAGAGGTTTCCAAGACGAATATGGTAACTCCTGTTAGTCTAGCCCTCTTGGCAGTGAAGATGGGTGGTTGGTTACGGAAGAGGATTGGGATCGGTGTAAACAGCAGGAAGGTGGTGCCAGGACTCGCCTCGGGCTCCGTCCGTCCACAGGCGACAGCACCGCTGGTTAAGGGGGCACCTCACGTCCAGGGTTATTAGGCTGCAGGAGCCGGCGAGACTGGCGCACACAGAAGCGGCAGCTGCAGAAGGCTTGTCGCGCCCCGGCGGCTGGGCAGGGGGCTGCGCGGCCTCGCACACCGCCTGCCGGGGACCCGCCGGGCCGCTGCGGGAGGGGCGCCCCGGGCGCCGGCCCCCCGCACCCTCTGCGGGCGGAGGGGGCCGCGGCGTCAGCTCCAGGGCCACCAGCAGGGCGAGAGGGTTCGTTTGTAACTGAGAGACTGTCTGTGTTGTGCCCAGGGTGAGCTTTCTAAAATTTAAAACTGCCCAGACAGGGAGGGTACAGCTGGCAGTGGGTACAGCTCAGGGTGGGTACAGCCCGGCAGTGGGTACAGCTCAGGGTGGGTACAGCCTAGCGGTGGGCACAGCCCTGGGAGGGTACAGCCCGGTGGGTGGGTACAGCCCGGCGGGTGGGTACAGCCCAGGGTGGGTACAGCCCGGTGGTGAGTACAGCTCAGGGTGGGTACAGCCTGGCAGTGTGTACAGCTCAGGGTGGGTACAGCCCGGCAGTGGGTACAGCTCCTAGTCAGAGAGTTTGGGCTCTTTCCAACACCCTCATTTTAACTTAATTACTCTTTAAAGGCCTTCTTCCCAGGTAGTTACTTTCTGAGATGTTGGGGGTTAGCACTTTGAGTTTTGGGGGACACAGTTTGGCCCATAACACCTTCACGCATCACACCAGGAGGAGGAAGGGTACTTGACATTGTCTCACTGCTGCTGGTCCTAACCTCAGTCGCTTGGGTAAGGTGGTGTCTGCCATGCTCCCCACCTTGTGGTTAACACATGTCTCGGGGGAGGGAACTCTGAGACTCGCAGATCCATTCTTTCTCCCTGAACTTTTCCCGGTCCCTTTAGCGTTCCGTTGGCGAGTCTTGTCTGCAGTAGGCACATCTGTGGGGTTTACCTGCTGCTGACTTTCTATTTCCCTTGCTTCTCCTTTCTTTTCCATTTATTAATTGGAGTTTTTCTGTAAAGGAGGAGCTGTCTCTTCTCTGTATATTCATTCATTCAGTGATTTATATCTTTATGGAATCACGGTTTTTGAAAACTCAATGAGTATAACCCGATGCCCTTACTTTGCTAGTCAGATGGCTCTAGTTCTGGCCCCTGGAAGCTCCCGTGGCCTTTTGGCAGCTCCCGCCCTCTCCTTTCTGGAGCCCGTCCTCATTTTCAGCCATGCCAGATGCTTGGGGCTCACCTTGAAATTTCCTTGCACAGCCCTGGAATTAGCCACCTCCTCAAAGAGCCCTGCTGGTGTCATTGGAGAACGGCATTTAGAAACCCCGATCTGGCCACGGGCTGTGCTCGCTGCCACTGAGGTGTCATTGCATCTGGACCCTCCCCATGGGTGGAGCTGTGGAAACGTCCGTGTGTCCGTATCCGTGCCCACACAAACCTGCACATCTTCGTTGGTTCTGCGTCTGTACTGACACCACCAGGGTTCAGGCTGTGACCACCTCCGTTTCCAACCCAGCAGCACAGTATTCTTGCTAATAATTCTCCTTACCTTATTTGCAGCTTCTTTCTCCACCAGTGAGAAGTCTGGTCACTGTTCAGTATATGTTTGCTCAAGTCTCGTCTGCACATATGAGCAGTTTCAGAATTGCTAACTGGGACCTTGTGAGAAATAGCCTTCCTCACGAGACCAGGCGTCAGTGGACTGTGGCCCGTGGACAAGCCTAGTCCACCTCCTGTTTTTGTAAATGAAGTTTTACTGGAATGCACCTGCCCGTTTGTTTCTGTTGTCTGGGGCCCCTCCTCACTCCAGTGGCAGAGTCCAGTCATTGTAATGAGGCGGGAAGCCCCATAAAAAAGACCGGCAGGACCCAGGAGCAGGGTCACTACTCTCCTGCCAGCACCATCCGGTTCCCTGGCCCAGAGGCTCTATCTCACTTTTTGCCTCTGAAACGGCTTACTTGCCCCTAAAATTCTATTGGTTCCCTAAGCTCACTTCTGATTGGTTATTTCCTTCACTCCTGATTGGGTATTACTTCCACTTCTGATTGGTCCATTTGTAGTACTTTATTTGCATGGAGCTCACTCCTGATTGGTTATTTCTCTCACTCCTGATTGGTCCATTTCTACAAAGCTTGTTCCTGGTTGCTCAACTTCTGTTATACTCTATTTGCATATGATGTTGCAAAGTAAAACTGGCAGCCTATAAAAGCCTGTGTAAACCTACAGCTGGGGTCCGGAGCTTGGAGTGTTAAGTTCTCTGAGCCAGCTGGTGTAATAAACCTGAGTTCTTCTATTCTCCAACTGCTGCTTGGTCTCTTGCCGGGATCCAGGTTACTGTCACAACTGAGCTGTTACACCGAGCTGTAACACGTTTTTCGCAACGTTTTCAGAGACCAGGCTGCAGAGCGAAGCTACTTACTGTCTGGCTGTTTATGAGGAAGTTTGCTGCCTCCTGAACTCCGGAGTGTGTGTTTTGTGTTCAGTTCTTGTCTTCCGACCCGGGGCCTGCCTGCGCCTCCCCGTGGGTGCCCAGTGTGTCTTTCATGTGTGGTTCCTTCACAAACCAGATGCCTATGCGCTTTCTTGCATCTTCTTTCTTCCAACAGAAGTAGCGTGTTCTCCACGCTGTTCTGTGCTTTGCTTTGCGTTTTTCACTTCGCCGTCAGTCTAGGGACTAGAGAGTCAGTCCAAATCAGTGTATGCAGATCATCCCCATCTTAAAAATAGCCGCATAGGAATTGCATTTATAAAGTATAAACCAGAATTTGTAAAACCACTCCCTTGTGCATGGCATAACTGGTATTTCGCAGTTGTAGACAGTGTTGCAGTGAATAACCTTCTGCACATGTAGTTATATGATGCTGGGAGGGTCTGTCTTCAGTATAGGTTCCTCCAGGTGGGGATGCTGGGTCCGAAGGTACGTGCAGGTGTGGTTTTGTGAGCTCTGGCCCAGTTCTCCACAAGACCTCGTCCCAGCTTGTATCCCCAGGATCACTGTGAGAGTATGCGTTCTCCACATCCTCGCCAGCAGAATGGACGTGTTGTCATACTTTGCCCTGGCTTGAAAGGTGCTCAGTGTTTTTGACTTGAATTTCTCTAATTGTGAGTCTCAATATTTCTTCATATGTTATGTATTTTTTTGTGACATTTTAATATGTACATTAATATTTTTATATCTTTTTAATTGCTTGTTCACATGTTTTCCCCATTCTTCTATCAGATTTTGGCTCTGTGTCCTTCAAGTTTTAAGAGTGTGAGTGTATGGTAGGGATGTCATCCGTTGGTGCTATCTGTTGCCTGCCCCACCGCATTGGCCTTTGACTTTGATTGTGGCGTCTGTTTCTGCCTTCGTGACTCCCTCTGGTCCCTGGGGTGAAGCCCTCATTCTTAAACACACACACACACACACACACACAGCTCACCCTTTGCTGTGCTGTTTGTAGTGAACACTTCCCAGCACTGCTCAGCAAGACTCAACTCAGGGGTCAGTTCCCAGCTGATTTCTCAGGAAGGTATCTTCGGCCTTTCGGAGGGTGCTGGGCTTTTTAAAGTGGTTTGAGCCTCGTAGTGCCTTTAGTGACTGTGATTATGTGAAGAGGACCGCTTGACTAAGCCAGAGTTCCTTTCAGATTTCATCATCACCATGTCTGTGTGGAATGATTCACCACTAGAGTCGAGACCTTTTCCCCAGTTAATTGTCTAGGATTTCACGAGTGCATTTCCACCAGGATCTCTGCCCTAGGATAGGATGAAACGTATGAGTCCCAGTGTTAGCCTGAGTGGCCATTTCTGTACATCTGGTTACTGCAGAGGACTCCTTCAGCGAATAGTGGGACATCTGCCCAGCACACAGTGGGACATCCACTCAGCACATAGTGGGACATCTGCCCGGCACACAGTGGGACATCTGCCCAGCACACAGTGCGATGGCTGCAAGGCACCCGGACTTAGTGGGGCTTCAGGTTCAGGCCCCCTCACTTGTAAGGGCCGGGCCTGGAGACTTTCTACTAGTTGTCATTAAAGAAGGGACCTTTCTGTGTACTCATTAATTCTTCCGTCATTAAGAAGAATTTCCTCTGGAAGGATTAAATAGCAGGAGTATTACGCAGAGATGAAGCCTAGTGGGCCATGTGAAAAACTCTGGAATTATGTTGCACAGGTATTACTCCCGATAGAAATAACCGTTATTTATTTTCAATAAACTTAACTAGACTTAAAAAGATTTCAATAAAAATAGAACACCTAACTTAAAATAGTGCTTGTAAAAGTACCTGTGCCGTGGTGATGACGGGCTGGCACCACTGCTACCGACAGACTTTCTCCCCTGCTTCCTCTTCCGGCCAGTTACTGAGCAGTATTGAGGAGCAGAGCCAGCCCATGCTACTTGACCCTCCCGGTGTCCCTGCTGCTGTGAGATTCCTGCAGTTCAGTAACTGTGCACTCAGAAAGGGTCTGGGTGGGTTTTTAAAAAACTGGCTCTTAATTGCATGGTACTTAACTACATTGTTCTTATGAAATAAATGAAGACATTGTAAGTCAGGCTGAAGCCTCCTTTTACTCCTGGGACCCTCACCCCCTTCCCACCTCAGTCACCCGGGCACCAGTCTCCTCAGGAGCCTTTAGAGCAACTGTGGTCCTCGCCCCACCCGGGGGTCCCTCTCGTGGAGGCGGGGGTGGAGGTGGTTAGAAGCGCAGAGGCCTGGCACGCTGTAGACCGACTGAGCCAGAAGCTGCCTTTCAGCAGGACCCTTAGGTTTTCATACCACGTGATTTTGTTTACATCTAACGACGTGTAGAAAACGCTGCCAGTGTGTGTTTAAAATTCGCACAAATGGTCTGGTGCTGTAACTTTTCCCCATCGACAAGAGGCCCTAGAAGCTTCTGCAGGTCTCCCCACGCTGGTGTCCGCTGGGCCTGTCTCTTTCCTTGCTGCTCCCCCGCCTGCCCTCCCTCTGCTCCGTTGGGAGACCCGTCATTTTGTCATTTCCCCATCGAAGGATGGCCAGCGTGTTTGCCACCCTTTGTTTTTCCTAGACATCAGCGTTGCAGTGAACTCTCCGGGGTCCTGTATCTTGTGTGCGTGCACCAGGGAAATAACTCGGCTTTAATTTAAAATGAACCCTCCAAAGGGGCTGTATCAGTTTGACCCTCATTTTGTTTTGGTGACCACTTTGCATGTTCCTCATTCTTAATGGCATTGTTTGAATTACTGCAACTTTTATGTCTTCTTGTCAGGTTTCATATCAAGACCCGTCTTTCGTGTAATTCAGAATTATAATGGCTTTTAAAGAAATTTCACATTTGTCTTCTGTAGGAAATTTAAAGTAAGCTCACCAAGTTCTGTGAAACATTTCATGGCGGGAAACTGCACTGAATTTCTAGATGAATTTGAATGAGAAGGTGGAGCCTTCTGGTAGGCGCTGCTGGGCGTGGTGTTTCTGTTTATTTCAGCCTGAGTGGACAGTGAAGCTTCGTAGTTGGTGGTGGGTGTGTACATGCATCTGTGTCTCTGTGGGTTGTGTAATGTAGTTTTGTTTACGCTCTGCGAGATTTATTCTTAGGTGATCTCTCTAGGTATTGTGAAGGGGATTTCTTAAAAGATCAGTTTTTAATTGATGGCCAGCCAGCAGGAAAATCACAGGGGTTCTTTCGTATGTTAATCTTGTCCCTGGTTCTTTTGCTAGACACTAATAGATTTAATTATCAGTTAGATCACCATGGTTTTCTGAGTAATTATGTCTTAGACTTTTCCGTTAGTATTTATACATCGATTTCATTCTCTCATCTAACATGGGCTGAGTGCTTCCTGCGTAGAACTAGCACGACAGATAACATTGCTATCGCCCTCGGCTCCTGGGGAGTGCTTCTAATGTGTCACCGTTAGCGTGTGACAGTTTCTGAAAACATCTCTCACAGAGCTCTTCTTCTGTGCAGATGTTTTGGCTAAGAGGGCTTCAAGACTTGTTTAAGTCGCGAGTGGCTTTAAGTCGCTGGTCTGCTTTTCCAGCATCTGCCGACACTGTTCCGCGTCTCCTGCACCGGATGGCAGTGACCGTGGCCTTGTGCGGACTTCTGCTGATCCTGGGTCTCACCCCACCGGGTCACCATTTTTTTTTTTTTTTTTTTTTTTTTTGCCCCAGTGGAGTCAGTTTGCTCACTTATTTGTTCAGGAAGTTTAATTCTGCTCTAAGTCAGGTTGTCCCCACGTTGTTCTTCCTTTGTGCTGTTCTAGTTTGGTTTGGGTAGTCAGCTGTTGTTAGAATGTACTTACTTGTTTCTTGATGTTTTCGTGGAATTTGTCTTAAAGTTTCCACCTCAGACTCGTAAACAGAATGATTGGCGCTGTGATGTGTTTTTTATTTCTAACAATGAGCAGGAACCTCTGGCAGGTCTGTGCGGTGCTCATAATATTTTCATTTCCACTTTTAGTTAAAATTATTCTTAGCAAACTTTGTGGGACAAAACATATTTTCTGAAAATGTTAGAGCAGTAAGTTTTCTTAAACTTTGTGTAAACTGCTCTTTTTATGTTTAGTAAATTACTTGAGTCAAAATTATGAGGGAAGAGAACCTGTAAGTAAAGACTTGCACCTTCTAGGAAATGAAACTGAGCAGAGAGTTTACCATTCTTGTGCGCAGCCAACGGGGGAAGTCAGAGGAGCTCAGAATTCAAGGAGGCTCTGCTTCAGGTGACTGAGGATTTACAGCAGTAAGAGCAGAGCTGACGACAATTTTGGGGTTGCAAGTCCATCCTACGAGTCGGCCCTGTAGGACTACTGTCCACTTGCGGGGCTGTTGACATGAATGCATTTGGGGAAGAGACCCAGCCAGAGTGAGATGACATCGCAGGGCCAGCCAGTCTCCGCCCCACGCGTCACAGACATCCCCAGTGTTCCCTGTCCGGGACGGTTACTTTGTCCTCCCTCCAGTCTCAGAGTCAGATTTGTAACCTCTCGGTAGGAACGCGGGCTTTAACAGTGCATGCTGAGATCCCAGTAAAAACAAGTAACTGCAGGTGGAAAGGGCGGGCAGTGGGCTTTCTCAGCCTCCCCCCTCACCTTCCAGAGCATGCACGTGTGTCTGTATACTGGAGAGAGAGGACTTTTAAAATATTCGCTAGAAGTTCATATAAATACAGCTGTGTGGCTTTTTCTTCTTGAATTTCATAATGCTTTACATTACAAAACAGGAACAGACTCACAGACAGAAAACAAACTTACTGTTATGGCAGTGGGGAGAAGGGGATGGAAAAGAAATTGGGAGTTTGAGATTTGCATATACTAACTAATATACATAAAGTAAACAACAAGTTTATACTGTATAGCACAAGGAACTATATTCAATATCTTGTAGTAACTTATGGTGAAAAATATGAAAATGAATATATGTATATTCATGTATGACTGAAGCACTGTGCTGTGCCCCAGAAATAGACACAATATTGTAAACTGACTACACTTCAATAAAAAAAATCAAAATAATAATAATAACAATAACAATAACAATGTTTTATGTCTGGTTACATGGTCATTTGGTACACAGCCACTTGCCCTGCCTCTTTTGAGAGCCTTGTGGATTTTATTCCCTTACTGTGGATATACTATAATTTATTAAGCCATTTCTTTGTTGACATTTAGATTATTTACAGTTTTTCAAGTAGACTCCTGAGTCAAAAAGTTTACACATTTAAATATTCTGTGTCACTAGATGGCCTTCCAAATAGTCTGCTTGTTCACATTTGAATGGAATGTCTTTTCCTGTTTTTGTATCACCTTTGTTTATCAGCGGCATTTACGTTTTGCTAATCGAATGGACAGAGATGGGTATATGAATGTCCTAATAGTGAGAGTTAAGGTATTTTTCTTTGGTCATTTTAATTAGTTTTCTTTTCCAAGGCATGCTCGCGTTAATGTTCCTATCAGTCCGTAGGCACTCTTCATGCTGTAAATAACAGTCCTGTGCTGACGGTGCTGTTCCTAGTCTGCCGCTGGTCCTAACTTTTCAAAATGCATGTCTTTTGCTCTACAGAATGTTTTTATTTTGATAGTCAGCCCTGTCTTTTTCTCGGTGCTGCTGACTTCTGTGTCTTGGAGACAGCATAGATTTGCGATGGACCGTCCGTGGTTCAGCCTCACTCCCGCCGTGCACACGCCCACTTCACGTACGCCCGTAGTTAATGTGGTTGACATTACAGATTTGTGTCCTGCTTTTTACAAATCATGAGCATAGTGCTACATGAAAAAATGTCACATATGAGTTATGAAGCATAACAATAGTAGGAGTCCCTGGGAACCACCTAATTTCAAGCCTTTTTTAAAAAATTGAAGTGTAGTTGATTTATGATACTGTGTTAGTTTCAGCTGTACTGCAAAGTGATTCAGTTACATAAATATATTTTTGTGTATATCTGTATTCTCCTTTTTTTCAGTTTTTTTTTTTTTCCATTACAGGTTATTATTACAAGATAGGAGCCTTTCTGATACCCAAGCATGGAACTCTGGGTTCTTTCTCTAAAGACATTCAGTTACTGTTACACATTTATGGTAATACCGTGGCCCACTCTGATCACCCGGCCCCTATTAAGAGGGTGTTTGAAATTGTTTAAATCTGGTGAAAAGACTGGATCAGAAGCCATAATGTTTAGCTTTTTTTTTTTTTTTTTGAAGCCAAATGTTCACTCTCACTGGGGTCATCCCAGTGGTCCCTTCCCTGAATTGGAATCACAGATAAATAAAAAAAAGTAGCTCACTGATAGAAAAGAGTTATCTTTTCATTTGCATTTCTTAGCTAAGTGGCTCAGAAATATTAGCCCTTTTGTAGTTAGATTTTTTTAAAAGTCACTCTTTTTTAAGCTTTTTATATTAAAGATATTCACTCTTTGTGGCAAATATATTTTCTCAGTTTATTTTCTTTGTACTTCTGTGCTTTTTTATTCATCTGAGTTTTACCTTTTAATACGTTGGCACGTCCATTGGTCTTTCTCTTTACAATTCGAACTTGAATAGTGCATTCCCAAGTGCAAAGTTAGTATCTTTATCCTTTGAAACCTTTAAATGTATAATTTATCCATCAAGAATTATTTTGCCCTGTGTTTTTTCCTGACAGGCTGAATCTCACAATCAGCTAGGCGGTATTTCCAGCATCGTTTATGACTCATCACGCCCATTTCCTGAAGTTTAAACTTCTGTGTCTTGGGGTCTCTTTTGGACTGGTGTGCAGATCCAAGTGTGGAATTTATCCACATCGTCCCATTTCTTGGGACAAAGCTTTCCTCCAAAGGACCTTTGAAAGAATACCTTTTTTTTGCATATTAAAAATGTTTATTTCAGTATTGGTAGCTCAGAGGCTACGCACAACGTTCCGTTTTCTCAGCCTTGTAGTTTAGTAGCTAACGAGTGACGAACGTTTAAAATAGAAAACACCAAGGACAGGAGTGGGTGATGAGAATGATCTCAAGAAACCCTTCCTGGGGAGGGTGGTTTGTTCCTAGCACTGGAGGGATTTCTGAAGCCTTTGAAGGAGGCGTGGAGTATTCAGACGTGGAGGGGGTTCCGCTAGCCTCTCACTGCTGCCGTCTGGTGCGGGCAGTGAAGCCCTTGCTTCACACCTTTCGGGGTCTCTTGATAATGTACGGAGTATTTCCAGTGAATCCTTTAAATGCTGTCTGCATCATGCACATAACAAAAGGACTCCCATATACGTGACCAATGTGTAGCCCCAAAGCTCCACTTTTGTGCTCAGGAGGGAGTTTGTTTCATCCTGCGTGTGGAACATTACACGACAAGGATAAATCTGGGTGGCTTGCACTGCGCCAGCGCCTTTGCAGGATTCGGAGACTCATGAAGCTATTGCGGACTGTGCCTTTGCCCCTGGATGTCTCTGTTCATGTGGTCGGAAGCACTTCCTGCAGGGAGTGTGACAGCCTAGGCTTTGGAGTTTCAGGGTTAAGTGGCAGTTGGGATCTTGCCCCATCTCTGCAGACGGTGGGGACAGGACGATTCAGCATCGTTCCTTAATAAAGGTTAACATTTTGAGTTTGCCTCTCTGTAAACAGGGAGTAGATTTCATAGGTTCCCACTAGTGTTCGTATCTCTGTGATGACCTTTACCTTAAGACTCTTAATCGCACAATCTTTCCATGGTAGGTTTAACAGAAAGAACAAATATTCAGAGAACAGTCCCAATTCCATTTCCCAATTATGTACCTGTACATAGTGCATGTAATAAAATACTGCCAGATTCTGGGGTAACCTTTGGTCTGTCACTGCTGAGGACGTGTGGGTACTTCAGGGATCCCGTGTTCAGGAATCTTGATTGGACTTTGGGCGTCATACCCAATCTGTCTGTACTTTTCCCCTTTATACTGATAAAATGTATAGAACATAAAATTTGCTATTATAGTCATTTTAAGTGTGCAGCTCAGCAGGATTGATTCGGTGTTGTGAAACCATCACCACTATCTGTTCCCAGAACTTTCCATTCCCCCACACAGAAACTCTGTGACTGTTAAGTAGTAACTGCATTGTCTTCTTCCCCTGGCCCCAGGAAACCTCTGTGCTACCATTTGTCTCCGTGAATTTGCCCATTCTGGGTATTTTACGTAAGTGGAATCATAATGTTTGTCCTTTGTGTCTGACTTCCTTCGCTTAGCATACTATTTGCAAGGTTTATCCACATTGTAGCATGCATAAACACTGTGTTCCTTTTTATGGCTGAATAATATTCCACTGTTTATGTGTATATACACACCACATTTCATTCATCCATTCATTTGTTAGGGGACTTGGGGGTGGTTATTTCCACATTCAGACTTTTGTAAATAATGCCGCAGTGAACATTAACATACAAGTATCTGTTTGTGTCCCTGGTTTCAATTATTAGGGATTTACAGCTATTCTCCCACTTTTCAGAGTTTGCTTTACATTACTCTTCACTTTTAGAAAAGACCTACATCAGTACCTATTTTCACTAACAGTGCAGAATCGGAAGAGGATTTTTGCTTTCCTGAAGAAGGCTGAAAAGCAGAAGTAATGAACAGCGTGGGGTTTGCAGCGAGCCGGCGCAGAGGCCGCGGGCGGCCCGGCGATGAGAGGGCGCCACCAGGCTCCTTCCCCGGGAACTGCGTGCGGCGCTCAGCGTTAAGCCGCCATGGCGGTGAGCCGTGTCTGTGAGCATCTGTGCTTTATCTCTGTTCATTTTGTGTGCCTGTTAGCAGGGCAGTTGCTTCTTCACATCTCACCATTTTGGATTATGAAAGGTTTCCTGGAAACACTCTAGTTTCAGATGGCGGGAGCAACCTGTGTGCTAGGGTTGGGCCCCACGGGCTGTCGGGTGAATCGTTGCTGGGTCACGTGCTCATTCTGTGTTTCACTTTTCAAGGAACCACCAAGCTGTTTTATAGAGCAGTTGCTCCATTTGACGTTCCCATTGGCTACAAACACCAGCACTCAATTTCCCCTTTTGGGGGGACAGTCGTCCTAGTAGGTGGGAAGTGGTATCTCGTGGTTTCGATTTACATTTTCCTAGTGACTAATGGTGCTGAGCACCTTGTCGTGTATTTGTCTGTCTTTGCCCAGTTCTTTTCGCTGGGTGGCCTGTGTTGGTGAGCTGTCGGAGGTCTTCGTGGATTCTGGGCATTAAGCCCTTCTCATACATGTGGTTTGCAGGTATTCTCTCCTGTTCTGTAGGCTGTTTTTTCATTTTCTTGATAATGTCCTTTGAAACACGGACGTTTTAAAGTTGAAGTCCAGTTTATCTATTTTTTCTTTTGTTGTGTGTGCTTTTGGTGTCATAGCTAAGAATCCATTGCTGACTTCAGTGTCATGAAGATTTGTTCCTAGGTTTCCTTTTAAAAGTTTTATGATTTTTTTGCTCTTATATTAGTATTGATATTAAAATCCATTTTGAGTTGAGTTTTGCATATGGTGTGAGGTGGGGTTCCAACTGCATTCTTTTACCTGTGAATGTCTTGTTGTCCCAGAACCATTTGTTCGAGAGACTTTTCTTTCCCACTGAGTCGACTTTGGCATCTGTGTTTGTCTTGTGTCCTGAAACTTTGTTGAATGTGTTTGCTTTAGTGGCTTTTTAATGAATTCTTCATGTGTAATTTCAATATACAAGATTACGTCATCTGTGAATAGTGACAGCTTTACTAATTCCACTTTAACTTGAGTGCTTTTTATTTTTCTTGCGTAATTGCTCTGGCTAGAACTTGCAGCACGCTGTTGAGTAGCAGTGGTGAGTGTGGGGCATCCCTGTCTTGTTCCTGAAAGCTCCACTTCAGTCGTTCACCCCTGAGCATGATGTTCGCTGGGGCTTCTTCATAAATGCTTTTTATCATGTTGAGGAAGTTCTCCTCTGTTCTTGGTTTGCTGAAAGTTTATCGTGAAAGGGTGTTGGATTTTGGCAGTGACTTTTCTGCATTGGTTGAGATGGTCTTGTGTTTTCTCTTTGTTTTACAAGTATGACATATTACATTGGTTTTCTTACGTTGAACCACCCTTGCATTTCTGGGGCAAATCACATCTGGTCTTGATCCGTAATCCCCTTAATACGCTGTTGGCTTCAGTTTGGTAATACAGCTGATCCTCGTTTGTGGATTCCATATGTGTGAATTCTCCTACATGCTAAAATTCATTTGTAGCCCCCAGATGAATAGTGTGGTGCTTTCATGGTTACTCGGGGCATGCACAGAGTGCTGAAAAACTGAAATCGCGTGACACGCACCTCCCCAGCTGAAGGTGACCGGAGAGATACTAAGCTTTCTTGGTTCAGCTCTCACGCAGAGGTGACCAGAGGATGCGGACAGTAGGGGGCAGTGCAACACAGCGCAAGAAGCTGTGGCTCTGGGGCCAGCTGACCAAGTTGGATGCGCAGCTCTGGTGTTTGTGGTGGGGGGCAGTCTCGGGAAAGTCACTTACCACTTCTGAACCTCACTTTCTGTTTTATGATGTAAAGAAGAACAAGTCCATCGGGGTAAGTCGTTCTTAGGATTGAAGATGGTGATCTACGCAAGGGGTGTGTGTGTACACATGTACTTCACAGTAGGCGCAGCGGTCCAACGTTCACTAATTCAGTATTTATGGCAGCTTTACAAGACATAACTACTGTGAGTATTGCGAAGCCACTGTATTCTGTTAAGGATTTTTGCTTCTGTATTCATAAGTATGCATAGTTTGGTTTTCTTGTGACCTCTTTATCTGGCTTTGATAGAAGATAACGCAGGCCTCATAGGATGAATTAGGAAGTATTCCTCTTCTGCTTGGGGAAGAATTTGAGAAGGCTGATGATGTTGATGGAATTCACCAGTGGGAAGGGTCTGGAGAGTAGGTGGTTTGCTGCTGGTTGGCTTTCGGATTTAACCACAGGTTAAAACAAGAACTCTGTTCACTACACGTGTGTCTTGCACACGACTAGTGAGACCATGGCAGAAGCAAGACACACAAAGCAGAGGCTGGAGAAGCTGCTGCTGGCTTCTTGTAGTGTGAGGGCAAACCGCAGGGCTTACTTAAAAATGAAGAAGGACACGTGTGAGGCCAGGTGGACACTGAGGCAGCAGGTGTAAGTCAGGGCTGTCCTAGGCCAACCAGCACATGCGGTGGTTCTTCTAAGTCCGTGAAGCTAGCTTTCCGGGACTCCCTTTCCATTTCCCAGCTTGGAGCCAGAGCAGCTTCCCAGGGGGTTTCAGCCACGGCCTCACATCCACTGGGCTGCTCTCCTCACCTCCAGTGCACTCGCTGCTTTTACACGCCCTGCCTTGCTGGCTGTAAGACCCAAGTCTGATCACGTCCACCCCACGCCTGAACCCAGCACCGACCACCTGAGAACCACTGATGGTCCCCCAGTGACCACGTGCACCAGTGTCCTCGGGGTGTGAGGGCAGTGGCAGGTTTCTGGTTCCCGGCCCAGAGTGGAGGCACGTGGAAATGGCTGTCTCATTAGTCCTTTACCTCCCCCGATCCCCCGACCCCAGTGTCACAGTGGGATGCCACCCAGCTGTGGCAGTCCCCAGCGTCCTGCCGAGTGGACCCGGATGTCTTTTTTCCACATACTTCCATCAGCCAAGGGGCTGTTACCGCCGGAGCATCTCGAGATAGAGCGGTCTAGGTCTCCGATCACTTCTGTTCTGCGCCTGGCGCCGGAAGCTCACGGCGACAGCCCGGTGGTGCTCACAGGGCGGACGTTCACGGTAAGGCTCCTTCTTCGTGCTGTTGCTCTTGTCCCGAACTGGAGACGCTGAATGAGGGCGGGGCTTGTGCGGTCACTCCCTGAGGCTCGTTCTGCCGGTGGCTGGCTAAGACTGACCGGGGCTTGTGGCTTAGCCTTCGGGCCGCAGGCACTGTCCCCTCACTGACTCAAACAGATGCAGCTGTTCTGTGGGGAGGTCGCTTGGTGGGGACAGTGACGACACCCACTTTGGTGGGCGCGGCTCCTCCAGGGTGACTCATTCACATGGAAGCAGAGGGCGTCCTGCCTGGTGGAGGGCGACTTGGGTCCACGCCCAGCGAGCTCTGTTGCTAATTCCGTAACCTTGGGCAGGCCACTCAGTTCTGGGCACCTTTGGTTTTCTCACCTGTAAAGGGGTGTCCCAGGATCCTGGGGCTCCTGTGAGGCGATTCGTGAAGATCCCGCCCAGCGCTTGGCACGCTGACGGCTGAAGTGCTTGGTCCCAGTTAGCTGTCCTCACTGTGAGCTCACTGAAGTGTCCCAGGTCTCATCTCACCTAAATCCCCAGTCCTGCAGGCGTCCCTGCTCTCGGGAGGTCTGGTTCTCCCAAGACCTCCAGTGCTGTGGGCGCAGGGAGCAGAGTCTGGGGTCGTCTGTGGTTGCAGGTCTTTGAGATGGGAGAAGCACGCGTGCACGTGCACACACCAGGACCGAGCAGGGAACAGTGAGTCCATGTGTCTCTTCCCTGTCTTCACAGATTCGTGCACCCCGTGTCTTGGTAAAAGTCCCCCTGGGCGGTCACTGATCTCCACGGGCCCCGGCATGTGGCTTCTCAGCCTTGTCTCGGTGCAAGCATGTCGCTCACTCTTCATTCTTCACCGCGAGAGCCAAACCATCAGGTCAGGGGCTAACCTGCTTCCGGGCAGACGGCCCCAGACTACCAGCCAGCAGCTGGAGGGAGGTCAGACGTCAGCAGTGGCGATGAGGACGCTGGTGAACACCACGTGCCGTGTGATTCCCTGTCCTGGAAAGCCTCCTGCTTTACTCATCTTACTTTGATTTTTTGAAGTGGCTGGGCCGGTCTCTTGTTGTTTCCTTGCCCCTCCTGGGAGTTGGAAGTTTGGGCTGAAGGCCGGCTGCTCGGTCTCACACCCCCTCCCCGGGCCCGGGGTCAGGTGGTCCCGCTGGTGGGAGCTGAGCGGGGCGGGGCGCCTTCCCTCCTCTTAGGAGGGCACCCGGGGGCAGCGCTCGAACCCGGGCGGGAATCCCGTTTCCACCCATGTTTCGTCGTGTGAATCTAGCATCCACTGGTGGTCCGCGCTGAGTCTTGGCTGGTGTTGCAGGGTGGTGATTTCTGTCATTTCTTCCGGGTTGAGGAAGCAGAATTATGCTGTAAAGAAGGGCCTGCTTGTTGTCATCAGCAAGGGAGAACTGCCTTTCCCCCAGAAACGCAGGCGTAATGCTTTTTACCAGTTTTAACAGTTGTGGTTTGGTATAAAAGTCACTCTCATTGATAAGTGAGGGTTTTACATTTGTGTGTGTGTCATCGGGCTTTTGATTTTTCCTCAACAATTCCAGTGCAGTCATTCTTTTTGTTTGCATTGTCCAAGTTTTAGCCCGCGGGAGCGTTTTCTCGTGGGCTCCTTTGTTCTTCTCACATCTGCCTACACCCCTGTCAGACGTCGTGCGCTCTGCGTTTGGGCTCAGCGAGGTGGCCCAGGCCCGCCCCCGCCCCCCGTGCAGCTGACGATGTAACGGGTGGGTGGGCAGGCCTGCGCGCCCCCTGGATGTCAGGCTCCGGCTCGCACTTCTGAAGTGTTCACATCATCCTGTGTGTGCGAATTCCCACAGTTTGACGCTCAGTGCTGACCCGCCAGGTCTCAGTGTGAACGTGCCCCTGGTGAGCTGTGTTGGCGGATGCAGCAGTGGAGGGGGTGCCCTCCACCCGCTGGACTTGCCTGCAGGCGCTGTCATTTTAGGAGGAGTGTCTGTGGAGACAGGACACGCATCTCCTAACGTGGTCAGGGTTCTCCGCTGGTGAGAGGCCAGGCTGCGGGGACACAGTGCCACCCAGTCTCGTGGCCATTTGTGAAGAGAAGCGTGGTTCCAAGGCCGGCAGGTGGGAGCTGGTCCCCTTCGGTGTTTACAGACGGGAGTTCTGCCCTGTCGGTGGCGGCATGAGGAAGACTCGGTTCCAGGCGGCTGGCAGCCTCCAAGTCCACGTCCCTGGGGTGTCGGTCACGGGGAGGTCTCTGTGCCTGAAGCTCCCCTGCACTGACTCACATCTGGCCTATACTCTCCTGGGCACTTGTGCTCAAAGCTGGCGAAGGTTAAGGGAAGGGCAGGTCCAGCGCGGCCGAGAGTCCGAGCCTGGGTGTCGGGACAGGTTGGAATTTGACCAGATCTGGTTGCAGTCATGAAATATGCAGGGAGAGTAAACAAGAGCTTATTTACCGAATGCTGGGATCCTGGGCCTGCTGTGTGTCCAGATAGGGTTGGTTTAGGAGTAAATGAAAGGAAATAATTATTTCACGCGTGGCAGCTTTAGGATTTCAGATCGACGCTACAGCTAGATGGAAGAATGGTTTATTTACATTAGTTGATTCATGACGGATCCCCTAGGAAGCGCCCGTGAAAGCACAGTATCTAACCCTGTAAGTGAAGGAGAACTGGCCTTTTCCTCTGCTCATCCCCTCTTATCGCAGCGATTTTTAACCTCTGTGAGCCCCAGATCCCTCCGGAATCTGCCAAAAAGCCACAGACTGTCCAGCGAGAGAATTACGCACGCAGCACCCCAGAATTTCTCCTCGTAGCTTCTCCCCTTGGGGAGTAGGGCCAGGGGAGTCACAGATCCTTCTGACAGTTCTTTGTGGCCCCTTTTCCTCAGAACTTTTCTTGACCGTAACCCACAGTTAGAAATACATTTTATATCACAGCCTCCTTACCATATGTAAGTGTATGAAGTGTAAAGGTTCACAGGACATCACCCTGCCGTACGCAGCATCCTCTGCTCTGCTTCATTTTATTAAAGGTCATCCATGGAATTGATTTTATGACAACAGCAATGAGCCTCCACCTGCACTGATTTCTTCTGTATCTCAGTAAAATCTGTCCTTGGATTCGGGAACCTTCTTTCTTTCAGCCTGCTTCTCAGAAGGTCCTGTTGAACTGAGGCTTGTCCCGCCCTTTCCTCTGACTTCGCGGGGGTCTGATGCTTGCTGCTTCTCCTCCAGCTCTCTCGGGGGGACTCAGCCGGCTTCTGCTGGGATTTCCTTCCCACCCTGCCCGTTGAGAAGAAAGACCACGCCTCGTGTTCGGATGCAGATCTGTATCCCTGCCCTGGAGGCTCGGCTCCTTCATGAGTTGCTTGTCCTCGTGCGCTGCACCAGCTCAGGGTCCCTGCGTCCTTCCCTGTCTCTCCGGCCCGTCTAAGCTGTGCTGATTCTTAATGCAGACTTTCAGTTAGGACCCTCACTCAGTCACTCTCTTCCCTGACTCCTGTTATCTCAAAATATGCTTCTGATCCCAGGGGAGACCTTACTCCTCCCGCCCTCCAACAAGAACAGCTTTGATTTTTGTATGTGGGAGACTTAGTTACACAGGAGATTCACGCAGCCAGTAAGTCACATCAGGGACGGGGGAGCGCGGGGGGGGGGGTCTGACATCAGACCCAGAGCACTGGCACGCCCCCCACCCTTCTTCCTGGTCTCGCCTCCTGTTCTGTGTAGTAGCAGGAATCTGGTCTCAGTAGGTGGCGGCCCTGGCGTGCTTTCCCCAGGTGCATCAGCTCCCTCCCACAGCCGCCATCTGGGGCAGGTGCCCCCGTGACCCACGGCCCCGCAGAGAACGGGGCGTGGAGCCTGAGGCCTGGGGGCGAGCACCTCCGTCTGGGGCCCCCCTCCTTTGCTGGGGTGTGTCGGCGTCGTAAATGCCTTCCTGTGGCCTGCCCTTTTTTTTTTTTTTTAATTCAAGGACAGATTAGAATTACAGGCTTAAAACTTAACAGCCGTCAGCATGAAGGTGGAGGGTTTAGACCCCAGAATCAGGCTGTCTGGGTTTGAGCTGGGACTGCGTACTTTTCTGTCAAAAGGGGCGCTAGACTCGGTTTACCTTGTAGGGTTCGGGAAGAATTAAATGAAAGCACGTAAATGGCGCAGAAGCACTGGGCAGACGCTGGAAGCCAGACGGGCTCTGCTGATGGTGTGTGCAGTGCAGTTACCTCCTGTGCCCCCGGGTCACTCCCGGCGTGTTTGCCAGTCATCTGTCGGAGGGCCTTCAGAGCGGTCCCGGAGCTCAAGTTCCCCTGGGCACACGTCGCAGATAGACTGTTTTTCTAAGGGTTGTTCATGGTCAGGTTTTTGGTTTGGTGGCTGGGCTGTGCCTTCTTATGCTTTCCTTGATGATTTCTATTTTGTGATGTTTTCAGAAAGACACACAACCAAAGTCCTCGTAGAAATGTGTTCAGTGGAATAAACCTGTTCTTGTTTTTTTAATTGAAGGATAGTCAGTTTACAGTGTTGCACCCATTTCTGGTGGACAGCACACTGTCTCAGTCATACACATACCCATTTTCATATTGTCTTGCATTATAGCTTACTGCAAGATATTGAATACAGTTCCTTGTTGCTGCAAATGGCACTTTCTTTGTGTGGCTGAGTAGCTTTCCATTGTGTGCATACGCCGCAGCTCCTGTATGAGGTCATCTGCCGTTGGGCAGTTAGGTTGTTCCCCCGTCTTGGCTGCTGTGCACAGTGCTGCTGCGAACACTGGGCAGCAAACCCGTTCCTGGGTTAGGATGTCAGAGTAGTGTCACTGCGGTTGGGAGCTCGGCCCTATGAGCCGGGTGCTTCTCCTGTAGCCCTTGCCGTCGTGTGCGGCGGGCCTGCGGGCTCTGGGAGCCTCGCTCGGTGCGTTTGGCCTCGGCCCCTCGGGCGCGTTGCACACGAGGACCCGGTGGGGCCGCGCGCCCGCCGTGGTCCTGCCCCCAGCTCATGCTCTTTGTGAGGGAAGCTTGGCTTGATGGTGGCGGCCTTTTCGGGGGCTATTATTACATAAAAGGACATTTCTGCTGTCAACTTTGCTCTTGGAGAATCAGATGGCTTTGACGAGCGCTAGTTCTGCAGGCCTGTGTTTTAGGGCCCCTCCGCCTTGTTTAGGGGAGAGTTCTGTTCGCTGCCCCCACTTACAGAGAGCTTTTAAAAATGTGAGCTGGGTGTGTGCTGAATGAAGGGGTTTGTGTTTGCCGGCACCACCTCTTCTTTCTCCTGGCCTCCCGGCTTCCCGCTTCCCCTCAGCGCCTCCCGCTCCGACTGCAGGGGGCAAACTGGCGGTCCGGGTGGCTGGCTCGGGGCCAGGCTGGCACGAGAACGCCTGCGGATGCAGATACAACGTACGAGAAGCTTAGGAACAAGTTCAGGCTTCTGTGTTTTCTTCTGAACCACAGGCTTCGTGTTTTATTACACACGTGTGATGTCCGGGATGTTACGGATCATCAGGAGGGTGCAGAGAGGGGCTAATTCATTAGCAGCAGTTGCTCGCTTCTCTAGCACAGAGCACTGAAAACACAAGACAAAGCGTGTGGGTGCCGGTGGGACATGCGGCGCAACAAGCAGAACGTTCTGGTACCACGTGCGTGTTCCTTCTAGTTCTGTTTGCGGCTCATCCAGTGATGCTTTGATCCTCACCGGCCCGAGGGGCAGAGGGGCAGAGGGGTTGGCCTGCTGTCGTCGCCTCAGGGCCAGGCCGGATGGCACTGTCTGCGTAGGAACCACAGAAACCATGAGTTCAGTTAAGGTTGAACACAAGACAAACAAGTAATCAACTGTGTTCCTGTAGGCAGAGTACCAAGTTGCTTATATACTTTTACAAGATTTACGATAGCAAAAACACTATAACCACAAACCTGTAAATCAAATAAAATACGCAGAAAGCATTGTAAAGCTTTACTGAAGGAAATTAAAGAACCGAATGGAGCGGTTTCATGCTCGTGGACGGGGAAGGCTTGTTTCTGTAATGTCTGTTTCTCCCGAGTAAACCATCAAGTCGGAATTTTCTCTATAAGTCCCCAAATAAAGTGTGTATTCGTTTTCATTTTGCCTACCCCCCACCGCCCCTGTTGAGTTATTGTTACACGACACACGTTGACCTTGTAACACGTTGGGAAATGTTGTGCCAAGAGTAGCCAAGATAGTTTGTAAACAGAACAGGGTGCTTATTATGTGGCATTACGGACAGCGTGGTGCTGATGTTGGGAGCAAACAGAACAGAAGGGTGAGTCGTGGGTAGACGCTTGGTAAGTGACAAAGATGAGGTTACAGACTAGTATGGAAAGGACTGTCTCTTCAGGCCATGGTGCTGGGATATTCCACCATCCGTGTGAGAAAGAAACAAAATTAGATCCCCTATATATATGGCCGAGTCGGCAAAGTGTGAACAGGGACTCACGGGGAAGGAAATCAGGATGGGAAATAAAGTTTTGTAAGAATTCTCTTCTCGTCCATTGTCAGGAAAGTGCAAAAACAGAAGCTACCACTGCACACCAACCGAACTTTTAAGATGTTACTGTGTTGACGAGGCTGTGAAGAAATTGCTGCTGATTGAAGTGTAAACAGTTAATCTAACCTCTTCTGGCAGCAGTTTGGTAATAGTCTGGTTACGTTCTGGGCGCTTGTACCACCAAGTTTAGGAGTTTTTCTCCCAGGTGCATGTACCTTACGGAAGTAGCCATGTGCATGAGGAGTTGTTGACAAGGATACCTGCAGCATTATTGTTTGCAGTAGACAAAAACGGGAAGCAACTCAAACGTCCATCAGCATGAGGATGGGTAAATGGATGGGTGTATTGCTCACACTGTGGAATACTACGCAGCCTTTAAGATGAGTGAGCTAGGTCTGCATGTATGAAAATGGATTAATTTCAGAAACACTGGTGAGAATTAGAGAAGTAGATAGAGTTTAAAACCATGTGAAGTGCTACTTACTGTGTGTTAGATACACACACGTAAGTAGTACACTTTTCCAGAGACATGTGAGAGTGATAAACATCACGTTCGGAACAGTAGTTACCCCCGAGGAGCTGGGGTGCTCAGCGGGTTACAACTGTATCATACTGTGTTTTTATTTTGAAACACCCGAATCAGTTATCGCAGAGTGTTAGGGTTGATTAGTTAGGTGGGCAATCAGGATATAGATAATTCTCTTCCCCCCACTTTCTTATATTATCAGAATGTTTCTTTTGGGGAGACCCGAGGAAAGCATTGCTGTCACATGAAGTAAGGGTAATCTGTCTGGTAGGAAGTTCTCCTCATGAAATACAGGCTTAAAAACATTATTAAAAAGCAGGCGCTGGGAGATTGAGCAAGCAGAGTGTTAGTTACGTCGGCACATCCTTGGCACTAGAGCCAGGGGGGCGGTCAAGGTGAAGCAGGGTTCCGTGTCAGGAACTGTTCCGGGACACAAGCAGCAGTGAAGGTGCTCATGCTTCCTTGTCGCCCCCCACACAGTATACTCCCTGGGCTGCTCATTAGAGCAAGAGCCAGTGTTAGGATGTGGTTGGCTTTGGTCCTGCAGATGGGCAAAAACTAAGCAGAATCAGATGAATTCGCCTCAAAGAGGAAGTTTAAGGCTGATGAATGGACCAGTCTTGGGCCTGCGTCAACATGCTGGTTTTATAAATTCAGATGATGTTATTCTCTGGGTTTAATGCCAGACTTGTATGGTTAAGGCCATTAGTGCTGATGGCGGGTGTTCCTCTGCCCCAGAGTGTCACGGCGGCTGTGATCCACGAGAAGAGAGCTGGAAACCAAGGGTCTGAAGAAATGTGTCAGGGACACAGAGCACTGTGGCTGCTTCTCCAGAATCAGCAACGCTGCTTTTAGTGGCTGGTCACAAATCCCAAGCACCATCACGACCCCGTACCACACTGTACGTGCAGATAAAGCATTCGCGAGTCTTCCATTTCACCCTGGTCCTCAACCTCCAGCTCCTCTCCCAGCTTCCACTCTGTGAAGGCACCCTGAGTACTGGCTGCCGGGCACGGTGGGGCCCACCACTGTACAGAGCATTTATTTAGATCATCTTTAATTTCTTCCAGTAACATTTTGAAGTTCTCGGAGTCAAATTCTTGAACTTTTATTAAACTGATTCTTAAGTATTTTATCCTTTTCAATATATTGAATGGGATTGCTTTCATATTTTCACTTCTGGATCATCCTTTGCTGTAATATAGAAATACAGCAAATATGGAAAAGCAGTTGACTTTTACACATTGATCTTGTAGCCTTCAGCCTGTTAGTTCTCATAGTTACTTTGTAGATTCCTCAGGTTTTTTCGCCTGCATACCAGATCATGTCCTTTGCAAGTATAGATAATTTTACTTCTTTCTTTCCATTCTACTTGTGTTTGCCTTTTGGGCTGCATAGAACCCATAGCGTGAGGGTCAGCAGGAGCGCTGAGAACTCACATCTTGCTTGTAGTTTCTAGGATGTTTAGGGGAATATCTTCAGCCTTTCACGTTAAGTTCACAATATTAGCTGTAGAGTTTTTGTGGCGTTCCTTATCCAGTTGAGAAAGTTTCTGTTTCTAGTTTGTTAAGAGTTTTGGTCATGAATTTTTATTTCGTCAGATGCTTTACCGGTGCCCATTGAGATGATCGTGTAGCTTTTACCCTATATTCTGTTAATACAGTGTATGACATTAGTTGATTTCAGATGTGAAATTGACCTTGTATTTTGGGGATAAATCCTACTTGGGCATGGTGTGTAATCCTGTTTCTGTGTTGGTGAATTTGGTTTGGGATTTTTGTGTCTGTGTTTTTTGGAAATAGTATTCTGTAGGGGTTTTTGTTTGTTTTTATTGAGTTTTGCTTTTGTGATGTCCTCGTTTGGCTTTGCTGTCAGGGTAATACTGGCCTTAGAGAACGAGATGGGACGTGGTCTTTCCTGTCCTCTGACTGTTTGTATGGGATTTTTTTTCTTCATTAGATATTTTGTACAGTTCACAGACGAAGACATGTGAGCCCGCACTTTGTGGGAAGACTTTAAATTACTAACTGTATATTCGTTCACTTGTAAATCTGTATAGATTCTGTTTCTTTCAGGGTCTGTTGTGCTAATTTATATTTTCCTAGGCATTTCTGCATTTCACCAAAGTCGCCTCATTTGTCAGCACAGAGTCACATTACGTGCTGTTTCCTTGTGGTCCTTTAAATTCCTGCCACGTAGATAGTGATGTCCCCTCTTCCATGTCTGCTATTGGTAATTTGTGTTCTCTTCTTTTTTAGGTCATTCTAGGTAAAGCTGTATCAGTTTTGTTGATCTTGTCAAAGAACCAGCTTTGGGCTTTAATATTTTTCTAGGTGGTGGTTTTTGCTGTTACACTGATTTCTGCTCAGATGTGTATCACCTGCTACCTCCCCCTTGCTGTAGACTTCATTTGCTCTTCTGTTCCTGTTTCCCCAGGTGGAAAGCTTAGATGATTGATTTTTAAACTTTTGTCCTTCTTTTCTGAATAGGTGTTTTAAAGCTATACAGTTCCCTCTAAGCACTGAAGTTATGCTGTTTTCATTTACTTCCAAATGCCTTCTCACTTCCCCTGTACTTTTTTCTGGAAAATTTCCAAAACTGTTGGTTTCTAATTTAATTCCTTGTGGTCAGTGAACAAGATTTTCTCTTTGTCTTTAGCTTCTGATAGTTTCGGGGTGGTGTGTCTAGGTCAGGGTCTCTGTCTTGAATCCTCTGAAGTTTATTGAAATTTGTTTTAGGGCCTAGAACATGGTCTGTTGTGGTACATGTTCGGTGTACACTTGAAAAGAGTGCGTATTCTGCTGTTACGGGACGGCGTGTTCTGTAAGTGTCAAGCAGAGTGAGGTGATAGATAGCATTCAGGTTTTCTGTATCATTACTGACTTTCTGTTTTATTCTGTCAGTTGTTGATAAGTAGGATATTGAAGTCTTCAACTCTAAATGTAGAGTTGTCTGTTTCTTTCATTTCTGTTAGGTTTTTCTTCCTATAACTCTTTTAGGTATATGCATGCATTCATGGTCATTTTACCTTCCTGAAATGCTGACCTTTTTTTATCATGATGATCATGAAGTGTTCCTCTCTGTCTCTAGGAGTATTTCTTGGCTAAAAGTCTGTTTTGTCTAATGTGAATATAATCACCCTCAAATGGCTACTCTGAGCACAGCATATCTTTCTGTCCTTTTACTTTATTTTTACTTCTGAATCTAAAGTCGAGTCTTTTGTGGAGCACATAGTTGCTTTGTTCAATCTGTCAACCTCTGCTCTTTGTTGAGAGTCTTTAGTTTTCCTATTTCATGTAATTATTGGAACGATTAGATTTAGTGTGTCACTGTGCTAGTTTCCTATTTATGTCATTGTTTCTTCTTTCCTGCTTTCTTTTATGTTAAACACTTTTTGCCTTCACCATATTAATTTCTGTGATTTTTTAAAAAATGATATATTTGAATTATTTTCTTAGTGATTGCTCTGAGGATTATAATATGCATTTTATTACAGTCTACTTCAGGTTCATACTACCTTAATTCCAGTCAGTATATCATCCTAACTCAAACACGTCTCCCATTTCCCCGCTCCCTTTGCGCTGTTACATACATTATACCACGTAAAGTTACATACACTACAGCCAGTGTATCAGGTGTGTACAGTGTTGTAATGTTTGCTTTATACAGTCTGGCCTCATTTAAGAAATTGACTAGAAGGAAGACACAGTATTCAGCCAGTCTTGTGTATTCCCCCACCTGTTTGCTGTCCCCCGCCGCTTCCTGTCTTCCCCTGCCTTTGCATTACTGTCTGCAGTCTTTCTCTTTTAACCTGTAGAACTTCCTTTGGTGTTTTTTGTCGGGCAGCTCTGCTGGTGGTGGCTTTTCTCAGTGTCACTTATTTGGGAATGTCTTTATTTTGCCTTCATTTGGAAGGGTAGTTAAGCTGAATATAGAATTCTTGGGGCCTTTTTTTGTGTGTGTGTGTGTGCTTTGAATACGTCATTGCCCTGGTTTCTGCTTGTCCATTGTTTCTGATGAAAAGTCAAGCATTAATTGTATTGTTGTTCCCTTATGCATGTTACCTTGTTATTTTCCCACTGGTTTTAAGATTTTTCTCTGTCTTAGCTTCCAGAGTTTCAACAACTGTATCTCTAAGGGTCTCCTTGTATTGACATTAGTTGGGCTTTATCAAGCTTCTTAAATGTATAAATAATTACTTTTCATCTTACTTGGAATGTTTTCAGCCATTATTTCTTAAACATCTCTTTTTTTTCCCTCCCCCTCTCTCTTTCCTCTTAATCTTTTTGCTCTGTTCTTCACTTTGGATAAAGTCTGTTGATCTCCCAAAAATTCACTGATTCTTTCTTCTCCCCTCTCAAATCTGCTGTTGTTCACCTAGTGAATTTTTCGTTTCACTTTGTTTTGCAGCTCTAGAGTGTTTGCTCTATGTTGGTAGGCTCTATTTCTTTGTTATTCCCCATTCTAATTGGCATCATGTTTTCCTTGAGTTCTTTAAACATGTTTTTTAAATGTACTTATAAAGGTTGATTTGAAGTCTTTTTCTGCTACATCCAAATTATGAGTGAACTGAGAGATGGTTTTCATTGACTATTTTAATTCCTGAGTGTGACTCATACTTTCTGGGTGTGTGTGTGTGTTTCAGAATTTTAATTTTTTCCCTGAATTTATTGAGGTTGTTTTGCGAGTGTGTGTGTGTATGTTTTAAGTCACTTGCCTGAATGCCATCCAGGGAACTATGGCCACGGATTTCTCTGCTCAGCTCCCTCCATCCCAGTTCTTACCTTGATTTGTGGCCTGACTTTCTAGGGGTCACTCTTGCGTCTGCATAGATTGTGAGTCCGGTTTTGGTCAGAGGCTGTGGTCAGATGCCTCGAGCCCGTAGGCTTCCACCCTCTGCACTGGGTTTGGGTTGGGTTGGGAGTGCACTCAGAGCTCAGGCGGCCCCCAGGCCTGCCGGGTTTCACTCTGTGCCGGCCCCCTCGAGGGCCTCCTGGACACGTGGCAGGTGGGCTGCTCCTCAGGCCCCGGGGGCCGCCTCACTTCCAGGCTCCCCCTTCACATCTCTGCCTGTCCCGCCATTGTCGCTCGCTGCTGCTGGACTTCAGCCCGGGCCGGAGGGCCGCCGCCTCTTCTGCCTTCTGCTTCACGTCGTGCCAGTCCCCCTGCCCGCTAAGCTTCAGGCTTTCCAGGCCAGCCCCGCGCTGGGGGGGCCCCTCGCTGCCGGAGCTGGGGGGCAGCAGGCGCGGGCAGCACGGCCACCGGCCTCCGCCGGGGGCACTCAGCTCAGCGGTTCTCATGAGTACCTGCTTCTCAACCTGATGGTTGCCTCTGGATTCCTAGGGCCCTGAGATAGCTGTTTTGGACAACTTTGCCAAGTTTTATGGTTGTTTTTTCAGTGGAAAGGGTTTGTCAATCTCTTCTTTCCCCTCTTGTGGGCCTGATTTCTTCTACTGAGGTCATCAGACGTGACTGACTGACCCCGCTTCAAAACACTTGGCTTCTGGACCCACGTCTTAGTCCCCCTCCAGTGCCGCTCCTCGCTCTTCCTGCAAGTCCCTGCCGGCTTCTCCTGTCCGGTCTGCCTTCTGCGTGGCTGAGTGTCTCAGGGCCTGGTCCTGGAACTCCTTTCCATCCTCACCCACACTTCGCTCCCTGCCTGGTCTCACGGGTTTAATGACTTGTGATGCCTGCGAATCGCAGGCTTCTGTCTCTAGCCCGCAGTCCCCATGTCTGAGTCAAATGACCTCCTCCCTATCTCCACTTCACGTGTTTAAAACTGAGTTCTTGTATCTCCTCGCATCCCAGTGAACGTCAGCTCTGTCCTTCCAGTTACTCAGGCCAAGTGTCTTGCTTGGCCAGCGTTCTTCACTTTCCCGCACAGCTTGTATTCGGCCCATCGGGGGGTCTTATTAACACTTCTTTGAAAGTAGATCCCAGATCCAGCTGCTGCTCACCGTCTCTCTTCCATCACTGCTGAGTCCAAGTACCACTTCTCTCTCTAGGATGATCACGGCACCTGCTGGTCCTCGTTAATTCCACAAAGTGGCTGGTGTTGTAATTCTGAAATTACTTGCTTCTGCCCAGGACCTTTCTGTGGCTTCCATCTTGCCGAGAGCAAACCCCAAGCAGAGCTGGGCTGCAGGGCACTGAATGGAGCCCTCCCCCTGCCCCCAGCCTCCCTGGCCTGGTCGACCCCATTTTCCCCGTTACCCCCACCCACCTGAGCCTCTGTGGCCTTCTCGCTGCTCCTCACACACTCCAGGCACACCCTGCCTTGTGTGGGGTTCACGTCGGCGTCCCCCGGCTGCATGTTCTCGGTGACCACTGGCTCACCCCCTCCTGAGCCACCTCTCCATCTCCCTGTCCTCTCCCTGTGGTTTTTTCATCTAAACGATTATATGTACTTAATGCAGTTCCCATTTATTAATGTGCCTGACCCCTTTCACTTGCATGTAACTGCCAAGATAGAAGGCAAGACCGTTTTTGTTTCCTACTGTATCCTCGGTAAAAGCAGGGTTGTAGGGACTTTGTACCTGTTGGTGGACTTGGTGGTTGGATTGACTCCAGGCAGCAGAACTGGACTTTAAAACCCATCGGGTGCCAGGGCCTCCCGCCAGGCCAGCAGCACCTCGAGACCAGAACCTCTTCCTTGGCAGACTCCGAGTCTCCCATCCCACGATCACCTCTAGGTTGTTGGGTTTTGTGTAAACATTGTATGTGCCCCCTCCACCCCAGCAGTCTCCCTAAATGGGCTTTGGGGGAAACAGAAAGGGACCCTTCCCCACAAAAACTGCTCATCACCCCTGGTCCAGGACACACCGTCCCTGATACTCATGTTACTGGGGAAGAAACTAGACTTTCAGTCCCTCTTCTGCGCCAACCCCTAGTGTCCCTCCCTGGCGTTACATCAGATGTGGCGTCACAAGGCGGCTTCCGTAATAACATCAGGCTGGGATCTCTGTGAAGGAGTCGAGACTTGGGTTTCTGGCCAGAGCAATTATGTTCTGGCTCCTAAATGATGCACTTGTTTGCTGCTGGTCTGTGTGCAGGTGTATCCGTGTGTGGTGTTGCAGTCTCCCCTGAGCTGCCTTCGTCCCGGAGCGGGCTTTTCCCTCTGGTGGGTGTGCTCATTCCTGTTAGTGGGGCACTTGGGAGGTTTCCAGCGCAGAGCTGTCCTCTCTGTGAGTCAGCTGGTCATTCCTGAGAAAAGTTTTCACCAAACTGCATCCGTGAAATCAGTCACAAACGTTACCTCTGCTGAGCACTAAGTGTGCGCCTGGGGTCTTCGTACTTGACCTCATCTTGCTGTGTCTTGGCATTTAGGCTTGGCTTTCTTTGTAGCACATTTAGATTTTAAAATGAGTACTTTGGCAAAGTTTTTTATAGTTTAAGATATATGGATGTTTGCCTGTAGGGCTGTAGTTTCTAACTTTGCTATTTTGTTATGAGAATATAATGAAAGAGGAAAGTCTCCAACTCAGAAATCCTTGCTTATCTGTTCTCACTTCCTGAACAGTTTGGTCTTTGTCTCTATCCGTTTAATAAAGCCAGACAGCAAAGCACAGATCCCAGCATTCCGACTCAGGACAGGAATTTCTTTATTATTAATCAAGCTCTCTATTTAAAATAGCTTTTTTGGTTTGTGTTGTCAGTGAAAAATAACAAATGCTTTATTCTATTTTGAGGTATCTGAAGAATGATACAGTTGCTATGAAATATGCTTTTGTAGGTTTTCAGTTGTAGCAGCTGTGGGGGAAGTTGTGATTCACCCTTGTTTACACAAGAGACACACATAGATTCAATCCACTTGGTGGTTTGTTTGTCAAGTGTGCCAGAAGCAAGTGGCTTCATTTGTACCAGACACCGTCCCACTCTTACTCAGAACAAAATGCCAGAACTGTGACTTACTGGTAAAATTTCTAAATGGCTTAACCTTAAAAAAAAAAAAAACAAACAAACCCTGAATCCATTTTCACTTGTGTAAGGCATGTAAGTAAAAGCGGATAGACACGGTGGGAGGAGGACGCAGGTCCCTGAGGGCCTGTCTGCCGGGAGCATTTCTTTCACTCCGGGTTCCTCCAGCCTGAGAGCTGCTGGGCGTTTTCCCGTTAAGTTTGTTAAGTGAGGAGTGACCGGTTCGGTAGGTACCTGGATCGCAAGTGTGCGGTGGTTCTGACAGATGTCGCACGCGTGTGACCGCCGTCCTGACGGAGGAAGAACGTGCCCCGCTCTGCTCCCCCAGCCACGGACACCCCCGCTGCGATCCTCACCACGGGCGGCCGTGCCTCCCGCGGGCCCTCGAGCAGGTGGAGTCACGCACGTGTGCGCCCCGTGTCTCGCTTCAAGGACTCAGCGTGACGGGGCTGGACTCCCCCGCGTTGGTGCCGGGTCGGCGGTGCAGCGGTCGTGCTGCGGGCCGCGTGCGCGGTGGGTGCGCTTTCGTTCTGCCCATCCCTCCGCCGTCCAGTTGATGGTCCCTGGGCCGGCTCCGTCTCTGGCTGCTGGATGAAGCTGCCGGGAACGTTCTCCTGCAGGCCTTTGTGTGGACGTGTGTTCCCGAGTCTCTTGGGCAGATGCCTGGGAGTGGAGGGGCTCGGGTGCGTGTGTGTCCCAGGATCCGCCGCGCGACTTTCCACGCTCACCCGTGCTGACGTGAAAAGAAGCCGACCGCCAGGTGTCGTCCAGCAGAGCCCGGCTTATTTGGGATCAGCAAAGCAGCGCATTTCAGGGTCTCCGCCAGACAGGCCGCGGGTGAGTCCCCGCCTGCGACGGAAGGAGAAGCTTTTATAGAGGAGACGGGGGTGGGCGGGCTCAGCATACAGCCCCTGGCTTCTCATTGGCCGAGTCCTCCCGGGAAAGAAGAGTCTTCTCCTGTTGGCTCCGCTGTCGTCACAGGGGTAAGAGCTCCCCCTGCTGGTCTCCCGACCCTATTAACAGAGCTTTCTGGTGATTAATGTTTCTTACCAGCGGTGAATGAGAGTTCCAGTTGTCCTGCGTCCTCATCAGCATTTACAATTGTCGTCTTAATTTAGCCATTATAGCAAGTCTTAAATTTAGGTAACACAGCCCTCCAACTTTGTGCTTCTTTCAAGGTTGTTTTGTCTTTTCTACATTCCTACCTTTGACATATAAAATTTTAGACTTTTGTCAACTTACGTTAAAAACCTCTAGGATTTTTGATCAGGATTTTGTTGCATCTCTGTATCAATTTAAGAAAAATTGGCAACTAAATAATATTGAGACTCTCAATTTATAAACGTAGTGTATCTTTCAGTTTATGGGTATTCTTTAATATCTCTAAGCTATGTTTTGTCGTTTTCAGCAGACATTTTAGACATTTTTATTTATTCCTGATATTTTGCTCTTTGATTATATTGTAAATGGAGAGTTAAAACTTTTCATTTTTAGTTGTTTAATACCACTATTTATAAAAAAACACTTGACTTCCTAAAAATTTTGACATTCACTCAATTTTTCAAAATTTAACCCTGTGGCTTAATTGAGCTTGCTTATTTTTCCTAGTAATTATTGTAGATTCCTTTGTTTCTGAGTTCTTAAAATCCGGAATGAATATTGACTTTCCTCAACGATTCTTTAGTTATTAAGAAAATTAAAACAGTTCACCTGCCCACTACACAGCCTTTGGTGAACGTTGTTCGGCTTGCCACCCTGCTGTCCGTCCATCAGTCCATCTTATTTGTTGACACGTTTTAAAGTACGTGCTGACATCCATGCATTTCCCCCTAAAGAACTTCGTTTAGCACACATTTCATTAACCTGAATTCCGTATTTGTAGTTTTTTCTTGTGATGTAAAATTTCCTAGTAGTGCAGGGCACTTAAATACTGTATGAGTCGCTGAGCTTAACAAAGGCGTCTGCCAGTGCCCCCCAAGGCTGGAGTCAGGGAGCCGTCTCCCCGGAAGGTTCGTGGCTCCCCTGTCCTAGTCAGCTCCCTACCAACCTTTGTTTTTGCTTTTTTTCAGTAATAGTTGTTTGGGGGTTTTGTTTTTGTTTTGGGGGGCTTGTTTAAGACTTTTCACTTAAGTAGAAGCATACAGTGAGTATTCTTTTGAGTAAGGGTTTTGGTTCAGCATAATATTTTGAGACCCACTCAAGTGTCTGCACGTCTCACTAGTTAAGTTCTTGCTGAGATTATTGTACTGGCATATAACAGGTGGTCCAGTTATGTGGACTGTTTCTAGTTTGGGTCCATCGTGAACAGAGTTGCTATAAATAGTTTTTGTGCAAGTCTTTCTGGAGATGTATGCTTTCATTCCTTTTGGGTAGGTAATTAAGATTGGAACTGCTTCCTGGGTCATAGGGCAGGTATTTGTTTAGCTTTATAAAATGCTGTCAGGCCTTTTTCCAGAATGGCTGGACCGTTTTTAAATCCTGCCATCGGCGTATGAATGTGCCAGCTGCATGTCCCTGGTGTTTTTCCATTGTAGCCACTCTGATGGGTATTTTGTAGCATCTCTTTGTCTTTTTAACTTGCATTTCCTCACAGATGATGACATTCATCACTTTTTAATGTGTTTACTGGTCATGCACGAATCTGTTGGTCGGCGTGTCAGCAGCCTCCCTCCCAAGAGCCCCGGTGTGGTGTCACCACCAGCACGGGCGGCCAGTTCACCCCAACAAACCGAGGGGCCTTCTTGCCGTGGAAAGGTTTGCAGGACTGTGTGGGCAGTAGCTTCTGTCTGTTCAGCCCCAACAGGAAAAAGGAGGCCCGGCCCCTTCCTGGGCTCTGGGGACTGGCGGCGGTCTGGCCTCACTTGGGCGTTGTCCTCCTCAGCCCTTGAGCCAGGCCGACTCCCACATCTGTGTCCTTTGAGGCCAGACCTAGCAGACTGGGGTCGGGTCAGTCCCGGGTGCTGTTGATGCACACTGGAGCGGGCAGCCCCTTCTGAAAAGTGGCTGCTGTTGGTTGGCTGTTGCTGCCAGGCCCTCTTCCGCCTGTCCCAGGGAGGTCTGTGACTCTCAGACCTGGCGCCCCCTTTACAGACCGGTCAGTTTGAAATCGGTTCCTAACACAACAGGAAGGGCCCAGTGCACTCGGTTGTTAAGTGGAGACGCCGCGTTGAAAACTAGACACTTCGGCATCTTGGCTTCATGTGAAAAGCTTCAGGAATCCATATCTCCCACTCTTCCCTAAATAAGCACAGCCACTGACTCGGGGGGACCGCTGACCCCCAGGATTCCCCCAACGTGCCCGGGGCTGGTTCTCCATGGTTCAGGGAAGCCGGGGCCCGATGCTCTCTGCTCAGATGCTCCGCTCGTTGGGCAGAGCCCCTGGAGTCTTCCTCGGGGATGGCAAAGCCCTGTTTAATTACATGTTGGATGAAACAGGTTGAAGTGACGTCTTCGCAGGGGACTAAAATGTCACTCTGGGACCTGCCAAGCAGCGCGGGGTGGCTCCAGCTCCCGCACCTGCCACACAGAACATCTGTTAACGCCCCCCTCCCCACAGCTGTTACCGTCATTCCGCAGTGCAGACGAATGCCACCGGGCTGGCTGGGTGGGCGCACTGGATGGGCTGGACTGCCTGCTGTCAGGCACTGCCTCCAAAAACAAGGGCAAGGCCGCTACTGGGACTGTGCCAGCCGGAGAGCCGCGGTCGAGCGCCCGCGTGGGGGCCTGGCCGCCGTGATCAAGGCGTTCCCACGCCGGCATGCGCGCCGCGGGACTGAGCTCGCAGGTGGGATGCATGTCCCTCCCGCAGACACGGTGACCCGGAGACCTTGACGTGTTCCAGGAAAGTCAAGCAGTAGGTCCCGCCGCCCTCCGAAGACTGGGGTTCTCTCCAGAGTGAGGCTGCGCCGGGTTACTCAGGGCGGGTCCCTGGACGGCTGCTGGGCTTACTGTGTGTGCCTCCCGCAGGCCAGAGCAGAGAAAACGTGGTAGGAAGTTTGTCCCCGTGAAGACACGTCAGCCCTGGAGGGGTCCCCGCCGCGGGCCAGGACAGATCCACGCCGTCACTGATGCGTCCTGCGTGCCTGAGTGCGTGCCCGGAGCAAGAGGGAAAATGAGTTCAGGAGCTGAGGAGCCGCCTGGTTCCCTGAGATGGCCCTGGTGGCTTGTGGGGTTTGCTCAGCCCGCTGCTGCAGGGCCTGGGAGGACCGCTGAAGGACAGGGTTGCAGTGCTTCTCCCTGATGGTAGAGTCACGCTGGTAGTCGCTTTACTTACGAGCTGAATGATACAGGTTGGATGGACGTGGTCCCAGCCTGGGCTGGTCGGAGTGGCTGACGGAGTGGTATACACAGAGGGCAATTTCCCAGAAGCCACGCAGTGTGGAAACCAGGGGTGGACACTGTCGGGAGACAGTTCTCGAGGGATCCCTTGCATCTCTGTGTGTCTTGGGAGCCGAGACTCTGACCGCATTTGCTCTGGACTTGGTATCTGTGTAGCAAACAGTTGGAGACAAAGCTGGTGTCTCCCTTCAGGCCTCCGCCTAGGTTTGCCTACAGCTCTGGGTGGCAGAGAGAGGACAGGCGTGCTCACCGGCCATTGGGAAGTTTCTGGTTCCTCTCCTGTAACCCCCCGCACGAGCTGCTGTCTGCCTCCTGGCCCTCCTTCTGTTGCCCTGCAGAAATGGGGCCCAGGTAGCTGGTACAAGCGGAGGCTGATACTCTGACAGTTGCTCTTGCTGTGAGTAATTTTTTTTTTCTCTCTGATGAGGAGTCTTCTAAAAACCAGCATCCATGAAAATGTCAGCTTGCAATAGCTAACTTGCTAGATGGCAAATAGGTGAAATTTCAGACCCTTCATGGCTCTTGAAGGTCGGCTGCCGGAACTTCCTTCAGCTCTTGTTCCTCTAAAAATATCTTTATTTCATCTCTGCCTTTCTTTAAACAGCTTTTTTTTTTTTAAAAGAAAAGATGAATGCACATACCAGACAGATCACCCATTTAAATTGCTCAGTTCAGTGGCTGTTTATACAGCATTGCATCCGTCAGCACAGTCAGTTTTAGAACAATTTCATCACCTCAGAAAGGCATCCAAATCCATTAACTCTCACCCGCCTCTTCTGCCTTCCCTCCCCACCAGTACCCTGCCCCCAGCCCTAAGCAACCACTGATTTGTTTTCTGTCTCTAAAATCACCTGTTCTGGGCGTTTCTTACAGATGGAATCCTGTGTGGACTTTTGTGACTGGCTTCTTTTGCTTAGCATAATGTTTTCAAGGTTCATCCACGTCGTAGTAACTGTCAGTACTTCGTTCCTTTTCATGGCCGAATAATATTCCCTCACAGAGCCGTGCTATTTTGTTTACCTGTTCATTGGCTAATAGACATTTGGATTGTTTCCACTTTTTGACTGTTACGAATAATGCTGATATAAACATTCATATACAAGTTTTGGTGAGGACACAAGTTTTCTTTCTCTTGAGAAGACTCCTAAAAGTGAACTTGCTGGGCCATGGGGTAACTACCTGTAACTGTTGGAGGGGCTGCCGCACGGGTTTCAGAAGCGGCTGCGCCATTTTACATCCTCACCAGCAGCGTGTGAGGGTTCCAGTTCCTCCACATACTTGTCAGCACTTACCTGTCTTACTTTAGCCATCCTGCTGATTTCTTCTTTGGCCCATTGATTATTTAATATGGGTTGTCTAGTTTCCACATTTGTGAATCTCTCAAATTTTTCTATAAATAGTTTTCAATTTCACCCAGTTTTATTGAAGGTAAGACTTTGTATGATTTCAATGTCTTTAAATTTATCAAGGTTTGTTGTGTGAGATAGCATGTGGTGTGGTCTCTGCTGGGGAACAGTCCATGTGCGCTTGGAAGGAGCGTGTTCTGCTGTTGTTGGGTGGACGGCCCATGGATGTCTGAGGTCTGGTTTGGGTTTGGTCTTATTCGGGTCTTCTGTTTCCTTGTTCGTCGTCTGTTTGCTCTGTCCACTACTGAACGTGGGCCTTGAAGTCTTCAACTATTATTGTTGAATTGTCATTTCCCCCGTTGCTTTGATCGGTTTTAGTTTCACGTGTTCTGTGTACACACGCTTATCACTGTTTTATGTTACATTTCTGTATGTTAGAGATCCAGCAGTAAAGTCACATACATACTATTTTATACAGTTGCTTGTTAAATAAGAAGAATGCAGAAAAACAGGCATTTTAAACTTTTAGAATTACATAAGTCCCTTTACTAGTCTTGATTTTTGTTTTTTTGTGTGAATTCTGATTGGCCAGCTTCCAGCCTGAATATCCTTAGTATTTCTTGTAAACAGTTCTGCCAACAACAAATTCTGTTTTCGTTTATCTGAGAATGTCTATGCTGTGTTCTCATTTTGAGGGGCAGGGGTCGTCTGCAGGCTTTTTAGAGCAGTTTTACGACTCACAGCTAGTGGAGCAGAGAGTTCCCCTCTGCTCCCTGTCCGCCCGCACGTGAACAGCCTCTCCCACCATCAGCACCCCAACCACAGTAAGACACTGGTTGCTAGGATCGGTGAACCTACGTTGACAAGTCAGTATTGCACACAGTCCATAGTTCACATTAGGGTTCACCCCTGATGTTGTACACTCTGTGGGTTCTGACACATCCATAATGACATAGATCCACAGTCGCACAGAATAGTTCCACTGCCCTAAAAATCCTGTGCTGTACGTACTCGTCCCCTCTCGCATCCCAGCCTTGATGAACACTGATGTTTTCACTGTCTGCATGATTTTTCCTTTTTCAGAATGTCATAGTTGGAACCATACAGTAGATAGTCTTTCCTGTTTCCATTTTTTGAAAGATAGGATTGCTGGATATAAGATTCTTAACTGACAGTTTTTTGGTTTTAATACTTTGAATATGTCATCCCACTGCCTTCCGCCTGCACTGTTTCTGATGAGAAGTTAGCCATTCATCTTCCTAGAATTTCCTTGTACGCGAGGGGCTGTCTTCCTCTTGCTGCTTCCAGATTGTCTCTTTCCTGGTGACTTTCAGTAGTTTGACTGTGCTGTGTGTTTGTGGCTCTCTCTCTGAATGTGTCCTCTTTGGTTTGTTGAGTTTCCTAGACGTGTAGATTATTGTTTTCGAGTAAACATGGAAAGTGTTTATGTCAATAAATGCGGAAGCCATTATTTTTTGGGTCTTTCTCGGCTCCTTCCTCTCCCGTCCTCCTTGTACTCCCACTACACGTATATTGCTCTGCTTGAAGGTGTCTCCCATTTTTCTTCGGTTCTGTTTATTTTCGTTCTATTTTCTTTCGTTTGTTTGGATTGCATAATCTCTACCCACCCTTTTTTTCCAGGTTGATTGGTTTTTCTGCCAATTCAGATCTACTGTTGAGAACCTCTAATTCGTTTTTCCTTTTAGTTGTCCATTTCAACTCCAGAATTTCCATTCGGTTCTTTTTGCAATTTCTGTCTCATTAATGATATTCTTTGTTTAATGTGATACTGTATTTACACCTTTCTTTAATTCTTTGACTTATTTGAAGTCTTGTTTCCACTACTGTGTGAAGCCTTGATGTGCCCCCCAGGGGTCACGGCCGTGGACAGCACGTGGCCGCCCGGGAGGGACAGCAGTTCCATCTCTGACTCTCCCCCTGGTCTCTCTAAGCTGCTGCTTTGTTTGGTGTCACACCTGGCCTGTTGGCCTCCCCTGATCACTGGCTGGTCACTGGGCTATTTTCGACACACCCAGGTGCGTAATTGCTCGTCAGTCTGATTCAGTAGATTGGGGCAGGGTGGCATTGAGGCCAGTCTTTGAGGTTGGTTTTTACCCCAGGCACGCTCTTCGCCATCTCTCTTTCTGATTCTCCATGGTGAACTAGGTGAGCGGTGGTTTAGCTTGTTGCTCTTAATTTATCATTTTCAAGAGCATCCTTAGGTTTAAAACTTCCCACGCTCTGTCTCAAACAAAGTTCTTGTAGGGAGCAGCTCTCTTGTCTTACAGGTTTTCTCCCCAGGCAGTCTCTGAGCCACTCTTCTGGGTGCTGGGTGTGGTGTAGCCGCTGGTCTTCTCGGCTTGCCTCTCCCAGCATGGAACCTGTACCCCAGTATGACTTGGGGCAAGAGCTGTCAGAGTTCCTGCATCCTGGCCCTGCTACCACGGGGGAAGGGCCTCTAATGGGTCCCGGGCCAGGCAGAGAAAGGAGCTCCTGGTCCCCGCGGCAAGCCTGGCTTGGGGGCAGAGCGGCGGGGGTGCCTGTGTTCTTGGCCGAGCCCACCCCAGGTGAGCCCCTGCCACACTGAGCTGGGGCGGGGGGAGGGAGGAAGTGGGTCGGGACTCAAATGTCAAGACTTTCTCTGTGCTTGTCGACTGTTAGTAAACTTTCTTGAGTAATGTTTCTTCATTTGCTCTGTGGCCTTAGGGCCATTTTCAGACGCTTAGGCTGGTGTGGTTTTGAGGGGACGGGGTCTGTTTCAGTTGGTTGTGGGGTGTCTGCAGAGCTCCTGATGACACCGACCTGGAGGTGGGGTCTGCCTTGCTCTTGAAGCCTGGTTTCCCCTGGAATTCTGAGCTGACAGTCCCTTCCTTCGGTGGAGGTGCGTTTCCTTGTCTCCTGGCCTCCGTGGTTGTGGCCCTGTGTGTGTCTTTTCACAGCCTCACTCCACCAGCCGGTTTGTGTTTTTCTTATCTTGGTTTTTTTAGGCTTGACTGTGATGTTATTAGCGTGATTTATGCTGACCACCTGCTTTCCTTCTAAAACTCTGGGGTTTTGATACATGCTGGGCCGAGAGGGTGTGAGCAGCCTCCAGTGCAATCCTGGGTGCTGAGGCTCTGAGGAGATTGTCTGGTGACAGCTCGCTGCTGGAGGAACAAAGCGTGTCCTGGGTGTCCTGGGTGACCCCCCTGGCGGCTTGCGCTTGGCTCCCCCGGACCTCACCCCACACCCTTTCCCTTTGCTGGTTTCCTCTGGGGCCATCCTCCCGCAGTGAATCACAGCCACAGGCGGGACTGTGTGCTGGGGCCTGGGGCGGGCTCGGTGCCTCCAGCACGCCAGCTGCTGCGTTCCCGGCCTGCTGCCATTCCTGGCCTGCTCAGCTTTCGAAGGGGTTGTCTGTTGTTTCAGGGGCTTTCCCTTCCATGCGGCCCTCATGCCCGGGGTCCCCTCCCCTCCACTCCTGCTTCCATCCCCTGAGCCCGTAACACTGTGCTTTCTGCCGAGTTCTAGGGGTGCAGGAACCACTGGGTCCCCTCGTTTCAGGGGCCCACCTCCACCCCCGGTTTCCATAGGCCTTTGGTTTCTTTCCAGTGTCGTCAGATAGCTAGGTGAATATCATTCCTGTTTCTTGAAGTGGGAGGATGTATCTGCCTGTGCTTTTCAATAGTTAACAACTGCTGTTAGTAGCGACGGCAACTTGTCCTTTTAGGCGTCAACACAACCTTCTCATGGCTGGTGGGAGCCTCTTCCTCATCTAAAGGGCTGTTGCTTTTCCGGGGCCCACCAGCATTCTCTGACGTGAGCAGGGTTCTTACTGGTTCTTTTTTCCCTAGTGACGCTCTGTTGTTCCCGGTTAACTGGGCACTGGCGTCAGACTTAAACCTGAGAAAAGCTTTCTGTGTTGCCTCTGTTTCAGAGTCATCCTGGGAGCTGCACCCTCTGTTCTGGGAGGGACCAGAGCACGGCCGGTTACCGATGACGGTGCAGGCGTCAGGCTTCGCCTCTTGCAGCTCCTTTGCAACTTTGGTCTTTTTCTTGTGAGCGTGTATATTTGCATGCCTTGCCCTGATCTAACTTCTCAGGCCGTTTGGTATTTTAACTGCAGCAATAGCTTTGTCCCTCGTCTTCCTGAGCTCTTTAACCAGGGTGGGGTTCTCTGCGGGGCTTTGCTCATAGGGTAGTGACCTGCATCCATCCTTTTCTGTGTCCTGTGCAGCCCCCAGCACATCCCAGCCCACCCCTGCGCCCCGAGACTGCAGGGCGGGGGGGCGTTCAGAACGAACCTTTCGGATTCATCTCACTGCTCCGTAAACCTTCAGAGGACTTCATACTGTTACAGAAGCCTGGTTCTGCTGCTTTGACATTGCAATTTTTTTTTTAGATTGAGTTTTAGAAGGAAATCCTAACAAAAAGAACTTTTGTCTGCAATTCTGTGCTTTCATGAAGAATTTGTTTTATAAAATTCTTTGCATTGAAATTCTGTAATTAGAAGTGGATGCCTGCATACACATTGAGAAAGAGTTCATGGTTACTGGTTTTCAGAACCATGTTATTAGTGGGGCGGGGCAGGGGTGGTGCTGGAACCGAAGGGGGAGGAGCTGAAGACCCACGGAGAGATTTACTTATGTGTTGTCTTGTGAGCAAAGCTTCCTCTCGCACCATCCACAGAAGTGCTCTGGAAGTCGTTTTCTGCTTAATACTCTAGTAAAACCTTGTTGAATCCAGGTGATGTGCCTCTTTGTGGGAGATGAATTTATTTTAGCCACACGGACTAGGAATCAGCACGGCTTCACTTTTAAGCTTTCACAGTGGGGAGGACATTTGTCCTTGAATTGGGGAGGGGGTCCCCGTTTAGTGTGAAGTTGGTACAAGGGGCCTGTGGTGGTTGTGGCCTGAACCTCTCGCCCCGTGTCCAGTGCCTGGCATGGCTCTTGTAGACCAGCCACTTCATGTGTGTGTCCGTGGGTTCAGCCATCTGTGTTGTCAGATTGAAGCCACGTCCCCCCGCAGGGCGGCCGAGCAGCATAGGGGGCCCCGAGTGCCCAATGTTCCTCCCCCGTCCAGCACTGGGGCCCACAGGCCGAGTCCAGGAGTGGTTGCCACAGTTTTCAAGTAGTTGAAGAAAGTCAGAAGTATAATATTTTCAGACATGTGAAAATGACGGAATCCTGACTTTAGTGTGCATAGATGGTTGTTTTCAGTGCCATCTCGTTTACGTGGCATCTGTGGCTGCCGTGGCAGGGTGGTGTGGTTGGGGGACCACGTGGTCCCTTACATAACATTTGTCACGCCACAGGCTCCCATGTGCCTCTTCCTGCCACCGAGGACACACAAAGCCCGTGTACGCCCCACGGCAGCTGCAGGGCCTTCCTGGGGGTGAGGCAGGGCCGTGGGGGGCTGGCCAGGGGTGGTTCTGGGGGAACACGGGCCTGGAGAGAGCACACAGACACAAGGAGAGGCGGGGAGGAACCTGTCCTCCCTGACCAGACCCTTGCTCCCGCTTCAGGGAAACTCATTCAAGCCAACTTAACGCTTCTGCGGTGGAAATTTATTTAGAAAGAAAATACGTATTTAAACAACACGGTTTGCTCTTAAGAGATAATCTCTTTACCCCTTGCATTTAGAACTTTCCAGTTATTTCTGCTGTGGAATTGATTTGCGTGGAATTTCCCAGAAATATGTGTCTTACTTAAATTGAAGTGCTCACGCCCCTAAACGTAACTCGTCACAAGCGGAGGAGTGAGGGGATCACTTCCAGAGCTCCCCGAGCTGCACGGGGGACCATGTGGCCCCCAGTGCAGGTCTGACGCCAGTGTCCCCCCTCGAGACCTGCTGGGCGTGAGGCCCGCCTCCTGCTGAAACAAGGCCTTTCTTTGCCTTTGACCCTTTTTGCACTGAAGCAGTAACGTGTATTTGACTGGAGACTTTCCTGGAGTTAAGGGCTTAAATTCTGTATACCCCAGGTGGATGTATTGGAGAGTTTAAGGAGGGTTTTGAGAGCAGGGGAAATGTTGGGGTGGGGTGGCGTGTATCTCCCATTATAAGCGTCTGCAGCTGGACTCGGTGGGCCTCTGCTGTTTTGCAATGTTGGAGAACTCGATACGTCGTCGTGTCACCTGACCTCACCTGTAACTTTGCCAGAGCTGTGTTGATGACCTTGACAACGGATGGACTTAGACCTTGCATCCTTAATTGAAGAGCTGCTTGCCGTGTGGCTGCAGGCTGCCACCTGCAAGGTGCGAGGCACGTGCTGCCTCCCGGGAACCAGGCTGTGGGTTTTGTGTTGCCTGGAGGGGTGCCAGCAGATTCCAAGTGTTTGTCCAGTAACGTGGGGGGCAGTATGTCAATATACTTTGTTCACACGAGTCATAGGCGATCTCCATTTACGCTTAGGATGTCGAGGTAGTAGAATTTGTCACAGTAATAACTGTGTCATGACAAGTCTGTGTGAATTCATAAAGGTGGTGTGGGGCGTGTTGATCATCAGATTCAAAGATTAACAGCATCTCCCTTTAAAGAGGACAGCGTAAAACTAGTTAAAACCTAGGTTTGAAGGTAAATAACCTGACTGATCTGTACCATTTTAGTACCAGTAGAGCAGTAAGTCCTCTGCTGAGCTTTTTAAGTTTAACCGAGTGCTTCTAAGTGACACTTGCAGTACGGACCACGTTTCCTGGGTGGGCGGGTCCGGGTCCCCCGCTCAGAGCTCTGCAGGCACCAGTGGCCGCGCTGTTTCTTGCGTGCTTGCTGTCGGTAGTCCTGAGGACGACCGGGCAGAAGGCTGGAGATCGACTGGTTCTGTTCCAGTTGCAACTGTGAAAACCAGCTCAGACTGTCAGTGTTCAGTGTAAAAGATAAAAGCCCCCTTTGAAGCACCTAAAAAAATAAGCTACCTAACGCACACCCATATATTCCGAGGATTTTGTTTGACCAAATTTCAAGGAAACTGCTGGAATCCCAAACACCGCGTTCCTCTTCTGTTTTCAGGCTTTCATGTCTGGGAGGCGGTCACCGTTGGCATCGCCTGTTGTGGTTTTTATGGTTTCTGCTGCTCCGCTGGCACTTTCTTCCCCAGATGACTTGTTTACACGCTTCTCTTCTCCTCTGCACACAGGTGGAAAGGATCGTCGACAAGAGGAAAAACAAGAAGGGGAAGACGGAGTACCTGGTTCGGTGGAAAGGCTACGGCAGCGAGGACGACACGTGGGAGCCGGAGCAGCACCTGGAGAACTGCGAGGAGTACATCCGCGACTTCCAGCGGCGCCACAGCGAGAGGCAGAGGGAGGGCGCGCTGCCCAGGGCCCCCCGGACCTCGCCCAACAGCGCGCGGAAGCAGGTCTCCAGGTCCACCAACAGCAGCTTCTCCAAGGCCTCCCCGAAGCCCCTCGTGATCGGCAAGGACCCCGAGTCCAGAAGCAGCGCCTTGTTTGCGGCCAGCCAGAAGTTCAGGAAGAACACGGCCCCGTCCCTGTCCACCCGCAAGAACATGGACCTCGCCAAGTCAGGGATAAAGATCCTGGTGCCCAAGAGCCCCATCAAGAGCAGGACCACGGTGGACGGCTTTCAGAGCGAGAGCCCCGAGAAACTGGACCCGGTCGAGCAGGCTCAGGAGGACACGGTGGCGCCGGAGGCGGCGGCCGAGAAGCCAGTGGGAGCTCTGCTGGGCCCCGGCGCCGAGCGGGCGCGGATGGGGAGCCGGCCCCGGATACACCCGCTGGTGCCTCCAGGGTCCGGCCCCGTGACTGCGGCCATGGCCTCGGGCTTAGCCGTGAACGGGAAAGGTGAGTGCCGGGGCAGCTCGAGGCCCGCCCGGGGATGCTCCCGGGTGGGGGCGCCCCCCCCCCCCCGGGGGCTGCTGCGGGCTCTGCTCTCGGCAGGTGCCGTCCACGGGGGCCTGGGGGCTTTCGCCAGCCTGCCCCTTCTTTACTTGGAGGCTTCGGCCTTGGCCTCTGAAGTCAGCCTGGGCTGTCTGTCTCATAACCGTCCACCCCTGCACCAGCACGTTGACTTGATTTAAACAGTGTCTCACTCTCAGTCATTTACGGGTTTTTTTACCGCTGGTTTCGTTCTGAAGCCACCTACATCAAGGCGTCTCTCAGGCCCCGGCTCTCATGCTCGGAGCCCGTCTGGCTTTTCTGAGTGTGACCAGTATTGATCATAGTCACGATCCTTGTTTTGCTGACCCCTCTCGATGACCAGAAATGCCTTTCACTGAGGGTCTCGTTGCTGAATGCAGCCTCGGGGACCTGGGCTTGTCTCTGAAACAGTCGACTGTTGGGATCTCTTTTTCAGAGGAGTCCATCAGCATGTTGGTGTTTTCTGTTTTATTTTCCCTGTTCCTGCCCCTGGGGGTCTGGTGGCCTCCCTGACCCTGAGACAGCACAGCTGGGACCAGCACGGGCGGCCTCCCTCCCTGCGCTTTGCTTTCCCCGTGCCGGGCTAGCCCCCCTGATTCTAGAAATCTGTCACACTGTCTCATGTGAACCATCCACAGCTTTCTAATTGGTCTCCCTGCTTCCTGCCTTTTGACAGTTCCATCCATTTTCTGTAATTCTTGGCCAGGAGGGGGGGTCCCCAGTCACCAGGCTGGTTGTACCACCATCCCCTTGGTCAGCAGCTGTGCCCAGCCCTGCCCTGCCCGCCCAGCTCCCTCTCCCCACGTCAGTGCCCCCTCCCCTCCGCCAGGACCTCTGTCCCCCTCCCTCCCTCACCTCGGGAGCTCCGCTGCTTCCTTCTGGTTCAAGGCCATCTGCTCTGTGTCCTCAGTCTCCCGGGCCCCGCCCTCCGCACTGCAGGGCTGTGGTCCTCTGCACCTGTGTGCATCTCCCTCAGCCCCCACTTAGCAGGATAATAGGAGGCAAGGCTGGGTGATGTCGGCTTGTGGGGGCTCTCTTCCTCCAGTGAGATGTGCCCCTGAGACGCCGCTCTGGCTCTCCTGCTGTGCTGCCTCCACAGACTTGGTCTTGGGCCCGTGTCGCACTGAGGGGGATGGTTCCTGAAGTTTGGGTTTCCCTTTGCACGGCCCTGGCCCCCCTGCCAATGTCCCCAGTTGTCACTTTGCCCGGACACTGCTGTTCATCGCGGCTCCTGGCCTTCACCTGCAGCTCATGCGAGCAGACTTAGCACGTGGCCCACCTGCTCTGGGCACAGCTCCCTCTGACCTTATCCCAGGAAGGCCCATGGAGGCTCAGGAGAGACTTGACCGTCGTCTAATAGCAGGCTCTGTTTCACAGCCAGGGAAGTTGAGTGCAGGGAGGCCGTGATGTTTCTCACTTCTCACTGTTGCTGGCCGCCTCCAGTAGGTAGAGAAATACCTTCTTTAGGGATAACTGCGGGCCAGGCCCCTGGGGGCCCTGGTGCTGCAAACAGACTGCAGCCCGCAGGCCAACCCTGTGTGGCCTGTTTCCAAGTGGCCCGTAAGCTAAGGATGGTTTGCACGTTTCCGAAGTTTGAAAAAAATCAAGAGGGGTACTACTCCGTGACACGTGGAAATATAAGACATTCAGATTTCTGTTCCGTAAAGAAAGTGTTATTGGAACCCGGTCTCCTTTGTTGGTTCACGTACGGCCTGTGGCTGCTTTCCAGCCGCTGGGACAGAGTTGGGTCACCGTGACAGAGGGCTGTAGCCTGCAGAGCTGAAGATTGACAGTTGGCTCTTAGCAGAAAAAGTTTGCCAACCCCTGCTCTAGGAAGCCACAGTCCTGGGGCAGGACTGGAGGGGGCGGTAAGGGGTACAGAAGGCCCTGTGGTTCCCCTCTGTCCACAAAGCTTGTCGGTGCTCATGATCTTCAAAACTCTGACCCGTGAGTTTCCACGTCTGCACTTAGCACAGCTCCGCAGGGCTGGCTGCCCTCGGCAAAAGCCTTCCGTTTTATATATAAGGAAGGTCAAGGCTTCTATTTAAATAAGGAGTTGGTGACTTTCTTTTTTATGACTCTTACCATTTCAAAAAGTCTTTGGTGTCTCTAAGGGTGACTGTGGGGAGGACCACGAGGGACATTAAGGGTAAAGTCTTTAATGATTCTCTCTCGTTCTGTGGACTTCAGTGGGCTAGGGTGGCGGTAACAGATTTCCAGCCCCTGTGACCGCCCTTCTCTCCTGGCCCCGAGTCCAGGGTTGAGAATCTGCTCCCCACTCAGATGAGGGGACGACCGGCAGCCCCCAGGAGTGTTTTTAGGGCAGTGGTGGGGACATCCCCACGGCTTGCAGATTAAGAGAAGAACCAGCACGTCCTCTCTGAACGCAGGGCCGTGGCGGACGCAGTGGTGCCCGGACAGCTCGGCACCGCAGACGCCCAGCCAGATCAGCGGGCACCTTTGCTTCCCTCCCCCACCCTGTAGAGGACGCTTTTGTTCTTCCCCCACTGGAGTGTGGTCTTGCGGCGCCCGGAGCAGGGCCTTTGTGTGGCGGGGGCTCCGAGGCTGCTGGTGCTGGGATGCAGGTACACGGATGCTCGATGCTCGGTGCTCGCTGGAGAGGAGGCCGTAACGCACCCTCTGTGGCCTGCTCACTGGGCCACACTACATGGGCAGGAAGGGGCAGGAAGGGGCAGGGCTTGCTACTGAACTGACAGCGCACAAGGGCCACAGGAATGCTCCAGGAAGCCCCCTGGTCACCCTCAGCCTTCTCCTCCTGAGCAGAGCGGGGCTGAGGCCCTGCTGGCTGGTCGGTCCAGGTGCATTTCTGCCTCTCACGTTCACTTTAGAGCCACACGGATTTGTTTTTCTAAAATGAATTGAAGCAGCTCCTTGGGGCGTCACCGGGAAATGAACCGTCATCTCCTGTTCAAAACATTAATCGTGTTGGGATATTTTTGCCACCAAGTGCAACAAATATTTAATGTCTGTTACCCAGAAGAGTGAATGTTTCTGGAGAATTTTCTCGCGCGCGCGCGCACGCACGCACGCACGCACGCACACACACACAGTGACTTTTACAGAATAACCATATGTGTGTGTTGGTGTTTAACTGTTTTCAGTAGGAAACAGAGATTGGAAAAATGACTATATGTTCAGAAATATTAAAAATTTTAAATTCAGGCAATGCAGCTGCCTGCTCTTTTTATTAATAAGTAAATGATAATGTTTTCGTGCTCTTTTAATCGCCTGATAAATTAATCCCACCAAAGAAGCAATTGCTTTTAAAAGTTGAATTATCATTACTTTGTTCTTTCCTGAATTCAAATATATAATTGATCACCATTCCACACGTATGACATTTGAGAAAATGCTATTAGCGAACTTTTTCCTTTTTCTTTTTTTTTTGAAGTGTGGTTGATTTATAGTATGTTTCTGGTGTACAGCATAATGATTCAGTTATGTGTGTACATGTATATTCCTTTTCCTTATAGGTTATTATAAGATATTGGATCTTTAATCCACAACTAAATTGTATTTGTTATTTTTTTAGGTTCTTATCGTTAAATAGATTTAGTTCCTATGCTTTCCTGACATTTTGATTTAAAATTGTCTTTAGGCATCTGTAAATTATTTTTAATAAATATTATAATTAAAAATTTTAAATCACCAGAAACATAAAATAATTAAAACATCTCGAAGGAAAAAGGAAGAATAAAAGCCCCCACCCCGCCCCACCTCCTCTGCTAACAGCTTTTTCCTTCCAGAAGTTGTAACAAACATGCGCATCTTCTGAATATGTCGGTGGGCTCGCAGTTGTCGTGTGGTCCCACCACTTAGGTCTCTGGTCTTATTTGGGAGTACTTTCGCATCCACAGGAATGGCCCCGCTCTGTTTAACAGGTGCGGCTGGCGTCTCACCCCACCTGCTGCTGGTGATTCCGTGTCAGTGCTTCTCAGCAGGGGCGCCGTGGCGTTTGGGCCTGACGCGCCCCTGGTTTGGCATCCCGGGCCCCGCCCTCAGGGTGCTAGAGTGGCCTCAGGCTGGCGACCTGTCACAGCGTCTCTGGTTCCCGTCCGCCTGCACACCCGCGTCTCTGCAGGCGCCCGGGTCTGAGAGCATCCTTTGGGTGAGCACCGCAGCTGCAGACAGTGTGAGTATTTTCCTTGTAAATGAATATGTTTCACTGATGTTAACGGAAGTAATAATGTGCCTCCTGTCGTAAGCACAAGTAATCTGTAAATACTGTGAGTTTCTACACAGGTAATTTAGAAGTACGTTGAGCAAAATAGGGAAGGTGACCATTACCTCCTCCCCTCGGTACTGTTTACGTCCCCAGACGGGACATGAATGGTCTGTCATTGCAGGCTTCTTTCTGTGTGTTCATACTCTTCGATACGGGACCATACCACATAAATCTTCTTGGATTTGTCTTTTCATTTGACATCAGATCCTGGAGAACTTTCTAAGACTCTCCCATCTCTGCCTCACTCCTTTGGAAGCTGTAAGCTTGATTTTTGTATTTTTGACAATGATTTCAGACGTACGGAGAAGTTGAAAGACCAGAACAAGAAACCCCTACATCCACTTCTCCCACGTCCACCGATTATCTGTATTTTTCCCCATTTACTGCCCCCCGCCCTCCCTCCCCCGCGTGTGGGACCACACTCGTCTCTGGGTGTCTGAGCTCCTGTGAGCGCACGTGCGAAGCCCTCGCCGATTCCTGGTTCTCCTGGCCCCCGCGCAGGGGCTGGGACTTCCATGCCACGGGTTAGAGTGAAGGGGCTGTCTGGTCTCTGCCTTAAGGGGTTTTACAACAGTGTAATGAGAAAGCCTCAAATTAATTTCCATCAATTTTATGGTCCCTGCTCAGTTTTGAAACAAAGTGTATTATTAACTTGGAGTTTTATAATTTAAAAAGAACGCAGGTTCCTTAGGTCATATGTTAGAAAAGCATCTTTCCGACTACAGCTCCTGCTCCTCCTGCACTTTGTAACTGACTGGTACCAGGGCCGAAGAGGAAGCATCACATGTGCAGGTGAAATCCTTCTGTAAAGTGTTCGCTCTTGTCAGTGCCAACCGGTGGGAGCAGAACACCTGTCACGCGTCCCCCTCATCTTCTGCATCCCCTGTTTGTTGCTGTCACCTGCGGCAGGGTACCAGTCTTCCAGAATATTCCTCCAGGGACATCCTGGACCTCAGGGATGAGAGCAGCTCTGTATGGACAGAGCACAGCCATCCAGGCTCACCTCCAAGCCTGCTGTCACGTTGTCTCTTCTGTCCCGAGTTCTCCGAGGTGCTCCTTCCTCCGTCAGGGCCTGCGTGTGTTAAGGGCGAGGCTGGTTGTGAAGGGAAGGCGATTTGGTGAAAGCCACTCAGCAGACCTGGGGGGACAGTCGGGTCCACATTAGAACCTACTCGTGACTCCTGTTTAGTTCTTCCGTGTCCCACTCTATTGAAAATTAATAGAAAATTGTTGTATCTGCAAAACCGAGCTAAAGAATGCATTCGGCATCGGCAGACAGGCGGCGGTGACAGCGCTCCCTGCAGAGGTGCTGGGCGCGGCGGGAGAAGCCTCCGGGTCCTGTCCCCCTGGGAGGCGGTTCGGGGGCTGGGCTCGCCTTGCCTCGCCTCGCCCGTTCTCTGTGGCTGGGCCCCCAGACCTGGAGCCGGGTGTGCTGGGGTCACTGCCCTTGGCTTCGGGCACGGTGTTTGGCTCCTGATGATCTGTCCTTGGTGACCTCTGAGTTTCTGAAGTGGATTTTCCTCTGGTCTGAAGGCATGTTGTAAACCGTGCCTTTAGTTTCTGATTGAATACATTCCCTGCTGACGGTCAGCTGCCGCCGCTCAGGAGAGACGGAAGCTCGGTGCCTCCTCGTCACGTGCCCAGTGAGCACCTCCTGTGTGCCAGGCTCCGTGCTGGGAGCTGAGAACTCGGAGCTGGATGACACACAGCCCGAGACTGCTGGGCGCCGGGGAGGAGCTCTCTTGTCTGACCCCAGGGCCCCGGTGAGTGGTTGGCCGGGTCCAGGGTGTGTGGAGCCAGACCGCGGCGCGGGGCTCAGCCCTGGGCTCCCAGGCCGCGCTCCCTACGGCGGGCGCCGTCTGCCAGACCATCAAGGAGGTTACAATCAACTCGTCCTTGTGCAGACTCACTCTCGCTGGAATGATGGCTTCTAATGAGAGAAACTCATAAAACATACAATTCTCATACAGTAAGTACCCGCCTCGCCTAGTGATAAGAATCTGACTTGATCGCCTCTCAGTCCCGGACCGTGAATGGAATCTGCCGAGACATGCAGAAGAAGAAATGCGAAGAAAGCAGTTAACGTCTCAACCTCCAACGAACCTTCTCTTCTGGGTGTTTTCCGAGCGCCGCGCTGGCTCCTCAGGGCGGTGGGTTTGCTGCTTGCGCTTCATTCACCAGGCCGCCACCACCCGCCTCTGGGCAGAGGGCGCTCTGTAGTCAGGTTTGTTCATGGTAACACCTGGTCTGCCCTCCCTGCTTCATTATTTAAGAGTTGTTTGTGCTTAAAAATGCTTTTTCAGTGGGAACATACTAAGTTCTCAAAACGATGGAAGACTGCCCCCTTCCCGCCCGGTCATCTCAATCCCGGTCACCTCTAACTCCTGTCCGCAGGAGCGGTTTACTTAGGAGCGGTTAGCAGGCGGAGAGGCATGTGCGGTCAGGAGGAAGGACGGGAATGACTTAGTGTCTCCTCACACGGCTGCAGGTGGTACCTAGGACCGTCCCGGCCACTGGGGATGCAGCCGTGGGCTCGGTGTGGCTCCCCCCGCCTGCCCGCCCCATAGTCCACACGGTAGAATAGAGACATTTTGTCACCAGCAGACCACCTCAGTCCCCGTGTCATTGACGGCACCACGGCATCAGTGCTCCTGTCCTCGGGTGCAGCCTTTGGGGTAACCACCATCCTCGCCAGACCAAGATGTACCCCACCTACCCCCAGTGCTACCTGGAGGGCGGTTCCAGAAATGACTGTGCACCCCAGTCTTACTGGCGCTGAGTTTACGTGAGTTTGTGTGGTGGGTTCTGTCCTCTCCAGCCCCGACGCTGGGTGAGGAATGTTAAGCCCACCGAGGAGTCCTGGCTGATCGAAGGCACTGTCCCCCGTGGCGAGGTCAGTCCCAGCTGAGTACTCGGGATCCAGTGTGAGTGTGGGTGCTGCCTCTCCCCAGCCCCTAAGACAGGCCTGGTTTGCCCCCAAGGAGGGTAGTGTCTCAGTGCCTCTTCTGCGGTGACGTGCTTGGTCCTGGGGACGGGTGTGGTTGGGGGCAGTCTGTATGGGGGTGAATCCCTGCATTACTTGTAGGTAATCACAGGGAGTTATACCGTTTGCTTTTGAGAACTGAATCAGTGACGCCTTCGGCTCCGTCTGGGTGGGGAGTGACGGCTGTGGAGCCCTGAGCCTCGTTTCACGTCCGCAGGCCCCTCACTTCCCCAGGGCTGGCTTCTGAGGTGCTGGACACCTAATGGTGGAGAACTTGCATCAGCTCACGGGGCCATTTCTAGTGTTAACTGCCATTGTCACAATTCCTGTGACTCTACAAGGATTAGAGCTTTTAAAAAAAAAAAAAAAATTGCTGGTTCTAGTTAAATCGTAAGTCACACAGTGAGATGCGGTGCGTGGGGAGGTGTGCCCCGTCTTCACTGAGCTGCGTGTCGGTCCTGGAGGGCGGCTTTGCATCTCACCCAGTAAGTGCCACACAGGTGTGCGACGTGACTGGTACTAACTGTGACGCACGTTGTTACCTGGAGCCCTGAGTGGACAGGGGTGATTCTTCATCTTGCTGATCCGGTTGTAAATTGCGTATCCCTCTTAGCCCCTTATTGTCGCGTTTTCTTCCTTGGATGACGCTCTCAGCCGAGCCTGGCGGCTTTTTCCTGTACTACTGAGAGTTAAATGGCCCTGGCTTTGTGGGAACACTGTGCAGCATACGTGAACGTTGTCAGCGTTATTTCGGAAGCTCGTGCTGTTTCATTACCGTGTCGCCGGAGCTGTGACCAGGCCGTCCGCACACCACCTCCGGTCTCACAGGCCGCAGCACAGGTGTGGGGCCATGGGTCGCAGGACCGGCCTTGGAACGTGGGATGTCTTATCCGGAGTGTGACTTCAGCTGCAGCATTTCCAGGGCCTGGCATTCAGGCTGTCTTAGGGGCTTGAGAGGGAGAAAGGGAAGCAATCTCCCTTTCCGTCAGAAGTTTGATCCTGTGCTGTGGCCTTGCAGACTAACCTCACTCAATGGGGTAAAACGTCTCGGTCTGCTTTCTGCTTTGTTTCGCCTTGTGTGGGGAATGGGGTTGTGCTTGCAAATTTCCCACCTGTGATGAAGCAGCCTGCTTTTCCCGGGGGGTTTCTCGTGTGTGTTGGGTGAGCAGGTTGACCTTGGGGTTCTTGCGTCCACACCCGCCTGGGGAGGGGCCACTGCTGTCTGCAGAGCTGCATTCGTCATCACGGATCAGATCCACGTTAGAAACTGGGGCTGAGTGGTCGGGTCATCCCTGAGCGCTGGGATGTCACCACGGTGTGCTGCTCCAGAGTGGGCCGTCGGAGCAGGCAGGAAGCGCCACGGCAGCCGTGTCTGTGACCCTGATTTGTCGGCGAGCTGGAAGAAGAGCCCCCATACAGCTCTGCTCTCACTGCTCAAACCGGATTTTAAAATCACTGTTACTTTTCACGTGGTATTTAGGTCCCTTAGCAAGTGTGGCTTTCGAGGTTTTGCTTTACATTTTGAGGGTCCGTGCCGAGGTCCATTTTCTGTCTCAGCCTCTGAGCAGCTCTTGTCCTCATCTGTGAAATGACGTGTTGGATTAAATGCTCTCTTTCTTCAGCATGTGATTCTGGTCTTTGTGAGGTGGGCGGCAGGTCTGTGGACGGCAGGTCTGTGGACGGCTCTGCCCTGAGCTCTGTGCTCCCCGCCCCTCCCCGGTGTCCGTGGTGGACAGGCGCGCCCCGCCCGCACGCGGGGAGCACCGTGAGCAGACGCTGCCGCGAGTCCCGCGGGTCTCAGCCCCGCCGCACGCTGTGCACACCTGGGCCCTGGCAGAGGGGGGCGCGGGCCTGCCTCATGATCGTGTGGAAACCAGTTCAGAATCGCAGCCTCGGGGGATCCTTGGTGACAGCCTGACTCTGCCCAGTGGGAAGGGGCACGCCACCGGCCCTGTGGGTGGTCACAGGGTGAAAGCAGACATTTCCCCTTGCCTCTCCCCTCACAGACTGCATAGTGCGGCCTTGGGCCCCAGTTTGAGAAACACTCGTCCGGACCAAAGCTGGATGCTCGTGTCAGCAGTCGGCTCTGGGGGACGCGGTTTGCTCAGCCTGCCACTCTGCAGACCAAGCTGGCTGCCCAGCAACGGCAGACCGGCCCCGGGCTCCCAGCCGCTGTCCCCGTGTGGCCCAGCTCCGCCTGGTTTCAGGGCATCTCTCCCTGAGGTGGCCTGTGAACAGCAGGCTGGAGGGACGGGTCAGCTGGCCTCCGGCCTTGCCTCTCCAAGGACCTGGGCCCAGTGTTCTTAAGCTTAAAACCTTCTGCTGCTTTGAAGTCCTATAAGGACAGTGCCCGGCCTGTGAGGTTGCCCCTGTCTGTCTTTTTCTCCCCTCCATCCTTGAAAGAATGAAACTTTAATTCCCATCGGGGCCGCCAGGTGGTCCTTAGACGTCTTGAGTCACTAAACCCTCCGGCAGGCAGCGTTTCACACCCACATGGAGGTGTGCTGTGCGCCCTTAACTACCCCGGCGACGCGTACTCACTGGGGGGTCACCCTTCCTTTCCTTTCTTTCTTTTCAGCACTGACATTGTGTGGTAATGTGCCCCCTACACCTGCCTTCCCGAGGAGGGAAGCCCACCCCCGCACTTAACTGTAGGTGCCTGGATTTTCAGGCCAGCACGCACAGTGCCAGCCCCGCCCTCTGAGGAGCTCGTGCTATATTTTAACCCTCCTGGCACTGGCATTCACGAGATCGTGAAGGAGCAGTGACGGGGGAAGCGGGTGGGAGTGAGGTGCACCTTTATTTTCCTGTCTCCAAGCTCTTAGCACCATACCTGACTCCTCTCACCGCAGAGAATTAAGCGCTGTGTGTCAGACCTGACAATGACATAGATACAAACACGCATCTCAGCGTTGTTGATGTGTACTTTCACTTACAGTTGACCCTTGAACACCACGGGGGCAGGAGCACCAGCCCTCTGCATGGCTGGAAATCCATGTAGGACTTACGCTCGGCCCTGGGTCCCCGGTTCCTCCACGTCGCATTTACTGCTGAGAAAATCTGCGTCTTAGTGGCCCAGAGCAGCTCAGACCGTGTTGTTCAAGGGTCAGCTCTATTTACTTTTTAGTTTAAATTTATTGAATTTAATAATTTAATACGATCTCTGTACAATACTCGGCTCCCCTGTTGAGCCTGGAAGTTGTCGCCGACAGTAGGGAACAGTGTAGCTGGGTCCAATCTGGATTTGGTCCATGGTCGCTGGTTTGCAGACCCCTGGACTAGCCTGTTGGCTGGTCATCATGTTCTCTCCTTCCATGTCCTCCCCACCCCTGCACCTTTGGGGGCACAATTTGGCGTCCCAGAGTGAGGGCCCTGACCTCTGACCTTGGAAGTGCCCTAGACTCCCCTTCACTGCAGTCCCCTGCCTGCACAAACAAGCCGTGCTGATACTCCAGGGGCGGCTTCTCAGTGATCTGAGATACTCTCTCTGTGTTCTGAGCCCCCAGGCCCTGCGTACTCTGTGCACTGTCCTCGGTGCCATCTCTTTGTTGGGGGTGTTGTACGGGCCTTTCCCAGCCTGTGGTTGATTTTTTATTCTCTGACGGTCTTCTGGTGAACACAAGTTCTTCATTTAATGTACTCCAACGGATCCATATTTTCCTTCTTTTGCTTTTTGGGCCCTTTAAGCGAATTTCTTAAATCTCCAAAGTGCTCTCGCACGTTCCCTCCTAGAAGCTCTCCCACGAACATCTCTCGTTTGCCTTGGCCAGTGCGTAACCGGCAAGTTTTATACCACTTGGGCGCTGCTGCCCACCTGCGGTGTAAACCCGGGGGGAGGACGTCCCCCACCAGTCAAGCCTTCAAGATACTGCAGTTAAGACAGCGTGGGACCCGCAGGCCAGGATGTGGAAGCAACCCGAGTGCCCCTCAGCAGACGACTGGACAGAGCCGACAAGAGGTACACTCACGCATGTGCACACGCACATGCACGCACACGCACGCACACTGGAGTACTAAGCCAGAGAAAAGAACCAAGTCTCGCCCCTTGAGGCGGCATGAGTAGACCTGGGGGGTATTGTGCTAAGTGAAGTAAGTCAGACGGAGAAAGACAAATACTGTATGATTTTACTCATTTATGAAATATTTAAAAATATATAAACTAATGGACAAAACAGAAACACACAGTGAAAACAGATTGGGGGGTTCCCAGAGGGCAGGGGGTGGGGGGGTAAAGGGGGGTAACTGTGGTCACAGATGGAGGCTGTGGACCTTGGTGGCGAGCACGCTGCCGTGTGTGCAGAAGTCACACTGATGCTGCACTCGTGAGACTTACATAACATCATAAACTAATGTTACCTCAATTTAAAAAAATACCTTAGGGCTCTTTTTAAATTACTCTTTGTTTCTAATTCTAGAGTTATAAATGATAGACGTATTTGTTCCTGAAACTCTGTCTTTTTAAACATCCCCCTTCAGCGATGATGTCCGGTGAGGCGCATTCTCGTGCTTTGCTTTAGTTCTTCTGACATTCTTTCCTTTAATTCTTGACCATGTTTGAACCAGCCGGTCACAGTCCGCGGTGCAGTCCAGCGTCTGGCCCCTCGGTGACGGTTCGTGTTGATGGCTCTTTCCCCGCATCGGGGGGTTGTTCCTTCTTGTGTCTTTGTGTGTCCTCTGAGTTGTTGTTGAAAACGAGACTTTTAAAATAATGTGGCAACTCTGGAAATCAGATTCTCCCCTCTCCCAGGGGTTTGTTGCTGTTTCTAGCTTGAACAGTTGACTTTTCTTACAGTTTCTGGTCTTTGCTGCAGACCCTGTCACGTGCACCGCGGTTACTGTGATGTCCCTGCGTGCAAGGACGGCTGTTGGGTCGTCTCCGAGTCTGGTTCTGCTGCTGGCCTTGTTTCTTGACAATGAGTTGTACCTTTTCCTCGATCTTGGTGTGTTTCATAATGACTGGGTGGTGTTCCACCGTGTACACACACCACAGCTTCTTTATCCAGCCATCTACACACGGACACTGAGCTTGCTTCCGTGTCTTGGCTGTTGTAAATAGTGCTGCTGTGAACATTGGGGTGCAGGTGTCTTTCCGAATTAGAACTCCCTCCGGATATATGCCCAGGGTCGGGATTGCTGGACCACAGGGTAACTCCATTTTTAGTTTTTAAAGGAATCTCCATACTGAAAAACTGGTTGGTTCTTAAAGTCAAGATAAACATGAAGAAAAGTACTGAGAGAATTCAGTCCTGTGTCAAATAAGATAGAGTCACTTCTGCAGGAAATAAAGCCTTTGTAGATATGATTACATAGCAAGTTCCACCGCTGAAGGAGCATGCCCCGCGGGGGTTACTGGTAGCCTTCTGTTCTTGTTTTTCTGGTTAATCCATCCTAGTCTCGGCACTAAAGGAGGGTGTGAGTCTGATTATTTTCTGTTCCTTTTTTGGATGACCTAGGCTGAAGATTTTTGCTGTTGTTTTCCTTACCAATATTCAAAGCTACTGATAAGGGAGATAAAAGGCACTGAATTTGAACTTCCACCTGTCTTGCTGGATTTACTTTAGGAACTTACCCTGTTGAGACTGATAGGATTTTTGATGCTAGTGATTTCTTTAAGTTTGTCATAAGTAAAACTAAACTTAATAGCTTGAATTTGTATCTATAATGAAAGCGATCGTGCTTGAATAAAGTTTCCCATTAACTTCGTGAAATAATACACTTCGTTTGTAAGGATTTCCATTTCCTCGGCATTCTTGACTTTCCTTCTGAAATGCTGGTGCCAGTAGCTTTGTAACTGCGTTTCTGCCATTCGTGTTGAAGAACTGAGTCCTTTGGCCCCCCAGGGACCCGTGCTTCTCGGGGTCTAGGAATCCAGCTTCCCTCGGGGATGGTGCTCTGTGAGGAGCCAGCTCAGCTCAAAGTGGAGACTGAAGCTGACAGAGGCTCTAACACGTACAGCAGGGCTGCAGAGGACTGACCTCTATGCCCGGAAACTCCAGAACCCAGCCAAGGACTCCTGATGGTCTCTGGTCGCGCCCTGAACTGACGGTAGCTGTTTGTGTAGTTGACAGTGACATTGCTAATCAGAGTGCTTTTATTTCAAGAGAACAAAAATCCTCAGTTCTTTTTACTCTCCTCTTGTCAAAAATGTCATTCAGCAGACTCGCTGAGCGTCCTTAAAAGCAAAGCTGGTGCTCAGGACCAAAGGCACGAGCGCAGCAGGACGGGGTCCTCCCCTCCGGGAAACGTGCGCACCGCTGGCCGGGAGAGCGAGATTCCTGGCCGTAAAGAGAGAAACAGATCTTGTATTTTGAGGCTTTTGCCTCTAGACTAAGAGCCTCAGAATTGGCTACAAGTCTTTGTGTGATTTTCCTTTGGTTGTATTAACCCCTCTCCAGCAGTTAAATAAAGCATTTTCCATCCTTGTCTCCTCTGCTTCCCCGTCCCAAGAAAACCAAAGAAATTTAGCAAAGAGATGGAAGTGACCACGGTCCACCCCGTGATTTGGATCTTCTCCAAGAATTTGATTGTAATTGCTAATTAGACACCTTCTAGCTAGTTTAAGAAAATATTAAATATAACTTTTTAAAAAATCAAACATAGAATTACCATATGTTCCACTTCCGTATCAACAGATAGAGACATTTCTGTATAATCTGTGTAATTACCAGTCCCACTTCCAGGTATGCATCCAGGGAACTCAAAGTGGGGATTCGGGTATTTGTACACGCGTGTGAGTACGTGTGCACGTGTGGCATCATTCACAAAAGCCGAAGGTGGAAACTGCCCAAAGTCCACTGATGAATGAACGGATAAACAAAATGTGGTCTTTGGGAAATACTGGAGAGGAATATTATTCAGCCTTAGAGAAGAATGAGTTCTGACGCCCGCTGCGTGGGCGCACCTCGGAGATGGGGCGCGACCTGAGACGAGCTAGGCACGGCAGGACGGGTGTCGTGTGCTGCTGCTACTGTGAGGGACCTAGAACACTCAGATTCACAGACACAGAGTAGAGTGATGGATGCCAGGAGAATGAGGAGTCAGTGTTCGGTGGGTTCAGAGCTGCAGCTGGGGAGGTGGGACGTTTTGGAGACGGTGGTGGTGGTGGTTGCACAACCGTGTGAGTGTACCTAGTGTCACTGAACTGTACACTTAAAGATGGTTAAAATGGTAAATTTTATGTGTATTTTACCACTGTTTCAAAATTATGTTTGCTAATACCCTCTTTAGGGCTTTTGCGAAAAAAAAAAAAGTATGTACCATGTATAGACACTCATTGTTACATACGCGTGCGTGCATACGAAGCCAGGGTTGCCTGTGAGGTGCGGGAGCGCCCTTCCCCGCGCCGGGCTGGGTGGCAGGAGTTACCGGCGGCGAGGATGGTGTGGTATCGTGACGCCACGAGTCATGAGTCACGTCTTGTGTGGTTCTGATTTGTGTCGTCTGTGTCAAGTTCTGACGTCAGAGTTAAGTTATCTTCACGAAGTGGATTTGGGTAGATTTCCCTCTTTTCTGGGTGCTCTGAGACCGTTAACTTCTATTGCTAGCCTAGCCCCAGGATGGTTTTCAGAGGTAATTTTTAGTAACTTTATTTCTGTCTTTCCTTGGTCATTTTTCTTTTTGTTTCTACTGTGTCAGGGGGGTCAGTCTTGAGAATTGATATTTTTCTAGAAAGTTGTCCGTTTCTTGATATTCTGGTGTATTTGCATGGTGCGCACAAAGTGGTGGTTGTCCGTGCTGTCAGGATGGTTGGAAAGCAAGGGAGGGGTTTTTCTGTGGTCCGGCCCCTCGGCTGATACTTCCCACCTCCCGTTAAGCTCCACGTGCAGCCCGCGCGGCGCGTTCCGCTCACGTTCCCCCGCCTTCCTCTGTGCGCATCCAGGCTGCTGCCCGACGGGTTCTGGCTCAGGGGCCCCCTTTAGCGTTTCGTCCAGTGCAGGCCTGCTGGCCGCAGACTCGCTCAGCTCTTGTGTGGGGAGGTTCTTATTTCTCCTTTGTTCCCGAAGGACATTTTTGCTGCGTGTTTGCTGTGTCCGAGCTGACTTTTTCCCCTCGGTCTATGCACTGTAAAGGTGCCTTTCCTTTCCTTCTGTCTTGTGTACTTTGAAAGATAAACATACGGTGTTCTCACGTTGTTCCGTCTGTTGTCTTTTCTCTCTCCCCTTCCCTGCTTTTGAAGATCTTCGTGTGTCGCCAGCTTGCAGCGGATGGTGATGGTGTGCCTTGGTTTGGTTTTCTGTGTTTACCCTGAGAGGTGCTTGTAAGCTTTGGTCTGCAGGCTTCGGATTCTCATCAGATACAGAAAACATCCAGCCTCTGTTTCTGCAGGTGTTTTTCACACACACACACACACCCCTTCTCGGACTCAGATCAGCCGTGTGCCCGACACGCCCCCTCCCTGCCTCGGCTCCCTCCTCTCTGCTTCATTTGGCATCTCCTGCTGTGTCTCCAAGTCCTCTGATCTTCCCTGTGTCGCACCTAATCTGTGAAACACATCCAGTGACATCCTTACCTCTAACCTCCCATTTCCTCGTACGTTCCTGTTGTCCCTTAAGTAAACCCTCGAGCACCTCGGGGTGATGTGTAACAGCTTTGGGAAACGTCCTTTTCTATTAATTCCGCCACCTCTCACTTTTAGATCTCTGTTAACTGATGTGATCTTGACCGCGGGTCCCGTTTTCCTACATCTGTGTGCATCTGGTGATTTGGGGTCCCTGCACCTTGTGACGTGTACATTTTGGGGCGGGGCACTGGGTTCCGTTGTCTGCTTTCTGCAAGCGCTGCGTTTGTTCTGACAACCCGTTGTTACTAACACGTGAGTCTGAGCCTTTCCAGGCTTACTTTTAAGCTTTGTCGGTGAGTTCTCGAGGATCCTTTGCTCTAGAGCTAAATTCGTTCCACTCTAGGTACGTGCCTGTTCTGGGCTCTCTACCCAGGGCCCGGGAGCTCAGGGAAGTCTCCCCACCAGCTGGTGCGGACCCCCAGCCTAAGGTGAACTCTGGCGGCCCACTCAGCTCGCAGGTCATCGCACTTTGCCCAGAAGTTGCTCTCTGCCCAGCCTCATGGATTTCGCCCTGCACGTGCCCAGAGTGGTGTTCAGCAGGGACTCAGAGGCTCCCTGGGCAGTCCTGGAACTTTCTCTGTAGCTCTCTCCTTTCCGCTACCTGCCCCACCAACCACAGCCTCCTGGGCCTCCTCGCCTCCAGTCTCTGTTCCTCCCCAGGTCAGCATTTTGCCCGCTGTGTCTGGTTCCCCTCCCTGCGCCCATAGCAAGGAAGCCGCCGCCTCCAGGCAGGAGGCCAGGTGGGTCTTTGGGCTCACGCTGTCTGCCCCCTTCACCATGGTGACGTGGTCCTGCGCTGCCTTGCTGTCCGGTGTCTGAAACGGCCGTGCAGGTCGTGCAGAGCCAGTGCAGAAATCCAGACCCTGTTCCTCTCTCATGCTTGGAAGCAGAAGGCATGTTTTGTTTTGGGGACATGCTTTCTGAACAGTGAATTTTAACAGGTGAACACAACCGAGGGTATCTTTTTTGCTCTCAGCATGTTTTAAAAGAAAACTGTTTTCAGGAAAGACACTAAAACGGGTTTTCTCCTAGCTGAGTTCTACGCCAGCACCCCCGGAAAGGCACGCAATTGTCCCGGCGCCCGCCTCCTGTGTTCAGGAGCCATCAGCTCACAAGGCAGCGTTTGCTCCTGTGTTTCCATCAGAGCTGCTGGCCTGAGTCACACTGAGTGCCACGTGCCTTCCGTCCGGGAGATGCTTTCTCCTGAATGTCAGTGTTAACCTTTCACTTGAGTCGTTAGCGGTTGCTTCTTCTCTGAAATGCAGCGGTCCTGCCCCTGACCAGCACGAGGCTGGGCTGAAGGCGCCTCAGGGTCCGCTCCCTTCATCTGTTTAGTCAGGGGTTGGTGGCTGAGTGTTCCGAGCACCAGGATGCGTTCGTGACGAGACAGACAGGGACCCTGCTCTCAGGAGCTCGGTGGCGTTGGTGCAGCTCAGTCTGAGGTGGCACTGGAGCTGCCGTTCAGATGAGCAGAGACCAGCCGTTGGAAGCTCCAGGTCAAGGACGATGAGGCAGAGGGAGGGGACGGGACAGAGGCCCCAGGGGAGGCAGACCTGCGGCAGGAGAGCGTCGTGAGGAGGGACGAGCCCAGTGCTGGCCCCGTGAGTCCAGGCTCAGTCCTGTTGTGCGCACTTCTGCAGCTAAGTAGGGCACAGTCAGGTGTCACGAGGCCCCTGAGGTGGGCCCCAGAGGGTCCTTCGGGGGTGGGGGTAGTGGTTGAGCCACTACAAGATTACAGGGTCTGCAGTCAGCAGGAGCCGTGATAGCACCAGAGAGCCAGTGAAGCTGGACAGGGAGACAAAAGCCAGATTCCACCGTCCTGGTCAGCACGAGCCGCCGAGAATCCATGTCTAAGTTTGCAGAACCACGGAGAGCTCCAGAGGACCTGCTCCCTCAGAGATGCTGCGCTTTTTCCGAAGGCCCCGTGGACCTCAGCCTAGAGATCCTGCTTTTGTGGAAGGAAGGCTCGAGGAGAAGTCTCGGGAGCTGAGGAGCATGTGACTTTAAATAGGGAGCGAAGAGTCACGGAGAAGCGGGAGCCGCTCAGGGTGGGAGGGCTGCCCCGAGGCCAGGGGGCTCTGTCCAGCGGACAGCAGGCACCTAGCACCCTCGGGCCTCCCCGTGTCGCCAGGGCCCTTCTCACCGCTCTGGCCCCGCACCAGCTGACAGCTCAGGCCAGGGCTGGTAACCCTGAGACCCAAGCAGCTCTCGATGTTAGCTCACTGGCAGGTGCCGCCCACTGTGACCCAGCATCTGGAGAGAGCCAGAGCCTCCGGCCCACGCCCACTGGCCCTGTTACCCGGGGTCATGTGGCAGGAGAGAGCGCCATCTTCAGCTGTCTGACAGTGTAGTAGAATTAGGACCGGTGGACAGAGGTTATAAGTAGCCAGGGCCCAGGCATCAGAGGGAGGACCCCCCCGGAGTCTGGAGCAGCCGGGGAGGGGGCTCTGCAGCCATGGCCCCCAGACTGCACCGTGTGTCTGCCGAGTGGGTCTTCACTCCAAGGAGTACACCTCGGCTCGATGGCAGGCAGCCTCAGCTCTCATAATGAAGCAGTAAGATGGTGATTTCTTTGAAACTCGGTGTCCTTTTTTCTTTCCACTTCTCGAGCCTGGGATGGCACCCTCCATGAGACCCATTCTCTTTCAATTCCAGTCTTCAATTATTGCAATTTTTATTGCAAATAGGAAGAAGCAAAATATTGTCGCTTCTTTTGGGCCAGTTCTTGTCCGTCTTTATCTTACGAGGCAAGATCAGCACGAGGGCGAGTCCATTGTCAGACTCGGAAGGAAACCAGATGCCTTTAAAAGCTGACCTTCCCAGGGTTCTGCTTCTAAACGCGCCTGCCTGAGCACCCCAAACCCTGGCTCCGTAACTCAAAGGCGACCCTGGGGAGCGAGTCAGTAGCGGGGAACTCTCAGACCTCTGTGGTTTCCACTCCCGCAGGTACCTCTCCGTTCATGGATGCGCTGACAGCCAACGGGACGACCAGCATCCAGGCGTCGGTCACAGGGCGTGACAGCCGGGAAGAGGAAGTTCATTGACGACCGGAGAGACCAGCCTTTCGACAAGCGGCTGCGGTTCAGCGTGAGGCAGACGGAGAGCGCCTACAGATACAGAGACATCGTCGTCAGGAAGCAGGACGGCTTCACCCACATCTTGTTGTCCACCAAGTCGTCAGAGAATAACTCACTGAATCCGGAGGTGAGCGCTGTTTCTCGGGCTGGTTTGTGCCTCCCCCGTGCCCGGCCCTCGCTGGGTCTCCCTGGGACTCGTGTGGATGGTCTGCGTGTGGACACCCAGCCACCTTCTCCAGGGTGTGGGCTGCGAATGGGGGCTGGCAGGGGTTCCTCTGTGCTCACCTCCAGGGCAGGAGCCTCGGGCCCCCTGGAGCCACCTACCAAGTGTGTGCACCTGCTGTCCCTCAGCTGTCACCAGACTTTGTTCAGACGAGACTCAGGTGCCCCGAGTTCCGCCCCACGGGGTATTTTACCACCATCCCCGGCCCGAGTTCAGTGTTACCTGGGGAGGAACTCACGGTGACAGTGGTTTCAGCATGCCCGTTGCTGATCAAACCTGGTAAATGTCGCTTCCAGGGATCTCGCGAGGCTGGTGCTTGCAGAGGTGTGAAAACTTAGTTCTCTGAAGTATCAAAAATCAGAAGTATCTGAACCTCACTCTATCATGTGTAGAATTTTAAGTTCTGGTAGTTGTTTTCCACGTGTGAACACCTGGGTCAGGCTTTTTCCAGACAAGAAAACCAAACTGCAGGAGGCTGGTGTGTCAGGTCAGGGTCACGGGACAGAGCAGTTCAGGGCTGGTCCCAGAACCTTGTTGGACTGCAGGGTCCCTTCCCTTCATTTAATTATCTAAGTGCTTTACGTCCTTTAAAATGACCCCACGCTGGTGTGCTTGTTCTTCACGTATGCACCAAACTTGGGGTTTCTGTCCCAAGCATGGTATGCTGATGTCAAAAAAAAGGGCAAAACAAGGAACCGAGAGCGTCTCTGAGCTGTCTGCCTGTGCCACCTGCCGCCCAGCCTGCAGAAATGCCCGGTAGGTGTCCTTGGGGCTCCCCTCCCGGGGCCTCAAGGACTGGCCACTGAGGTGCCTTAGTTGCTCCCCATCCATAGTTGCTCAGCTGATGCTCCTCTGTCCCCATTATTCCCAGTGTCTGGTCTCAGAAAATAAGAAATCTGTGAATTAATTTTTTTTAACTTTTTTTCCCTTAATGGAGGCACTGGGGATCGAACCCAGGACCCCGTGCATCCTAAGCACACGCTCTGCCCGTGAGCTGCTCCCTCCCCCTGCGGATTTCCCTGTCCCTGGTGGCAGATACAGGGAACAGCTGCGGGCTGCAGATGCACTTTCTCCAGATCCAGATGATCCGCTAGAGAAGTGCTTCTGGGACGCTCTTTAGGGAAGACCCTGTGCCCCCCGTAACTCCTGGTGACTTGCAGGTGATGAAGGAGGTGCAGAGCGCGCTGAGCACGGCTGCAGCCGATGACAGCAAGCTGGTGCTGCTCAGCGCCGTGGGCAGCGTCTTCTGCTGCGGCCTGGACTTCATCTACTTCATTCGGCGCTTAACCGACGACAGGAAGCGGGAGAGCACGAAGATGGCCGAGGCCATCAGGTACGCACGCCTGTCCGCCGTGGGCCGGGGTTTGACCCAGGCCCTGAGAGGCCAGGCCTGAGCAACCGGTGAATGAAGTGTACGTCTCCCCACTGAGACCTGGTAGCAGAATGAATCAAACCCTCTGTCTCCTCTGAGCCAGCAGAGAGTCCCACTGGCCTTGAGCAAATAACTAATTTCAAGGCCAGTGCGTGTGCAGACGTGCCCTGGTGGTCCGAGCACGCAGCGCACGCGGCCGCAGCCCCAGCCCCAGCCCTTGTGCTGCGCGTGGGTCCTGGCCTCAGCCCTTGAGTAAAGATGCATTCTCTTTCACGTAGTAACTCACCATTTGCTCAACCCTGAAGTAAGCTGGCTAGGCTTCACGACAACATAGTTCCATAACGTCCCGTGAGAAGGGTTTTTAGTACCAGCAGGACAGTCAGGTTCATCCCGAGTCCCAGCCACACGGAAAGCCGTCTAGTACAGGTGAAAGCTAAAAGTTCCCTTTCCCTCACCCCCAAGGCATCCACTGCTCATTTGTATGTCCTGAACCTTTTTTGAGCATTTTCAGAAGAGTATTGCACACACACACACACACACACACACACACACACACACAACACACATGTCTTTTAGTTCTGTCAAATAAGTGGAATCACACTTTTTTTGTTTTGCAACTTCTTCCATTTAGCAGAGTGACTGTGGATGTTTGTCTCTCCTGTCGTGGGAGCCGCCTCTCTGTGTCGTAATGTGGCACAGCCTTCCCTGGAAGCCCGTGACGCTGCACCAGCACGTGCGGGTCTGTGCTTAGTTACGTCCCGCGCCGCTCATGCCCGTCGCTGTGCGTGTAATGAAAAAGTCTGATTGCTCAGAGGCTACTTTTATTGAAGTGACTGAAACCCGGTCACCAGCCAGACTGACTGTTGTACTGCCCGCCCCCCACACCACCTCCCTAAACTGTCGTGTCTCTAAGTGACGCTGAAGAACCCTCGTGTGTCTTTGTAGTTTACAGGATGGACACGTTTGGAGAGACGCAGGCCTCCAGAGTGGCAGTAAAGTTGGCTGGATCTCCTCCAAAATCCACAGATTTCTGGAGAGCTGAAGTTGGGCTGCTTTTGCTAGTTACTGGGCCCCAAGTGGCTGAGACTCCAAGCACTGATGTTGGAGGCACTGGGCTTCCTGGTCCCCTAAACTGCTTGAGGGGTGCCCATCAGGAGGGTGGAACCCTTTTCCTGCCTCGGTTTGGAGCGGACGGGGCATCACTCTCGGACATCTCTCCAGGTGTTCTGACGGGCACGGGTCCAGACAGCCCATCAGAGGAGCCCTGAAGCCACCCATCTTGGGGCTACGGGCGTTGCCTCGGCCTTTATAACATTTTCAGTGATTCTCAAAGTTAGTACGTTTTCCCACGCTGCAAGCACACGCGTGTGCGGTTAGTTCCTTCTTTTCGAACGTTGCCGTTGCTTAGCCTTTCGTACAGTCGCTCTTCTTTCAAATATAGTTTGAAATTTAAAAATCTGATTTCACTAAGCATTGTTTCTGGCCCCCTAAATAATTTCAAAGTGGCAGTGTCCTAAATAGGACCACCTGGTTACTCAGTTTCAAACTGAACTGCTTGATCAGGGCAGGGAGTTCCTTGACAAACCATCAGTAACTTGAGGGCAGCTGGTAGACGCTCCTCATTATTAACCCATCCCTTCCTTCCAGGGGGAGTTACAGTAACTGAATTTTCTGTATTTAATTGAAGTATCGTTGACTTTCAGTGTTGTGTTTCTGGCGCGCAGCACAGTGACTCAGCTATACACACACAATCTTTTTCATATTCTTTTTCATTATAGGTAACTACTACGTACTGAATGTCATCCCCTGTGCTCTGCAGTAGGACCTGGTTTATTTTATATATAGTAGTTAGTATCTGCAAATCCCAGATTCCTAATTCATCCCTCCCAGGAATTTAATTTTCATTTTTTAAATACAGACTCGAAAGCCTCAGAGGGTGGTGACTGTATTTTCCATAAGGTCGCACTGACTTTCCACGCACTCGTGTGACCTGGGGGCTCTGCTGGATAAGGAAAGAGGATTTGTCCACCTCGGTTCTGGCCCCCGAGGGCCCCCTGAGCCCCTCTGCTGACCTTCACTGTGCTCCAACCCCAGTCCAGCCCTCTCTCCTCCAGGGTGGAGTTGCCCGGGACCGCAGCAAAGGCTGGTGCTGTCGGGGTCAGGACAGACAGGCGGGGAGAGCTCCTCTGTCGAGCTCTGGGTGGCTTCCAGTGTGTAGTTTCTTGAGCTGCCCGCTCCATTCCTGGAACTCCAGACTCTCCTCCCTCCCCGCGAAAATCTGAATCGGCATTCTAGGGAAAAGCCAAATTCTGCTCTAGGAAAAGTCCTCTTGGTTCTTCTTTAAATGAATATATTTTTGGCAGGAATCCAAAAAAAGAGTCGGTTACACCAGATTCCCTGAACCTTCCCTCTGGCTCACTTGCATCGAAGTTCATTTTTACGTGACTGTGGTTGGCTTATCCACCTAAAGCTATGAGTATGTGTATTCTTTGTTTCTGTGTGTCTTGTCTTGAATTCTATACACCTTTGGGGCAAAGAATGTCATCGCACTGAGTTTTCTAAGCAAAGTGGGAACAGGAAGGTCAGACTTAAACATTAGATCATCACGTGTCTGTGGCGGCTTATCCGTGGTTGGGACTGGTGGTGGTGACCAGTCTGCAGGTCAGTTGCCGTAAGACAATCCCGCACATTCGTGATGGAAACAGAGTCATCACAAGTCAGCTTACAACGTGAGGCTTTGAAGTCGGAGAAACCAGCAGCTGACACTTCGTGTCTGAAGGACCAGGAGCCTCCCCTCCCAGAGGGGCTGTGGAGCGAGTGGAGCCGGCGAGGCGGCGGCCCCCGGGCTAGACCTGCTCCCGGTCAGTCCTGCCCCAGAGGTCTGGTGCCGGGACAGCGCGGCTGGGAGGTGGCGGTGAGCTGGCCATTAGTGCGTCAGACCCTGGTGGCCTCGTTTCCCCAAATAATTCCTAGGCTCTCATTTTAGGAGATTTTCTGGCTTCTTGGTGATGTCTGTAGAGTAGTAAATGTTCTTCAAAAGAATGGGAAGAATTTCGATTTTGTTTAATTTTAAGTCCTTTTTAACTAATTTTGTGGCAAGTATCATCCTTCCTTCCCTGCTGTTCCCAACACGGCCTTTCACTCAGTTCACAGGTAATTCAGAGGAAACTGACATTTATGCTCAGTACATTGCACTGAGCACATTTGAACATTCATGTGTTTTAAGTTTTAAAATGCACTTGCTTGCAGCCACATGGCTCAGCCTCTGTGACTCTGGGAGGTCTCTGCTGAACTGGAAAGCAGTGCTGGGGACTTCTCTGTTGGTTTCTGGGGAGCGTTGTGAGTTTTAACACAAAAGGAATTTCTCCGGCCCACATCCACTTTGGTGTCTCAGAGCTCAGCAGACTGGCCCGGCAGCGTCCACTCAGAAGCGGAGACGGTCCTCGCCCCCGAGTGAGCTGGCTAGTTCACTCTCCTCCTGGAAACAGCCTCGGGCTTTAGATTAAGTGATCGTTCCAAGCAAAAATAAAAATAAAATCATCTTCTTAGGAGGAAAATTCTCAGTTCCAAACAGGTTTTTCTCCAGCCTGTTAAAATGCAGGCTTTGATTCTGCAATACTATTTTGGAAGCAGATTTTTTTTTCCGCTTATACAAACATGTAACATGAGAAGGAACGGCGCTACGTGGAATAATTAATTCCTTTTACCATTTCTCTGTAGAGCCCCTTTGTTGCTACCCTGTCTTGATCAACTCTTTCATTTTAATCTGCCCTGCCGTCCGTGGTTTCCAGATGTCGGCCCTGGAACAGCTTCTCCTTTGCCCCTGTTCACGAGCTACTCTGGGGAGAACGTCTGCTTTAAATCATGGAGACAAGTCAGCCGTTACCTTCCTCAGACTCGTCGGTAACTGAGCATAGAAAACGCATTTTCATCATGAGTCATTGACCCCAGGTCCTCAAAATGTAGCAGAGCTGAAGTAGCTTCATGTAGATGGTCCAGGGTTACTTCAGGGACCTGTCTGGCAGGCTGTCTGGTTTTCTGTGTCGTTAAAGCCCAGTGTGGTCTTATGATGGGGCCTCGGGCCCATTGAGAAGGTCTCTGCCACTTGTTCATTTCAGAGAGTTAATTCTTCTCATAAGTGCCCCCAAGCCTTCGGGGACCCTGGGTGGGCTGAGGTCTGCACTGCCTGCAGGGGCCTTCGAGAACAGTCCCCAAAGGCTTGCAGGCTGCCAGACTCAGGGGTTCCCCCCTCTCTGTTCACACACACTGCCCTCCACGCCCCCCCAATCCTGCCATCCAAAAAATATATGACCCCTCGTGGTGGCATCTGGGGAGAAGGAGAGATTATCTGAGATGCTAAGTCCTGATTTTCAGAGACGATTTGAACAGATTTGCTCGACTGTTAAACTGCGGAATTGTAGGGCACTTCCAGACTGTTGTTTTGGGTACTGAAGATGGGGGTGGGGTTTAGAATTGGAATTCTGTGCTTAGATCTAGAACTTGGACTAGCTTAAAGGACTTGTCCTGTATTCATTCTGGGTGTGTTTTTCCTTTTCTTCCCCGTGTTAAGTCTTCACAAGAAGCAACCTCTGAACACAGAATGAGCTTCCAGTGGCGAGAAGGAGGGCACAGCCCCAGTGTGGTGCGGCACCTGCTGGCCCTAACTAGGAAGTGCCCACCTTTCCGCCTGTTCCTAAAACAGCTCCCAAGATGGCGTTGGACGGGCCGTGAGCGAACCCACGGCCTCCGTGGAGGCAGCCCTGGCCTGGCCTCGCTGTCCTGAGGGCTGCTCGGCTCTTGCCCAGCGCTCGGGGGGAGACTCTGTGCGGGCGAGCGTCCCAGGGTGATGATGGTCTTGGTGGGCCTTGCATCTGAAACCAGCCCGTGAGCCTCTTGTCTCTACGTCCCCCAAATCGTTCCGTCTGGTTCTGTATAAACTCAGAAAATACCAGTTTTCCAAATAACCAGTGAGCTGTCTGCTGAACTCACACAGCCAAGTCCAACCCCAGTGCACTTGTCTCTGCTGAACAGCAGGGGGCCCCAGTCGCCCCGTGACACGTCCCTCCGGGACACCTGCTACACTGGTCCTCTGAAGCCCAGAGCGTTTACTGGGCTCCTCATGTCTTCAGGGGAAGGTGCGCTGGGGAGAAGTGTGTGCTGGTCCTGCAGCCCGAGCCCAGCGCGGCCCTCGGCGGTGCCGTGCCCCCGTCTTCGCACGGGTCCTGTGGCAGCAGCCGCCCCGGCCCAGCCCCCAGGGCGCCGGGGGGCCTCAGCAGCACACGGTGGGTGGACCCAAGGCCCTGGGAGGACGCCTTCAGCGTACCTCAGCCCGTGGGGAGGTGCACAGAGCTCACCTGCTGGTGTAACTGCTACTTGAATTCCTCAGGAGTAGTCGATTCTGTCTTGCACTGTCTCCAGCCTGCACTGTCTTGAGTAATCTGTCCCATTTATTTTTCATTTTAGAAACTTTGTGAATACTTTCATTCAGTTTAAGAAGCCGATCATTGTAGCTGTGAACGGCCCAGCCATCGGCCTGGGCGCGTCCATTCTGCCGCTCTGTGACGTGGTCTGGGCCAACGAGAAGGCCTGGTTTCAGACGCCCTACACCACCTTCGGACAGAGCCCCGATGGCTGCTCCACCGTCATGTTCCCCAAGATCATGGGAGGAGCATCTGTGAGTACCTCTTTTTAAATAATTCTGGAAAACTTCCTGAAGTCTAGTTTGGTTACTGGTTTTCTCAGTGTATACAAGGTGTCATTCTTTGAGGACGTTCCGTCAAATGCACTTGTAATTCAGCCCTAGTTCATAAAGTGAACTACTTAATTCATGAAATCCGGGGAGGTTTTCCTGTTTGGGTTCATGGAATGTTGACTGATGCTGTTGAAGTTTCGCCAGGGAAGGCCCTCACCCCCGAGGAGCCCCTGGGTGATGAACGCTGCTCTCACGACAGAGTGGTACACACCCGCTCTGTAACCAGACACCAGAGCTTGCAGTCGGAAGGTTCTTGACCTAATAACCTAAAGCTGCGCTTTTAAGGAAAAGCGTGAGGAACAGAGTTGCTTGGGATCAGGGGGGTTTCCCCACAGAATTGTGGGGTTTTGCTCGTCTAGCCATTTCATCCACCCATAACAGGAGTTTGTGCTGTAGCTTGAGATTTATTCAGGTTACATGTGTCGCATCCGTGTTTCCTGCGAGGGCAGAGGCGGTGTCACAGGTTGGAGTGCAGGAGCAGATGCTCAGGAGAGTGACAGGTGGGAGAAATCTTGGCCCGTACGGAAGGGACAGGGCGGGCCCGGCTGGACCCAGAGAGGTGGTGCTGTGAGGCGGGCCCCCCAAAGCCTCCCCAGCTCTTGGGGCATGAGGAGCTGAGGGGCATGTGTGGCCTGTCACAGAGTCCAGGGAGGGAGGGAGCACGGTGCCCCCGTGGGTCCTCCGGGCGGATGGCTGCGGCCCTGCCTGCCTCCACCCCTCCTTCCCAGGCCTCGGTACCACACCCTCACAGGGCTCGCTGCATGCGGGGCTCCTCCGGTGCTGGGCCCAGCTGGCAGCCCCTCACGTGTTGGGTGGGACTTGGCCACGGAACCCTGTGGCCCGAGCTGGGCAGGGACCTGTTCTGGTGCCACCTGCAGACCTGCAGGCAGGAAGCCGTCCCAGGCCCCACCGTGTGGCAACCGGCTAGTCTCCTCAGGCCTCGCGCCAGGCAGGATCTGGAAGCCGGCCGCTCAGCATCACAGTGGCTGAGCATGGTGGACGTCACATGTCCACCCGCCTCTCCCCCGACTTCCTGGTCCCCAACCCTCCAGGCCCTGACCGGCCAGCCTGGCCATCACCCTTGCCCTGGGTCACTGCCTTCCCACCTCCATCCACTTCACACAGGCGGGTGACCCAGAGTATCCCCCTCACCACTGTCTTTTTGAGCCCCTGCTGGGAGCAGCTCCAGGGGCTGCTGTCCGCATGTCGCTGACTCAGGGGAGCCCCATTCAGCTGTGGTTGGCAGCAGAGGCCAGGTGCTGGGGCGGGGGGAGCAGGCGGCCTGTGCCCTCTGGTGTCCTGTGTTGCATTTTAGGGTAAATTTGGAAATGCCCATAGTTGCTCTGCACATCCAGCCATCTGGAGTGGGAGAGACTCTGCTGTGACAGCAGGTGTGGGGTTGGCCCAGCTCCGAGGGAGAAAGGCCAGCGGCCAGAACAGCTTGAGACTGGAGGGGAGGGGAGTCCTGCCTGGCTCTCAGCCCGCCTGCCACCCCAAGGCCTGAGAGTCCAGAAGAGGGAAGGAGACAGGATAGAGGTGAGCGGTGGTCAGGCTGTAACTGACCTCCACGTGGCAAAAAATGACATTCAGGGAAGTGACCAGGAAGGACAGAGATGGCCTGAGGGAGGGGCCAAAGGATGCGTGCCCCTCATCCACCACCCCCTAGACAGCACAGGGCCCGGCCACATCTGCGTCCATCACTTGAGCCACAACCCTGTGGTTCAAGTTGGTCTTTTTTTTTTTTTTTTTTTTTTTTTGAGTTATAGTCAGTTTATGATGTGTCAGTTTCTGGTGTACAGCACAATGCTTCAGTCATACATGAATATGCATATATTCATTTTCATACTCTTTTTCACCATAAGCTTATAAGATACTGAATTTATTTCTGTGCTATACAGTATAAACTTATCTATTTTATATATACCAGTCAGTATCTGCAAATCTCGAACTCCCAGTTTATCTCTTCCCCCCTGGCAACCACCAGTCTGTATTGTCTGAGTCTGTTTCTGTTTTATATATTTTTTTTAAGATTCCACATATGAGTGATATCATATGGTATTTTTCTTTCTCTTTCTGGCTTACTTCACTTAGAATGACATTCTCCAGGTCCATCCATGTTGCTGCAAATAGCATTATTTTATCATTTTTTATGGCTAAGTAGTTTTCCATTGTATAAATATACCACAGCTTCTTTATCCAGTCATCTGTTGATGGACAGTTAAGTTGTTTCCATGTCTTGGCTGTTGTAAATAGTGCTGCTATGAATATTAGGGTGCAGGTGTCTTTTTGAATTAAGGTTCCCTCTGGATATATGCCCAGGAGCAGGATTAGTGGGTCATATGGTAAGCTTGTTTAGTCTTTTGAGGAATCTCCATAGTGTTTTCCACAGTGGCTGCACCAAACTGCATTCCCACCGGCAGTGTAGGAGGGTTCCCTTTTCTCCACAACCTCTCCAGCGTTTCTCTTTGTGGACCTTTGAATGATGGCCATTCTGACTGGTGTGAGGTGATACTTCATTGTAGTTTTGATTTGCATTTCTCTGATAATTAGTGATATTGAGCATTTTTTCATGTGCCTATTGGCCATTCAAATGTCTTCATTGGAGAATTGCTTGTTTAGGACTTCTGCCCATTTTTGGATTGGGTTGTTTTTTTCTTTAAGTCATATGAGCTATTTATATATTCTGGAAATCAAGCCCTTGTCTCAGCTTTTGCAACTATTTTCTCCCATTCTATAGGTTGTCATTTTGTTTTGCTTATGGTTTCCTTTGCTGTGCAAAAGCTTGTAAGTTTAATTAGGTCCCATTTGTTTATTTTTGCTTTATTTCTATTGCTTGGGTAGACTGCCCTAGGAGAATGTTGCCAAATGTATGTGAGATAATGTTTTGCCTGTTTTCTTCTAGGAGATTTATTGTGTCTTATGTTTAAGTCTTTGATCCATTTTGAGTTTATTTTTGTGTATGGTGTAAGGGAGTGTTCCAGCTTCATTGTTTTACATGCTGCTGTCCAGTTTTCCCAGCACAATTTGCTGAGGAGACTGTCTTTATTCCATTGTATATTCTTGCCTCCTTTGTTGAAGATGAGTTCACCAAAAGTTTGTGGGTTCATTTCTGGGCTCTCTATTCTGTTGCATTGATCCATATGTCTGTTTTTGTACCAATACCATGCTGTCTTGATGACTGTAGCTCTGTAGTATTGTCTGAATTCTGGGAGAGTTATTCCTCCAGCCTCTTTCTTTTTCTTCAGTAATGCTTTGGCAATTCTAGGTCTTTGATGGTTCCATATAAATTTTATTATGATTTGTTCTAGTTCTGTGAAATATGTCCTGGGTAATTTGATAGGGTTTGCATTAAGTCTGTAGATTGCCAATCCAGGAGCGTGGGATATCCATTTTTTTTAAGTCTTCTTTAATTTCCTTCATCAGTGTTTTATAGTTTCCAGTGTATAAGTCTTTCACCTCCTTGGTTAGATTTATTCCCAGGTATTTTATTACTTTAGATGCTATTTTAAAAGGGATTGTTTCTTTCCTTTCTTTTCCTGTTGATTCATTGTTAGTATAAAAAAAATGCAACTGATTTTTGTACATTAATCTTGTATCCTGCTACCTTGCTGAATTCTTTGATTAGTTCTAGTAGTTTCTGTGTGGAGCTTTTAGGGTTTTCTATATATAGTATCACGTCATCAGCATATAATGACAGTTTTATCTCCTTTTCCAATTTGGATCCCTTTTATTTCTCCCTCTTGCCTGATTGCTGTGGCCAGGACTTCCAAGACCATGTTGAATAGGAGTGGTGATAGTGGGCAGCCTCGTCTTGTCCCAGATCTTAGTGGGAAGCTTTTCAGTTTTCCACCATTGAGTCCTATGCTGGCTGTAGGTCTGTCATATATAGCTTTTATTATGTTGAGATATGTTCCCTCTATACCCACTTTGGCGAGAGTTTTTATCGTAATGGGTGTTGAATTTTATCAGACGCTTTTTCTGCATCTATTGAGATGATCATGTGGTTTTTGTCCTTTCTCTCGTTGATGTGATGTATTACATTGATTTGCGTATGTTGAACCAGCCTTGTGTCCCTGGGATGAACCCAACTTGATGATGGTGTATAATCTTTATGTGCTGTTGGAGTCTGTTTGTTTGCTAATATTTTGTTGAGGATTTTGCATCTATGTTCATCAGTGATACTGGTCTGTCATTTTCTTTTTTGGTGGTGTCTTTGTCTGGCTTTGGTGTCAGTGATGGTGGCTTCATGGAATGAGTTTGGGGGTACTCCCTCCTTTTCAATCTTCTGGAAGAGTTTGAGAAGGACCGTTATGAGTTCTCTGTACCTTTGGTAGAATTCCCCAGCCATCGGGTCCTGGACTTTGGTTTGTAAGGAAGTTTTTTTTTTTTTTATTGCTAATTCAATTTCATTTCTAGTGATTGATGTGCTCAAGTGGTCAGTTTCTTCTTGACTCAGTCTTGGTGGGCTGTATGTTTCTAGAAGCGTGTCCATTTCTTCTAGGTTGTCCACTTTGTTTCCATATACTTGTTCCAAGTTGGTCTTGAGAACACACTTCAGCCCTTAGCGATGGGGTAACGGTCTTGTCTCACTGCATGTTGGGAGTGAGAGGAACACAAGCTAGGAGAGGAGAGCTCTGGTCCCCCGGGGCACTTCCCCCTCCCCCGGTCATTCTGTCCCCCTTTCTCGCCACGTTTGACTCTAAGTCCATCGTTGGTTTTAGACCTCCCTTTGCTGAGCAGCACTTCGTAGAACGCCTCTAGACTCAACGCTCACACCTCTGCCCAAGCCTGAGCTCAGACGGCAGGCTCCACCTGGGGTGGGAATTGAGACGCTGGCGAGTCCTCCTCGCGGGGACCGGGGACCAGTGCCCGGCCGGCACCTGCTCTCCCGTTCCCTGTGGCTCCCCGAAGTGCACAGGTGTGGCGGCTGAGAGACGGCTCAGCGACCGCGGGGCCTTTCATGACAAGGACTTTACCTCTTGGAAAAAAGTGTGTCTTACCTGAACCCCAGAAGCTCATGCAGGTCTTCTTCACGACCATCAGTCTTCAGGTGGGTTAACCTGCAGGACAGAGTACAGGGAGGAAATGGTCACAGCACAGCAGTTTGTTTGTTTTAACATATACAAACGTGAGCTTCCATCGAGTCACCGAAGTAACTGTGCAGACGAACAGTGGTCACCCAGGGCCTGGCTAGTTTTATTTTCACATCCCAGCAGTGAAGCGTGGCTTCCGGTGACCCTGCGGCAGACACATCACTGCCCAGAGAGCGTCGCGTCGGCCTCTCTGACAGAACATCGTGTAGCAGCTCTGTGCCCCGTGCACATCCCCGAAATCAGAAATTGCTGTGAGCCTTCCTGACGGCTCAGCTGCCCAGGAAACTGGCTTGTGTCCTGAGTCCACATGTGGAAGCTGACACTGGTGGGGAGGCAGGCAGGGCGGGACACACCAGCGACTTCAGGTCTACAGCAAACAGACCTTTCCTGACTGAGTTCTTGGTTACATCGCCCTCTATAGTCTCCTTGAAACATCGCCGGCCGGTTTGTCACCCCCTCTGCCTCGTCGATGTGCCTCCCGGGCTGGCCCTTGGCGGGGTGAGTTTTCGGGCGGGTCTCCCCCACCTCTCATGCCGCCGTCCCCTCTTCTTCCCTCCAGGCCAACGAGATGCTGCTGAGCGGGCGGAAGCTGACGGCGCAGGAGGCGTGCGGCAAAGGCCTGGTCTCCCAGGTGTTCTGGCCCGGGACCTTCACCCAGGAGGTCATGGTTCGCATTAAGGAGCTCGCCTCCTGTAACCCGGTTGTACGTCCAGTTCCTTCTTCCTTTTTTTTTTTTCCAACCATGACATCTCCCTGCAGGGAGCTCACAGCAGTGAAGGCATCTCCTGCATCCTGCACGAGCCTCTGCTCACCCGGCCCTCCCCTTGCAAACACCCCAGAGCCAAGAGAATGCATTTGAAGCTGAGATTAGTAACCTAAAAATGCTCTGTGAAAGTATACAAAAAAGCAACATTTCTAAAGCTCTTGAGGGTTTCCAAAGCCCTTTCATGGGTAACCAGACTTTTTTTTCACCCCTCAGTGGACACAGTTTTTTGTTTCATGAACATACAGGGTAATTAGTCCTCTGACAGAACTGCAGGTGGCCAATGACAGGATGAAATGTTGTTTAATATTAATGGACCCAACGCCTATCTAAGCTCTCCTAGGCGTCTGAACTGCTCAGTACCGAAATTAAATTGAGGCTAGAAAACCCCTCGGCAGGCACTCCCAGTCCCTGGTGAGCGTCACCAGCGTGCGGGTGGGGGTGGGGGGCCTGGATGCGGGGCAGGACCAGGGCGGGGAGGGCACTGCTCTTGGGAACAGCTTAGCAGCCGAGTGAAATGGAGCGTGTGTCCGACCTCCGCCTGCCGGGCCTGGGGAGGAGGGCCAGGTGGGCCTCGGGTCGATGGTGCCCCCATCACTAACCTGCTGCCTGTGGCCTGGCCAGGTGCTCGAGGAGTCCAAGGCCCTGGTGCGCTGCAACATGAAGGCGGAGCTGGAGCAGGCCAACGAGAGGGAGTGCGAGGTGCTGAAGCGCATCTGGGGCTCAGCCCAGGGCATGGACTCCATGCTCAAGTACCTGCAGAGAAAGATCGACGAGTTCTGACGCCGGGCGCCCCCCGACCCCGGACCCCGGAGCGCGGCGCGGACGGCGGGGCTGGGTGCCCTCCCGGCCGACACACGGTCACCGGAGCTCACGCTTGGGACTGGAAACATCCAAGCTATTTATTACCAAGGAGTTTTTAAGTACTGTAACTTTAAAATAAATAACTACAAAGCTCCTTTGTCCCAACGTCATTATTTTATGCTGAATATACACTCAAGTGTAAACATATAACGGTGAGCTCCGACGTTCATGACCTTTGGCTAGTGCCGTATACAACATGTGCTTCCCTGGTTTGGGTGGCAGAACAAGTCCGGAATAATGTTTTCCTTATCTCTTCCTTCTAGAAAACAGAATCTAAAGAGGTGTTAGCCAGCCTCACCTCCCCTGCCCCAAATAGAAACATGGAAAGATCTGAGGCGTGGCCTTGACTCCAAGAAGGTACAAACCCTCAGAGCTGGAAAATTCTAAATCGTTACTTATCTTTTAGGATAAGTATTTCTGATGACCGTAACCTCTAAGCTAAAACACGCTTAGGATTCATGCTGAGAAATCAGTTGATTCTTCTTTCTTAAATGTGTCCAATTCTTACCCAGTTAACATGAAGAAACCACTCTCTCTCTGGGGGAAAAGCTTGTTTTGCAGTATTAGTGAATCACTGACTAGCTTAAGTATGATATCTAAGTTCTAAGTTAATCTTAGTGGGTTTATAATTAGTTTTTCAGACCCTTTTGAAAAAATAACTACATACGTGCTTCTTGTTGCTGGGTGAGAAATACTACTTTATATACAGTTTTGGGTTTCTATTTGCAGGTATGATTGATGTATTACACCAAAAATAAAAGTATTTTTATGTTTATAAAGTGTAATTTTTAGGTTCACTTAGAATATATTTTATTTAATAAGTTAAAATTCTTTTGGCACACTATTAAATGCAGAAAAACTCCTTTTTAAGAGAAAGAACTGCCTTCTATTCGACGTTTAATGTTCTTGGCCTCTGCTCTCGTGGCTACACAATACACCAAGTGCAGGATGCGGTCCGAGAGTGCCCTGTGTAAATAGCCGCCCCCCGCCCGCCGGGAGGGGGGACCGACTCCTGATTCCAGACGCCTGTCATTAGGTAGGCTTCTGAGCTTGCAATCATATTGAATGTATGAAGAATGAAATAAAATCAAAACCTTATTTTTGTACAGTTTTGAAGTTTATACTTAGAACCGACCGCCTCCCGGCCTTGGGGAGAGCTGTACAGCGTGTAAATTGGCCTTTACCTTGGATTGGTTGGTGCAGTATTTTTGCATCTGTGGGACCTACTTTTTCGTTCAGTAGTTTGAACTATATATAAACTGTACAATCTGTAAAGTTTTTATAGAATAAATATTCAGCTGTGAAAACTGGTTAAATAAAACTAATATTTCTTAACACATTTGAAACGTTCCTCTGATCATTCTTCTGCAGTTTCTCATGGGATACTCACTCTTTCTGGGAAACATACACACGGGCGTCCACGATTGTGCGCTTTACGGGAAATCCACGCCCACGATGTAGACAGAAGGGCGGGGAGAGTAGCTGGCTAGGCCTCCGCACTGTTCGTCTTGGTCACAGGGTGACGAGGGTGAAGCCTGTGGGCGGACCAGGGGCCAGGGGCTGCCTCCTCTGACTGCATCACAGACACTCCAGCCCGCTCGTTCATGACTTCCCTTACACCAGTGCAAACAAACATCTACATCTACATAACATGTACAACCAGTGCAAAGGAAGGAAGCTCTGTGTTACAGGAGAACTGGCATCTACCAGATAGTGACATGCGTCACAAGAGGGACAGCCAGGGCACAGGGCTCTGTCTGCTGGGTCTGTCGCTGCCCTCAGGGAAGCTCAGTCTCATCCAGTCAGCCCCTCTGGTGGCCTCTGATCACTGACCTTTCCATCCCTCCAATGGGCAGCTTTCCCAGCCACACCCTTCCTGTCCCCGAGTGTTCTGGGGGCCTCCAGAACATGCCAGGGCAGCCCTGCCCCTCCACAGGCAGGGAGAGACCCCGGGCAGCTGAAACAGTCCTCCGAGTAGGCCCTAGAGTAGAGCCCAGAACATGAGTGACATGGTGAATCTGACCTTCCACACACCTGTTTAGCTTTACACACGAGGAAGCTGAGGTCCAGAGGATCAGGGGATCCGCTTATCACCCTCAGCCTGTACGTGGCCTGGCGTCCAGGAGTAGCCAGTGCTCCCCACTCCTCCGCGGGCCTGCCTTCCTCAACACCTTTACCTGCCACAATCAAATGGAGATGAAAACGCGATGGCTAGTGTGGAGCAGAGGTTGCCCAACTTCAGTGCCTCTTTGGAGCACCTGGAGAGCTTTGACAACTCACGATGCCCTGGCCGCCCACGAAACCAATTAAACCACCACCTCTAGGCTGAGAGCCAAGCATCTGGGGTACCTGGCCCAGGGCAAGTAGCGTGGCTTGTCTGTGTCTGGAGTGGGGAGGGGCAGGAGAGGGGGCTGGGGAATCCAACCCACTCTGGCATCCTGCAGTCTGGGAGAGGAAGTGGTGGACGGCGAGGGTTTTATGAAGATGCTTGGTGGCTCAGGATTTAGGGCTTTCTCACATGGAGGCTGGACTTGCCCCAGAAATTTGACGGTCTGCAAACTATCCTACCTCTGGAGGAGCTGGACCAGTCTACCAGTACTAACTTAGAAATGAGCAGCCTCATGGAGCTCACCCAGGACGGCAGAGTAGGAAGACCCCAAGCTCGCCGCCTCTTGGGGGCGCCGCAACCACAACCGTCTGCAGGAACACCATCAGTGAAAGAGACTGGAACTTACCGATAACATCTACAACCAAGGATACAAAAAGGAAACGGCCCCAGTGAGAGGGGCAGAGTCAACACACAGTCAAGTCCCACACCGCAGCCCACAGACAGGAGGATGGTGACAACTGGCAGAGTTCTCCCACAGGAGCGAGGGGTCGGCCCCACGTCAGGCTCCCCAGTCCAGGTGTCCTATGCCAGGAAGACGAGCCCCAGAACACTTGAAGGGCTTATCTTTCAGAGTCCCAGAGGGCTGGGGGAGATGGCAACTCCAGTAGTAAAGGACGTACACAAAATCTCACACACTCCGGGACCCTGGTCAGAAGCGGTCATTTGAAAAGAATCTGGATCGGACCTACGTTCTGGCCCTGGAGAGCCTCTGGGAGAGGCAGGAGGCAACTGGGGCTCACCCTGGGGACACAGACACTGGCTGCAGCCGTTTGGGGAGCTCATTGTACCACGTGGACACTGGTGGCCGACAAATGCCATTCTGACATATTCCCTCCGGCCCATCGGCATCAGGACCCAGCCCCTCTCCTGCCCACCAACCTCTAGTCCCCAGTACTGGGGCTCCTCAGGCCACACAACTAACTGGTGAGGGGGCAGCCCCACCCACCAGCACACATGTGCCTTAAGACCCCCTGAGCGCACAGCCACCCCTGGACACAGCCCTGCCCACTAGAGCCCACACACCCGTGCCCAGACCGGAGACCCAGGACCCCCAGGGCCCTGCAGCCAGAGACCCCAAGACCCATCTCCACCCACCAGCGGGCAGAGAGCAGCCACAGGGCATCCGCAGCTCCGCAGCCTGTGGGCCCAGCCCGCTCACCAACAGGCCAGTACCTCTCCTGGGAACCAGCTAGGCCCTGGTGCCACGCATGAGCAGGCCAACACAGACTCCACCGCCAGCTGGATCAGGAGCCAGCCTCCCCTCCAGCAGTCTGCCACGAGCCCTGCAGCCAGACCCAGACCCCAGGACTTGGCTTCACCCACCAGTGGGCAGGCACCAAGCTCCAGGGTCTCCTGGACCCCAACTTCACCCACCAGCAAGCCAGCTGTAGCTCCAGGGCCCCCTGGGGACTCTGCAACCAGCCACCTCATGACCCAGCCCCAACTACTGGTGGCCAGCAGCCTCCACCCAAGGCCGGGCCTGACCACCACCAAGACCAGGGCCGGCAAAGCCTATCAGGCCGCCCACACAGTGAGCCCACCACAGCGGAAGGACCCGCACAGCCCACGCTGGGGGCACCCCTGGAGCATACAGCTCTGGTGATGAGAGGGGAGAGCACTGCTGGGGCGCAGAGAACGTCCCCTACAGAAAGCCACTTCTCAGAACATGATGCTGTGCACCAGAAATTAACACAACGTTGTAAACTGGCTATACTTCAATAATTTTAAAAAAGCCACTTCTCCAAGGTCAGGAAATGTAATCAACCTACCAGACATATAGAAATAAACACAGCAAACTAGGCAAAATGAGGAGACAGAGGAGCACGTTCCAAACAAAGGAACAAGACAAAACTCCCGAACAACTAAGTGGAGTGGAGACAGGCAACCTACCCGACAGGGTCAGAGTAACTCGGAGAACCGGCTCCTTGAAAAGAAACAAAGTTGATGAACCTTTAACCAGACTCACCAAGAAAAAAGTGACAAGGCCTCAAAAACCAATAAAATCAGAAATGAAAAAGGAGAAGTTACAACTGACACCATAGAAATATAAAGGAACCTAGGAGGCTACTGTGAACAACTAATGCCAATAAAATGGACAACCTAGAAGTGGACAGTTTCTTAGGAAGATGCAAGCTCCCACGACTGAAGGAAGAGAAGGAAAATATGAGCAGACCAACTGCCAGGAATGTAATTGAATCAGTAATTTTAAAAGTCCTAACAAACAAAAGTCCAGAACCAGATGGTTTCACAGATGAATTCTACCAAACATTTAGGGAAGAGTTAACACCTATCCTTCTGAAATTATTCCAAAAAAACAAAACTCAGAGGAAGGAACACTGCCAAACTCACTCTATGAGTCCAGCATCACCCTGTTACCGAAACCAGACAGAGATATTACAGACCAGTATCACTGATGAACGCAGATGCAAAAACCTAGCAAACCGAATTCAACAATACATTAGAAGGATCACACACCACGATCAAGTGGGATTCATCCTGGGGATGCAAGCACTTTTCAGTATCTGTAAATCCGTGTGATGCACCACATTCACAAATTAAAGAATAAAAACCATATGAACATCTCAGTAGATGCAGAAAAAGCTTTTGACAAAATTCAACATCCATTTATGATTTAAAAAAAAAAAAAAAAAAAAACTCCAGAAAGTGGGCACAGAGGGAACACACCTCAACAAAGTAAAGGCCATACATGACAAACCCACAGCTCACACCACACTCAGTAGTGGAAAGCTGAGAGCACTTCCTCTAAGGTCAGGATCAAGACAAGGATGCCCACTCTTGCCATTGTTATTCACTATAGTTTTGGAAGTCCCAGCCACAGCAATCAGGGAAAAAAATCAAAGGAATCCAAACTGGAAAAGAAGTAAAACCATCACTGTTTGCAGATGACATGATACTAGACACAGAATATCCTAAAGATGCCACCAGAGAACTGCTAAAGCTCAATGAACTTGGTAAAGTTGCAAGATATAAAATATACAGAAATCTGCTGCATTTCTATGCACTAACAACAAACTATCAGAAGGAGAAATTAAGAAAACAATCCCATTTACATCCAAAAAACATAATACTTAGGAGTAAACCTACCTGAGGAAGTTAAAGACTTGCACTCAGAAAACTATAAAGCAGAAAACTAAAAAAACACTGATAAAGAATCTGAAGACAACACAGATGGAAATACATTCTGTGTTCATAGATTCGAAGATAGGGTTTTAAATTACCATGTTACCCAAGGCAAACTACAGATTAAATGCAATCCCTATTAAAATACAAATGGCATTTTTCACAGAACTAGAACAAATAATTTTAAAATCTGTATGGAAGCACAAAGGACCCTCAATAGCCAAAACAAACTTGAGAAAGAACAGAGCTGGAGGAATCACACGCCTTGATTTCAGACTATACTGCAAAGCTACAGAAATCAAAACAATATGGTACTGGCACCAAAAAAGGCACATAGCTCAATGGAACAGGATAGAAAGCCCAGAAATACACCTACACATTTATGGCCAATTCATCTGTGACACAGGAGGCAAGAACAGACAATGGAGAAGAGACAGTCTCTTCAATAAGTGGTACTGGGAAACTGGACAGCTACCTGTAAAAGGCAGAAATCAGAAAATTTCCTAACACCATAAACAAACTCAAAATGGAGTAAAGACCTAAATGTAAGACTAGAGACCATAAAACTCTTAAAAGAAAATATAGGCAGAACATTCAGACAGAAATCTTCTCAGTACTTTTTTGGGGATCTGTCTCCTAAGGCAAAAGAAACAAAAGCAAAAATAAACAGATGGGACCTACGTAAACTTAAAAGCTTTTGCACAGCAAAGGAAACCACAGTCGAGATGAAAAGGCAGGCAACCTAAAAAGATGAAAGAATGGGAGAAACATTTGCAAGCGATACAACCAATAAGGGGATTACAGCCAGAATAAACAGTTCCCACAACTCAGCATCAAAAAAAACAAAACCAAAAAACTGAGTAAATAATGGGCAGAAGAACTGAATAGACATTTTTCCAAAGAAGATATACAGCTGGCCAATAGGCACATTGAAACAATGCTCAACATTGCTAATCAGAAAAATGCAAATCGAAACCCCAGTGAGATATCACCTCACGCCTGTCAGAATAGCCATCATCAAAAAGACCACAAATAACAAATGTTGGTGAGGACGTGGAGAAAAGGGAACCCTTGTACACTGCTGGCAGGACCGTAAATTGGTGCAGCCACTGTGGGAAAAAATTATGGAGGTTCCTCAAAAAACTAAAAATAGAACCGCCATATGATCCAGTAATTCCACTCCTGGGTATATAGCCAAAGAAAACGAAAACGCTAATTTGAAAAGATACCTGCACCCCCAACGTTCATAGCAGCATTGTTTACAATAGCCTAGATATGGAAGCAACCTGAGTGTCCTTCAGCAGATGACTGGACAAAGAAGTTGTGGTATCTATATACCGTGGAATACTACTCAGCCATAAAAAAGGAAACATTGCCATTTACAACAACATGGATGGACTTGAAGGCTATTAAGCTTGGTGAAACGAGTCAGACAAGAAAGACGGATACTGTAGGATATTACTTATATGTGGAATCTAAAAAATAAAACAAACTAGTGAATATAGCAAAAAAAAAAAACAAAAACAGATTTAGAGATACAGAGAACAAACTAGTAGTTACCACTGGGGAGAGGGAAGTCGAGAGGGGCAAGATATGGGTAGAGGATTAAGAGGTACAAACTACTATGTATAAAATAAGTATCACAAGGATATACTGCACAGCACAGGGAATACAGTCATATTTTATAATAACTATAAATGGAGTATAACCTTTAAAATTTGTGAATCACTATGTTGTACACCTAAAACTTATATAATACTGTGAATTTACTATACTTCAAACAAAAAATAAAAATGAGTAAAAATAGTACCCTTCTGTAAAAAAAAAAATAATAATAAATAAAAATAAACAGCCTCACTGCTTGGCAACAGGGGAAAGGCTGACAATATTCCAGGAAACTCCTCCCTGTCCCTGAGGAACATTACAATGGTGTCTCTGAAGATGCTGACAAATACCTGCTTGGTGACAATAGCACTGCACAATTTTAACACTGGTTTAAAAGTTACTTTTTTGGTGGGAGAGAAAACTTTGGTATTTCAAAGGTAAAAGTTGAATTTATGATCTTAGAGCCATACTATGTCCTTAGGTGACTAATAGATTGGTTAGCACAGGCATTTTGTAAACATAAAGGCTAAGGTCTAATGATTTTTAACATTAATTTATATTTTCCTAAATTTTATGTGGTATTCTAAAACTGAATTTAAAAAGACTAAAATCATACAATCTATGTCCTTCAACCACAATGGAGTAAAATTAGGTATTAACAAATTTAAGACATTAAAAATGCGTGGAAAGTAAAGATCACATTCCTAAACAGAGACAAAACTCCTATAAGAGAGATTAGAAGATATCTGGAGATAAGTGAAAATGAAAACGAAAACATGAGTATTTGAATAAATTATACAATAACAAAACACCTATATTAAAAAGTAGAAAAGAAAACAGATATTAAGTCAATAACATTCCACCTTAAGTAACTAGAAAAAAGAGCAAACTTAACACACAGCAAGCAGAACGAAGGAAATAAGATTAGAGCAAAAGTAAGTAAAACGACGAATATAGAAATGGGAGAGAAAAATCAAGGAAACCCAAAGTTAGTTCTGTGAAAAAAATTAGACTGATTTAGGAAAAAAGCATATTCAAAGTACTAATCTCAGGAGTGAGAGAGGAGACGTACCACCAACCCTATAGAAATAAAAAGAATTAAGGGAACGCTATAAGCACCTGTATGCTGACAAATTAGGTAAGCAACACGAGATGGGCTAATTCCTAGAAAGAAACAGACAACTGTGAATACACCTGTAACAGGAGACTGAATCAGTAACCAAAAATCTTCCCACAAAGAAAAGCCCAGGACCAAATGGTTTCACTCATCAATCCTATCAAATGTTTACGAAGGAATCAGTACCAATCCTTCATAAATGTTTCCAAAAGATAGACAGAACGCTTTCTAACTTCTTCTATGAGGCCAGTATTGCCCTAATATCAAAACCACACAAAGATGTCACAAGAATATTGTAGATCAATATTCCTCAGAAATGCAAAAATTCTTAACAAAATAATCTGGCACCATATAAAAATTATACACCATGACCAAGTGGGATTTATGGCAAGAATGCAAGGTTGATTCAGCACACAAAAGAAATCAATGTAATAACAATATTGTTAAAATAAAGGATAGGACCATATGATCTCAATAAATGCAGGAAAAGCACCTGAAAAATCTGAGCCATCATAATAGACACACTCCACCAGTCTAGGAACAGAAAGGACTTCCTCAACTTGCTAAAGGGCGTCTATGAAAAACCCACAACTAACATGATACTTAATAGTGTGAAAACTTTCACTTTAAAATCAGAAACAAGAGAAAGATGTTTGCTCTTGGCACTTCTATTCAGCATTGTGTTGAAGGGTGTGACAATTACACAAGGAAAAGAAATAAATAATCAAATATTAAAAACCACTAATTTGAAAAGATAATGCACCCCAATGTTCACAGCAGCACTATTTACAATAGCCAAGCTACGGAATCAACCTAGGTGTCCGTTGGCAGATGACTGGATAAAGACGACGTGGTGTCCATATACAACGGACTACTACCTAGCCGTGAAAAATAATGAAATCTTGCCGTTTGTGACAACACGGAGAGACCTTGGGAGCGTTATGCTAAGTGAGGTAAGTCAGAAAGAGACAAACACCATATGATCTCATTATATGTGGAATTCAAAACAAGAACACCAAGCTCACAGACACAGAAGACAGACTGGTGGCTGTCAGAGGTAGGGGTGGGACGGGTGGGTGAAATGGATGACGGGGGCCAAGATGCATAAACTTGCGGTTATAAAATGAGTCAGTCATGAGGCTGTGATGTACAGCACAGCAACTATAGTTAATACTGTGTATGTGAAAACTGCTCAGAGAGTAGGTATTAAAAGTTCCCATTACAAGGAAAAAAAATTGTAACTGTGTGCTGACAGATATTTACTAGACTTACTGTAGTGATGATTTTGCAATACACACAAATACTGAATCACTATGTTGTACACCTGAAACTAATATACCATTATGTCAATTATACTTCAATTTAAAAAAAGAAATAGAAGGCTTCCAGACTGTAAAGGTAAAAATATCTATCTATAGACACGATCTTATACAGAGAGAATGCTAAAGAATCCACACATCAAAAACAAGAAAACCCCCCAAACCCAACCTGTTAGAACTAGTAAGTTCAATAAGTTTGTACAATACACAAAAACCAATTGTATTTCTAAACACTAGCAATAAACAATCTGAAAATGAAATCAAGTAAGCAGTTTCATTGATAGTAGAATCAAAAAGAATAAAATTCTTGGGAATAAATTAACCAAAGAAGTGCAAGACTTGTGTACTGGAAACTACAAAACATTGCTGAAAGAAATTAAAGACGACCTAAATAAATGGAAAGATACTCACATGGATTGGAGGACTTAACATCATGAAACTGGCAAAATTTGCCTACAGATTCAACGAGGTCGCTATTAAAATTCCAACTGTCTTTCTTGCAGAAATGGACAAATGAGTCCTAAAATTCATCTGAAAACGCAAGAGGTCCAGAATAGCCAGTTCAATTCTGAGAAAGGGAAGACAAAGTTGGAGGTCTCACACGTCCCAATTTCAAAACTTACTACAGAGCCATAGCAAGCAAGGCAGTGTGTGCTGGCGAGGAGAGACATACAGATTGATGGACTAGAACTGAGAGTCCAGAAATAAACCCTTTCTTCTATAAGCAACTGAGTTTGAACAAGGACGCCAAAACCATTCAATGATGAAAGAACAGTCTTTTTAACAAATGGTTCCTGGACAGCTGGACATCCACCTGTGAAAGCACCAAGTTGGACTCACCAAAAACCAAACTCAAAACGGATCAAAACCTAAATCGAAGAACTAAAAACATAACACTTTCAGAAGAAATCACAGGTGTAACTCTTTGTGATCTTGGATTAGGCAATGATTTTCTTTTTAGATATAACACTAAAAGCACAACCAAAGGAAAAAATAAACTGAACTTCATCAAGTAACATTTTTTAAACTTGTACTTCAAAGAACACCCAAGAAAGTTAAAAGCCAACTCACCGAATGGAGAAGGTATCTTCAAATTATGTATGTGATAAGGGTCTACTGTCCAGAATATATAAAGAACTCTTAATTCAACAAGAGGCGACCCAATTTAAAAACAGGCAAAGGATCTGAGTAGACATTTCTCCAAAGATACACAAACGGCCAATAAACACATGAAAAGATGTTCAATATATCATTAATCATTAGGGAAATGCACATCACAGCCATAATGACAGATCACTTGACAACACTAGGATGGCTATAATGAAAAAAGTGGAAAATAACACATGTTGATGAAAATGTGAAAAAACTGGAAGTCTTCTACACTGTCAGTAGGAATATAAATTGGTACAACCATAGTGGAAAACAGCTTGGCACGTCCACAAAATGTTAAACACAGAGTTACTACATGATTCTGCATTTCCATTCCTAAGAGAACTGAAAACAAGTACTCAAATGCTTGTACACAAATGTTCACAGCGTCATTGCTCACCACAGAGGATAAATAGCCCTGATGTCCATCAATGGATGACAAATATCATTTGTTCTTATATGTGGACTATTAAAAAAAAAGCTACAAATTTTATTTACAAACAAGAAATAGACTCACATAGAAAACAAACTGTGGTTACCCAGGGGGAAAGGGGGTGGATAGATGAGGAGTTTGGGATTAACAGACACACACTACTATATATAAAATATATAAACAACAAGGATCTGCTGTACAGCACAGGGAACTATATTCAATTTCTTGTAATGAGCCATAATGGGAAAGAAACTGAAAAAAATATATATGTATATAACTGAATTGCACCTGGAACTAACATTGTAAATTGACTACACTTCAATAAAATTTTTTTAACTTTTTAAAGTGTTCTGGAATGAGTGGTGATTTTGCACAGCTTTGGAAATATACTAAAACCCACTGAATATTACACTTTAAAGGTTAATTTTACAGTATTTGGACTAGCTCTTAATTTTTAAGCATGTATATATGCTCTCAACTAACACAGGGAAGAAGTGGGAAAAATACGTAATTGATTCAGAACAAGGGATGAAAAATTTTAGCAAATAGAATCCAACAACACATAAAAAAGATTATACATCATGACCAAGTGGGGTTCATCCCAGGGACACAAGGCTGGTTCAACATACACAAGTCAATCGATGTAATACATCACATCAACAAGAGAAAGGACAAAAACCACATGATCATCTCAATAGATGCAGAAAAAGCATTTGATAAAATTCAACACTCATTTATGATAAAAACTCTCGCCAAAGTGGGTATAGAGGGAACATATCTCAACATAATAAAAGCTATATATGACAAACCTACAGCCAGCATAGCACTCAACGGTGAAAAACTCAAAAGCTTCCCACTAAAATCTGGGACAAGACAAGGCTGCCCACTATCACCACTCCTATTCAACATAGTCCTGGAAGTCCTAGCCACAGCAATCAGGCAAGAGAAAGAAATAAAAGGGATCCAAATTGGAAAAGAAGAGGTAAAAGTGTCACTATATGCTGACGACATGTTACTATATATAGAAAACCCTAAAAGGTCCACACAAAAGCTACTAGAGCTGATTGAAGAATTCAGCAAGGTAGCAGGTTACAAAATTAACGTTCAAAAATCAGTTGCATTTCTTTACACTAACGATGAATCAACAGAAAAAGAAAGTAAAGAAACAATCCCCTCTAAAATAGCACCCAAAGTAATAAAATATCTGGGAATAAATCTAACCAAGGAGGTGAAAGAATTATACACAGAAAACTATAAAGCATTGATGAAGGAAATTAAAGAAGACTTTAAAACATGGAAAGATATTCCATGCTCTTGGATTGGAAGAATTAATATTGTTAAAATGGTCACACTGCCCAAGGCAATCTACAGATTTAATGCAATCCCTATCAAATTACCCAGGACATATTTCACAGAACTAGAACAAATCATAACAAAATTTATATGGAACCATCAAAGACTTAGAATTGCCAAAGCATTACTGAAGAGAAAGAAAGAGGCTGGAGGAATAACTCTCCCAGACTTCAGACAATACTATAGAGCTACAGTCATCAAGACAGCATGGTATTGGTACCAAAACAGACATATAGACCAATGGAACAGAATAGAGAGCCCAGAAATGAACCCATAAGCTTTTGGTCAACTAATCTTCGACAAAGGAGGCAAGAATACACATGGAATAAAGACAGTCTCTTCAGCAAATGGTGTTGGGAAAACTGGACAGCAGCATGTAAAACAATGAAGCTAGAACACTCCCTTACACCATATACAAAAATCAACTCAAAATGGATCGAAGACTTAAACATAAGACAAGATACAATAAACCTCCTAGAGGAAAACATAGGCAAAACATTATCTGACATACATTTCAAAAATTTTCTCCTAGAAGAAATAAAAGCAAGAATAAACAAATGGGACCTAATGAAACTTATAAGCGTCTGCACAGCAAAGGAAACCAGAAGCAAAACAAGAAGAAAACCTACGGAATGGGAGAAAATTTTTGCAAGTGAAACCGACAAAGGCTTGATCTCCAGAATATATAAGCAGCTCATACAACTCAATAAGAAAAAAATAAACAACCCAATCCAAAAATGGGCAGAAGACCTAAACAAGCAATTCTCCAAGGAAGACACACAAATGATCAAAAGGCACATGAAAAAAAGCTCAATATCACTAATTATCAGAGAAATGCAAATGAAAACTACTATGAGGTATCACCTCACACCAGTCAGAATGGCCGTCATTCAAAAATCCACAAATGACGAATGCTGGAGAGGCTGTGGAGAAAGGGGAACCCTCCTACACTGCTGGTGGGAATGCAGTTTAGTGCAGCCACTGTGGAAAACAGTGTGGAGAGTCCTCAAAAGACTAGGAATAGACTTACCATATGACCCAGGAATCCCACTCCTGGGCTTGTATCCAGAAGGAACTCTACTTCAGGATGACACCTGCGCCCCAATGTTCATAGCAGCACTATTTACAATAGCCAAAACATGGAAACAGCCTAAATGTCCATCAACAGGTGACTGGATAAAGAAGATGTGGTATATTTATACAATGGAATACTACTCAGCCATAAAAACCGACAACATAATGCCATTTGCAGCAACATGGATGCTCCTGGAGAATGTCATTCTAAGTGAAGTAAGCCAGAAAGAGAAAGAAAAATACCATATGAGATCGCTCATATGTGGAATCTAAAAAACAAAAACAAAAACAAAGCGTAAATACAGGACAGAAATAGACTCATAGACAGAGAATACAGACTTGTGGTTGCCAGGGGGGTGGAGGGTGGGAAGGGATAGACTGGGATTTCAAAATTGTAGAATAGATAAACAAGATTACACTGTATAGCACAGGGAAATATACACAAAATGTTATGATAACTCACAGAGAAAAAAATGTGACAATGAGTGTGTATATGTCCATGAATGACTGAAAAATTGTGCCGAACACTGGAATTTGACACAACATTGTAAAGTGATTATAAATCAATAAAAAATGTTAAAAAAAAAAAAAAAAAGAACAAGGGACGAAAAAGGACAAATGGCAAACACATAGCTGACACGGATTTTAGCTCAAAGTATTAATACGTTAAGTGAAAACTGACTACACGCTTGTGTGAGAGTATCTAGCTATACATGTATGCTTACAAAAAAAAAAACACATCTAAAACTAAAAACTTTAAAGTGAAAGGTAGAAGATATGAGTTATACAAATACGAACAACAAAAAACTGGCGTAGCCATATCAGCATCAAAGTATCTATTAAAGCAAAAAGAATGTTAGAAAAAACTTCATCATGACAGCAGAAAGAGTTCTACTGAAAGATAAAGACAATTCCAAACTCACGTGTGCCTAATCGCTTACCCTCAAAACACATGAAGCGGAAGTTGATGTCGCGGCTATAGCAAATACAGAAAAGTGCAAAACCGTTAAAAGGGGGCTTTGGGCCCAAGGCAGTAAGTGACAGCATCTGACCTCTTACACCCTCAACAGCAATGGGATGTTCAAGAGTCATGTAATTGGTTTTGTGTTTTACTTTTGCACGTTTCCAAGTGAGTACAGAGGCTCCTAAATTTCCTCCCAATGACCCCACCTCCGGGGATTCGCACATGGTGTAATCCCCTCCTCTCCGTGGGGCCTGGGCCCAGCGACTTGTTTAAAACAGACAGAAAATGGCCAGAGTGATGGGCTGTCACTGCTGAGCTCAGGCTGTGGGCCTGTGACACTTGCTCCTTCTGCCTCGTCCTGCTCCCTCTGGGGAAGCCAGCTGCCCCCCTGTGGGCACCTAAGGAGGCACCAGGGGCCAAGGAACTGGGGGCCGTTTCCATCAGAGCCAGAGAGGAACTGAGGCCCTCAGGCCAACCACCCATGAGGAGCTGAGTCCTGCCAGGGCACCCCCGGAGGAAACCCCCCTACCAGAGGACCCAGAGAAGCTACAGCTGGAGTTGTGGTCCACCAGCTAGGAGAGAACTGATGTCGTAAGATGACCCGTCTCCCAGGGCACTCTGGTACTTGACAGATACACAGGTGTCTGCATGTAAGGCGGGAGATGATAATTTTGGCTGAGACCCTATCTCGTTTTGCTTTTTAAACATCCTGTTCATTCTTTGCATTTAAGCATTGCTTTATAAGGGACTGGACACATACATGAGTTTATGTCTGTACAATGGATTCCTGTGCGACTCTTAAGGATGTGTTATCAATGATGTATATGTTCATATAATGAATATGTTCATATAATGAATGTTTACTGCCCTGAGTGTAATTCTAGTGAGATAATTGCTAATCTACTGCAACTTTCAGGTGAGAAGACAAATTCAGGGAGGTTACATAATTTCCCTAAGGCCACCCCCGGTAAAGGGTTGGAACAAGTATTTGACAGCAATCAAATCACATCCTGGAACAGCGTTCTGTCCCGCCTTGTGCCCAGGGCTCCACAGACCCCCGGGGCCCAGGGAAGGAGCCCAAGCGCCCGGTCGTTCACAGCCTCTGCAAGGGAGCAGCGGAGCCCAGACTGGACTCACGTAGAAACGGGAGCGAACACGCCGCCGATCGCCTCTTGCAGTTAAGCCTCTGTACACCTGTGACATGCATGTCGCTACAGGTACCCTTGCTCTCTAAGCTCTTACTATCGGGCTTAAGAGTCAAATGAAGTCAGTTTTTAGATCTGTTCTGGGAACTCTTGCTACTACTTTAAACTCAGGAACCGAACTCCGCGGGACTTGTATCGGCCCCCCGACTCAAGCTTGCTGTCTGACTTCCATCACCCAACCCAGGAACCAGACAGATCCGGGAGGTGAGGGATAGTTACAAATACACAGAAAATACAAACTTCTGGCTTGGCAGTCACTGGTTATTTTGAGTGGGTGCCAATATGAGAAACTTAGTTTTCAAGTATATCAGTGCTAAGTGGTCTTAATTTTTACAAGAATATTTACATAATTTTTAAAAAGAAAATACACCTGTCGGTGGAATGCCCCTTTTGGGGAACCCTGCCCATCTCGAGAACCCTCACCCAGATTCCCAGAGGGGGCCTCACCCGAATATTTGGAAGCCGACGCCCTCGGGGATACGAGGGCCAGCCTCGTCCCCGCTCAGGGATCTCGGCCCCAGCGGGTCCTTCCGCAGCGTGGCCTCCGGGCTGCTACGCTGGACGCCCCTGTGTTGAAGCAGCAGCCACTCACGTACCACGTGAGCGTCCCAGATATACTGCAAAGCAAGCAGTTCACCCCTCGAGCCCTTGCCACCCAGGGCCCATGGCTGGGACTGCGGGGGTGACGGGAAACCTTTCTGGCGTCTTGGGGCTCAGCAAGCTCTCTCCTTCTGCCCTGGAGCTGCCGCTCAGATGGCTGAGGGCTGTGCTAACAAGGGGTGAGTCTTGGCCTGGGGACCTGTCTGCCAGCCTCTGATCCTTTTCCCAAGACCTGGGCTGGCTGCCTGGTGGCAACTCTTAATCAAAAGGCCAAGAGAGCAGCTTAAATGACCATGGCCACCTCGGGGCTCCTGGGGAGGCTGTGAACCCTCCCCCCACCCCCCGGCAGCAGGGCAACATGTCCATAATCCTCCAAAGTGCCTCTTCCTAGACCTGCACCTCTTCCTGAACCCAAGGCACTGCTTGGGTAAAATGAAAAACCGGTTGACTTACACCTTACTTATACCTTGCCTATAAATTTGTAGCAGCAGCCTGCCAGCTGTGACAGTTCCCACTTTCGCTTCCTTTGTTATCCGAAAGCGTTATTGCCTGATTACTTTTTACCAGCCTCCTGGGGGAAGAAATGGCCCAGCAGCCCCGTGCTTGGAGAGGAATGACCTGAGAGTCTCGCTCACGCCTGGTGTGTGGTCGTCAGGACAGCACCAGCCCTCAGCTGCGTTTCGTCCTCAGCTGCGTTTCACACCCAACCTGCCTTCTCAATTTCCAGCTGCCCCACGAAGGAGGAGGGAGAGACACACAGCACCCCCCCCACCTCCCCGCCGCAGCCCGTCACCTGTGGGAGGACAGGGACGCCTGCCGAGTGCCCTGCAGAGGTGAAAGTTCAGCTCACCGGCAGGCTGCAGCATGTGCAGCAGTCACGGGGACTAGCAGATTGGGGACTTGGGCCCTTCCCACCCCGTCCGCCCAGCAGGTCCTCTCCTCGGCTTGGACGTCCCTTCACGGGATCCTGGGACATGGAGAGTCGTGTCAGCAGCCACAGTGATGCCCCCGGAACCAGCCTCTCAGTGCTGGGCTCTCCTGTGACCAGGACACTTAGAAGAACCGTGGCTCCTGTCAGTGACCAGGTTTGGAGAGAGACGCGTGCACCCAAGTGATCAGAGCGTAACCCGAACCACTTCACTGCCAACCATACGTGTGTGTGTGTTAAGCATCCTAACAGCTTCATCAGCCGGTGACAGACATGCTGTAACTGCACACATTTAAAGGACGCGACTTGATTCGTGTTGACGTGTGTACGCTGGCATAAGCAGAGAGAACACTTGCATCACCCCAGCCTCCTTGAGCCTCCTTGTGATCCCTCCTGCCCTCCCCCAAGCAGCCACTGGTCTGCTTTTTGTCACAAATAAGCAGATTTGCAACTACTTATCACACCAGCTCAGGGCCCAGCAGGCAAACACGCACTTTCTTTCTGTAGGTTGAGCCTTTTGTTGTGCGTTTAAAAGTCTCAATTCCCAGAGAGCCAGAGAAACAGACACAGATGAAAGGCTGGTCTCGGGCCTCCTCCCGGGAGTCCTGCCCGAACAACAGCCTTGCCTGCTGGGAGGCAACCCTCACCACCCTTCCCAGCAGGCTCAGGACGGCATGAGACTCCTGGCCAGTTCTGGACCCGAACAAGGAAACCCAGAAAGAGGACACAGGAAGCCAGCCGCTGCCACCTGGCCCCTCAGCCCACGCCACCCAGCTGCTCAGTGGAGCAACCTCCAGGCCTCCCTCCTTCCCTGGAGCACTACCCTTTCAGCTCTTTCCTCCGCCTGCTTCTGTCACTGAACCAGGTCCGTTTTGCAGGATGCCCAGCAAACCAGAAAGCTGAGACGCCGGGTCCACAGCAAAGACGGGCAGCCCAGCCAGGAGATGGCTGAACAAACCTCAACGCCACCCCTGGAGAGCAAGGGGCTGGGGTATTTACGGGATGAGGACTAAGACGCAGGGCGATCAGAGGCGCAGGCGCATGGGGAGAGGTGATGGGGAAAAGGTGCGTGATCGCCGTTCTGCGCAGGCGTTAACTAAGCTACCGGCCTCTGAACCCTGGAAAGTCACGGAGCGCACGCTGGCGCATGCCCACCTGGAGGGTCATGGTCCCATCCAGCCTTAACCAGCTCAGCTCGACCTGGACGCAGGTGTCTCCAAGTTTTGGAAAACAACTTGGGGCCAACATCTTATTAGTTTGGGCTCCGTGCCGCGTGGAGGACAGGCAAGTCTTCAAACCACCTCGATTAGCGAAGGCAGGTGAAATGGATTCGACTCAGCACCACGTGTCACTCCCTTCCCCCTCCCCGCAGCCCCCGCGGCCCCAGGTCAAAGTCAACAGCTTCTTCTCTACCCTCAACCTGTTTGCAGAATGAGGCCTCCGACTCGGCTCCGCCCCGAGGACATCGTGCCTTCTCCCACAGGGCCCCACACCGACGGGATGCAAGTGCAGCTGGAAACGGGCGCCCGCCTGGCTCCCGCAGCCGTGTCCAGGCTCACCCTCTTACCACAGAGGAAGGATGTCCAGGCGTTGTGTAGCCCTGGAAATCGTCCAGCTTACAACGTTCTGTCCCGGTTTGAACAAACGATGATGAAGATACTGTTTTCCCACAAAACAGGCAGTCACACCTGTGAAAGTGCCTAGTTCATTTCTGACAAAACAAGCATCAGAAAAGTAGGGTTTAGTAGGGATGTGTGGATTTTAAAAACTCCTTCGGGGACAGGTAAGGATCTCTTCAACAGGACACAAAAAGGACTAACCCAAAAGGAAAAGATCAATACACTGGGCAACAGTAAAATTAAGAATTTCTTGGGGGTGGGGACTAGAGCTCAGTGGTAGAGCACGTGGTTGGCACGCATGAGGTCCTGGGTTCAATCCCCAGTGCCTCCACTAAGGGGGAAAGAGAGAAAAACTAATTTCTTTTTTCTCTCAGTTTTGTTGAGATATGATTGAGATTGTGTAAGCATAAGGGGTACAACATAATGACTTGATACATGCATACACTGGGACATGATCACCACCTTAAGTTCAGTTAACAACCATTGCCACACAGTTACAACTTTTTTCCTTGTGATGAGAATTTTAAAGATCTACTCTCTTAGCAACTTTCAAATATGCGATGCAGTGTTGTTAACTACAGTCACTGTGCTTATGTCACATCCCCAGGACTTGTTTATTTTATGCTGGAAACTTACACCTTCTAACCCCCTTTACCCATTTTGGCCAACTCCCGCAACCACCAATCTGTTCTTCGTAACTATGAGCTTAGTTTTGTTTTTGTTTAGATTCCACATATAAATGAGATCATACAGTGTCTGTCTTTCTTAGTCTGACTTATTTCACTTAGCATAACGCCTTCAAGGTCAGACACAGGTTGTTTCCATAGCTTGGCAATTGTAAATAATGCTGCGAGGAACACGGGGGTGCAGATGGATTTTCCAGCTAGTGTTTTTAAGAAGAATTCCTGGATCATATGGTAATTCTGTTTTTAATTTTCTGAGGAACCTCCATACTGTTTTCCATAGTGTCTGCACCAATTTACATTCCCACCAACAGTTCATAAGTTCCCTTTTCTCCACACCCTCACCCACACTTGTTATCTCTTGTCTTTTGAGAATAGCGTCCTAACAGTGTGACGGGTGGCTCACTGCGGGTTTCAATTTGCATTTCCTGACGAGGATGAACTCCACCCCCCACAGCCGGCGGCACTGGGGGTTGAACCCGGGACCTCAGTGCAGGCTAGCACGGGATCCACCGCTGTGTATCTTCTTTGAAAAAAATACCTGTTCAGATTCTCTGCCCATTTTTTAATAGAATTATTTATTTCTTTTACTGCTGAGTTGTATGAGCTCCTTACATATTTTGGATATTAACGCCTTATCAGATGTGTGGTTTGCAAATATTTTCTCCCATTCCACAGGCTGCCTTTTCATTTTGTTGATCATTCCTTTTGCTGTGCAGAAACGTTTTAATTGGGAAATTAGGAATTCTTTTCATCCATCCCCTGAAGAGACCCTCCTGACTCTCCCTTGGTGCCTGGGGTGTCCTTCCAATCTAGGCAAGCAGACCCGGCTCCCCGATATCCTCACCTCAGAGGTCCCAGTGCCCTTCCAGCCTGAAGACAAAAAACACAAACCGACTGGCGGCTGCCCCTGGAATTCCAGAAGACTCTGAATGAAAACAGCAGTCACAAAAGGGAATGGCTTTGCAAACTGCAGCTGATTATTCATGGCCTGTCCTGGGTTTTAGCAGGACTGAAATATGCTGCCCAAGGATGCAAAGGGAGCCTTAGAAAGTGAAGGGGAAGCCCTGGGGACAAGTGGCTGGACCACCCCCACCCCACCGCACCCCTGCTCTCGGGCGCCGCACCCCCAACCCCCTCTGGGCCCTATTTGGCTGCGGAGGAAGCTCGGGCCCCAAAGCAGGGGTCGAGGAGGTGAGGGGGAGGAAAGCGGCTCCAGTTTCAGCTGAACTTGGCTGAACATCACCCTGGGACCAGACCGGGACCCTGATGTCTCATCTTCCCAGCCAGCTTCGCCTTTGGCTCTGGGGTCCTGGGGAGCCCAGGTGTCCTCTCAGGCACCAGAAATGGCTGTGTGATTTCTCAGATGGGTCAGCAGGCTGTTGTGAGCGCCAGGCCTTCGATGGAATGGATTTTGGACGCCAGTCAAATATTTAAATGGGTGTTTTCCCTCTCTGGCAGGGCCCTTCCAGCCAGGGTCCTGTGATTCATGCTCCTTTAAATGTGCATTTTTTTTTTCCTTCTTGAAAGTGCCTGAGGCGGGCCCCAGGCTGCGGGCCAGGCCCTGGGGGAGGCGGGGAGCAGGCCCCTCAGCTCAGCCAGCAGCTGAAAGGAAGCACACCTGTGAAGACGCCAGCCCCCTGGCCTGCTGGCTCCCGGGTCTACGCTGCCAGTCACAGGACTGACGGTTTATGGCAAGAGGCAGCTTGCTGTCTGCTATCTTCCAGGGAGGAACGAGCAGAGCGAGTCAACCCCCTTCCGTCCCTTTTTCAGTTTCCTGGGCGAAATGAACTCCAGGAGGAGTCTGCGAACTTCAAAGTAGGGTAACAGCGCCCACCGCGGGGTAGCAGCCACTCTGCTCCCTCTCCCAAAACAGCGTCTTGTCACAGAAAACAAACTCATGGTTGGGGGGCTGGGTATACATTGGGAGTTCGAGGTTTGCAGAGACTAACACTATATATAAAATAGATAAACAACAAGGTCCTACCGTAGAGCACAGGGAACTATATTCACTACCTTGTAGTCACCTATAATGAAAAACTGTATGAAGAATAGACACGTATAACTGAACCACTACGCTGTTCACCAGAGACTAACACAACATTATAACCAACTATATGTCAACTAAAACAAAGGTAAAAAAAAAACCCCACAGCGTCTTGTGAAATAAATTTTTAGCCGTAAACCCACCTCAGGTATCTTCAGTATTTCAGACGGCTCCCCTCCCGCCCCCACTTCACTCACAGTGGGTCGAGAAGTGTGAAGCCGCTTCCTCCCGCAGCCCGCCCGGGCACCTGGGCCCGGACCACGCCCCCGCATCAGGAAGGCAGCACCGAGGTGCACCCCTGCCCGGTGAGCAAGAGGGCCTGGGAATGAAACTAGAGACTCTCCATGATGCACAGACTTGCTGAACCGGGCCCCATTCCTGCCCCTACTCGTGGGGTTGCTGGGGACCAAGGGAGCGATGCCCGCAGGTGCTCGGCGCTGCTGGCCGGTGACCCACTGGTCTTAAATCTCCTTCCCTGCAGGCACTGGTCAGAACTCCATCCTTAGGTATCACATGTGGACCCGTGCAAAAGTGACGCCATGTTGGGTCTTGCAGCCGACTCCGCGACAGGGGAAACGGAAGGCCTCCTGGACAGCGGGCGGCGTCATGAGAAGTTACCCACTGTTGTTATTTGAAGCCACTAGGTTTGGGGGGTGATATGTTACCTCACAATGGATACCTGAAACAATTCCTTTTTTGTCCTCCTAATTTCAAAGATGGATAAAAGGGAGCTTGTTTAAAATCTCCAGCTGCCCAAACTTAATTTGTAATTTTGATTTCACTGCTTCGTGGCCTTGGGAAGATAAATTACCTCTAGCCTTATTTGCAAAACATGAGTGACACCTGCTTCCAGCGTTACGGAGTGGATCCTGGACGCTCAGGCCGCCTGAACACACAGGTGGTGCTTCGGGAACGACGGCCATTGTGATGGAATCAACTATATTGCCCGGCACTTTTATTCTGAGAACTTTGAATGGATTCAAAATGAAACCGGGGCCGCGTTCACCGGGCGAGGCCCAGAGACAAGTTTGGGAAGCTGAGACGGCATTTTGTGCCCACGACTTTCCCGCGGGAGCAAAGAGGCTGAGGCCCGGCCGCGGCGAGCAGCAGCAGGACCGATTCTGCCTGCGGGGCCGGGGGCCGCCCCGCGTTCTCCGGGTCTTCGCCGGGTCTCTCGCCCGCAGACGCCCCGTCAGGCCGTTCGGCCTGGAAGCGAGGGACCCGCCAAGGCTTACACAGCGCGCTGCCTGGAGACTGGCCCGTCACCTGAGGGAGGCCGGTGTGAGCGCCCCATAACCGACAGGGAAGGCTCCGACTTACCTCGTTAGTTGAGGGAAACAAAGAAAGCCTGCGGGAATACACGCTTTCTCGGTGCCAGCTTTTCCCTCAGGGAGAGCTCACAGACGCCAACAGGGTGGCAGCCTCTCGCCGAGGCCCCCCTGCTGACGGCGCTCCGGTGAAGGCGCGGGATTCGCACAGCTCCCGACACCCAGCTGGCCGCTGTTAAACCAGCAAGAGGAAATCAGGTAAGCAGCAACGTCCTGCTGTAGAGCAGGGAGCTACGCTCGATGGCTTGTGATAACCTGTAAAGGAAAAGAACGCATACGTGCAAGCTGACCCAGTCGGGGAGCGTGTAGCTCAGGGGCAGAGCACGTGCTTAGCACGCACGAGGTCCTGGGTTCAGTCCCCAGCCCCTCCATTAAAATAAATAACTAACTAAATAAACCTAATTACCTCCCCTCCCCCCCCAAAAAAGTAAAAACAAAACCAGCAATGTATAATTGTATCACTACACTGTATGCCAGAACACATTATGAATCAACTATCCTTCAATTAAAAAAGTAAATATATAATTTTCTTTTTTAAAAAAAGGGAAAGAAAAACCGGTCCTACCCAGGTCTAGCCACCTTGTCCCGGGAGTCTTCCACGTCCTGCAGTGAGAGTCGCTCTACCGAAGCAACGCACGGACTGCTGTTCTGTACGTGGGGCTCAGGGCTCTGTTTATGAAAATGGTTGTTTCTACGCAGTAAGGCCTCCTCCTGAGAAACGTTTCCTCTCACCGTTAGAGAAAAAAGGCGCGTATGGAGTTCTTCCCAACGAGAGCTGCTGGCCTGACGGGCAGTGGCTGCCCGAACTGGCCAGTGGGGGCCCAGCAGGTGAGGGAGAGAGCAGCTTGTTTATTGAAAAAAAAACCCTGCACAACGTAAAAGTTGAGAAGTATGTTTTATTTGGCGGACTTTCTGAGGACTCAAGCCCGGGGGTTAACCCTTCTCTGACAGCTCTGCGGGACTGCTCCAAAGAGGTAGGGGAGGAGCCAGGACTTTTGCAATAAAAAAACCAGAGTCAGAACATCAAAAGAGCACTGTTAATTAAAGAAGTCCAGACATCTCACATTAGTGAATTCAGCACTTTATTATACACGGGGAGACGGAAGAGTCTGGGCTCACTGAATCCTTCCTTTGATGGGCACCGGAGCCATCTAGAGCCAGCGTCCTGTCCTTTCCAGTCCTGAGTCCCCACGGGGGCACCACTTGGGGCACCGCTGGGGTCGCCGGGGTAGCTGAGGGCTGGTCTCCATCCTGAGCTCCCTCGGGGCTCACCACAGGGGCGTGGCAGTGGCTGAGGGCTGAGGCCCGCAGCATCCTCCGCTCGCTGACATGGTAGGTGACATTCTTCATTCTCAAACTCCAACACCTGGATGTTCCTAGCAGGCTTTCCTCCCAGGGGAAGGTCCTGGCCGACCCCAGCCTCCCTCCCCTCAGGACCCTCATCCAGCCCGTGGGCTGTAACCGTTACCACATCAGCTCGAGCCGACCGCTAGGGAGGTTAGGGCAGACCCAGCCCCCGACACGTCTTTTCCTCTGAAGGAGGCGTGTCATCAGTTTGCTCTGTTCTCACGGCCCCACCGGTGAGTTAAAGCAGGAGCTGTTGACATTACAGCAGACTCATGAGGGAGAGTGACGGCCAATTTTACGTGCCAGCTAGGCTGGACCACAGGGGATCCAGACACTTGACTCACTAATATTTCGGGGAGAGTCTGGGAGGCGGTTTCTGGATGAGATCAGCCCTCGTCAGTGGACCCAGCAGGGCCCCCGTCAGTGTGGGTGGGCTCATCTGGCCCTCGAGGGCCCGAGCAGAACAGAAAGGCTGAGAAAGGAACAAGTCACACTCGCCACCTGGCCGTGGAGCTGGGACCTCGGATGGGACTGACACCATCGGGTCTCCTGGGCCTCGGGAACCTTGGGTGGAATGCCACCGGCTCTCCTGGGTCTACAGCTTCTAGGCGGAAGATTTCGCAGCACTTCTCAGCCTCCGTAATTTCATAAGCCTCTTCGTCATGGTAAGCGAAGATGGTCCCCCTGATGGTCTGACTTAGGATTTTCAACTTCACAGCGGCGTGGAAGCGGTGCACATTTGGTAGAAACCGTACTTTGAATTTTGATCTTTTCCAGGGCTAGTGAGTGACGTGCAGTAGGGTACCACCACCCTGCGGCGCTGGGCGGTCCCCCTCAGACAGGCCGCCACCAGGTGAACAGCTGACACTCTGACAGCCGTTCTGGACCCAGCTGGCCATCCTGTTTCCCAATTTCAGTACAAGAGTCAGTAAGTTACCCAAGATTCTCAACACTTAATTATAAAATAGGCTTTGTATTAGATGATTTTGCCCAACTGTAGGCTTATAAGTGTCCTAAGCACGTTTAAGGTGGGCTAGGCCAAGCTATGTTTGGCAGGTGTTATTAAATGCATTTTCAACTTGACATATTTTCAAATTATAAGGGGTTTATCAGGCTGTAACCCATCGTTAAGTCAAGAAGATCTGTATTTATAATATATATGATGGATATATTTATTATATGTATAAAATAAATATATTCATTGTATATAATATACATATTTATACATTATACAATAAATACTATACATGAATATATACCCATATATGCATCTTATACACACATATGTATATCTATCTTCGATTGGTTCTGTCTCTCTGGAGGATCCAGGGAGCTTTGTAGTGAAAATGGCAGGTGGAAGGGGGAGGGAACAGCTCAGTGGTAGAGCGTGTGCTTAGCACACACTAGGTCCTGGGTTCAGTCCCCAGTACCTCCACTAAAAATAAATAAACCTAATTACCCCCATCTCCTCCAAATTGGCACATGGGTTTAGAGGCAACATGCCAGGAGGAAGAAAACCCCAACCTTGGGAAACAGGAAAACGAGGCAAATAGTTCAATTATGAGAGAGAAAAATAATAATCTTTCATGTCTGGTCATTTCTTCTGAAATGGGTGTCACACCTGGCTTCCTGCTAACTAATCTAGTTTGATTTATTAAGATGAATATAGCAGTAACTTTGCACCCAAAGGGTAACACTTTCTCCTACTCTAGATTCTGAAGAACACGCCTGCAGTGGTCCTTCCGGCCCCCAAGTCCCAGCAAACTACACTGAAAGGGTCTGAGCACAATCTCAGCTCCTTAAAAGAGATGCTTCTGGCACAGCCGTTTTGGCCGTGTTACCATTTCCCCTGCTTCTAACTTAAGAAAACTGCCTTGGTAATCTAAGGTAGGTCTTTCTCGTTTTCCAGGAACCTCCTGACAATCGTTCCTTAAAGTCTAATTTCCTATTCATATAAATTCCTCGACTCAGTCTTTTAAAATTCCTCCTGTAGACCAGATTTTAATTTTAATTTTACATGGAACATAGTTGAACATAGTATTAACCAGCAGCTGTAATTTGAAAAAACTAGTCAACCCTGGATTATGCCAAAGAATGAACAGCAATAAATCTGACTCCCAACTTCAACCGGCACCTCCTAACTAAGTTTCTCATTACAAACACTTCCTCTCAGCCGTCAGGCCCCTTTACAGACAGATCACAAGGAGGACTTTCTTTTTTTTGGTCCAACTATTTTATCTTACTTACTTGGTTTTTTGTTTTTTTTTTTTTTTTTTTTTTTGAGGGGCAGGTAATTAGGTTGGTTGGTTGGTTTAAATGAAGGTACTGGGGATTGAACCCAGGACCTCGTGCATGCTAAGCAGGCACTCCACCACTGAGCTGCACCCTCCCCTCATAAGGAGGACATTCTGAAAAACACCTCCTGACGTCCTGCTGGGGCTGGGTGGACACCATGTCCAGGGACAAAGAACGGAGCAGCTGGTGGCTTTCGGTGCTCTCTCGTCAAGTTCTGCAGCAGCCCAGGAGCCTACCCCAGGCCCTCTGCACGTCCACAAACACTTGAGAATCAGCTTACGTGCACACATACAGAAAACAGCTACTGGGATTACACTGAATGCACAGCAAACCTGTACTTTGGAATGACAGCTTAACAACACTGAGTCTCCTGACCATGAACAATATCCCTGTCTATTTAGGTCTTCTTTAATAGTTTTCAGTGTACAGGTCTTTCACATTTTTTGCCATTTATTCCCAACTATATTTTGATGCTGTTGTAAACACTGATTTTTATTTCAATTTCTAATTGTTCATGGCTAGCATATAGAAGTACAGTTGATTTTCTGCACATTGTTTTATATCCTGCAATCTCGAAAAACTCACTTTTTAGTTCTAACATCTTGTTTGTAGGTTCCACTGAATTTCCTACATAGATGATCACGTCATCTATGGGAAAAAAAAAAAAAGACAATTTATTTTTCTCCATTTGGGATGTTCTTGATTCCCTGCCTGATCGCACAGTCTAGAATTGCAAGGACAATGAACAGACATCCCTGTGCTCCTGACGTCAGGGGGAACGTAGTCAGCCTTCCACAACTAAGTCTGATGTCAGCAGGCAGGGTTTTGCAGATACCGTTTAATCAGGCTGAGTAAGTTCCCTTTATTCCTAGTTTGCCTGGGTTTTTATCAGAAATAGATGGTGGACTTTGTCAAATGCATTTCCAGTGTTAACTGAAATGCCTGTGTGAATGCTAACTCCACCCTGCACCCCCAGGATAGACCCCAGACCATATGTTACCTGTTTATTATACCATAGGTTTCAACTGACTAAATTTTTGCTTAGAATTTTTGCACCTGAGTTCATGAGAAATATTGTTTTGTCGTTTTCTCATAATGTCTGGCTAAGACACCTGGGTAATTTCGGTACTGGGGTTAACGTTGACCCCCTAGAATGAGTGGGGAAGTATTCCCTCCTGTTTTGAGTTTCTGGGTGAATTTGCGTAGAATTGGCAGTATTTCCTCAGTTTGGTAAAACTCACCACTGAAGCCATCTGGATCGTAGGAAGGCTTTACCCGCTTCTTCTTGAGTGAGCTCTGGTACTTGTGTATTTCAAGGAACTTATCTCTGTTCTTGAATTTATTGGCATAAATGTGTTCCTAACATTCCCTATTGTTTTAGTACGTGTAGGATCTTTAGTGATGGTACCTCTTATTCCTTACACTGGTGATCCATCTTCTTCCCTCACCAATCTGGCTGGAGATTTATCAATTTTATTGATTTTTCCCAAAGGACAAACTTTTGGATTACTTTTTCTGTTTTTGTTTTTTGTTTCACTGATTGCCACTCTGACCTTTATTATTCCTTTTCTTCTGCCTGCTTCAAATTTAATTTGCTCGTTTTTCTAGTTTCTTCAAGCGGAAACAGGTGACCAATTTGAGCCCTTTCTTCCTTTCTAATACAGATCTTTAAAGCTTCACTTTCCCTCAAAGTACTGCTTTGGCAGCAACTCACATATCCCAGGTTTGGTTTTTTTTTTTCCATTCATTTCAAATTACTTTCTGATTTCTCTTGAGACTTGCTCTTTGACTTGTGAATTATATTTCCAAATGTTTGGGGATTTTCAAGGGTCTTTGTTACTGATTTCTAATTCAGTCCCATGTTGCCAAATAAAAATTTATTTAAGCTGCTCAGAATTCTTATGGTTCACTGAGACATTAAAAAAAAAAAAAAAAAAGGTTCTTGATAGGTATTCCAGAAGTTTTAGCTGTTTTTTACCTGGTCCTTATCAGCCATGCTGCTGGCAAAAAAAGTATTCAACTTGTTCCTTAACAACATACAGTATCCAGAAGCCCCTGGTGACCCAGGAGCAGCCGGTGAGCACACACACTCAGGAGCCAGCTGGCCGGGATCCAGTCTCAGACCCATAAGCAGCGTGACCTTGGGGGCTCATGTAGGCTCCCCGCCTGTTCCCTCCCAGGACTGACGTGAGGATTAAACAGCACCAACCGCAGGAACTGGCTCTGGTAAGTATGATGTGAGGACTTCTTTCTACTATTGTGTGAAAGGTTGTAATCATGTGCCTGAGTCACAGCACACATCTTACCAGTGGTCCCACAACCCCTGGTCCCCGGCTATCCCGGCCCAGGGCACCACACAGTGACTCCCTCCCCTGGGCTCATACTGACAAGGAGGAATCAACTATGAGCTTCCACTGGACGGCGGGCCCAGGTGCAGTCACAGGATGGGCCCGAGGCCAGAGCAGATGCCAACGGATGCTGATCTAAGAAATGTCATCACCATCCAGGTTGCAGTGAACACAGTCCTTCTACTGACGAGAAGTCTGAAAACTGGCATAAACATAAACAAATGTGACTTTAATCCTGCGCGTGTCATGGCGGACAGTCATCACATGTCCTGCACGTATCACAGCAGACAGTCATCACCTGTCCTGCGTGTGTCACGGGGGGCAGTCATCATCTGCCCCGACAGCCATCTGAAGCCAGTAGTCCTGATTACTAAAAATCACAAAGTTGTATAAATGCTCTCCTCCTTTTCCAAAACTGTGCTCGTTTTCTCTCCAGGAAACAGGGCTGTCTGCGAAGCCTTGAACCGACAAGGTCACCCACGAGGCCAGCTTTGGTTCGTCAAAGTAGTGACTGGAAAAGAAAGGTAACTCTTAACCAACACGGGAGAGCTAGGAACGGTCACATTTCTTTCTTTACTTATTCAGGATGAGAGGTATTTCTGATGTTCCCATGAAGCTTAGGCCTTAGTTTTATTTCTAAGAATTAGGAGATGCAAATTAAATCCCTGGTGCTATACTGGGAAGTCAGTAAAGGTTCACCAGTATACACGCACAGGAAAACTTTAGCTGTTCCCACCCTTACTGTGGAAGACCATGTAAGACTGAAAGAACAAAAGTGTATGAGCATCGTCCCCCTCCCTGGGGCAGGGCTGCTTCTGGGGTCTCTGTAAACTGAACACTGCAGAATAATTTGTCCAATTCATTTCTTTTAACTGAGTGAATCTTTAAAACTTCAATCTTCTTATTGAGGAAAATCAAAGTACTAAGCTAATGATGTTGGGTTTAAAAAGGAAAACCCTGCACCCTTAAATCTTCACTTTCAAAGTGAAGACGGAGTAGGCACTGTGCTCCCTTGACAGTCCTGTCAGCGTGGGACTCGAGTCTCCTGCCACTGACCCAGGACCTCCCAGAGTGAACAGCCCAACACTGCCTGTCAGCATCCTCGGCCCGGCACCAATACCCAGTGGACGTCAGAGCTGGAACAGATCTCAGAGCTCATCTGGACTGAGTCGGTCAACTCCTCCCCGCCCATGTCAGAATGAAGTGTTCTGCGGGGCTCCAATATTTACAACCGATTAGCCTGTGCTCCGCAGAGCATTGCTGGTTTCTGAGGCGATATTATCACTTCAACGGCACCACAACGCTCTTGGGGAGCAGAACAAGAAAAGTGAGCCATTTGTTCCGAAGACGCAGTTAAGCTCTGCTCTTTGTCTTTTTTTTCCCTTTCAGTGCAGCTGATTTGCAGTGTTGTGTTAGTTTCAGGTGTACAGCACAGTGATTCAGTTATACATAGACACACATACAAATATATATATATACTCTTTTTCATTATAGGTTATTACAAGTTACTGAATACAGTTCCCTGTGCTGTACAGTAGGTCCTTGCTGTTCATCTGTTTTATATGTAGTGATGTGTGCCTGTTAATCCCAAACTCCTAATTTATCCCTCCCCCACTCTGTCTTTTCATAAGGACAAGTATGTGACAGTATCACCAAGGATAATTACGTCACTTAAGATGGTCATGTTACTGAACACGAGCCCAAGCAAGGAAGGGGACACAGCGTGAGAGGACCCTGGAATGCGGACCATGAGCGCTAGCCCCTAACACATCAGAGCAGGACGTGAAAGGCAGAGAGCGTTCTCACCGCAGCTGCTCCAACAGGAGGTGTATCTTCTCCGGAAGTATGAAGCCCGTGATGGTGCACAGGTAGGCTTTTGCCACCACTGTGCTTGGCTGGGGACAGCAGTAGGTGGATATGAAATTATTTGGCTCATTATTTCTGTAACAGAAAAATAAAAAGAAAACATCCTTCTATCTAGCACACGATCACTTCCAAGTACCAAGCCCCTGTGAAAACCGGAGGCCAGCCCGAGACCCCCAGCCCGCATACGCACAGCTCGGCGTGGCTGAAGACGGCGCCCAGCCAGTCCAGTAGCTCCCGGGCGCCGCACGCCGCCCCAGGCTCGCCCCCGAGCTGGCCGCTCTGCAGCACCGGGCACCGCAGCTCCGCCACCATGCCCAGCACCACGTCAGGCTGACGCTCCTGAATTCCGTAATCGGAAAAGTGTGACATCATCGCCGATTCTTCTGCACCTGGAGACACACCAAATAAGGCCACCTGAGGCGTGCAGATGAATCCACCCCTTCCCACTGCAGAGCTCCGGGCAGCAGGCAGGACAGCGGTGAGACCAAAGGGAGTTGTACGAAACCTTATTCAAATCAAGTCAAAATCATTGACGTTGGCTTCTGTGCCCTGCGCCAAGTTCTGTAAACATTCCGATCTTCTGTTACGTCTCTCAGAAACTCATCATACGTTCAGATCTGACCCATACTTGTTTCATCATTTGCTCTAAGAAACTTTTGATTTAATAAAACCCAAAGCATTATCTATGTTTAAATAAAATTAGGGACCACTACAGAGAAAGGACCGTATCTGCACATGCTCTAAAAAGGAAACAGAAGAGGAATGGAAAGACAGAATCTCAGTCAGGCTTGTTTTTAAAACTGAGCGAGATCCAGTGTATCCTGAAGGATTTTCTAACAGCCTTGGACCTTTCACAGGTCTTGACGAGCCCTTAAATTCCTAAGAAGTCTTAGGAACATGGAGCTCTCCAGAACCCAACGCATAGGAGGTCCTCAACAAAGACTTCGTGCAACTGAGATGTCGGCCTGTGTCTGTCCTCACACAGAGGAAGCACTGAAGTGTGACAGACCCAGGGCTCATGTGAGCAACCCTGCAGCGTCCAGGGACCAGGAACTCCCCAGGGGCAGCAGACAAATGGGACCATTTCCCAAATGGACCCCTGTGCTTCCCGATTCTCCAAACAAGAGAACCACACCACTGTAACTGTGACGATCTGATTCATTATAACCTTGTTTGGGGCCAGAGGTACACTTCTAAAAGGAGCGAGGCACACAGCCTTTGCAAGCAGATTAAAATGTTCGGCGAATGTCAAACTTGGAACTAAACGTTCTAATCAATTAAAAGTTTCAACAGATTAAGTCTGACACTTAATGACATGCCCGATTATCACCCTACAGTGATGAACAAGCAGTTTGTATGGATCACTGTAACGGGTGGTCATTTTAAGACAGTCCAGTCAAGGCTGTGGGAGGTAAGCTGGAGGAAGGAAGGGAAGAAACAGGTGAAGGTCAGCTGCTCTGAGACCACTCTTGGGAGTTCTGGACATAAAACCCAAGGAGATGGAGGCGGACGGCTGCACACCTCGCTGATCCTGGCCGCGCTCTTGGGGTGTCAGAGGGGCCACAGCAGCTTCCTTAATAATGTTTGCAGGTCGCTCCCGCCATCCGAAAGCAAAGCGTTCCTACGAAGCCCCTCGTTAAGTTGAAATGGCGAAAGCTAAGAAGCGATTACCTTAGGACGCATCTTGCTGACAGACGCGCAAAGTAAATTGAGGTCAAGCACAGATGCTCACGGACACAGATCAAAGCTCTGCCAGCTAGAGGCTGAGATGCTGGGGGTGGTCCTGGGGGAGGCAGCTTAGCGGTGCCTCTCACTGCTGGGGCGTGCACTGCCTCTGTAACACCTCGCTGCAAAACTCACGCTGAACACTATCTTCACTTCCCTCTCTTTTTGTAAAAGTAAAGTAGCATTAAGAGAACTTTTGACAAGCGGGGGGTACCTGTATCCATCCAGGTACACGATATTCCCTGACTGCTGGGATGGATCGCCCTTCCACCCTCCATGACTCCCCTTCACTTAACACTGAGATTTCAAAATCACTGTAGCATTACCTGTTTGATGCCAAGCCAAAAGGAAATCAAATTTCAATGGCTTCTTTTCTTTGAAGGACCAAGATACTCTTCCATATTTCTTAGAGTCCAGGTTAGAGGCTAAATCCATCAAGTCAATGGAAACAACTTAAAAAATGGAAAGAGGGATAAACAGTTTATTAGCATGTACAGAGCTTGCACTGTGCGAAACGTAATGGGTTAAAAACATCTGAAGTTTCAGAAGCTTTATGGATTAAAGAAAGTTATTTTGTCCTTCTTGCCTCCCTTTGGTTCACCAAATCAAAACTCTGCCTTTCATGGGCATTTGTGGCACCAAGAGCTAATCACAACAGACCTTTTCAGCCCACACTCTTCCTAGTCGAGACCAAGGGCAGAGGCCCTGGAAGGTCACCTCTTACCCCGCCTGTGGAGGAGGCGGCCTGAACCACCGATGTCCAAGCCGGGTATTACGAGCAGAACTGCAGCTCTTCACTCGCGGCTGAACGTCTACCATCACAGAGCTTGGGAAAATTAAAGGAAACTCCTTATTAAGAATAAGTTGGGTTCATCACTTTGAAATCTGGACCCAAAACCTATGTATCTATCGGACCACAACCAAGTCTGTGATCTTTGTGAGACGCAGCCGACAGCCGCAGACAGACAGGAGCAACAGCAGTATCTCATCCTCCTTCCGGGCCAAGGGGCCCTGGAATCAGAAGTTTTAAAGGCAAGAAAAAGCCATCCTTTTTCGGAACAAAGAGAACAGAGGCGATTCAAACATTTACATTTAAATTGCTAC